>NC_142027.1:132451537-133079592 GCF_982192425.1 Myodes glareolus
AGCAACCACATGAAATAAATAAATAAATAAATAAATAAATAAATCAGATTGCTACTCTGTGAGCTCAAGACTAGCCTGATCTACACAGTGAGTTCCAGGACAGTCAGAGCTGTTACTCAGAGAAACCCTGTCTCAAAACTGCCCCCCAAAAGGATCAGGTTGATAAAAGCAAATTATAACAGCAAGAGAGAAAGAAAAAGAAAGAAAGAAAGAAAGAAAGAAAGAACGAACGAACGAACGGACGAACAGCCTGAAGAACTCTGGGGAAAGTGACCCCCAGCCTCGGTCATCTGCTTTGGCACCGAGTTTACTCTGAAGTATCAAAAGACAAAGGGTGTGTCTGGTGGCCACTTCCCCAAACTTTCTCAGACTTGAGTTCCAGGCCAACCAGGTCAGACTTGCTGAGACTGGGCATTGCTTTAGGGCAAGGACCACACTTTGCACTGACTTGTGGGGTCCTCTGGCCAGTCCTCTCTAGTGACCTTGAACCAGCACATGGTGGCAGCTGGTCACGTGCCTGGTTACAGGTGAGGCCAGGGCAGCTCGCAAAGACATGGGGTCCACAGGGATCTGAGGATAGGACAAGCAGGCCCTGCAGAGGAAAAGTTGAGCCTGAGGGAGGGGATAGCCCAGGGAGTCAGGTCAGGGAAGGGGCTCGCAAGGGTGAGGCAGATCTCTAGACATATAAGCAGGAATCCCAACCTACCACCCTGCTATCCTCCAACCCTTACCCCTGAGGACAGGGGATCCTGGTTGCCTGTGTTTGGCACCATCAGCCATGCCATGGAGAAGCCACAGCACCGTGTTAAGTGTAGAAGTATGTTAGAGTCCCCATGGTTAAACTCTGTAAACATTCTTCTACAGGAACGAATATCTGTGGCAGTCAAGACCCAGAGAGGTTTGGTAATGTGGTAAAGGATGTACCCAGACTCTGCCCAATGATCTACTGATGTGTTTGCGCAGACTCTGCCCAATGAACTACTGATGTGTCTGCGCAGACTCTGTGCAAACTCTGGGTCCAAAGAGAGCTGTGAAAGGGGAAAGGTATTGCCCAAAGCCAAGCAGATAACCCCTCTACCTCCCCTCCCCACGCTATGCCCACCAGGGCAGCTCACCCCGGAACTCCTCATCAGTCAGGCGCTTCTTGTGTGTCAATAAGAAAGAAAGCAATCCATCCAGGTCGGCCGTGGAGCCCCGGGACACAATGTCAAAAAGGATGGGACGGTTGAAGACTTTGAGGATGGGGGGTGGTTGGGGTGCAGGAGCCTTGGGGCTCTGTGGCTGCTTCCTAGAGGAGGGAGAAAGAAGGACACCAGGAGTTTATCCTCTGCCTGCCCTGCCTCCCCCTTAAGGAGCCTGGGGGAAGATGAAACCCAAGGGGAAGACCAAACTGAAGAACCGTATAGAATGCTTTATCCGGGAAAGGATAAGCTGGCCTACTGTGTGTTGGGTGGAAAGACAGAAAGAAAATCACACAAGCCTGCTCATCCTGCTGCCCTCCCACCACCCATATACCTACCTTCCCTCCCTCCATCTAACCACTCATCCATCCATCTGTCCATTCATCCTTCTGTCTATCCATCCACCCATCCACCCATTCACCCATCCATCCATCCATCCATCCATCCATCCATCCATCCATCCATCCACCCATCTACCTATCTATCCATCCACCCATCCACTCATCTAGCTTCCCATCTATCCTACCTCCTCTCACATTCTCACTCGCCTTTCCCTCCACCTACTCATCCATCTATCCCTTATTTATTGAATACTGTTGGGGAGTGAGGGGGGAGAGAGAAGAGAGGGGGAGAGAAGGAGAGAGAGAGAAAAGGAGAGGGAGGGGGAGGGGGAAGGAGGAGGGGAGATAGGAGGGGAGGGAGAGAGAGGAGTAAGGAAGGAGGGAGATCTCCTGTAGCTAAGACTGGCTTTGTGAGAGATACGCAGCCCTGCTTAATCTTCACCCTTGCGTGCTGGGACTGCAGGCCTGTGCCGCCACGCCTGATTTCTGTAGGGCTGGGGATGGAAGCCAGAGCTTCAAGCATGTGAGGCTGGCACTCTACCACCTGCACCTACTGTCTGGCCCTTGAGGAACACTGTCTACGGTAGATACAGACAGGAAGAAAGCAGGGAAGGAGCAAAGTAAAAGAGAAGGAACAAGTCTCCCCACTCACTGGCTCACTCACTCATTCATATCATCACCTCTGGGGCTTAGTCCAGCACCCACTACACAGTAAACACACAATCCATGTTAGCTACAGCCACCCTCGTTCCTGAGGGCCGTGTGTCTGAAGTCTGTATGTTCATAGGAGAGGGCGGAGCTACAGAGGCAGGCAGAAGGATGATAAGACCCAGAGAGGGCTAAGGAAAATGAAGAGAGACACTCACTTAGTCATTCAGCAAACATTAAATGGGCAATGGTTGTGCGCTAAGTTCTGGGAGAGAAGGGGCTAGCCTGGACACTATGAGGACAGAGATCCTTGCTCTGCCGTATTCCCATCCAGCCCAGCCCTGAACGAATCAGATGCAACAGAGAGAAAGTGAATAAGAAGACAGAGAGGAAAGGATGGAAGCAGAGGGCCAGGAAGGGAGAAGAGAAAGGCAGGGAGCAGCCACATGGGGCTAGAAGAGGCAGGCCCGGGCCAGGCAGTCTCTCCCCTTCAATTCCAAAGGAGCCATGGCAAAGGGGGTGCTAGCCATGCACTGGGACCTTATGAAGTGCGGCCTTATCCACAGAGCCAGGACCAGGGCACCCTCCTAGCCGTGTGGGTGCACTGTCTAGATGCCACCGTTCTGAGAAGTCTTCTAGAACCACCTCTTTTGTACCCAGTCCCTGCCCAACCCTAGCACCTCCCATCTAGAACCATGTATTTTCAAGTTTCTTCACCTGCCATTGCCCCACCCACTCCGAAGTGGACGGTGCTTCTGAGTTAGGGGCTGAATCTGGTCTGACTCACTGCAGGAGCTTGGGATCAATCAATTCCACTTCTGGGCAGTTGTGATGCTCAAGAACCACCAGTGAGTCCACAGATACTAAGAGCCAGTTTCGGCTGTGCAAGAAAGGAGAAGGCCAGCAGGCTCCATTCTGCATGGCAGCCAGTCTTTCGTCTTTCTAGCAAGGGCTAGAGGACCCCAGCTCCAGGCCTCTCTAGACTAAGAGGGGCACTCGAGGACACACACGGAGGCCCGGAGGGGTTTCCAGGAAGGAAGAAGGCTGATGTCCAAGCCTGGGGAAGTGCCTGCTGAGTGCCTAAAGGTCAGGGACAGAGGGCTTCCACACCAGCTGGGGATGGATGATGGGCAGATGGGAATGAATGGGAACGTGGATGTATGAATGCATGGAAAATGCAGCTGGGTGAGCGAACTGGTGGTCTGCAAAGAGGAAGAAGGCAGAAGGGAGAAGAAGCAGGCAGCCATCAAGTGTTTAGTGAACGAGTGTGGCGTGGTGCCACACACCTGTAACCCTGAGTCAAGAGGCCGAGACAAGAGAACTGTGAGAAAGGCCAGTCAGAGCTGCATACGGTACCGTGTCTCAAGAAAGAAATAAAAAGATGAAAAAAAGACAAATGTAATGAAGCCAGGCGGAGGTGGCTCACGCCTTTAACCCCAGCACTCAGGAGGCAGAGGCAGGTGGATCTCTGTGAGTTCGAGGCCATCCTGGTCTACAGAGTGAGTTCCGAGACAGGCTTCAAAGCTACACAGAGAAACCCTGTCTCGAAAAAAAAAAAAAAAAAAAAACAACTAAAAACCAAACAAACAAACAAAAGAAATGTAATGAATGAATAATTTCTGAAGTGGCGGCTGGATGGCTGGAGGTCCTAGAGACATTCTGAAGTGAATGGCAGGATGGACAGGAAACTGGGTGTGCGTATGGACAAATAGACTGATGACAAGAGGGATGTATTTGGATGGGTGGATTATAGGTGTGCAGACTGGGCAAGCAGGGGACAGGCATTTGGATGGCTGCATGGGTGGATAGACCTGCCGATACATATGTGGGTAACAATGAACTATTGGGTGTGGTGGGTGGACAGACAAGTGGACAGATGGGTGGGTGGATGAAAAGGCCAGTGAAATATAGGGTATGGTAGCCATGGCTTTAATTCCAGCACTCAGGAGGCAGAGGCAGGAGGATCTCTGAGAGTCCAAAGGCAGCTTGGTCTACAAAATGAGTTCCAGGACAGCCAGAGTTACATTGAGAGAGAGAGGTGAAGTGACGCACGGGCACTGGTAGTTATATAAGGGAGTAGATAAATGTATGTATATACGGACAGGTGGACAGATGGAGAGATGGTGGACAGATGAGGGATGGGTGGATTGATGAGTGGGTAATGGAGAGGGGGTAGAAAGATAGATGTGCCAGTGTATGGTTAGAGGATGGATGAACAAAGAAACAGATAGACAGGCAAACAGATGCATGAGAAATGATGGAGGGAGGGATAAGTGGATGGGTGGGTGGGTGGACAGATGGATGATTATATGGGTAAGTGGATGGATGGGTGGATGGACAGACAGGTGGATGGACAGACAGGTGGGTGGACAGACAGGTGGGTGGATGGGTGGGTGGGTGGGTGGGTGGGTGGATGAATGGATGCATGCATGAGTAAGTGGGTGGACGGATGGGTACGGGTAGGTGGGTGGGTGATGGATTCAGTACAGAGGAGACTTCCCACCAGACAGCCAGGAATACTCACTCTATGGCCTTCCTCCTCCACCTCTTGTTGTCACTAGGGTGGTGACGATAAGTGCCGTAGTCGAACAAGGAGTCCATGGGTGCTTTCTTGGGCCCGGGTACTACCGAGGACTCGTACAGGGTGGACTCCAACAGGTCAATGGGGTTGGGAACCCCTTTGCGGAAAGCACCTTGGAACTTCATGCGCAGGTTCGGACGCCCATCACCGGGGCCAGCAGGGCGGCTAGCATCAGTCGGTGAGAGGGAAGAGGAGCCTTCCTCCCCCTCAAACAGATTGGCCAGGGAAGAGAGGGGGAAGGCTTCCCCACCAGAGGTGCCACTGTCATCTCCAGGGGGCTCGGTCACCTCCCCAGGTGCCACACGAGGGCTGTCACCAGGATCCGCCATGCTGGCCCCAGATCTGTTTCACTGCTCAGCCTGCGGGAAAATAAAGGGGGTCAGGCAAAGCCCAGCCAATAGTGGAGGTCCAGGAAGCCCCCTCCCACGTGGGCAAACAGCACTGCTGCCAGTTGCTTCAAAGCCACCGTTGAAATGACAGGGGCTGAGGTGGCCACTCCCAGATGTGGTCAGCGGCCAGCCCCAGGCAGGAGCCATAACAGGGGCCTCTTTGAGAATCTAGAGACATGCATTGGCCTCCAACTCAGCTATCCTAGACACTAGCTGGATAAGAAGCTAGTCACTTCAAAGCCTGGGTACTGACCCCTTTGGCCCCTGTGACACTAATCAATCAGCATTTCACAGCCTCAGTTTCCTCATCTGGGGATACTAAGCTTCACAGGGAAGCAGAGAAGCAGAGAAGACGTGGGACAGTGCCCTGCAGCCTAGAAGCGCGCCTTGATCAGTAGGTGCTCTGAGGAGCCATGTGAACCTACTGCACAGGGCAGTGGTCCCTGCAGCCCCTCCAGCATCATCGTGACCCCTCCTATGGGTCTGTTTTGGAGGCTCCCAGATTTAAATTGATGTTGGGGTTAAGTAACGCTCCTCCCGCCAGCATGACTGGCTCCTGCCCACCTGTGTACCCAACTGTCCCCTCCTCTGAGAAGTCTGCCCTATCCCTTAGACATGTGTTCTCTCTCTTTTCCTCTCTTTCCTAGATTAACTGGCAGGCTGTGATACCCAGGCAGGGAACAGACCCATCCTGAGACTCCACAGAATGAAAGACCAGAGACAAAGGTGTCCTTTGTGCCCATTTTTCAAATGAAGAAACTGAGGCTTCCAGGGGACACACACACGGCTTGTGAAGACAAGACTTCCCAATTCCCAGGCCCAATGTGAGCTCACTCAGAGCCAGCAGGGCAGGGCTCCCTACAACTAGGCCCTGGGTATCCTAAAATCTTTTTCTTGCCAGTTGAGTACAGGAGTTTGCGTGTGTGTCCTTAGACCCCCCACTAAGAAGGGCAACAAACTGATGCCCATCATGTTTGCTTTGCAACTGCCAGGAGATGCTTGCCCAGGTGGGAACATGGCAAGGGGCCTCCCGTGTGGGCAAAGCTGGGCACGTACAGAGGAGGAATGTCTGGCAGGGGCTGGCTTTTCTCTTGACGCCAGCAGGAAGAGAGAAGCTGGACTTTGGATTCACTCAGGCTTGGTTCTAATGTCAGCTCTGCTGTTTGCCCAGAGTGTGCCCATGGGCAGGTCACTGGAGGGCCAGAGCCTCTGTGTTCCCCTCAGGATAATGGGCACAATGGCAGCTTCTTCAGACCTACACCAGGAGGAATGAGGCCGGGTCTAGTTAGCTTTATCTCTCTCTCTCTCTCTGGGCCTTAGTTTCTCATCTGTAAAACTAGGGTGACCATGCCTCCTCCTGGGGTCTCCCATGTATGTGAAACATCACTCAGAGCTAGGCCTCTGAGCCCCAGGTCCTGCCATCTCCCTGTGATAGGGCCTTGTGACTTTGGTCTCTGCTCTGCAGGAACAGAGTGTAGGTAAGGGCACGGTGGGGGAGGGGTGTTAAGGGGACAGTTGCTTAAAGTGTCCTCCAGGCACAGTGTGCCTGCCTCACCGGGGACCCCAAAGTCAGGGGAGAAGCAATGTCAGTCATGAGCCATCAACCATCAACATTATTGATCATTACACCCCTGGCCAGGGCAGCCCTGTGATCATGCCCAAGTCCCACTAACAAGCTGCCACCAAGTCTCATCTCTTCCTCTACAGAGCCCCAACCGGACAGCAACCAAGTTCCTGGGGGGACCCCAAGTCAGGACACCTGGAGTCAGTCAGCCCTGGTCCAGTCACATGATGTTGGCATGTCCACAAGGATCATGATTAGCTCAGATCACCTTGAGATAATTACAAAATCAACCATCGTCACTGGGAATACGGAGTCTAAGTGTCTCCCACACGTGCCCTCATCCAAGCCTCCTGAAATGACAGACCAGGAACACAGGGCTATGTTTGGTGACACATGTGGTTGTCCTCCTGTACAGGGGAGTGAGCCATGGACGTCTAGCTGGTCAAGGCCAGGATGCCATGAACCTTCATTCAGTGCCCAGGGAAACACTGCAAAAAAGCCAGCCCCAAAAGGCAACAGGGCGGAGGCTGAGAGACGGTACCGCGTAGGGGGGTACTGTTACAATTATCCTGTTATGGATGAGGATAAACACACTGAGGTTCAGAGACATGAAGTAAGCTGCCTGAGGCCACACAGGTTAGTGGCACAGCCAAGATCAGTAAGAGTGGGTTGCAGAACTCTGCTTCCTCAGCCCGAGTTTACCTGAAGAGCAGAGGGAGATAAGCCCCAAAAACATGGCCGGAGAGCTTCTTGAACACTCAGGGAGGGAGGGCCTATCACCCTCTAATCTCCCTGACCCTTACATTCTCTACCTGTGGAAGGGAGGTGTGGGCTGTGACAGGAAGTAGGCTGTGTGTCTCCAGGACACCGACCACACTGATGATGTTGCTCCTTGTATCTAATCACTGTCGTCAGGATGTGACACAGTCTGGGCCATATTCCCCACTCCCCCTTCCCCATTGTCGCACCCCTGGGAAAGTTGGCCACGCCCCTCCAGCATCTCCCTCACTCAAACACCCAGGACCCTGGTACACAAAACTGTTCTCATTTTATGGCGGAGGAAAAGAAGGCCACCCAGGGAGCAAGTGACTTTGGAAAGGGTCCCTGAGAGAATCCTTCTCCCCTCAGTCCTCAGTCACCCAGGATGCCCCCCTCCCCACAGACAGCCTTCCTGCCCCTCATGCTGCTGGGTACTTTCTCTGTGGCCAGGAAGAGTTCACTCCCTGTTCTAATTTGCCCTGAAGGCTGTTATTACACATTCCAAGCCTCTGCCAGCCAAGCAGGGAGGGTCCAGCAGCAGAGAGGCAGGAGTGGGGGGGCAGGGGGGGGTGGGGCCTCTCTCCTATGTTCTGTTTCTTCTCCCATGTTCACACACATGCCATCCTGGGAACAAGCATGAGCCTTCCGTCCCTTCATGCCAGCATGGTTTGCTGATGTCCCTAAAGGAGGGGATCTCCACTGTACATCTGGGACAGAGTGCACTCGAGGACAGGACAGATAGACACCCTTACACAACCAACCACTTACCCCTGCACATTTCAGTCTTGATGTCCTTATTGTGTCGTTTGTTAATCTACGTATCAGTCAGACATGGTATTGCATATCTATAATCCCAGTATTTGGGAGGTGGATTGAGGGGTGGGTGTCAAGGGTTCAAGGTCATCCTCTGCTACACAATGAATCTAAGGACAAACCCTGCCTCAGACAAACATAAGGAAAACAAATCTACACATCGAAGCCAGGCATGGTGATGCTCAAACTCAAGGCTAGCCTGGACTACATAGTGATACCCCCTTCAACAATCTATGTGGCAAACTAGCATCTCCCCCGCCACCCCGAAATGGCAGTTTCGACAGAATGGATTCAGGGAGGGTACAAATCTCAGGGCCCAGTGACAGTATCACAAGCCTGACCACGTGCTATAAAAGCCTCCTGAACACCCACTGTGCGCCAGGTCTGTGTCTGATTGGGGATCCCAATGTGAGCAGGTTTGGTAGCAATCCCTCCTTGGGGAACAACACACTAGACAGACCTACAGAGATGGCCAGTGATGTTGAAGGCTGTATAGTCCACAGGTGCTCAAGAGTGGCCCAGGGAGCCGAGCGGTGGTTGTGGGATCCAAGTGGGATCCAGGTCCCAGCCAAGACCCCCCTACTTCCTGCCTGTGCACAGAGGCCTAGATATCGGGAACATGGCCCAAGATGATACACTCTGCGGTCATGGCCCCCTGGGCAGTGGGGCGTGGAGAAAGTGTGCAAATTGACATCATAGTTTCCGAGGATTGGTTCTAGGCCCTAACTGTGGAGCTCACGGTCTCGGGAGCCTTGTTTCTGCACTAGCGCAACAGCAGAGGTTCCAGGTGAGCTGGCACCTGGCTGAAGAAGCGAAGAAGCTTCAGGAGACAGCAGGCTACACCAAGGATGCCCAGTACTGAGATCCCAGGATGCAGTGTGACCAGAGGGCTCCAGCGCCGTTGTCTTCTCTGCTCACACAGGGTGGAAGTGGGGGCCGGCTTCATCATCCCAGGGCTTTGCCTGCCTCGTGGAAACCTTGGCACGAGTCTACCAGATGCCGACCTGATTATGTGAGCCAGGAAAGCTGCTTAAATCCGGGGGCAGGTTTGGGCGTGCTGGGCATCTCTGCTCCTGGGGATGGTGGCAGGGGGCTGCTTTCTCTTACGTCCTTCCTTTTGGATCAACACATTCCAAATGGGCAACTGTTAGCTGCCACCTGCATGTACTGCTCTGGGGTAGACAAAAAGGGGTGAAGGACAGGATACCCCAGTGTGGGTGCAAAGGCTGGTGGCCCTTGTCTCAGCCATTTGCTTGATGTGTCTGCCATGGCTCCTGCTCACTCTCAGCTCAACACTTCCTATTTATTCTCCCTCCAGGGCTAGGGCAGGAACCCAGAGCCCTGAGCATCACAGCGGTGCTCATCCTGAGCACCTCAGCCCCTCAAGTCTCCTCGTGAAAGAACACAGGCTGGTAGCGCACGCCTTCAAACCCAGCACTCAGGAGGAAGAGGCTTGAGGGGATCTCTGTGAGTTCCAGGTCAGCCTGGTCCACACAGTGAGTTCCAGTTCTGCTTACTGAGACCCTGCCTCAAAAGCATGAGGTGGGGGGAGGGGACTGCAGGGACAGCTGCTCTTCTAGTGGATCCAGGTTCAATTCCCAGCACCCCGTAGCAGCTCACAACTGTAATTTCAGTCCCAGGGTATTAGCTGCCCTCTCTGGCCTCCATGGGCACCAGGCACACATGTGGTGCACAGATACACATGAAGGTTGAACAGCCATAAACAATAAAATAAATGAAAGGGGTTTTTGTTGTTGTTTGGTTTTCTGAGACAGGGTTTCTCTGTGTAGCCCTGGCTGTCCTGGAACTCACTTTATAGACCAGGCTAGCCTCGAACTCACAGAGCTCCACCTGCCTCTGCCTCCCAAGTGCTGGGATTAAAGGCGTGTGCCACCACCGCCCAGCTAGAGGGGGAAGAGGGAAAGAGTTCTGAAAATAAGTAAAGACCACCGCTCTGAAAACTTCCCTGATCTAAATGAGCTCCTTATGCCACACTAGGCGTGACAGGTGACATCCTGTGCAGTATCCACATCAGCATACAGCACCTTTTTCTTTCTCTCCTCTTTCCCTTCAGAACCCAGCCCTTGAGGAAGGCAGTCATCTGAGGCCACCATTCCTCTAGGATTTAACACCATGTGGGCCATAGAGGGACATCTGCCAAAGCTTCATTTCCACACCACCAGGGACCCCTGAGGGTCCTACTGGGCAAGGGAGCAGAGTCGTAGGGGCAGGCAGCTGGAGAGGCAGGGTGTCTGGACCAGAGCCTCTACCTAAGATGGGAGAGAAGGTGGAATTCGGAAAATGTAGGGCAAGGAGCCGGGGTGAGTGAGTGCTGATCAGGGCTACACACAGGCAGAAGACAGACCCTGGAATCTCAGACAAATCTTGTATGCTTTTTCCTCTCCATCCTGGGGCTCCTTGGCCAATCTGTGGGAACCCTGACTCCTGTGGGACCCTTAAATAAGCATGACTGTGGTGGAGTATTAGCTGAAGATTACATTCGTTTATGCTGTGGAACGTTTGTTTAATGATGCAAAGATGGGTTGCATTCTTTTATGCTGCATTTGTTTAACTCTGTGAACCTGATGGTCTAATAAAGAGCCGAATGGTCAATAACAAGGCAGGAGAAAGGATGGGCGGGGTTGGCATGCAGAGAAAATAAACAGAAGAAGAAAAAGAGAAGATTGGGGGCTGGAGAGATGACTCAGCTGTTAATGAGCACTGATTGTTCTTCCACAGGTCCTGAGTTCAATTCCCAGCAACCACATGGTGACTCATAACCATCTGTAATGAGATCTGGTACCCTCTTCTGATCTGCAGGTGTACATGCAGGCCGAACACTGTATACATAATAAATAAATAAATCTTGGGTGGGGGAGAGAAGATTGAAGAGTGAGAAAAGAAGGGACCAGCCAGACAGGGAATAAGAAGGAAAGAAAAGCTATATAGAGGCAAAAGATCGATGGGATAACTTTTATTTTATTTTGTTTTTCGAGACGGGTTTTCTTTGTGTGGCCCTGGCTGTCCTGAAACTAGCTGTGTAGACCAGGCTGGCCTCAAACTCACAGAGATCTGCCTCCCTCTACCTCCGAGTGCCGCGATTAAAGGTGTGTGCCACCACTGCCTGACCTAAATGGGATAATTTAAACTAAGAAAAGCTGGCTAGAAACAAGCCAAGCTAAGGCCAGGCGTTCATAAGTAAGAAAAAGTCTCCATGTGTGATTATTTGGGAGCTGGGTGGCTGAGCAAGAGTAAAAACAAACCAACGAACAACTACACATGACCACGGATGCCAGCTATGGGGTTCAGTCCTGGGGGGAAGGGGCTGGGAGGATGGGACACTAAGGTTAGTGGATACTGGACAAAACACCAGTTTACTGACCCCGTCTTCTAGATTAGGAAGCTATGGCCCAGAAGTGGCATCACCGCTTCCTGGCTCCGGGAGGGGGAGGCAGGGCAACGCACAGGCATGAGAGCTGGATTTTTTTTTTTTTTTTTGAGACAGGGTCTCATGCATCTCAAACTGGCCCTGGCCTTGCTGAGTATCCAAGAACGGCCTTCAACTTCTGATCCTCCTGTCTCTCCACCTCCTGGGTGCTGGAGTTACAGGCTTGCACTACCATGTCCAATGTATACAGCATTAGGAATTAAAGCCAGGGCTTTCCATGGCCAGGCCAGGCCAGGCAAGCACTCTATCCACTGAGCCATTTTCCCCAGCCAGGCCTGGCCCTTTAACAAGTTATTTTACAAGGACAAGGGGACCCAGGTGAAAGGGCTGGGGAAGAAGCATGCAGGTGGAGCTATGTGACTAAGTGACCCTGAGATAGTGCCTGGGTCGTCCTGGGTTGTGGGTGAACGGTGCCGATGGGGGGATCCTTACCAGAGCACTGTCGCAGGAGTTAGGTAACTCACAGTGAGTTAAGCACAGCCAGTGTATGCTGGAGAAGGCCAGGCTGGCATGTGAGCCCTCAGGGTCACCCTCCTGTCATTGCTATCATGATGATACAGATGGACAGGCAGGGAACGGAGGCAGGAGAGCATACATGTGGAGGAAGGATGAGTGGACGGGTCCCACTGCCTGGTGGACTCCAGCAGCCTCTGCAGAACGGCTGCCACTAGAAGCAACTACCAGGAACTCCATCCCTTGGCAGAGTGAGACCCGCTGCCTGCCAGGCTGTGGCTGCCCACAGCTTCCCAAGCCCCTGGCAGGCGGCAGCAGGGCACATCACGCCATGAAGGGCCCTCCCTGCCTGTATTTACCTAGTCTGTCTCAGCCCAGCCCACTTCCTGGTTGCTGCACAGTGGCTGTCTGTCCAGAGCAGACAGAGCCCCAGTGTCCTGCAGGGTCCCTCCACCTGGAGGGTGTCCCCCTGGATGCTCACACCATCCAAGCGGCACAAGGCTGGGTGACTCACTGGCCCCACAGAGGGCAAGGCCGCCGTGGCTACAGCAGCCACTCAGGCTTTCAAAGGCCTTGGAGGGCTGGCTTGTGCCACAGAAATTGCCCTAGGAACTCTTGGGATGGGGGCATCTCCAGGAGACCCGGCTCTGGAGGGCTGGCCTGACTAGAAGCCATATGGATTGGTGGAAAGACACTAGGGCCACATCCTGTGGGACTCCATTTCCTTGTAGGGTGATGGCACACTCCGGAGTTAGTGGTGACGTTCATTCAGCTGGCAACACTAAAAACCCACTGAGCTGAACATTTTTAAAGGCCCAGTGGGTGCTATGTGATTAGATCTATCAGACTCAAGTGATCCATCCAAACTCAGTGACTCTGATAGTCCCTGCCCTCCCCCAGCCTCAGGTCCCTCTCTGCACCGTGGAGGACCAGACGCATATAAAACCTCTGCACCACAGAACCTGGCACACAGAGACGGGAAGGCTCTATGTGCTCCCATGGTCCACAACATCAAGCTCCAGCTCAGGAAAAGTGGGGGTTTCAAAACCTGGGCTTCCTTCTCCCCAGCCAGCTCCTGTCCTGGGGGTAGTCCCAGCCACTAACAACCCTGGAGAGGGTTTTATAGCCTCAAAATGTTGCCCGGTCTATCCTGCACCTCTCCTGTCGCTGGCAAAGGCACTCCTCCTGTCCCAGCCCTGGTTTTCTTATGTAAAATGGGGGTAAAACGCACTGCCTCCTAGCGGCAATTGCGCCTATCATTCCGTAATTATTTGGGGCATTATGTTCCAGCTTTCAATTATACAGTGGGGTGTGAAAGCATTCACTCGTAATCCCAGCATCCGGGAGTGAGGCAGGAGGATCTTTAGTCTAAGGCCAACCTGAGCCAGGTGAAGAAGATCCTATCTCAAAGAACCAAGAGCTGGGGATGAACCTGTGGTCCAGGACACTTGACTGGTGTGTGCCAGGCCCTGGGTTTTACCCTCACCACTGCAAAGGTAACGGCTCCCATCACAAGGGTTGCTGCGAGGATTAAGTGCTATCATTTCAGTTCTGACACAAAGTAGTGATCAGTAATGGCTGTCTGTGTCTTTGTGCCTAACCTCCCTTCAACTCACAGCAGGGAGGGAGCCCAAAGACATGGTGGCTGGGTGGGCACTGGACTCCAGACTTCTTGGCTCCGAAGCCCGGGCTCCTTTGGGTTAGTGATCTCACCTTCGAAAAGGATTTTCTCTATGCCTACTGCACACTCTCATGACCTTTGGAAGGAAGTCAGGAGAGAGAGCACCCAGCTCTCAGCTGGGAAGACTGAGCTTCCCTAATTTCTTACAAAGTAATGAATAGATAGAAAAGCAGCCCTGTGGCAATGGGGCTCAGTAGGAAGGGACCCCGAGTCACAAATCCAACAAAACCCTGCCTGGGCACTCAGAGCAGGCCACTGTCTCCAGGAAACCCCACCCACAGTGCCAGCCTTAAATGTCTTACACCAATGATTTACACATATTCTGATCTACAGCCTAACTCCTCAAGCTAGGTACCACTATCCTATTCCCATGTCACACCAGAGCCTTAGCGACACCCAGACATATACAGCCGAGCTCACAGTGTGTGAGGTCAGGATGCTCTCCTTCCAAGGGCCAGCCCCTCCCCGCAGTGATGCCCTGGCAGCTGGCATCACGGGTAGTGAAGAACTGACAGCCTTGGAGTCTGCAGCCTGGCTCTGGAGCTAAGTAACTGTGTGACCCCAGCTAGACAGCACCACCTCTGCACCTGCTGTGGCATCCCTGGGGTCAGAGACATTATCATTCTTCTTAGGGACAGCCGATCTCCACAGCAGAGCCTCTACCCAAGTGACTTCTTACCCAACTTCTGCTTTCTCACCCACAAACGGGTACGGGTAGTTTATTGAGCACCTTCTGTATACAGGGCTGTCTGACTATGAGATCCAGCATCCCCGTCGTGTGAAACTTATCCTGAGTCACTTTGTTGAGAAGGGAACTGAGGCTCAGTTAGAGAGGACACTCCCCCATGTCCCCTGGCTCTCAGGGTCAGAGCTTGTATTCAAATGGGGTTCCGATGGCCCTCACGGTGCTGACAGGTCTGTCCTTCCCTTCCTCCCATTCCCAGTTCATAAGCATTCTCGAACCCTACTCTGTCTGTGTCAAGGTGACACAGGAAGAAGCCAGGCCAATAGCCCCCCCACCTGCAGAGTTAGTTCCATGGTCATTGCCTCTACCTACCAGAGTCTCCTCAGAGCCCACGGAGGAGGCACACACACACACACACACACACACACACACAGACCTGCCCATAGGCAGTCATCTTCTTGGTCAACCGGGTGGGCCCCAGGCCACTCCACCCTCAGGAAAAACAGTCGCCCAGGGGACTGAGGAGCCCTTTGTACAGGGCAGGCAGAACAGTGGGTGGGGGAGGCGGCCTTACTCACTACCTAAGGAAAACACCAATTCCCACTGCCTGGCTGCCCACTCCCCACTCCACCTCCTGGGGCTGCTCCAACCCCCTGACCTCATCTGGAGCAGATCTGAGGAGATTTCCTGTGGGCCCGGCCTGGTGGTGTGGGACCCTCCCTTCCTATTGAGGGGACATAACCAGAGAGGTGGGATGGCGTTCCTGGGCTCACACAGCTAGGAGTGGCCAGGGCCTGGGACAGAAAGGGGAAGCCATGGTCAGGAATGGGCTCGAGGGTGGGACGGAAGTAAGAGTCACAGAGAAAGGCAGGGCCTGGCCTTCCTGCGTGGCCAACTTACAAGACCAAGTAGCCTAATGTCCAGCTCACAGGACCCAAGGGCATCCAAGGCAGGGAAGCTGGGCTAGGACAGGGGTGGCAGCCAGAGTCACACAAGTCTCGCTCGTGCTGGCGAACTGATCAGCTCGTGCTGATCGACAGCAATTCCTGGGTGGCAGCTCTGGGAACAGAGAGGTTGATGCCACTTCCTGGAGTCACACAGCAGAGCTTGGGAACTGGTCAGACTCAAGAGGGGAGTCTCAAGCAAGCTGAGGCAGTCACTGGCTGTTCCGGGACCCAAGGGGACAGAGTTACCAGATGCTGGCTTCCAGCACTGCCAGGAGCCAGCTGTCTCTGCAGAGATGGCGCTCTCCCTTCCTGAGACTCAGTGTCCTCAGATGTAAGGTGTGTCTCCAGGGGGAATGAGACTGTAAGAAGTGGCCAGGTGACAGATGGTATGTCCACAGAGACTCAGCAAGGCACGTGCTCTGATGTCCCACACGGGAGTGCTTGTTCCAATGTGCAGATAGGGAAACTGAGGCTGGAGGAGCCCCTCAAGCTGGGAGCTGGAGCTCAAACCTGGGCGGCTGGCTTCTAAGCATTAAGCCAGGCGAGCAAGAAAGTTGGGGGTTCCTGGCCCTCAGCCACGGCCCAGCACTGCTGTGTGGCTGGAAGTCTCCATTCGTCATTCAACACAAGTCTAGCTTTGCCTGCTGCCTGGCATCGAGGGCTTCCAGGATGCCAGGAAACATGCCCTAGACAGGCTGGAAGACACCGGGTAAGGAAGGCGACCAGGGTTTCAGGGCCTGCCTGTGGGTCTTAGGCTGGCCTGGCAGAGTGAACCTGAGAGTGAGCCCCTTTCACAGGTAAGAAAACGGAGGCTTGGAAACACCTGGCGACTTTCCCAAACCCCTAGCAGAAAGCAGCCGGGTTAGGGGTTGAGAAGCAATCCAGCCTCCCCTATGGTTGTAGGACCTCTTCCTCGACTCTCAGGTCATCCCTGGAGAAGGGTCCCAACAAATGGGGATTGGCCATCGCAGGGATCAAGGACATGGATATTGAAATCAAACAACTGAGACTTAGGTCCCTTGTGAGCTGAGTGACTCTAAAGGAAATGACTTCACCCTGCAGACCAAGGTAGACTGATTCTGTACCCAGAGTTCACAGCAGCAGCTACAGGGACCAGGACCACGAGAATCTGCAGGGAGCAGAATTAATCTTTAACAGGTGCTCCGAATCAACGATGTGGAACATTCTAGATGACCTGTGGTGTGAAACAAATGTTCTCTCAGACTCCAGATCTTGTCAGAGACAGGAACCATCTCCCAGGTCCTGCTGGAGACAGACTAGATTGTCTTCCCAAAGTCAAAAAGGAGAAACCGAGGCAGAGAGCAGGGCCAGGGCCTGTGAGAGGTAAGGATGCCCAGTCTCATGGGTCCCACTCACTAAGGTCCTCCTGACAGCATCTGCTCAGGGCCGGGGTTCAGCTCAGCGAGGTCCTGGGTTTCTGAAGACTACCAGATTTCCCCAGCCTGGGTACCCACAGACTTCCCAAGCCAGCCCAGCAGCCATTTCCACTTTGCAGCTAAAGGGATTTTTCTATACCAAATGAACACAGCAGGAACCCCTCACCCCAACTTTCAGGGCTTCTAAATCAGCTTGACCTGGCTCACACACCCTGGACAAATGCAAGTCTCTCTGATCCACACACCGACACCCACAGTGGATAGCACAGGAGACATGTCTTAGCTAGCACCAGTCCCTCCGAACGCCCTCCCCTCTGGTTCTGCATTTATTCTATAAGGTGTGGCCCAGTCACCACCTTGATCAAAGGCATCCTCATGTCTGGGTCTGCCCTCCTCTCTCCAGCCTTTCCTTCTGCATTTAACAACACCCACCGCCAGTGTGCATCCTCTGAGCCCTCCCTGGTGCACCAGGGGTGCCCACCTGGAAGCCACCGCTACATGCCATGAGGAAGGAGGGTGGGGCAGGCGAGCTCTGTTCACACCCCTCCGGGGACAGCTAGGCCAAGCTGAGGTACCCGAGGGCCAGCATCCATGGGTACCGAGCTTCCAGAGTGCCCTGAGGACAGGGGCGTTGGTGAGGCCCAGGAGAGAGGACAATCCCTTCTTTCCAGGCCATAGGCATCTGGATTTCCGCAGAAACCTAGACACCTTTTCAGGACTCACAGGAACCCTGTGTCTGGTCAACCCATGTAACGAGACCATCCCTTGTGGCTTCAAAGTGAGCCAGACAGAGCAAAGCAAGCAGGATGTTTGCCAGTTGTGGGGAGCACCCTCTCCCAGAGACTTCCAAAAAAAAAAAAAAAAAGCAAGAAGGAGGGGTCTGCCGTCTTCAGGTTCCCACATTCTCCACAGCAGAGCAGGAGGCATGAAAATGGCTGCTTCCTGAGCCTCTGCTAAGGCAAGTAGAGAGGGAACGGCCAACACCAAACCACTGTGGCCGAGTGGCTAACTCCTCCGGGGCCTCTGTCCCCACAACAGCCCTGGAGTGCATTCCCAGTGACTATATTAACGAGGAAGAACCAAGGCTCAGGCAGCTAGGGGACTAGGCCAAGGTCACACCGCAGAAGAGGGCAGAGCATGTCCAGAGCCCACCCAGGATGGGCTCCTAAACTGGCGATGTCAGGGCCTGGGCCTGGCAGGCATCTCACCTTGGGCAGCTGTACCCACATGGCGAGCTATCCCCACATGGCCAACAGCCAATGCAGCTGGACTCAGCTCTGCCAGGGTTTCTTACCTCCCCAAACAAAGCTCGCACGTGACATGTGCTTAAAGTTCAAGGTTCATGCCACCCCCTACCCCTACCCCAACCCCAAGCTGAAGAGTCAGACTTCCCCCCACCCCCACCCCCACTTCCCAGCCCCAGCTCCGTTGTACAGAGCCTGCTGCGGACAGGTTTGGATCCGCTTGGCTCCAGCCTGGGGTTTTTCTTCTGCACAAGAGGATGGCTGGGCTGGGCCCCTCTGGACGGGAAGACAGCCTCAAGGGGGTCTGAGGTTGAATTTTCAGTCAAGTTGGGAGTGTGGAGGTCTCTCTATGTCCTTGAAGACGACCACGAGTCTCCAGGGTGAAGCTAAGGTAAAAGATTTGCAGAGCCATCTTTCTGAAACTCCGAGAAGCGGGCCCGGGAATCTGCCAGCTCACAGCTCCCTCCGCCCGCGCCCATCCCTACTACGAGCCCTAGGTGGGGCTGGTCCCGGGCAGGTGACGGCCCTGCCTGGCCTTCAGTTTGGGGACTTGAATCTAGGTGACCTAGATCTGTACCCCTCAGGCCCATGTCGGCGCCCAATAATCCACAAGTGACACTCAGAGTGGCGGCGCCTCCCGCTTCCCGCGCGCAGAGGGGACAGCGGGTCTTAGACCCCGTCCGCTCGGGGGCGCCGGGACCTCGCGGACCCCTTCCCCAGAGCCGTCCCACTCACCTCGGGACGGGCGCAGCGCGGCCGCTTCCTGATCCCGCCGCGTTCTCCTCCTGCTGCGCTTCGGCCGCGCCGCCCCGCGGGGTCCCGCCCACCCGCGCCCGCCCACCCCAGGGTCCTCCCCGGTCTGTGCGCAGGCACCTGGCTCAGTGCCTCGCTCTTCCATTCATCACTGGTCCCTGCGCCCGGGCCATCGCCTGCCCGGCAGCTCACGTCCATCACCGCTGGTAGAAAAGCCCGGGAGGTACCCGCACTGTCGAGGCCTCCCTGCCACCCTCACACATTGTACCAACAAGCCACGACCCCTCTGCAGATCCTTCCTGTCTGTGCCTCAGTGTCCCCATTCTGAAAGCTCTGGTGGCACCAGGTCGTCACAGAGCCCCAAACAGCAGTCACTCTCATCAGCTTACTTCTCTTCAGCCGAGGGGACTGCCCTGGCGAGCGAGCAGAGGAAGGTCCCTGCTCAGCCTGGGCACAGCACAGCACTCGGGCAAACAACTGGCAAGAGGGGGGCGGGGTGAGAGAAGGACAGGAGGAGCCTAAAGAGAAGCAACAGGGCAAAAAACTTCAGAAATAAATCTTAATAATTAACTCACTAATTAAGGTGGGGGTGATATCATCAAGTGAACTTCTTTTAGCTGGGCCTGAGGTGAGCAGCGCTGGGCCCACTTACAGGAGGGAACCAGGCCCAGAGAGAAGGGTGGGCCTCCACAGGCTGCTGCCTCAGGGTGGGGAAAAAATATCGCTCTCTGGGTGGCCTTGTTCTCCAGCAGAGTGAACTGGCAGCTGTCTGGCAGCGGTGAGGGGTGTGCACGCTACCCCTTACCTCCCTGACAGGAATTCTGCCGCTGAGGCCTGTCACCCCTGAAGTTGGGGCTGAACCAGAGGAGGGACCCAAGAGGCTGCCTTACTCTTCTCAGCAGTGGCTGTGCTCACCAAACCCATCTCACAGACTCAGAGACTGAGGCTTTCGTTCAAGAGATACCTGGCTTGGGCTAAGAGGCTGGTGATTGACAGTTATGTGGACACCTGGATAAAAATTCTTGCTCTGCGAAGGATTAGGCAAGGGTCCCCACGTGGAGCTCCAGGTTCTTTGAAAATGGCTGTTTCAGGCGGTAGGGGATCCACAGGACAATCAGCTCTTAGTGGATACGAGACCTGGGAGACGGGTCAGTTGGTAAAGTGTTTGCCTAAGAGTGCATTCAGTCCCCAGGATGCACACTTTTAAAAAGCCCTGGCCTGGTTCCACATACTCATGGTCTTTGGCACTGGGGAGGAAGAGTCAGGCTGATCCCTGTGGCTTGCTAGCCAGCTAGCCTAGCCTACCTGTGAGCTTCAGGTCACTAAGAGATCCTGGAAACTGTGGATGACCCTGAGGAACACCTGAGACACACCTCTGGCCTCCACACCACACACAAAGAGCTGGCTGATCAAGGATTGCAATGCTAGCACTGGGAAGGCCGAAGCGGAAGGATTAAGAGTCTGAGGCTAACCTGGGCTGCAGAGGCTAACCTGGGCTGCTTGATTGATGGAGCCTGGGATAGTAGAGCCTGGGTCTTGTTTACTGGGTGGGGTGTTAGCTTCAGAGAATACAGGAAATGGACGGGGTGATGGCTGCCCATTCCGGGTACCACTGCTCTGTGCTCTTCGAGTCAAGACAGGCTGGGGCAGAGGGCTTGCCTAGTGTGTATGAGTCTTTGTGTTTCTTCCTCAGCAAGACACAAATACACACACGCACATACACACAAACACACAGACTCTCACGCACACTCTCTACCTCCCCCCCTCACCGCCCTCACTTACACACACACACACACACACACACACACACGCACACACACACGGTGATCTTGGTAAACACCTGGTGTACTTCAGCATGGAAAGTGAAAACTCAGGAAACAGGGTTAGTTGAAAGCATAAAGATCTGCCCAGGTAGAGGGACAAGCAGAGAGGGCTTGTGGGTACCCAGCAAATACAAGTTGGGGCCGCTGAATACTGTGGGTCCCCTGGTGGACTTGTGACCTTCCTACCGCTACCCAGAAAGCGAAGAGGCTCTTGACCTTTTGCTGGGAGGGAAGAAACACAAGATCTTGAGTGACAGGGAGTCCCATAGAGCCACAGTGGGTTGGGGGGAGTGTCAGTCCTGAATCCCACACAGCTCCAGGATGACTTACCTGGTGGGCATGACCACTCCCCCTACAGGACCTCCTGGAGAGCACAGAGCCTGTGTCCTGTGCTTATGGGATGCCTCTTATCTGCCAGGCCCAGGACCATGCGCTACAGAGATCCAGGAGCTGTGGGGTTAGGACCAGGTTACAGAAGAGGACAACTGCACCTGAGACATCCAGGAGGGAAAGATTCTCACAGCACTGAGAGGAAAAGCACCCGAGAGGCCACTTATGGGAGACGCCATCACTGGGAGGATTTGAGCCCAAGCAGCTAACCCTTCAGCAGAGCAGAGCCGGCAGGACCATAGTCTACACAGAAGCCTGAGTGTAAGGCTTTGCACACGGCTCCTGTGGAAAACAGGCAGCTAGTTCCTCAAATGTTAGGAACACAGTGACACATGACCCAGCAATTCCTCTCCCAAGGGACACAGCTGAGGGAACCGAAAGCTTGAGTCTGACAAAAACAGGAGAGTGCTGAGAGCAGTGCTATTCAACTAGCTTCAAAGGGACCCAAACGCTGAACAGATTAAATCAGGTGGGTGTATGTGACCAATTCCTGCTTCAATACAGATGAACCTCAAAAAAGGAAGATGGGCCCCGAGATGTCGGTGCAGGATGTGGTGTAACAGTTTTGATAGAAACATTCCCCTCTGCAGAGAAGCTCCTAACCGGAGGGAGGTAAACAACTCAAACAGCTGCAGGAAGTCCCTGAAACTGACCAGATTCATTAGGCCCCTCCCCACCAGAGTAAGTAGAGCCAAGCTGCAGAGAAGACTCAGGTAGGCTGAACTGCAAAGTTGACCCAGAGCGGAGCAGCTGACTGGAAGAAACAGCAACCAGCAAGCTGTGCGGTGTGATCCAGTGTGTCCCATGTGTGAGCTGTCACCGTGCCAGGTTGGGCTTTGGTGATGCGACTGTCTTTGAGTCACTTCTGCTCTTTGTTCACCAAGTTGGGCTTTGGTGGTTTCTACACTTTGGTCTGTTGTGGGCTCCCTCTCTGGGGTGAATAGACATGCCTGTTTTGTCTCCTCAGGAAAAGTTTCGTCACGCAACAGTGGGTAAAGGTGCTTGCCACCAAGCCTGACAACCTGAGCTCAGTCCCACAGTTCCACGTCCTAGAGGAGGGAAGCAGTTCCTGAATGTTGTCTTCTCATCTCCACATGCATAACTGTATATGTGTGAACACATAAATCATAAATAAATGAATGTAGGGTTTTGGGGGGTTTTGTTTTTTTGGCTTTTCAAGTTAGGGTTTCTTTGTAGCTTTGGAGCCTATCTTACTTGCTCTGTAGACCAGACTGGCCTCGAACTTACAGAGATCCGCCTGTCTCTGTGTCCCGAGTGCTGGAATTAAGGGCGTTCGCCACCACTGCCCAGTGGATGTAATGTTTTTAAGTGAAGAAACCAGACTTGAATTCAAGGTCGTATGTTGTACAGTCAAATGTTTAGGAAATGACAAGACTCCATAGAGACAATAGTTGTGGTTGCAGACTGGAGGGAGGGGAAGAAATGGGACCAAGGGTGACGGCTGGGGAGCTGGGGGCTTGTTTTTAGGGTGATGAAAACGCTGGATAGGTGACTGTGATTGTGGTCCCTTGTATCCACGGATGTCCTGAAAATGGCTACATCACCTGACTTACGTGGAATGTGGTTATGTCCTAGGTTCTCAGGAGAGATTAACAGAAGATCTGGTCTCTGGTGTGGCTCTGCCGTACTTCTAAGACGTGTGTCTCTGAGCAGAGGTGATCATGCCTCCCCGAGCCTGCCTTCCCTCTCCTGTATAACCTTGTGGATCAGGAGGATTGAATACAGCAGTGTTCATGACGTGTGGGCAGCGCCTGGGAGTTCTGTAGCTGCTCAGTAGACAGTCGTGCTCAGGGTGGGCTATGGCCTGAGAAAGTTGCCATCAGGCAAATTTGCTTTTCCAGAAATATCTCGGAGTGTGTCCACATAGACTAAGTTGGCTACGGTGTCCCTGGGCAGTGTAGTGCCATAATCCGTCATGGCACTTGTGCCGTGTCCTTGGCCAACATGGCTCTCAAGAGGACAGCACTGCCTCAACCTGACCAATTTCACGTGCTCTTCAGGTTTCCCGAGGCCTTACTTAGCTCACATCATGCTACCCAGTGACCTTGTCAACTGGCTTTAGCGACCCCACTTTACAGAAAGCTATGACAGCAGACATTGTTAGCGGGGCTCTCTTCCTCTCCCCTGGGCTCCACCATGTGCCTCTTCCCCCTTCTCTCTTCCCTGAAACCCCTCAGTCCTGCCCTACACTGGACCAAAGGGCTAGTACAAGGTCCCTGGGGGCCTGGAGTAGTTCCCTGAATGACAAAGAAAGCCAGAACTGAAGCAGAGCAGAAGCGAAAATCAGGCTGGAGAGATGGCTCAGCAGGTAAGAGCACTGGCCGCTCTGAGGGAGGACCCAGGTTCAGATGGCTCAGCAGGTAAGAGCACTGGCCGCTCTGAGGGAGGACCCAGGTTCAGATGGCTCAGCAGGTAAGAGCACTGGCCGCTCTTAGAGAGGACCCAGGTTCAGTTCCCAGCACCAGCATGGCCGCTCACAGCTGCCGGTGACTCCAGTTCCAGTGGCCCTGGAGCCCTCTGCTGGCCTCTGCAGACACCTGCATGCATTGGTGCATAGAGATTCATAAAGACATGCACATAGGAAGAAGGAAAGGGAGGAAGGAAGGAGGGAGGGAGGGAGGGAGAGAGGGAAGAGGGAAAGAAAGAAAGAAGGAAGGAAAAGTAAATTAGGAGTCAGGAGAAGGGGAGAAGGCTGACTCAGTGCCGGTGCATAGCCTGTCCGTCCGTTCCCCTGTCCGTGGTGTCCTCCCCCCCCCACCCCCCCACCCCCGTGACCAGAGATTGTGTGTTTTCCTCGCGACACCTCAAACAAGGATGCTAAGTGCAGCCGCTGAGGGTTTCTCACTTAGGTTCAGAATGTCTGTGACCATAATTGTGCTCCTCAGTCACCCCCGAATCTAAAGGAACAATGCAACCTCATCAAAACACACCTTACAATTTCTTTTACAAAAGGATTCTTTTTTACATTTTCTAACACAGGCTGAGGATGACCTCGAACTTCTGACCCTCCCGAGTGCTAGAATCACGGGTGTGACACCGGGACTGCTGTAAGTGGCGCTGGGAATGGAACACAGCCCTGCAAGTGGGGGAATTCTTTAGGGTATCAGCTCCTACACTTTTGCTTCATTTTTAAACTGGAAATGTAAGTTTGGCCTAATCTCTAAATGCTGCTATAAATTATTTCCTTTCACCGTGTAAATATAGCATATGTTTTTAGACACACACACACATACACACATTAGCACTGGGAAATGTGCATTTATGTAGGACTTGGTGTGCACCAGGTACCATGTTGACCTTTGTCCTCTGGAACTCCTCCTGGATACAGGAGAGGGAGCATATACCCAGAGGGCAAAGACGTCTTTCCAGAGCCACACAGCCTAGGCCAGGCTCAGATGAGCTCCCCCTGAAGTCGCAGACCCAGCTCTTCCCAGAAGCCATGGAGACACACAGTCCAAGGAGGCTGAGGACGATGAGTTGGTTTGTGTACCTTGGTCCTGAAAAGAGCTGGCGTTCTTCCCAGAGCCTGAGACTCCACCCTGCCAAAGAACCAGCTTCAATCACGCTCTCCTGGAATTCTCCCTAGGGCAGAAACCTGAGGCCAGGTGGGGTGGAAGCCCGTCTCCTCAGATGACCGTAACCATGGGCACGGCCACTCAAAGAGCTTAGCCGTTGGGTGTGATGCCAACCCTCTGGGCAGTTGGCCTGGTAGCCTGCGGGTGTAGCCTAGCCACCGCTGGCCAGGGGCACTTCCGAGGTCACCAGGGAGGGAGGGGACATTAGGGTTTCTTAACAGGGGTCCCCGGGTGGCTGCTGGTGCAGATGAAGATCTGTGCGATGTGACGAGTCTGTCTGAAGCGAGGACTATGACAGTTTTCTGTTTTTTATTTTGGAGATAAAGTTGCAAGTATTCGGGGCTTGCTTTGAATTTGCTGTGTAGCTGAGGGTGACCTTGAACTTCTGGTCCTCCTGTTACTACCTCCCCAGTCTAGGATAATAGGCCTGTACCAGCCACCACCTAGACCATAGCCCGTCTAGGCTATGCTGGGGCTTTACCTCCCTTTGCTGAGTGCTATAGTCCCAGTCCCAGGAGTACGACTTGGAAGACCCCCCCCCCCACCCCTCCACCAGGTCTGGCCACAAAGGCAGTGATGCTGGTGCCTGTGTCTGAGCCTGCAGGAAAGAGCCAGACTTTTATTAGGACAGGGAAAGGCACAGCTGTTTTCCGGAGTCCATAACAGGGGCCTCCTTGAGCACCTGGCCACAGCTCCTTACAGTGTGAACTTGCCACTGTCCTCTCAGGAGTGGTAAGACCAGCTCCCTGTTCTTAGGACAGAAACCAAACCCTCTAGCTAAATGCAGCATCTTTCCTAGACTGCCTCTGGCTACAGGGGTCTCCTTTGTCCCTAAGACTTTCCAACTCCCTTCTGGGCACAGCTCAGCTGGAGAACTTGCCTGACCAGGAAAGACACAATGCTCCCCTCCTTCCCAACCCCCTGGCCTTTGCACTGGCTATTACCTGCCTCTCTCCACAGCCTGATGAGATTTAAGCCCTCTTTCAGAGAGCTCACCCAACCCCCAGTTTAAGTCTTGACCCTGTCAGCCATACCCCCACCCAAGCTTTGTGACTCCTCCCCTGCGCTGTGCCTGAGGCTAGGCGCCTGTGTGTCTTGTTGCAGGATTCCCTGAGCCTATGTCAGGGTCTTGCACACAGTAGGTGCTCAGTAAACAGGAGCCGAAGGACTCAGCCTTCCAGGCAGCATCTCAGGCCAAGGTCTCCAAGCAGCCATTTGTCAGCCTTCTCTAGAGCTCAAGGCTGCACTGACTGAACCCCTGCATGTGTGGTCCCATCCCAGGCCACAGAGGATAAATATCACTGCTTAGCTAGGACAAGTCAGAGGCTGGTTTTAGGGTTTAGGCGTCCATTGCAGATTAACAGGGGAGCCAGAATTTTGAAACGTCTTAACCGCCCCCCCCCATTTAAAGATGACAAAACAGAGGCCCAGAGTCACACAACACACCCGGGGAGAGGGAAGAAGAGCGGCCAGATTACAGGACATGTTCTAGGCCATTTGTTTGAGATCTCACTATACAGCCCTGGCTAGCCTGGAACTCTCTATGTAGACCAGGCTGGTCTCTGCCTCCTAAGTGCTGGGATTACAGATATACATCACCACACCCGGCTCCTGAGCTGTTCTTTATTGTGTTGGCATGGATTTTGCAGTTTGGTTAAGAACAAGAAGTGGGGGCTGGGCTGTCCCTTCAGGAGCTCTGGCCATGTGGCAGAATCACAATAAATAATAAGAAAAAAATTAGCAAAGGTGAGTGTTGACCATTTCCCGTGCATCAGGCATTTTGTTAAATTAAAGAGAAGTTATTTTACTGTATGAGTATTTTGCCTGTGTGTATGTGTGTGCACCACATGCCTTGCAATGTCCACAGAGATCAGAAGAGGGCATTTGTCCCATGGAACTGGAGTTACAACCGGCTGTCACCCTCAATGTGGGTACTGGAAATGGAACCTGGGTCTTCTGGAAGAGCAGGCACCTCTCCAGTCCTGTTTGCTTGTTTGTTTTTGCATTGGGCATTTTCACACAGTACTTTATATAATCCTGAAAAGCAGAGATGCTCCTGTCTCGTACAGGTGGAGAAACGGTCTCAGAGAGACTGACCGAAAAAGCCGCGGAACTGGATCCCAGAACTGTCAGGTGCTGAAAATGCAGCAATGGCAATAGAAAAGGAGCCAGGACTTTCGCAGTACTCCTTGAGCCAGAAAGCGGAAGCTTTCTGAGCTCCCACTGTGGGCGTGGCCACTTGCGGGGCAGGGAGGAGGGGCTGGAAGGCCCCGCCCCTGGCTCCACGGCAGCAGCGCGTGCCGACAGCGCCACCTACCTGGATCCGCGGGAACTACGGGTATGGGTCCATTGGCCGAGTCGGAACCGCGGGGGTGGGGATTGGTGGCGCACGAGCTCTATACTAGGTCACATCTCACGCGTCCTCCACTTGGGGGTGCAGTTTTAACACTCGCTAAGCAGCTCCAAAGCGCTGCAGTCGCATTATAGATACTGCGGTAAGATTTCTATTTAAATGTGACAAGACCTGGGCGTTACAGATAAGGAAACTGAGGCGTGAAGAGCGAAGGGAGCTTTCATCTGTCGTCGGTAACTTGGGCACATTAGAATGAGTTTGAGACTAGTCATTTCAAATGAATGACTCAACTAGAAAATAGATCAAGGGTTGTTGGAATTTCTTAGCAGTAAGGGGTTACTCAGTGAATACCCTAAGGGGTTATTTGGAGGTTGCCGGACCATGGACTCACTGTCGGGCATACAGTCAGGTGGGAGTCCCTTGAGCGGTTGTTTTCTCCTTTGATAAGTGGGGCTCCTGACAGTAGTCCCAGGTGGCTGTGAACTGATGTGTTGAAGCACCTTTGCAGGGCCCAGTAAAGTCTGTGCTCAATGTGTGTATTTCTCTCCCTGCTCCAGGCAGAATTCAGTGCCCCAGTGACAAGGATGAGCCTGGGCAAGTCTCTCCCTTTGAAAAAGAAAGTGCTCCTGGACCTCACTGCAGTACTCAGAGCTAGAAAGAAGACAGAATTTCTTCTTCTTCTTCTTCTTCTCCTTCTCCTCCTCCTCCTCCTCCTCCTCCTCCTCCTCCTCCACAAGATTTATCTATTTATTATGTGTATAGTGTTCTGTCTGCATGTTTGCCTACATGCCAGAAGGCATCAGACCTTACTATAGATGGTTGTGAGCCACCACGTGGTTGCTGGGAATTGAACTCAGGGCCTCTGGAAGGACAAACAATGCTCTTAACCTCTGAGCCATCTCTCCAGCCCAGATGACAGAATTCTTTTTGTTGGTAGAGTGCTGTGATTCTAGGAAGCCCAAGCTCTGAAAGCAATTAGAGTATAGGAATAAGAGCGGCATTCTGAGTTTCAGCAATACTAGAACATACCATGAAGTAGGAGACAACGAACAGCTTGGTTCTGCCTTCCACCCTTAGCCATATCTGAGGCAGCCTTCCAAATCTGGTATCCAAAGGCTAGAGCCTCTGGAGGTGATCCATAATTTCCAGGGTGAAGTCCCAATGCCACAGTAACCATGTGTGGTGCACATCTGAACCTACTCAAGGTCCTGACACCTGTCTGCCCTGGGGCATTTCCTTCCCGCCCAAGCCCTGGCTTCCTAGCAAGTTCTGATTCCTCAAGGTGCATCCCGGGTGTGGCATCTCACCTGCAGCTCTGACTCCCTCTGGCACTAACCCGCCTTATACTCTAAGACTGCCCACTCTGGAGAGCAGAGATCAAGGGAAGCACCTTCCTTTCCGTGTAGCCCTAGGTCGGCCTTTGGTCATGGGCCTGGGTGGGAATGAAAGCACATGAGCCTCCTTTCCTTCCTTTCTAGCCAACGGATGGTCATTTTTCAGCTCCTATAGAGAGCCACAATTCTCTCCTCCCCTTCCTCTCTTGCTCAATGATCTTGTTATGTAGCCCAGGTTAGCCTGGAATTACAATCCTCCAACCTCAGCCTCTGAAGTGCTGGAATTCCCGGCACATGGCACCATGTCTGGCTCCTGCTGTTTCAAAAGGAATTACATATATAATTTTTCTGTGAAACCTCACTTAGTGTTCCTATGTGGCTGTCAGTTACATTTTTTAAATCAGAGGCCAGAAGACAGGTCTTTGCAAGGTTTGGCTTAAGGGTCCCTGTTCTTGTCTGCTTTCTGTGGCTGTGGCCAAAACTACCTTGGGGGGTAAAGAACTGATTTGGTTCACAGGTCACTGTTCATCACAGAGCAAAGCAGGTTACAGACTACCACAAAGTGAAGCCAAGGCAGGAAGCTGGAGATGGGAACTGAAGTAGAGCCCACAAAGCAATGATTTTTGCTTCCTGCCTCCTTTCTTATACAGCACAGGCCCTGCGGCCTGGGGATGGCAGCGCTGAGGTGAGCTGGGCCCTCCTGCACCAGCTTGCAGTCAAGAAAGGCAGGGGCTGGAGAGATGGCTCAGAGGTTAAGAGCTTTACCTGCTCTTCCAAAGGTCCTGAGTTCAATTCCCAGTCAACCACATGGTGGCTCACAACCATCTGTAATGGGGTCTGGTGCCCTCTTCTGGCCTGCAGGCATACACATAGACAGAATATTGTATACATAATAAAATAAAATAAATATTTAAAAAAAAAGAAAAAAAAAGAAAGGCAGCACAGATGAGTCCACAGGCCTAGCAGGAGAAAGCAACTGCTCAGCAAAGCCCCCTCCTCCAAGGTGTAAACTCTGATACAGAAAATAACAAAAGATTAAGAACCACAGAAGCACCAGATATGATTTCAAAATATAGATTTATTTATTAAGGATTATTTAATTTCTGCATAAAAATCACCAATTGTTCCTCATTGGGTTTTTTTTCTTTAACATACATCAATTCTTCCAGGGTTTGTTTACCCCAATACTTTAAAAAATATAGCTCTTTTTAGCGCCAGAAGGACAGTTAAGGCAGCAAGGCAGTTTCTTGGGTCTCCACAGCTGGAGGGCTCCCATGACAGGCAGTTTCTTAGGTTGGAAAAGCCATCCCTGAAGAAAATAATTATGCAGAAGAATGCAAATACAGTCATGTATGGTCACTTGTGTGCCTAGTCAGTCATCTGAAAAGGCTTGCTGGTTCATTTCGGCTAAAACAAAACAAAACAAAACAACCTGTCTGACAAAAGACAGAGTGAAAGAGAGAGAGCAGGGCTGGCAAGGGCAGATGTGCCAGCCATGTTGAGGGCTCCCACCAGCTTGCTTTTTAAACAGACACCACAGTAGGGACCCTGCTGAACTTCCAGTCAGACTCCATCGTGCTCCGAACATCTAAGACATCCTTGGGCCAGATGGATCAGGTTTCTTTGCTGGGTGAGGTGTATGTCTACCCCAGGCTGGGCTCCTCCTGAGCTGGGTAGGGGAGGAAAAGACAGAAAACCCTAGAACTTGATCGTTAGCAACGTTAATTGAGCAACGTTAATTGGTTTTGACCACACTGGAGGGAAGGCCTGCTCAGCCTGGGCCGCTGGGAAAGCAGGAGGTGTTTAGTGTTTATTGCTCCACTAGAACAGGCAACAAACCAAACCAAAACAAATGACCTCGAACAAGCTGAGGCTGCCCCCTGCAGACGTAGGCTGGCCTGGCGGCTGAGCTGGGCACTCCAGCTTGATTCACAGTGATTCGGGCTTGCTTGCTCCCGCGTGGGGCTGTGTCTGAGCGCCTACACTGTATAGTCAAGCTCTGCGTTCATCTTAGTGTACATGTCATAGATGGCGTCGATGGTGGCTGTGTAGTTGACCAGGAAGAGGCGGATCTTCTCAAGGCACTCCTCCTCCGTCACGTTCTGTCCCTTGGAGAGAGCCTTCAGGAAGTCAGACTTGTAGGGTGCTGCATACAGTGCTGCCTTGAGAGGGAAGAGGAAAGGCAGGTGCAGTATTAGTGGGGCAAGATCAGGCTAGCACGCTGGGCACCAAGGGGTGTGCAGCCCTGACGCCTGTGCTGGGCGGGACACTCTGCTCATATTGGAAGGGAAAAGAAAAGTGCATGCTCCCTTCCCTTGTAAGGGACAGCAGGACACCAGCACCAGCTTGGAGTACAGATAGACAGCAAGTGCACACTGAAGCTTGTGTCTTGAGGAAGTTCCTTAGCTATATTCACTCAATTTAGTTGCTTGTGTTAAGATTAGGGAGGGGATAGCGGGGCAGTGGTGGTGCACACTGTTAGTTCCAGAGCTCGGGAATCAGAGGCAGGCAGATAGATCTCTGTGAGTTCGAGACCAGCCTGGTCTACAGAGTGAGTTCCAGGACAGCCAGGACTACACAGTGCGACCCTGTCTCATAAACACAAAACCACACAACAGAATGATTATGGAGATTGTGTGAAGCGCTCTACATAGCTCAGGGTACACAGATGCTCACGCAGCAACAGGTACACATTATTCTGTCCTTGGTTAAATTTGGGGGATACTTCAATACTTCGAAAGGCAGAGAACCAGAAATTCATAGAACCTTAGAGCCAGAGGACAAAGACACAGCCAAACACAACATCTAGACCCTGGTTTGTGGAGTGAGGGGTCACACGTGAGAAGACAGTAATTACTCTGGGGCCCTGACTTAAGCCATATGCTGCACACCGTGCAGGACTCCTTCCTTTTCCCAGAGGTCTGGAGGTGTGAGACATGAGGCCACTGAGGCCCAGGGAGGCAGGCTCCCAGGTGCCCACTTCTGTTTCTGAGATGGGAACCTGGTTATGTTGCCCAGGCTGGCTCAGAACTCCTGTGCTCTAGGATCATCCTGGCCAGAGGTGCAGCTGTCAGTCAGGCCCAGGTTGAGCCCTGGGACCTGAGATCATCAGAGGGCGGAGTCTGAAACAGCGCCCACTAGCGGTGCACTCGCAGACAGCTGGGGTGACACATGGGACACTGTCTTTCCTGAGGGTGCTTGCAGGGGCTCCGTAGGAAGACACTGCAGGGAGAGTGGGCTGCTTGAAATGAGCCCTGACCCCAAACATGCCCAGGTAGAAGGCCCAGAGGTAGCCATACTTTCTCCTGCCTGGACCCAGCCTGCCTTGGGACCCTTCCTGTCAGATGTCAGAGCCTGGGCTTCTTGGGAAGGAGGGGTAGTCTGATGAGGACATCGTGAGGGGCAGGGTAGCCAGGGACATTTGGGAGGACTTCTGACTCCCAGCCTGATGAATCTAGGGCCCCTCGGCTACCCAGGCTGGCACAAAGGTCTTTTCCAGGAGCTGTAGTCAGTATTGCCCAAACATAGGCCACAGTAAACCGAGGGCCAGAGTGTTTACAGCTGCTACGTCCTTGGGGACAGGGCCCTTCTTCCCCTCTGTGCCTGGGGTGAGAAGGAGTGAAGAAGAGCCAATGAGGCCAGTCCATCACCCCGTGGTTCTTGAGTCTACAGACCTGACTCTTCTCACAGCCATGGAACCAACCGGCTGAGGGGCCCACAGGGACACTAAGGGCACCTGAGGTCACAAACAGGGTTGGCGGTGGTTGCATGAGGGTCTAAGTACCCCAGCCCCATCCCATAGAACAGGTGAGTCCTTCCAGGACAGTGGGAAGGAACATAATCTTCTTGTCCCGTGGGGGCTCACCTTGAAGATCTTCTGCACTAGCCAGCCGTGGTACTTCTTTAGGGCCATCTCATAGGCCTTGTTGGCATTTACACGGATGAGGTTAGGGTGGTTCTCATCCCGTTCCCCGTCACAGATACTCTGCAGGAACACCTGGATGAAGCGCAGGCCCCTGTGGTCCAAGGGGACAGACATTTAGGTCCATGACCCATATCGGTGCATGCACAGGGAGTACCTCCCCTAGGTGACCTGTGTCGGTTCTACTTCTGAGTATGTGATGACCCAGCTCTGGTGTAGCGTGCCTCAAGCAGAGCCTATTCTGGGTCCTTGCAGCCTCTCATGGCATAAAGGATGATGCCAGTGTGGCCCTTGGCAGGTTCAAAGGCCAGAGATGTGCCTCCCAGGCTGCTTACCTCTACTGCACTGTGACCCTAAGATGCTTCATGGGGCACAGCAGGAACCCTGAATAGAAAGCAGTCGCTGCCAGCCCCGTAGTGCAGTTAAGACAACAGGAAAAGTGCCCAGAGGCCCCTATGCTGAAGGCTTAGGTGTTGCTGTGAGAAGCGGGACCTAGCTGCAGGAAGAGTCCCTAGCGACCTCCTGTTTCCTGTCAGCCATATGCTGCTAGCAGGATGTCTTGCCTCATGATGGGCCTAGAACCAGTGAAGCTGACCAAGGGCTGAGCCTCTCCATCTAGCTCATTTGGAGCCCCATCCCACCCGCTTCAAATGCATGGGGCTGAACCGGGCACCGTCAGCCACTGCACAGCCAGGTGCCCTTTCATCTGCTCACCAGCCTCCTGCCTTATGTACCCATCACTGGATCCCAAACAAATGCCTCTGCTATCTTCCTGCAGGGGACTGGGGTTGCCCAGGCAAGAGTTTCTGGAGCAGGGCACTGAGAACAGGGCTCTGTCACAGTCCCTCTGGGCTCGGCTCCAGAGCCAGCACTGCCTTTCTGGTCACCCACAGGCCCACAGGTGACTTAGATAGGAGGAGCGGCATCATCTGCCTTGCTACCGCTGGGCAAACGGACCGGGGGATGTTCCTCAGTCCAAGCCTGCAAGGCCTGATGACAAGGTTGGGCAGTGTGCCTGGAGCAGCTCTTAGAGCAACTGTATCCTGATGATCACCCGGCCCACCTCTGGGAAGCCAATTTCCCCAAGTCCAGTTCACCAGAGAAGTATGTGTTGGGGGCCAGGAGATGACCTTCAGCGGACAAGCTATCTTCCTGGGTCCTGGCCCAGACCCCTGAGATGTCAATAGTGGGAAACGCTGGAGGGCAGGGCAAGGGTCCCTGCCTTCTTAGCAGCTGCTGGAATCACACAGCTAGAGAGTTCCAGAGCTACCAGACCACTGAAAAGATTCAAGGAAGTCACTCGTGCAAGCTCAAGAGCACTCCTACTACATGCCTGTCAAGGGAGTCTTAACACAAAAATCCACCCGTGCACGACACGCTACCTCTGCACAGTGCACCATTCGTACCACTGCTCAGTCGACCTGGACTGTGACGTGGCCTCCTCGGTGATGGGGAGATGCCACACCTGGACCACTCTATCCGGTGCGTAAAGAAGGGGGCTGGAGACTAAGGCTGGAAAGTGCACTTCCCCTGCTGTCTCTGGGGCCAGAACAAGGGAGTGCCACCATGCATCTGTCAGCCTCGGGAAGCTTCTTGGGGCTATTAAATGGCAGTGTTGACACCCTTGGCCCAACGTGGCCCAGCCACACCCCACCTCCAGTCCATCACCTTTTCAGCCACAGCAGGGCCAGTGTGGCTCCCACTTTGGGCCACTCCGCTCCATACATGCCCTTCTCCACTTCCAGGATGTTCTGCAGGGTCCTGAACTTGGCTGGGTCAGTGTCGTAGACGGCTTTAATTTTCTGGAATAGAGCACAGATGTTTTCCTGTCACGGACTGCCCCGCAGACTGCTTCTGCACACTGGGCAGTGTCCCATCCTATGGGCCCTGCCACCCACCTGCTCATGAGTCCAGGCGCCACCCAGGAGCCTGGGCCCCTGAAATGCTTCAAGTGCCTCACACAGTCCTTTTGGTGACCCTGACACTGCATCCAGAACCCGATCAATGGATTAGGACAGAGACTCAGGGGTAATGTGTCAAAAGGCCACAGGTTTGGGACAGGGAGTGGGGCCTAGCTGGGCTAGCTCCAAAAACCATGTCTTCCCACTGTCACAGCCATCAGGGACCCGAAGTCTCACAGTGAAGAGGAACAAACATAGGCAAAAGGGTTCAAAGCTATTCAGACAAAGCATCCCCTGAACCTGGCCCCACATCAGTCTGTCGAGACTGGCTGAGCCCGAATCCCACCTGTCACTTCCCTGCTGTGTGACCTCAAGTGAGACATCAACCACTCTGAGCTTCAAGCTCCTCATCTCTGTGAAGACAGTAATAGCAGGCAGGCCCAAGGTTCTCTGGGCTGGAGGAGTGAGGCCGCGTCCTCAGTGTGCCTCTCTGCAGAAGTACCTACCCAACATGGAAGAGCCAAGCTGACGCCACTATGGACTTGATTCTTGTTTTTTGTGGTGGTGGGATGCTTGACTAGATAGCCTAGGCTAGCACAGGTCTTCAGGCCTCAGCCTGAGTGCTGAGATTACAGGATGCCTGAATGATGTTAAACTGGAGTTACGTGTGTGTGTGTGTGTGTGTGTGTGTGTGTGTGTGTGTGTGCGCATGTGCACACACGCACATATACATGAGTACCAATGGAGGCTAGAACACTAGATCTCTGGAAATGGGGCTAAAGGAACTTGAAGTTGCCCAGTGTGGGTACTGGGACCAAATTCTAAGCCTCTGAAAGAGCAGCAAGCACCCTTGACCATTGAGCCATCTCACCAGCCCTCTACCTTTACTTATTTACATATTTATTTGTTTGTTTTGATTTTTTGAAACAAGGCTTCTCTTAGTAACAGTTCTAGGTGTCCTGGAATTCGCTTTATAGATTAGGCTGGCCTCGGATTTCGAGTGCTGGAATTAAAACCATACGCCACCACTGCCCAGCCCGACCTTTATTTCTTTTTAAGGTACAGCCTCTCACTGGCTGGCCAGTGACCATCAGGGATCCATCTCTCTCCGTTCCTCCAGCACCAGGATTATTCTTGTGCTGCCCAGTGATACTTTGACATGGGTTAGGGGTCCTAAATCAGGCCTGCATGTTTGTAAAACTGAACCACTTCCCCACCTCTGGAGTTCTTGTTTGGTGGAGCGGGCAGCAGAGGATCTGGATGATCCTGGATTGTGTGCTTGCAAGGGGGCACTGAGAACCTTGGTCCGGCAGGTGAGGGGCTAGGACTCTACAGTCTCTGTCCTCTTCCCCGAACTCAGCCTGGGACCTGGCAGGGTGGGTTCAGATGCCTGATGATGTACTTACAGTGATGTTCCCACTTATGTCTGCCTTGATGGGCGTAAACACTGGGGACCCAAGGCAATCTGGGAACAGAATGAGAAGAGAGATTTAGATTTCCAACCAAGATGGCATTCAGAACCACCACAGGCCATGGAAGACCGCCACCTGTGTGTTTAGGGGCCAGGAAGAATCATTTATAGGTGTTTGGAAGGTCCAGTGGCCAAGTGAATTCAGGGGGTGCTGGGCTCTGGATGAACTGGTCGGGGCCTCTGAGGCTGCTGGAGCTGCTCTCCCAGCACAGCACCATCCAGGAGAACTCTGCAGTGCTGGGAATGCTCCTCCACCGCACTGTCCAGGAATCATGCGACCTCAGACTTGACTTCTGCCCCCCCTCGCACTGCCCTTCATCTGAGCTTCAAGTTTCCCATCTTGTGAGCGGGACAGGCGTGTGACAAGCAGCCACAGACACACATTCTGTTCTCCCTGGAGCTACAGTGTTTCCACGTGGAGGAGGGAACCTCTCTTGACAGTCCCAGTAGAATGGAGTGCAGTACAGTGACACCTTTGAGCAGATGACATGCAAACCAGGAGTCACCTGGCCATGTGTGCTTGGAACCCCAGGCCCCATGTGGGATGTGAATTGTGTTCCTGCCTCTTCCCCTCCCCACTGCTTTGCTCCTCTTAGCCGGCAGCACCCGCAGCCAGAATATCGTACCAGCGAAAGCTGCTCATAGAGGAGGGACGCAGGCCTTCAGGGCCACATTCCAGTATGCCCTCACCCTCAGAGCCTAAGCGAAGTTGCCTTGCTCCCCTGACACTCACCTTCTCCCTGCTGGGAAGTAGGTTTGCTAAGTCTGACTAAGAACAAGGGCACAAGGGCACCATAGTAGGCCAGAAGTAGGTACCAGTACCACAGAAGGGAGATCCTGCTGCCATGGAGGCAGACAAGGGCCTAAGGACTCAGTGAATGACCTCAGGAGAAGAACTGCTGGTCAAATCCCACTGAAGGAATACTCTTTCACTGCTGACATGAAGAAGTGTGTGCTGAAAGCACCTGCAGTGACACGCCCCAGACACAGGGACATGGATGAGGAACCAGACAGGTGGTAGTGAGATGGGCCTGATATCCCTCCATGCGACAAGTATCCTGGACCACGTGTCTGTTTCCTCCCGTGTTGAGTCAGGGCACTGGGTGCTTAGTAGGGTTGGCACATAGATCAGAAATCAGGATTTAAGATGCACCACCCTGGTTACAGGCATGCACCTGTAACCCCAACATTTAGGAGGCAGAGATGGGAACATCGAGAGTTTGAGGCCAGCCTGGGCTACAAAGCAGTCACACTTGGGAGGCAGAGGCAGGAACACTGAGAGTTTGAGGCCAGCCTGGACTACAAAGCAGAGTCTCTGGAAAGAAAACAAGAAACAATGATGCACCTAGGCTGGGGGTGCAGCTCAGTGCAAAAGAGGCAGAGCCCCTGCCTAGCATGTGTGAGGTCCTGCGTGGGACCCTCATCACCAAACAATTAAATTATGGGCCAGACAGATGGCCCAGTGGCGACTTAGGCATTCAATCCCCAGGACCCACATGGTAGAAGGAAAGAACAGATTTCCACAAGTTGTCCTTTGACCCCCACTCAGTTTCATGGCTCACACATGCATGCTCATACAGATAAATACAAAAATCAATTTAAAAAAAATATTCCAGACCTATTTATCAGGGTGCCCAGTGTGGGGCAAACGCTGGGAAAGAGGCACTGATCAGTCTATGCTCCCTAATTCTAGGGTCAGGCTTCACTACCGAGCAAATCTCTCCAAACCTCTGCAGACTGCAAACCCCGCTGCACACCCACATTTCACCTTTCCTCTTTCTGAGATCGTGTTGTGTAGACCATGGTCCTCCTGCCTCCAAACACTGGGATGACAGGTGTGTCTCACCACATCCCGCCCACTGAAGTCCCTCATGGAGGGTCTGCCCCTGTGTACTGTGGCCGTGGTGCCTGGAAAACTGACCCCCCTGGCAGGCTCTTCTCCCACACTTTTGTGCAGGTGCATGTGAGGGCCCGAGGTCAACAGTGGTGTGTTTCCTAACCACTCTCCTTGCCTCTCACTGAACCCAGGCTCACTTACTGGACAGGCATCAAGCTCCAGGGGTTCTCTTGTCTGCACGCCACTCCCCACCCGACACAGGCAGCCCAGGTGTTGTTTTGGGTGCCAGGCTTCCACACTCAGCCTATGCAGATACTTTACTAACGGCACCATTCTCCCCTCCCCTTTGTCTACACTCTTAGCATAGATCAGATGACTCCCAAGTATTAGGTTTTTTTGTTCGTTTGTTTTCGTTTTCCGACAGGGTTTCTCTATGTAGTCTTGGCTGTCCTGGAACTCACTCTGTAGAACAGGTTGACCTCAAACTCACAGAGATCTGCCTGCCTCTGCTTCCCGAGTGCTGGGGTTAAAGGCGTGCGCCACCACCCGGCTCCAAGTATTAGTTTTAAGCCTCCGGCCACCCAAGATGGCAGAGAGTCTGTGAAGCAACTTGGGCTTCAGCTTTTCTCCCTGAAAAGTGAGACTAGGACTCCATGCAGGGCAGGGTTTCTGTGAGGGAAGGTACAGGCTGTGTACATAGCAGGTGCTGAGTGTTCATCAACCACACAGCCTTCAAAGGGAGATGTCGGGAAGCCGGACTGGACGGCAGAGTGTGGGCAGCCGTGGTCTAATGTATGACACAACCGCGGTGTGGTACTGAGCACCCGCCCTGTTGACAGGAGAAAGGCTTATTGTTTGCCGTGTTTGCCGTTCTCCTGACAGTGCTCGTGAGGCTCACAAAGCCGCTGTGCTCAGCAGGCACTGTCCCCACAGCAGCCGCCATTGTGTGTGTGACTGATGGCTGGGGCCCAGGCCAGGCTGCCGTTCTGCTGTGGGGGAAGGGTGCGCTGGATGGAGGCAGATGCTGAGGCAGGGACTGAAGGCTTCATGAGGGACTTTAAGAAAGAGAGTGGGTCTAGCCTGTCACCCCAGCATGCTGGAGCCAGATGCAGGAGGGTCATGAGTTCTAGGTCAGCTTGGGCTACACAGTGCGACCCTATCCCAGAAAAAAAAAAGGTGAGAGTGTAGGGTGACCCCAAGTGGAGGGCAGGAAAGGCTTGGGCAGTGTACTGTGCTGTAGGTCAAACAGACCAGTAGCATCTAGAAGCTGGGCGCTTGTGGTTAGTGACAGGTCAGAGCCAGCTGGCTCTGGGTGTGAATTGTGACTCTGACAAGTGACTTGAGAACCCCGAGTATGAACCCTTCGTTTCCTGCAGCCCAGAGGTGCTGGGCAGAGAGAACTCCGAGTACGGTGGGCTGGGGTCTGCTTCCCATGGCTTACGCGGGGGCCACAGTAGAGAGGCCAAATGAGTCCCCTGAGCTGGGTAACAGCGCCAAAGCAACCCACGTTAGCTTTCTAGGATACATCTGTTGGTGTGAACTCAGAACAGCGCTGGGGCAGGAACCCCAAAGCATGGTTTGAATTCCCACACTCATGGTGGCCTTTCTAATAGTCAAACCTGTGCTGGTTCCCACAGCCTGTCAGCCTCTCTGCTGCCCCAGAGCGCAGCCTGCCACAACCGCCTTTCTCGTCTGACTAGTTCCGCAGTTCCCTCAAACTCGTTTTGCCTTTTTAACTGCCATCAACCCTCCCGGCCCTGGAGGGAGAGGGCCTTGCATGGTTTTCCAGTTTGTCCTGTAACCCACAGAAGGAAGGGAGCTGCCTTTAAAAACAGGAAGGCCCACAGTGCCACCACCTCCTGTTGTCACACAACCAACCCCAACAGGCAAGCTGCTTCGGAAAAGCTCTGACTTTTTTAGAACACCGCTGAAAGGCCTCTTATGCCTAATAAAGGCTTTTTTCTCAACCCAGAAGGCATAAGAAAAGGTCAATAAATCTGATTACAAAACCCAAGAGCTTCTTATAAGAGGCCATCAACAAAGTGGAGCAGGAAGTAGAGAAAATAAAGGCTGTTTATTATCCCAAATATATAAAGAGTATTTACAGAACAATTAGAAAAAAAAGTTCTTTACAATGAATAATTCACGAATGAAATAAAAAGATGCTTAATCGCAGTGATGAAGAAAATAAACTAACATGGAGACCTTTCCATCAATTAAGTAATTTTATGAATATATCAGCCACTGGCTTAACCATTCTGGATAACATTTATTAAAATGTAACACAGGGGCTGCAGAGATGATCAGAAGCTAACAGCACTTGCTGCTCTTCCAGGGGACCTGAGCTCAGTAACCAGCCCCCTGTCAGGTGGCTCACAACCTCCTGTAACTCCAGTATCGGGGGATCTGACTTCCTCTGTGGGTACCCCTACACATGTAGCACATTCAGACACACATACACACAAATTAAAACAAATTCACAAATGAACAAGCCATCTGTAACTTTCTAAATAGGGTCATCATTAAAAATATAAAGGGGTGGCCTGGTGATGTCATGGGCTCCCTCAAACCTTCACCATAGGGCACTATATTGAATGTCTTCCATCTTTTTAAAAGCACCTCTGGGTTGTTGATGGCTGTTTTCCCCTGCTTTGCCAGCTGCTGGGAAAACACAGAGTAAGCTGTCAAAACTACAAAACAAAAAGAAATGGGAGTCAGGAGAGGAAGTCCCCTTTGGGGACTAGGGCCTCCTGCCTGGGTCTCTACCACTGCCCAAATGGCTGACACTGCCCAGAAAGCAGAATTGTCCACCGGCCAGCTTGTTGCTACATGCCACCCAGATCACTTCCTCCTCCAGCATAGTTGAACACAGGTCATTGTACTCAGCCCAGCCAGGGTGTGGCTGGCGTCACAGACAGTGCTTGCCAAGCAAGCTCAAGGCCCTGGGTTCCAGCATCCCAACGTGGTGGTGCATGCCCACAGTCTTGGCACTTGGGAGGTTGAGGAAGGAAATACTAGTTCGGGGCCTGCCTGGGTGTCTTAGTGAGACTGAGTAACTCCTGCTCTCCCTCTCCAGAAAAAGAGCACAGCGCACATCTGGAAATTTCCGTCACGGGCATTCCAAATATCTTTACTGTTTCCTTCTCTATTCGTGTGTACGGTCATGTGGGTGCACAGGCGTCTGGAAGTCAGAGGTCAACCCCTGGTGCTATCTTCCATCTTTTTTTATACAGTAAGGATTTCTCACTGGCCTGTGGCTTGTTAAGTGAACTAGATTGGCTAACCAGTGAGATCCAGGAAGCCACCTGTCCCAGTCTCCCCAACACGGGGATTATAAGCATGCACCAGCATACCTGGCTTTCTACATGGGTTCTGGGAATTAAACTCCCAGGTTTCAGGTATGCAGGCATGCAGGTTAGCCTTGAACTTTCTTTGTCGTTGAAGATGACTCTGAACTCCTAAGTCTCCAGCCCCCACCTCCCAGGCCCTAGAATTACAGGCCTGCAGCTCTATCTATCAATGGGAACAACAAAGTGTGTTCCCATTGCCCCAAACTGGAACAACAAACAAGAGATTAGCCATGTCCTGAGAGGTGCCAGCCCTCCAACCACTTCCTCTCAGAAAATCACTTTCATTTAAGAACAAAATGTGATCCCAGTTCTCAGGGGCCGAGGCAGGAAGATGGAGGGTTGAAGCTCAGTCTGAGTCACATGCCCAGGCCCTGGTACAGGTAAATAAGCAAACACATGAGGAACCAGATGACTCTGCTTTTGATGAGACACGCCTAACTCAGTTCCTGAACCCTTATTTCCAAGGAGTGGTCACTATGTGGCAATAGATACTATGTGGTGTGGGGAGGTTCTGCTGGGAATGCCTTTTTTCATAGCCAGATAATAAAATTTGTTAGACACTCCCAGCAGATTAATGTTACAGGTCCTGAGTTACAAGATCAGAATGGGTGGCTCAAATTACAGCTGATGGAGATGAATCTTTTATTAACTGGGGAGGGGTGTCCAGGCTCAGGTCACAGGCCGCTTCGGAAGGGAAGAACATGGAGGATGCCACACTCTAGGGCTGGCTCTGCTCTACATTTATCACCTTTAAGAAACCGCGCTGCATCTGCACACTGTCTGTCCACTGTTGCCCTCTTTAATAACAGTCTTGAGGTCAGGTGTAGTGACACACACCTTTAGTCTCTCTGCACTCAGGAGGCAGAGCTAGAGGCAGGAGGATCTGTGTCAGTTTGAGGCTATTCTTGGTGGTCTACATAGTGAGTCCCCAGCCAGTCAGGACTATATCTGACTGATATCTTGTCCCCCCACAAAGCCAGCCTTAAGTTGCAGGTACAGTTGGGAAAATTTGACTTGCTGTGTGACCTGGGGAAATCAGCCAATGTTTCTGGGCCACAATTGCCCCCATTAGTAAAATAAGAGTAATGATGAATCCCATCTTGCTGAAAGGCTTCAGCCAAGGGCTCAGCACATTTCCTGCAGGGTACCTCAATAAAAAGTCTTATTCAGCTTATGCTGGAGAGGATGTAGAGTAAAGGGAACATTCCTCCATTGCTGGTGGGAATGCAAACTGGTACAGTTGCTTTGGAAATCAGTATGGTAATTTCTCAGAAAATTAGGAATCAACCTTCCTCAAGACCCAGCAATACTACTTTTGGGTATATGCCCAAAGGATGCTCAAAGGACATGTGTTCACCTATGTTCATAGCAGCATTATTTGTCATAGCCCGAACCTGGAAACAACCTAAATGCCTCTTGACTGAAGAATGAATAAAGAAATAGTACATTTATACAATGGAGTACTATGCAGTAGGAAAAAATAATGACATCTTGAAATTTGCTGGCAAATGGATGCATCTAGAAAACATCATATTGAGTGAGGTAACCCAGATCCAGAAAGACAGATATAATATGACATAAAGCAAAGAAAAATCAGCCTACAATTTACAATCCCAGAGAACCTAGACAATAAAGAGGACCCTAAGAGAGTCATACATGGATCTAATCTACATGAGAAGTAAAAAAAAGACAAGATCTCCTGAGTAAATTGGGAGTGTGAGATCAATTAAAAACAATAAAAAAACAAAAGTAAATAAACATCTTATTTATTTATTATACTTACTACATAGTATAGCATCATCTTTCTCAACAGTCAGGTTTTCCAGAAAGGAAATCCAGAAAATAATGACCCTGGTTGTTGGGAAAGCAGGAGACTGGATCTATGGTGGAGCATGTTCCTAGCATGCACAACATGGGAAGGAGTAAAGAAGAAATTGGAGATGGGGAAATACTGACGGACTGAAGAGAAAAAGGCAACAGAAATCATCCGGGCATGACTTCAAGAGCGTTACAAAGGAGGCTTGGGTGGGAGTCAAGGGATGTTCTTGGAGAACAGCATAGAGAACACTTGAAAGCCTGGGGAAGCTGCCTGCCTGGGGCAGGCCCAGCTGCTGGTCCCTGAAGAGTTTAGGAAGCTTAGCTACATTGTAACAATAAAGAGAAAGGGGGATGAGTAAGGCTGTAACAGAAGCAGGGAGACTCACAAAGCCATTTTAAAAACAGAAACAATAAAACCTAAGACCACAGCTGGCTCTTCCACCCCACAAGCTCTAGCACTGTCACATCACACCCAGTCCCCTCCCCAGCCACAGCAGCTCAGGAAGCCTTTGTCCAGAAGAGGACTTCTCACGGAACACAGCTGTGTCTGAAGAAGTAGGGATCTCTGACCTGTACCAGGGCTGCACCCCCAAGGTCCTCTTTAAGAAACCCTACTCCAATTCCCTTGTTTCTTACTTCCTTCATAAGCGTTAGAAATGAGTTTCCACCCACTCCCACGCTTGCCCCTGAGAGCCATCTTAAAGGGGTCAGGCTAGCTGTGATGGGGCACACGTGTGTTTCACAAGGTCCTGGGCCAGGAGATCTTCTATTTGGACATTGCCTAGCCACCTATACTCTGCCAGGACGTTGCTGGGTGTCAGGTCACAGAAGGGCCTGACTACTGTCCCTAACAGATTCCCAGCACTGTGTCTTATCCCTCTGCAAACCAGGTGAAAAGATGCTGATGTCTGTAAGCCCAGTCACACACTTGGCTACTTCCTTTTCTCTTCTGCTCTCACACTAACAGAGGCCAGGCACCAGGCCTGAACCTCAGAACCAGATGTCCTGAACAGAGAAAGACCGACAAGCCATCTCAGAAGGCCAGGGTGAGCAAGTGGGTGACACTAGGGGCCCAGACCTACTCCACATGGCTCTCAGCTGCACTTGGATGATTCTCAGACTGAAGCAGCCAATGGTTGGCCCAGGGCCCTGGCAGTCAGTCACCCAAGCTCAGGAATGCTTTCTCTGCGGTAGAGTCGTTTCCCAAGGGCTGGACTGCATGCACTCTGGCAGCCTCTCACCCATGCACAGGTGGGGTGACTCTAGGCATCAAGCACCATCATCACCTTGTGAGGTCACCTCCTGGGGCTCAGAGGGATGAGAAAGTCCATGTTTCTTTCCACTCACTTGTCCCGGGTGTTCAGGGCACAGGGATAGGAGGAAACCAGTTGGATCCAAAGTCTCTGCTCCCCTCTGCACTTCAAAGGCAGCCATCCTACAGACTGGCAAGAGCCAGGAGCACCAGCACGAGGCAGGGCTCACTGTGCCTGCTCACTACACATTTGCAAATGCCTCCCTCTAATGCCACGCCACTGCAGGACTTTAAAGCTGAACAAACCAGGACAGGAAGTGTCTCTTCGGCTCTGTGACCCTTCGGGGCACCATTTCTTCTTCCAAGTGCTGCTTATATCACATTCTGCTTAGTCTACACAAAGCCCACCTCTCAACATTCTGCCACTAAGATATCAGCAGCCTGCTGGAGCAGAGGGCGAGCACAATCCCACTGCATCTCTTTCAGAAGAGTCAACATGCAAACAGCCCTCAACAGACTTGGAAAACACGGCAGGGCTGTGGCCAAGGGTCCTCAGTCCAGGAAGGGCTCGCTGCACCGGGGGAGTGTCCTAGAGATAAGGGTACCAGGCACCGGCAAGGCCAGCTCCCAAGGACACTGATTTAATTACGCTAAGAGTCACAAATAAAGGAAACACATTCCCAGTATTAAACCTCCAGTGAGTGGCAGAAATCATTGCCTTGGGCTCCTCCATCCCGAACTTTTCCTGAGACAATGACAGCTAATAGTTGTCATAGCTGTCACCTCATGGACTAACTTTAATTGACTAAGAAAGTAGTTATTCTAAGAAAGATGCTGAAGCTGTATCTAAGCTCAAAAGGGAAAAAAGAATTATGATTGATTAGTAATGCCTGCCACATGTGTAGGATGTACAAAGATTATGTCTTCTGATTTAATCATGAATTTATTATGGAAAGAAAAGCCAAGCATTTTTGGCAAGAACCTAGAAGAATGGAAATGGAAAAAATAGACAAGCAACAACCTCCCCCGCCCCCCCCAAAAAAAACCCCTTTTATGCAGCTAAGTGTGGTGTATATTAGTAACACCAGCACTCTGGAAGCTGAGGCAAGGGTGTCACAAATTCAAGGTCGGACTGGGCTGCTAAGGGCCTCAAGATACTAAAAAATAAGCAAGATAAAAGGATACATTCAGCAAATGTTCCAGCTTGCAGAGTCCTGGGCACTGAAGTTACTCAGAACCACAGACCACAATAGGCTCTAGGAGGCACAGGGAGGAGGAATGACTGTCTGGGTAGGGTTATCACTAAGCCAATTCCTTAAGGACATGTGGACTCCACCAGACAAAAGGAAGGAGGTGTGTGGGTGGGCGAGTAGAGTGGTATGCAGAGTGAGGAGAAAGGCTGACACAAGGAACACGCTGGGGACAGTGGGCACAATGCCATCTGTGGGCCTGGGAGTCATTCAGAAAGCTGGCAGCACAGATTTCAGGAGAGAGCAACAGGGAACCACTGAGGCTTCTAGCTACGGAGGAGCATCAAGCCTCCTGGGTTGACAGCAGCTGCATAACTGACCTAAAAGATAAGTGAGCAGGAGCCACAGGTCAGTCTTGTAACCGATCAGTCAGGAGATCCAATTACTGGGTCAGAGGGGAGAAAAAAAGGTGGGTAAAGGACCAGCCTCTAAGTGGATGTGGGAAGACCTGCATGAGCGGAAGAATTCAGGCTAGAGATACGGAGGAAGGGTGAGTCCCCAAAGGGATGCTGTAAACCAGAGGAGCAGGCTGACATGTAGCCCACGCCCACAGGAGCAGAGAGAATCAGTGTTGACCAAGCCCAGCCAATGGTCCCAGGCCACACCCTGAGGAGTTACGGTGGTTGTTCCAACAGGTCCAAAGAACTATGCGGAGAAAGAGATCTGGAGATGTTGGCAGCAGTACTGCCGACCACAGCGTGGGAGTCCAGCAAGAGGGACTGTTAAACTGCGGTCACATCCAAGTAGAATCCTAAGCCACTATGGCTATGACAAGGGACGTAGGAAAGCAGCCTCACTATGTAGTTAAAACGAAAATGCAGTTAGATGAAAAATGAGGTTGAACATTGCTCTCTCTCAAAGACACCGAAAGAAGACCCTAGAAGGAAAATATCCTGAAGTGACAGAAGGCTGCTCTTTAAAAACCCTACTTCAAAAGGCTGTGAGATGCCAAGAATATAGCTCACACCCGTGATTCCAGTTGTTTGGAAGCTGAGGCAGGAGAACCGCATTTGAGACCAGCCTGCGCTGCATAGTGAGTTCCAGTACAGAGTGGAATCTTTCCACAGAAAACAAAACAAACAAACAACAACAACAACAAAACCAATAGGCTCCTGAAACAGCTATGGTGGTGCTTGCCTATAATCCCAGAAGCTTGGAAACTGTAGCCAAGTCACAGCTTGTGACTACATAGTCGATTCAAGGCCAGTCTGAGCTACAAGACCCCAGTTTCAAGACAAATGTCCATGAAGGAACTCAGTGAACTGATAAGTCGGTATTAGATCCTTAGTGCCTATAAATGGCAGTCAGGACAAGCACAGGACCAGGCTCATCCTTCTCGATGTGGGTGACAGTTGTATGGCTGGGGCGGACTGAGGGGCCACTGGCAGTGGCACTGGGATTTGTCTCTGCTGCATGTACTGGTTTTTTGGTATCCTATTCTCTTTGGATGTATACCTTGCTCAGCCTAGATGTAGTAGGGAGGGCCTTGGACCTTCCACAGGGCAAGGTGCCTTGCCCTCTCTTAGGATTGGAGGGGGGTGGGGTAGGAGGGTATGTAGAGGGAATGGGAGGAAGGAAGGGAATGGGAATTTGGATTGGTATTTTTAAAAAAATCTAATGAAAAAAGAAATAAAAAAATGGTAATCATCATTTGATTCTGCTCTGATTTGAGAACCTGTTCCCACAATGCCTCTCAGGCTCCTTGTGGCCATCATTCCAGACCAGCTGTAGTCCAGGGCCACACGCACTGTGCCCAGCTCATCCAAGCAATCAGGGACACCCCAAAGATGATGACTAAGACCCCACCTTGAGCTGACCAGGGTGGGAGAACCCTCCCAAAACCTGAGTCCACGGTAGAAAGCACCATCCAGAAAGGGCACGCTCAAACGCTTTCTTTTGTACAAACAGCATATGGCTCTAGGGTGACCCCTGTCAGTTAACCCCTCACAGGCCAACCCCACTGAAGTGTCAGTCTAAATGGTGCTTCTGTCCACAGCTGTGACATCCACAGCCCAAGACGGCAGCAAGGACAAGGATCCTTTGGGACCAGAAGCAGAGAGGGAGGGACATTCCTCTGCCCTGGCTCCAGTTGCCTCCTCCCATCTCCTCCCAAACCAGCCTGATGCCCATACTCAAAAGGGGTGCCCCAAGTGCCGAGCTGACATGCCACCTCAGTGCAGACGGGGAAGCCATGCCATCACCACCACGGAGCCATTGACAGAGCTTCAGTGTTCTTTGTATTGAGGGGTGTCTGGAAGGACCTGGATAATGCCCTGTGGCATTCAGCACCCCCTCAACTACAAAGAACAAAACTAGCTCTCCACACAGCTGCAGATATCTACTAAGGAACAAAACTATCCTCACGTGAGAACCACAGGCCCCAGTATATGCTGGCTGGCTCTAACTAGCAACTACTCAGAGATCCAAGGAGGAAGCAGACACAGACCCAAAACGCAGTGTTTCAGGGTTGACGAGATGGCTCAGCAGGTAAAGGAGCTTGCTGCAAAGCTGGATGATTTGAGTTTGATTCCCAGGACCCATATGGTGGAAGGGAAGAACTGACTTCTGAAATCTGTCCTCCAGCCCCTGGCATTCAAACACATGCAAATAAATAAGTATATTTTAAAAAAAAGAAACATAATGTCATAAAAATCAAAGCTATAGCCAGCAGCTCCCTGCCTGAAGATGCAACCTTATCTCCAGACAAGACGCCGATGACAAGAAGGTCCCCTGCACTAAACAGGTTTAAGGGAGGACCTACTAAGTTGTGCTCGGCACAGCGGTGGCTGAGGAAGCTGAGACCCTGCTCTCAGGTTGCCCCTCCAGGTTGGAGCCTCTCATAGACAAGTGCATTCAAGATTAGAGTTAACATCCATATTAGAACCTACGAAGGGGCCCAACATTAGATTCAAGAACTTCATAGATGACTTTCTTTCCACAGCAAGCATCTCTCCACAAGCCTCAATCATCCCCATATCCAGCCTAGACCAGCACCTCCATGTCACTCTGGGGCTCAAGAGAAAAGCTGATGTACATCTACAGGGCCACACACCCCTTGTGGGACCTGCTGCCCCCCACCAAGTCCTAATCATCTCCAGGAGCCAACCAAGTGACTATGTATGTGGGTGCCAAACCTCCTCAGGCTAAGCAGCCTCAAGGCTCTGCCCAAGTGTAGGTTTCCCCTGGACTCTGCCCTGGGGGCTGGTATTGTCCTGCAAAGTCACCAAATGAGCTAGCAGGGTAGGGCACTGGGAGCGTCCCCACAAGGCAGAAAGCAGGGCTCAGGTTGCACCCTTTGTGGACTGCAAGGCAAAGGGCAGGGCAGATGGCATCGGTTTTCCTCCCACTTTCCAACAAGGCCTGGACTGGAGGAGGGGAGGAAGAGGGTCTGAAACTGGCTTGGAGACTAAGAGCTTCAACTTGACAACTTGACGTGTGGCGGAGAGGACTTCCTCCTTTTCAAGCCAAAGGGAGGGAGGGATTCGAACTAAGCACCCTGCCACTGACATCACCCCCACAACCCACCCACTTCCCTTCTCCTGACCCCTTTCCTAGACGGAGGAAAACCTTTTCATGACTTCCTCTAAAAATCGTCCTTGAGTTTTGCAGCCCCATCTTCAAGCCCTTGGAGGTGGCGGTGATCTTTGACCTGGGGTCGGGTGAGGCTGGGGAGGGGAGGGCAGGGTTTATTCTTTTTAAGGGTGGGGGAGAATTGAGAACCAGTCTGAAAGGGACGAAAAAAATGAAATCGAGGATGAAGGCGTTCCGGGGAGCCGGAGGTTGGTGCAGCATGTCCGTGGTGCAATAGCAAGGGATGGTGGGGGGGCGATGGATGAGAGGGAGTGATGGGGTTCGTCAGAGGGGAGAGAAGGAGCAGAGAGATCTGGGCAGGTGGGAAGGGCTGGCGGCGCGCGGGACTCACCGAAGAAGGGCGGTAGGTGGGCCACCGCCTCCAGGAAGGGCCCGGTCTCGATCTGCCGGTCCGCGGGCAGCGGCTTGAGCAGGTGCTCGGCCAGCAGCGCCATTTCGGGGTCGAGGCCCTTGGTGATGCCCCAGCCCGCACCGAGGGCGTCCGCGCCCGGGCTGTTGCCGCCCGCCGCCGCCTCCCGGGACGCCAGCGTCGCCACTTCCGCCCGCGCCTCTCAGCGAGCGCCGAGCGCCGCCCGCAGGCCGGAGCCATGGAGCACTCCGCCCCGCCCCTCCGCGAGTCGGCCAATAGGCACACATCGCCGCGCCCATCTGACCAATGGGAGTCCGCCTCCCCCGCTACCGCACTGCCATTGGCCTGGGGGCGGAGCTTACCGGAAGCGCGGGCGGCGGGCACCAGGTGAGCCGCGCCTGGGTGAGACAGTGCATCCAGCCAGCCTGTCACCGGTTACCTCAGCCCCTAACTTGGGGTGCAGGCCGGCATCACTCTGGTCCGCACCCGCTTACAGTCCAACCCTCTAGCGGGGCCTTGTTTCCCAATCCGGGGTCCTCCAAAGGTTCTAGGTTCACGCCTCCCGCAGCCTGCACCCGGGTTCACCTCAGCCACAATCCAGCCTTGCTGCTGTGCCCTAAAACCCAGAGCTTAGTGTGCCCCAAATCCAGTGGGAATATTCCGCCCACACTGAATATTCAAAGGCCTACTCTGCGTTGCTGCTGCTCACTGTACCCGGCACAGAGGATGCAGTGACCATGTAGCCAAGTCGCTGTCCTGGAACCAAAAGTCTAGTCGCAAATTAGCAGTTTCAGAGCTGGCTTGTGAGTGAAGAAAGCAAAGCAGGCTTGAGGGTTTAGCTCAACTAGCCCTGCGTTGCATCCCAGCCCCGGACAAACTGGATGTGGAGCCTACCTGTAACCCCAGCGCCCAGGAAGTGGAAGCCAGATGAGTCCACTTTAAGGTCGTCTTTGGCTACGTCAGGAGCCTGAGACCAGTCTGGGGTAGAGTTCCTGTCCGTAGATAAATAAGCATGACAGTTGGATGGACAGAGAATGTCTGGGCTTGTTCTAGAGGGTCCAGCGAGCACTTCCAGGGAGGGTGGCATTGAGCTCAGAGCTGAAGGGATGGAAGGGCTTGAGCAAAGTGTTGAATTGTGGAAGATAATTTGTGTATGTGTGTGTAAGAAACCAGAGAATTGCAGGAGCCCATTGAAAAGAGATGGGGAAAGTGAGCAGGGCCTGGGGAGTGGTCTAGAATTTGTGGTTCATGAAGGCAGTGAGAAGGGACTCGCGCCAGAAAAGCATGTGCTAAACCTTGTTAAATGATTTTATTTTACCCTTATGGGGGGGGGCAGAGGACAAAAGAGATTGATCCAAGCACAGGCATGACTCCCCCCACCCCCGTAGAGCCAGGAAGTCAGGGACTGGGAGAGATAGGACCATTATTATCTCTATGACTATGACTGCACCACAAGTTAGATCTTCTGTTGATAGGAGCCCAAGCCACCAACTCCAGTTTCTTCCCACCCCACCCAGCCTCACTGCCTCGGGCCTCCCAAGATACAATCTTACTAAAGCTGGAGCCCCACCTCTGCCAGAACCCCACCTACCTTTGAGACGCCTCCATTAATTCCACACAGAGAAAACAGCCTGCGTGGGGCCTCTGGCACCCGAAGACATCCTGGTTTCTTCACCTGCTCATCGCAGCCAACCATTCTAAAGCCACATGTGATTCAAGAAAGCTGATCTTTAAGATAATGGCTTGATGTCCTGAGACAGGTCTCCACAGGGGCTGTGATGTCTCAAACGTCCATCCCTCCTTCCCTCCACCCATCCCTCTGTCTGTCCATCCACCTACTCATCCATCATACTCATTTAAAAGTGTTTGCGCTCCAGCTGACTCTTGTCTTCCCACAGGTCTTGAGGGTGAATGCCGGCAAGGGGTGTCATGGGCCGTGTGTGGTGTGTTGAATAGTTGGGCCAACACTGGAAAACTGAGGGTCACACGATCCATCTAAAGGACACTACCATGCTGTGCACCCACCCACCAGCTGTTGTCCTTGGGCTGTTCATTTTCCACATCCCACAAAATAAGTCTAACGCCTAGTTTTTTGGTTTTAAAAAAATCTCTTTTCACATATTGGCTACTTAACAATTACGGCACACAAAAATATTTTCTGCCATTTCTTTATCCTCACCTTCTTTCTTTTCTTTCTTCTTCTTTCCCTTTGTTTGTTTGTTTGTTTGTTTGTTTTGAGACAGGGATTCTCTGTAATAGAGAAAACTGCAATAGAGAAACCTTGACTATCCTGGAATTCACTTTGTCCAGGCTGGTCTCAAACTCTCAGAAATCTGCCCATCTCTTCCTCCTGAGTGCTGGGATTAAAGGTGTGCACCACTACCACCCAGTTTATTTTAATTAATTAATTTATTTTTTTATTTTTCTTGAGACAGGTATTACTGTTTAGCCAAGGCTGGCCTAGCATCAACTATGTAGCCTATATTGGCTTCAAACTCCTCTCAAGTACCAGAGAGTTAAAAAACAATACAAAACAAAACAAAAGCCCCACAATATTAAATTCTCATAAACATTGCAAGTCACATGCAAATAACTTGTCACTAAAATTATCTTAAAATACTTTAATGCCCATGTTCTCCAGACAAAGGCTTTTTATGATTTTTTTTAAAAAATGCTGCAAGATCCCTGGCAGCAGTAGGCAGCAGAAATGCTGTAGGTCCCAAATGGTGGTAGCGGGCCATGTGGCGGCAGACAGTGGGCCCTGGGAGCAGCCAGTCCCAGGCAGAGACGGCTGTCCCAGAGCGGTGGCCCAAGCAGTGGTGGTGGGCCATGTGGCAGCAGGGAGCGGGCTCTGGGAGCAGTCAGTCCCAGGCAGAGACCGCTGCTTGGTCCCTGAGCAGTGGCTGGTCCCAGACAGTCAGACAGGGAGGGAGACACATGGTGGGCAGGCAGGAGACAGAGACATGGATAGACATGACATGTAGAGTGAGGTTGAATATTTATTCAGGGGGTTATGGAGGGGGAAGGGAGAAAGAGAACAGAGAGAGAGAGAGAGAGAGAGAGAGAGAGAGAGAGAGAGAGAGTAGAGGAGAAAGAGACAGAGAAAGGGGGAAGCGGAGAAGTGGGGAGAGAGGCAGAAGTGAAGCTGTCTCTCCGAGAGGAAGACAGAAAAGAGACTGAGCTCAGACCAGAAGCTGAAGATCAGCCTGCCTCAGCGGATGGGGGAGGGAGTGTGTGTGGCTTGTTTCTTAAAGAGACAGAACAACCATTACAAAGGTAGTCCATGAGCCATGTCCACCCACGAGCAGAGAACTAATGCCATTCAGCAGTCTCACTCTGTCTTTAGTGTCTAGGTCCCCAGTCCAGGGTCACATGTTTCATATTCAGGGTCGTTGTGTTGCCTATTGTCCATCAGTCCAGAACATTCCTTGGTCTTTCCGGACTCCCATGACTAACACCTTTGAAGAGGGTTTATCTGATGTCTCCCATTGGATCACAGGTTCCGTCCTACAATAGAGCAGCAGCGTGCTGAGTCCCCTCGTTTCACCCCACAGATAATAATTACACTTGTAATTTCAATGGTCCTCTGTTGAAGTTGTTGGGCTTTGTTTGGTTTGGTTTGGTTCGGTCTTTCAAGACAGGGTTTCTCTGTGTAGCTCTGACTGTTCAGCACTCCTCTGTAGACCAGGTTGGCCTTGAACTCAGAGAGACTCACTTGTCTCTGCCTCCTGAGTGCTAAAATCAAAGGTGTGCGCCACCACTGCCCGGCTTGTTTTACTTTTATTTTTTTTTTTAAGCAAGGTCTTATTTGTAGATCAGACTGGCCTCAAACCCACAGAGAACTGCCTGTTTATGCCTTCTGAGTGCTGAGATTACAGGTGTGCACCACCATAGTGGGCTCAAATCTTAATTTCAACATCTGAGAAAGGCAAGGCCCCCTCCGCTTTGCTCCGCTATAATGTGGTTCCTTTCCTTTCTAAAAAGCAACAAATACCCAACTTCATGCTTTGTGCTCGTTGCCACAGTAATCTTAGTTACTGCCATGACATGACTGCCCAGGTGTGGTCTGGGACAGCCCCTCAAGCTGGCCTCTGTGTCTGTTCAACATGTCCCCACCATGTAGTAAGTACCTCCTCACTCTCTGCACAAAGTATTCCAGGTTTAATACTTCAGCCCTTCCTGATCCTGAAGTCAGTCATCTCTCCAGGGGGCCCTGGTTCCCTTAGGTGGTGTGTCATATTCAGAAGCCAAGATCGGATGTGCTGGTAGCTGCTGAGGTGTCACTGTCTCTGGATTCTCTCAAGAGTTTTGGACATACAGAGGTATCTGAAGCTGCAGCCTCTGTGGGATGTCTTTCTGAATGGAAGCCCAGGGTCCTGGCTCTGGCAGATCTAGCCCCAGCAAAAGTCCAAGGGGCCTCTTCTTGCTTCTGCCCTTCCCAAAGATGCACCTAGCTCCTTCCCCAGTGTTCTCATTGGTTTTATCGGTCTGTTGATTTGAGCAAGTTCCTTTGTTGCTACAGTCCCAAACCCAAGATGCCTCGCATGCCTGCAGTTCCAAGAGGAGACCCCCTTTTCTTCCCACAGACCCCAGTTTTCATGCTGAGCCACCTCCACCCATGCAGACATCTTCTTATTCCATTTAGTCTCTGAGACCCTTCTTTCGAGCAGCAGGTACCCTCTCCTTCTCCACAATCCTTGTTCAAGAATAACAAGGGGCTGGGTGATGTGTCACACACCTTTAATCCCAGAACTCAGGAGGCAGAGGCAAGCAGATCTCTGTGAGTTCTAGACCAGCCTGGTCTACAGAGCAAGTTCCAGGGCAGTCAGAGCTACATAGTGAGACCCTGTCTCAAAAAAAAGAAGAAAGGAAGGAAGGAATGAAGGAAGGAAGGAAGGAAGGAAGGAAGGAAGGAAGGAAGGAAGGAAGGAGGCTGAGTGAAAAGGAAGGAAAGGGAGAAGAAGAGCCACCTGACCATTAGGCAAGGTGGCTTTAGCTAGGGTCATTAGTTCCCGGTTACCACACCAGCTCACTATATGTAGTAGAGCAGACACTGACAACTTGAACAACTGTGAGCTCCCTTCATTCCATCAAAGAGACAGGGGATTCAAGTTTTCAAACTCCATTATCTGGGTGTGGTGGTGCACACTTTAAATCCCAGCACTGGGGAGGCAGAGGCAGGAGAATCTCTGTGAGTCGAGGACAGCCTGGTTACAAAGCAAGTTTTAGGACAGCTAGGGCTGTTACAAAGAGAAACCTTGTCTCAAAAACCAAAACCAAAACCAAACAAAGAAGCCAAAAGCAAGCCTCCCAGGGAGGCCCCTTCATCATTTTGGACTGCTCGGCCACACCATGCTTGCAGCACTTGGTGAGATCAGGGGAATGGTGGCGGTAATTTGGGGGGCAGGTACTGACTCAGAGGGTGTTCACCTAAAGTTTCTTCATTTTCCTGAACCAACCCCACCCTCTGTTAACAGCACCTTCCCACACTGAATCATCCAACCCTGCCCTACCCCAGTGGCATCTCGGTTCATAGCCATTGTGACATTTCATCAGAGAAACAGCCTCAAGTGCAGATTGCTACAGTAATAATGGTGGTGGTGCCGGCAATGGTCGTGATGATCATCATGGTGATGATGACACCTAGCGTGTGCGAACACTTGCTGTACACACAACCCAACACCACATTTACTGCACGCCGGCTGGGTGGTCTTGGAGGAGTCCCTCTGTGCTTCTACAGTAACTGTAACAAATGTCTTGGTGACTCAAATCTGAAGTTAGTTAGCTCAGAGTTCTGGCAGTCAGACATCCAAGATCAACAACACAGGGCCAAAATCGCGGTGTGGTAGCCCCATGATCCTTTAGAAGGCTAAGAATCCCATCCTTCCCCTTCCAGCTTCTGCTGGAGCCGAATGCCACGTGACTTGAGTCTGCCCTGTTCCAGTCTCTGCCTCTATCTGCACCTGCCCCGCCTGTGGTGTGTGTGATGAAGTCATCCTTCATGCTCTCATTTGTGACGGTGCACTGGTCAGCTGTCACCCCAACAGAATACCTCTGACAATTACTCTTTACAGAGAAGGAGTGGGGGCTGGAGAGACAACTCAGTGGTTAAGAGCGCTGTTTCCCTTGCAGAGGACCCAGACTCAATTCCCAACCCACATGGCAGGTTCACAGCCATCTGTGACTCCAGTTCCAGCGGATCTGATGCCCTCTTCTGGTTTCCACAGGCACCAGGCAGAACCTGGTACACTACAGATGTGCAGGATAAACACTCATACACATAAAATAAAAATAAATCTGAAAAGGAAATAGGTTTCTTTTAGCCCATGGTTTTGGATGCCTTCTCTGCACTCATGGGCTAGAGGCAGGCAGATTTCTGAGTTTCAGGCCTGCCTGGTCTACAGAGAAAGTTCCAAGACAGCCAAGGCTACACAGAGAAACTTTGTCTTGAAAAAAAAACAACAAACAACAAACAACACCACCACCAACAACAACAAATTAATCATTCTTTTTATTACGCTTATTTATCTGTAGAGAGTTTGGTTCATGCGTGGAAGCTGTGTGGGAGGTCAGAGGACAGCTGGTAGCCGTCAGGGCCCATCCTCCGTCAAGTGAGTCCTCATGAGGATACAGGGTTTCTCTGTAGCTTTGGAGCCTGTCCTGGAACTAGCTCTTGCAGACCAGGCTGGCCTCGAACTCACAGAGATCCACCTGCCTCTGCCTCCAGAGTGCTGGAATTAAAGGCGTGCAGACTAGGAAGTATCTGGCCTGTGGGCGTGTCTATGGGGGATTTGTCTTGATTACAGTCACTGACTTGGGAAGACATGCCCACCATGGGCGGCACCATTCCCTGGTTCTGGATCTGGAACTGCGTAAGAGTGGGAAAGGGGAGCTGAGCCGTGAGCTCGTATTCATCTCTCTCTGCTCTTGGCTGTGGACGTTATGTGAGCAGTTGTTCTAAGTTCCTGTCACCTTTGATGTCTCTGCTGTGATGGGGTGTGACCTGGAATTGCGAGCTAAAACGGTACCTTCTCCCCTAAATTGCTTATTTGTCTGGATTTTTTTTTTTTTTTTGTCACAGCAGTGGAAATAAAACTCCGAACCCAGGCAGGAATTGCAAGGCAAAATAAATAGTTCACTGCGTGGCTAGGAAATAAAAGAGAAAGAAAAAGGTCTAGAGATCTTTTCAGTGGCTCTCCCAGTGACTAGAAGGCCAACCCTAGGCTCCCCTTGGGGGCCACACCTTAAAAGTTTTGTCAATTGTCAACAGTGCCTTGGGCTGTAGACCCAAATTTGATTTGAGACACCATCTCGATCTGAGCCGTCAGCTCTAGGCCGAGTTGGTCTGGAACGTGCAATCCTCCTCCCTCAACCTTCTGAGTGCTGTAAGCTTGTCACCATGCCTGACTCCACACCTGTAACACACGGGCCTGTGGGGGCAGTCCATATCCAAACTGTAGAAGCCGGCCTATCTAGATACTCCAGATAATCTCCTGCCTCGAGACCCTGAAGGACCTGTGCTGCTTAATGTCAGCTTGATGGGATTAGAATCACCATGGAGACAAAGCTCTAGGCCCATCTGGGAGGGTGTTTCTCCACAGGGCTAACTGACCCTCCCAGACTGTGGCCATTCCCTGTTCTGGAGTTCTAGGCTGAATAAGCAGGAGAAGCTGAGCTGAACACAGGATTCATCTCTCTGCCTGTGGGGGCACTGTGGCCTCTAAGCCCCCTGCCATAAATTCCCTACTCTAACGGGATACCTCTGCCGGTATCCTGTCATCCCAATGAGAAAGCAAGGCAGTTCTCTTCTTTAGCCATGAGGCAGCGTTTAGAGGCCTCAAGGGTTAGGAGCCGACCATCGGTCCTCCACACTTCTCTTCCTCCGCAGCCTCAGAAGTCTCATCTGTCACAAGAGGAGTCACAGTCATGGCCTCAGCACAGGGCTGATGTGAGGGTTCATGAGTTCATGGGAATCTGGCCGTTGGCACATTGGCAGGAAGAGCTGCCACGAATGGCGGAGTTATTATAAATTGATTCCTTGAGTTGATTTCTGCCCAGACTGGCTGCTGTAAGGGAACTGATCCTGGTGATTTTGCCTCTCCCATTGCCAGATTTTTCAGCAGGATTAAGTGTACCAAATGGGCCTTGTTGAGCCAACACCCCTTACTGTTCAGAGCCTCTGTGCCAGCTACCTTTCTGTTCCACAGGGCTGTCTGCCACCTCTCTCTGCTGAATGCCAAAGTGACATGAGCCAGCAGGCCTGCTTGCTGCTATCCTGGGAAGCAAGGCGACGCATGGCAGCCAAATATTTGAAAGTTTTTTCAGCTTCTAGAGGAAAATAGCATTTGGTCATTTAAACAGCAGAGCGGTTGTGCATGTGCGTGCGTATGTGCGTGTGTGTGTGTGTGTGTGTGTGTGTGTGTGTACATGTGTGTTTTTTGAGCCAGCATCTCACTGTATAGCCCTGTCTGTCCAGAAACTTGCTCTGTGGACCAGGATGGTCTCAAACTCACAGATCTACCTGACTCTGCCTCCCAAGTGCTGGGATTAAAGGTATGCATTTTTTTGTTTTGTTTTGTTTTGTTTGTTTGTTTGGTTTTTTTTTTTGAGACAGGGTTTCTCTGTGTAGCATCAGGAGCCTGCCCTGGTACTCACTCTGTAGACCAGGCTGGCCTCAAACTCACAGAGATCCGCCTGTCCCAAGTGCACCACCACTGCCTGGCAAAGTATGCATTTTTTAATGGTTTATATATTATTTTATGTGTATGAGTGTTTGCCTGCATGTATGTCTGTTGCTGTGTGTGTGCTGTGTGTGTGTATGTATGTGTGCCGTGTGTGTGTGTGCCGTGTGTGTGTGTATGTGTGGTGTGTGAGTGTGTGATGTGTGTGTGTGAGTTTGTGTGTGAGTGTGTGTGTGAGTGTGTGTGTGGTGTGTGTGTGGTGTGTGATGTGTGTGTGGTGTGTGTGAATGTGGTGTGTGGTGTGTGTGTGGTGTGTGTGTGTGTGTGTGGTGTGTGTATGTGGTGTGTGTGTGTGTGAGTGTGTGTGTGGTGTGTATGTGTGGTGTGTGTGTGGTGTGTGTGTGTGTGAGTGTGTGTGTGGTGTGTGTGTGTGTGTGTGGTGTGTGTGTGGTGTTTGTGAGTGTGAGTGTGTGTGTGTGTGTGGTGTGTGTGGTGTGTGTCGTGGCAATCTCACCAGGGTCACACACACAAGTACGGGGTGTCCTTCTGGTGGACACTTAAGATCCAAGTGCCCTCCCGGTAGTCTTTGTCACTTTGAAGAAAAACTTGTGAACAATAGCAGATGCCCTGTGACTCTCATCTGACCTGTGTCCTCAGCTCCATTCTGGAGGGACATAAGCTGGCCAGGTGGGGGCAGGGAGATGGTGCAGCAAGCCTTGGAAGGAAACAGAAGTGGCTCTCATTAAGACCGCAGACATCAGGCATGGTGCACACATCTGTAATCCCAGCACTTGGGAGTCAGAGACTGAGGATAGTCACAAGTTTAAGGTTACCCCAAGGTGAAAATTAAAAAAAAAAAAGACCCAGGCCTGGAAAGATGGTTCAGCAGTTAAGAGCACTGACTGCTCTTCTAGAGGTCCTAAGTTCGATTCCCAGGAACCACATGGTGGTTCACAGCCATCTATAGTGGGATCTGATACCCTCTTCTGGAATAAAGGCATACATGCAGATAGAGCACTCATATCCATAAAATAAATAAATAAAATCTTAAAAAAAAACAAAACAGAGAGAAGTGGAGGGAGTGTGACTCCAGGGCAATGCAAATGCCATTCTGCATGCTGAGTCAGTGAGAGGAGCAAGAGGGTGGCAGAGAGGGACAGAAGAGAGAGACCTGGGAGTCAGCCCCGCCCTGCAGCCAGGGCAATGCAAATGCCATTCTGCATGCTGAGTCAGTGAGTGGAGCAAGTGACAGAGAGACAGGGATGGAAGAGAGTGACCTGCAAGTCGGTGCCCCGCTGCAGCTAGGGATGCACTAGGCCAGGTGTCTCAAAGGGATTTCTAAGTGGTGCTGTAGAGCAAGCAGATGTGAGTCTCAAGGGGGTCATGTTGTGACTGAGAGGTAGCCATCATGGCTTATCTGTGCGGTTCAGGCAGGACGCTGGCAGTTGGGGGAGCTGATGATGCTGGGTCTCCGTGCTCACTGGAAGAGACCGAGTGACTGCATAAGTCAGACAGCTGTCGGCTCACTTGAAGAACTGGGGAAGGTAGATAGCTGGGGCCTACCTCAAGGCGACCGAATCCTGATCCTGGCATGGGGATGGTGTGGAATATTATTTTAACTGGGCAAAGATGTGTTACGTTTGCTTATGCCGCAGAATATTACTTTAACTGTGTAAAGGTGTGTTGTATTTAAGTTGCATTTGTTTAACGATGTAAGGATGTGTTTAATTAGGTAAAAGGTGTGTTGTGTCTGTTGCACCTTGCCTGCATAAGGCACCTGATTGGTCTAATAAAAATATGAATGGCCAATAGCTAGGCAGGAGAAAGAATAGGCAGGGCTGGCAGGCAGAGAGAATAAACAGGAGGAAAAATCTAGAGAAGGGAAGAAAACAGAGAACAAGAAAAAAGGAAGGCACAGGCCCAGGGCCAGCCAGGCAGTCACCAGTCAGTGGACACAAGAAGCAGGGAAAGCAAGCTATACAGAGGGAAAGAAAAAGCAAAAAGCCCCAAGGCAAAGGGTAGATAAAAAGAAACAGGTTTATTTAAGTTAAAAAGGCTAGCCAGAATGAGCCTAAGCTAGGTGGAGCATTCAGAACTAATAATAAGCCTCTGTATCATGATTTGGGAGCTGGTTGGTGACCAAAAGAGAAAGCCTGGCACGTGGGAAAGTCCGTGTACACTTGCAACGATGCCAAGACACAACACATGAGCTCTTACACAGCTCCCCAGGTGGTGGAATGGTGTCAGTCAAGAGCTTTGTGGACGAGCGTGAGGCCACACTGCTGCAGCCTTGGAGATGCTTGAAAGGTGGAGACTGCCCCATCCTTAAAACACACACACACACACACACACACACACACACACACACACACACACACACACACGTTGAGTAACGCTCTTCTAGGAAAGCCTGTCCACGAGAGGGCGCCCTGGTGACTGAAAATGACTTAAGCGGGAAATCTATTTTTTAATCGCATAAAAAAGGTTATCAAAGCTGAGTGTCACTTGCACTCGCCATCCCGGAAGGCTGAGACAGGAGGATTGTCATGAGTTTAAGACCTGAATGGGCTGGACAGTGAGTTCCAGGCCATTCTGAACTACAGTGAGACCTTATTTCAAAACAAATAATGGGCTGGGTGGAGATGGACCAGTTGGTAGAATGTTTACTGTATGAACATGAGACCCCCAAGTTCAGATCCCCAGGACCTACAGAAAAGCTGGGTGTGGTGCGTACATCTGTGACCCCAAAGGTGGACCTGGGGGCTCTCCAGCCCGATAGTCTTTTCAAAATGTGAGCTCCAGGTCCAGTGAGCCCTCTATCTCAGACAACATAAAGTAGATAGTGAAAGAACACATACATACGTGTCTTCTGTTCCCCATAAACACATGCATGGGAGAGAGTACCTGCATATACAAGTGCACACACATGCATATATCACACCTACCCATGATGCACAAAGTAACACACATATATCACACGTGTATTTCATACACACAGATGCGAATGTCACACATACAGATGCATATACTACACGCATGCATATGCTACAATATTAATTTATCACACATACAGATGCATATAGCACACATACATATACCCCACAAACATGCATAAGTCACACGCACAATATATCCTATATGCATATACCATACACATGCATATACACACAGATACATATATCATAGGCATGCCTAGATTACACAGATGCATACAGTATATGTACATATACCACACACATACATATACCATACATACAGACATGCACTAAATAAAATAAACTGTAATAATTTAAAAAAAAAAGACCTAAGCTACGTGGCCAGGCTTCTTGGGCGAGTTTACTGTCTTTGATATCATCATCTGAACTGTCCTTAGTCTACTCTGATAAAGGCTGTGCCGGGTGATTTCCTGTAGGTGGAGTTTTCCTTTCCCAACCATATGCTACCAAGTAAAACGGCGGTAGCTTCCAAATAACTGATTCAGAGACTTAATATAAATATAAATTATAAATGCTTAGTTAATAACTCAGGCTTGTTCCTAACTATCTCTTACAACCAAACGTATTTCTTTTTTTACCTTTTCTTTTTCTTTCTTTCTTTTCTTTTCTTTTCTTTTCTTATTTTTAGGTTTTTCGAGACAGGGTTTCTCTGTAGCTTTGGAGCCTGTTCTGGAACTCACTCTGTAGACCAGGCTGGCCTCGAACTCACAGAGATCTACCTGCCTCTGCCTCCCGAGTGCTGGGATTAAAGACGTGAACCACCTTCACCTAGCTACTTAACCTATTTCTATTAATCTATGTGCTATCCCAAGGCTTGTGGCTTTTACCTCAATCCCATTTTTTTTGTGTCCAACTCATTCTCCATCCAGCTGGTGACTCCTCTGACTCCGCCCTTCCTCATCCCATCATTCTCAGTTCGGCTTTCCCGCTTAACCTTTATCCTACTCAGCTGTTGGCCAATCAGTTTGTTTGTTAAACCAATCGTCACGACATGTATTCATACAGTGTCTAGAAGGATTATTCCATAGCAGTTTCCTGCTGGCAACGTGACAGCTACAGCAGTTTTGTGGGTCTCCTGCCTGTGGGGTGACACCCACTGTCACCATCTCCCAAGCAGATGTCCCCACGGGCCACTGAATGGACCTGTGCTTAAACCCCACATCCATCCTTGTCAATCACAAGCAGTGGAGGTGTGCCATAGCTGGCTTAGAGGAATCAGCATGTATATCACCCAGAGGGAATAGCTGGAGCAGGGAAACTCAGAAGAAAAACAGCAAGTCCCCAGATTGTTCCGTTAACAGGTGCTATGCAATAAATTGACAATTGTCACACACCACATGCTGACCATGTCCCCGGCATTGTGTATGGAAAACTATTAGTAAATGAGCATCATTTTATCCACAGTTTGTACGCCGCAAACTGCAACTCAGCACTGAGACATTCTTGGGAGACCAGGCGGTGGTGGCGCACACCTTTAATCCCAGCTCTCGGGAGGCAGAGGCAGGCGGATCTCTGTGAGTTCGAGGCCAGCCTGGTCCCCACGAGCTGGCCTCTAAAGATAACACAGGCAGCAAAAGTGCTGGGGTCATTCCATCAAACAACTGTATCCCAGCAGATGGGAGCAGATAGGGCTGCCTGAGGGTGCTGAGTGAATAGAAGGTTCTGGGATGGAATTCCTCATGTAGCCTCTTGTAGACACAGAGCAGGCCTGTCAGAAGAAGTTTTGGTGAGCTTACCTAATGCCGGGGCGTCTTGGCCACATATCTGAAGAAGGCCACCAAGGGCAGGCTTCTCTGTTGGGACTTCTATCTGCAGGATGCCTCCCCCCTTACGTGGGGAGGAATGTGTGTGACAGGGCTGTGACATGCAACAGGCCTGTGTGTGCTGGACCGAGCACTGTCCTTCCTGCCAGTTTCTGTAGGTGGCTGAAGGGAGAGCAAGGGGCCACTGACAAGTGAGAATGCCCGCACACCCCAGGACAGTCACTAAAAGTGAAGTTCCGTGATAGCAGGATAGAGTCTGTCAGAGGTATGTCCTCCTGATGCACAGAACTGGTGACCATATGACTACATGTAGCCAAAGGGACTTGGCAGACTAAAGAAAAACCTCGAGGTAGCAAGGGTGGCCCACACTACCTCAGCGGCTACATGAGCAGAGCGGAGATGTCCCCAGAGCTCAGAGGGAGCCCGAGAGGAGCCAAAGACCTTCGGCCGTCTCCGAACGTTCCGCGAGGCTCACAGTCCTGCTCAGCTCTCGACCCTCACCCGCATCATCTATGGTGGACTTGCATCTCATAGAGCACAGAGTGCACAGAAAATGTCAGGGATGGGGCGAGAGGCTGGGGGCATGGAAATGATGTATTTCTTACATTTTTAAATTGTTTTTATTGAATTATATATTTTCCTCGCTCCCCTCTCTTCCTTGCCCCTCCCCTTGCCTCTCCCATGGTCCCCATGCTCCCAATTTACTCAGGAGCTCTTGTCTTTTTCTACTTTCTGGAAATGCTGTACTATTTATTTATTTATGTTCATTCATTTATTTATTTTATTTGTTTATTCTTAGTTTTTCGAGTCAGGGTTTCTCTGTAGCTTTGGAGCCAGTCCCGGAACTTGCTCTGTAGATCAGGCTGGCCTCGAACTCAGAGATCTGCCTTCCTCTGCCTCCCGAGTGCTGGGATTGAAGGATGTGCCAACACCGCCTGACTGTTTAAACATTTTTTAAAAATTATGTGTATTTGCAAGTGTCTGCATGTGTTTGCATACGTGAGTGCAGTGACTTTGGATGCCAGAAGAGGGCATTGGGTTCCCCTGGAACTAGAGTTACAGGCCGTAGTCAGTCACCTGATGGTCTAGGAACTAAACATCAATCCTCTACCAAAGCAGTATGCTCTAAACTGCTGAGCCATCTCTCTAGCCCTTAAACATTATTTAATATAAAAACCAAGCCAATCGGGGGCTGGAGAGATGGCTCAGTGGTTAAGAGCACTGCCTGCTCTTCCAAAGGTCCTGAGTTCAATTCCCAGCAACCACATGGTGGCTCACAACCATCTGTAATGAGATCTGGTGCTCTCTTCTGGCCTGCAAGCATACATTCAGACAGAATACTGAGAATACTGTATTGTAGCACCACGAGGTGGTGTTGTAAGGGGCTGTTGTAAGGGGTTGCGGGCAGGCCTGTCTTTCATCCTGCCCAGCTCCCGCACGGTTAGCTTAGTACCAGAAATAACAACACACAAATTGTATTCATTTAAGCACTGCCTGGCCCATTATCTCTAGAGAGTTAGTTACTGACTAACTCTCATATCTTGATAGTATACATAATAAGTAAATAAAAATCTTAAAAAAAAAACAAGCCAATCGTGGTGGTACACGTTTTTAATCCCAGTGATTGGGAGGCAGAGGCAGGCAAATTCCATGAGCTCGAGACCAGCCTGGTCTACCCAATGAATTCCAGGACAGCCAGGGCTACATAGTGAGACCCTGTCTCGCGTCCTACGCCAATATAAATAAACAGATACGAACAAGCTGGTTGTGGTGGCCACTGGGTCCCAGTTACTTGTGAAGCTGAGGCAGAGGGAGGATTGTTTGAGAGTGGATTAGGCAACAGCAAGACCTAAGACCTGAAAACAAACCAACCAGCCCAGGAAGGAAGCTACCTTCAAGTCCCCCAGCTCAGTTCCCAGGACCACAAGAAAAACTAAAACAGCTATGCAGGCTCCAACCAGATCCACAGAAACACATAAATTGACAGTTCTTTCTCTCTCTCTCTCTCTTTCTCACCCTCTCTTTCTGACAGGCTCTCAGTGTGAAACTCAGGATGGCCTATAATTCCCTGTGTAATCCAGGCTGGCCTCGAAATCATGGTCTTCCTGCTTCAGCCTCCTGAACTGGGCTGGTGTTCTGAATGCCTGATTCTGTGTCAAACTCAGAATCAGGCATTCAGAAAACTCCCTGGTGTACCTCACTTGGCGATGCAGCTGAGGCCTGGGGCCAAACAGTGCTCTGTTTCTCAACAACAACAGCAACATTACCCAGATTTCAATGCCCACCGCAGAATTGCAAACCCAGAGAAATGAAAATGAAAGCCACGGTGAACCCTCCCCCAGCACTATTCACTGTCTTCAGGGAACACCTGTCCACTGTAAATTCCTCCCCTGAATACTTACTGCGAGCTTGCTTGCTACAAAGCTGTGTTCTTAGAGGCAGCCTGTGAGTTTGTTTTGCCTCTTTGTCTTCAGGGAGGGTCATCAGCTTAGCCCAATAGTGACGAGAGAGGCTGAGCAGTTGTAGTGAGATACAAAAAAAAAAAAAAAACCAAGTGCAGGTAAACATGCCTTGGTGCCCGCCAGCTAAGTGAGGGCAGTACTTGGCCTCTGGGCCGAAGGAGAGTCTCCTCCATGCCGAGTCTCACCTCCCCATTCCAGCCTCCTTCCATGAAAGACACCCAAAGGTGCAAGTCCACCGTCTCCCCACCTTGCCTCCTTGCCAGGTTTTCCCTATTGTCCCTCTGGGTCCTTGTCATTGGCCTGTCACTAAATATTTTATGTTGCTGACCTCCTTATAAAGTCAATCTGGGGCAGAAGTAGGGGAGCTGGAGAGATGGCTCAGAGGTTAAGAGCACTGGCTGCTCTTCCAGAGGTCCTGAGTTCAATTCCCAGCAACCACATGGTGGCTTACAAACATCTGTAATGAGATCTGGTGCCCTCTTCTGGCCTTCAGGCATAGGCAAAATGCTGTATACATCATAAATAAATGAACCCCCCCATAAAAAGTCAATCTGGTTCATATATGCAGGTGTGTGTGTGTGTGCGTGTGTGTGTGGCGTGTGCACCACAGCATGTGTCTGGAAGGCAGAATACAACTCTCAGGAGTTGATTCTGGATTTCTTTGGGGGCATGGAGGGCTACTGGAGGGTAGACCTCATGTTATCTGGTCTCTGTGGAGTTTGGTTCAAATCCCAGCTTCATACCTCTCTGCTATGGTTCCCCAGGCAAGCAAGAACACTCGAGTGAGGATCAAGTGAAGCTAAAATGGGTTTAATCAAATATCGCTCATGATTTCCAGGTAGCACAGATAATTTATAAAGATGCTAATGGGCTGTAGGTGGCAGCCACATAATCACGCAGCTGAAACAGGAACTCTGGGGGCCAGCGAAATTGGGTTGGACAGTAAAAGAGACCCAGGTAAAGGCTCCACGTGAGGCACATGCCTGTAGCCCCAGAACTTGCGAGGCAGAGGCAGGGAGATCCCCAGTATGAGGGCAGTAGACATTACATACTGGGTTCCAGCTTGGGTTACACGGCAAGACCCTGTTTCAAAGAGAGGAGGAGAAGGGGGAAAGAGATGGAGGAAGTGGTGGAGGAAGAGGAGGAGGAGAAACGGAGGAGGACCAGAGGTCACAGCACCTTCAGGATCAGGATACGCTGGTCAGTCAAGTCCTAAAATCCCTCTAGTTGTATTTATCTGGCAACTGTACTTTTGGAGAAACTGAGGCCCAGAAAGGGGAACAGGCTTGCCCAAGACAAATCAGGGCTCAAAGTCAGGTCCCTCTGGATTTAACTCATGCGTGTCTGAAGTTTTCAACACACACAGACGTGTATTGGGCTCCTACAAAGGCTAGATGGCCTTTTCTGCCTTGACAGCTGGGGGTGGGTCGGGGTGACTCCGCTTCCCCTTCATTGGAGATACAGCATGGGAGATGGCAGGGGTGTAGGACATCCATGGGGATATTCGTGTACGGAGCAGGTGTTCCGTGAGTAAACACCTCGCATCTGAAGGAAAGCAGAAACACATCCGCTTTGTACTTGTGGGATGCACCGAGACCTCTGACTCCATCCACACCCTCCAGTTAAACCTCCTTTCCCTCTCTTACAAGGATGCTTAGCGGACCCTGGGGTCAGAGGGTGAAGTGAAGATATCTAGCATGCTGCAGGTTTGAACCTGGTCGTAGAGGCCCAACAACTCTCTATGGCCTCCGTGAGAAATAGAGGAAAAAAAGGAATGGAGGAGTGAGGGGATGAAAAAATGAAATGGGTGGGAAAAATGAAAGAAAAAGGAATGAATGGTGTATATTTTATATTTATCTGTATTCTTCCATTGTTTTGGGGGTGCTGGGTGCTGGGGATTGAACTCAGAATTTTGAGAATGCTAAGCATACACAATCCCCGAGTTCCCCAGCCATGTTTTTTTATTTTTAATGGAATAGTTAATGCATACATATGTCCAATCAGTTATTAATAACTGCATTACAGTTATTAAAATCTTTGACTCCACCTCTGAACTATGACAACAGAAGAAATGTACCAGTGACTTGTAACTATGGAGACCAGCGGTTCTTGGCCTCCGTTGCCTATGGGACACACTCCGGGAGCATTGAAAATCATTTATTTTTTTCACTCTGGGCAGCTCCCTGGATGATTTTGATGTTCCTCCCTTCACTTCCAACTCTCATCTCCCCTACTCCCTGACTCTGGGTCATGACTGGTCTTTTTATTTTATTTTATTTTATTTTATTTTATTTTATTTTATTTTACTTTACTTTAAAAAAGAAAACACTATCTTTTTTCATTTTACATACTAATACCCAAACTGGCCTTGCCCTGTAGTCAGATTGATGAGTATCTTAAATGTCACCATAGAACCTTCATCCAGCAACTGACGGAAGCAGAGGCAGAGACCCGCAGTGGAGCACTGGGCTGAGCCCCACAGTTCAGCTGAAGAGTGGGAGGAGTGAGAATATGAGCAAAGAGGTCAAGACCATGATGGGGACACCCACTGAAACACTTTACAGACTGGTCTTGGCCCGTCCCTTTTCCCTACTTCAAGAACTAGCAAAACTTACTGTCGATTTCCCTCCCACCACGAAGGGGCGCCAGAGTAAAATTCCCCACTACTTCTTTTTCCAAGCGAGCGGTCGTATTGCGCTGCAAGTACTTTGGCCTTCGCGGCGCTCCGTGATCCGGCGGGCTGCCGGGCAACCGACCGGGAAACGGCTGGCGTTGCTGCCCCGGGCGCCGCGGGACTCTCGGATCCGGTGAGCGCGTGCTCGAGCTTAGGCTGGCGACTCTTCGCGAACTCGAGAGAAGTGCAAGTCTGAGGTTAGGCTGGGCCGAGGGGCAGGACGAGGCGTCCTCTATCGTCGCAGGTTAGAGAGGTCCGGGGGACTGACCTGACTCGGGTGCCGCTCAGGACCTGTAAAAAGTTGTATGTCAGGTGCTTGGTGCATACTGACCTTTACATCATTGTCTCTGGTTATTTTTGTTGTTTTTGAGACAGGTTGGCTTTGAACTCCTGAACTCAAACTATCTCTTCCTGTGTCCGCCTCCAAAGTACCTGGGACTGCAGGGGCATGCCCCTGAGACCTGCTTGCGCCCTGTAATTTTATGCAGAGTGTAAAAATCCCCAGTTGCCTACTCCAGCCTTGTCAGGACAATTCTTGTGTCTGTAACGTCCCTGACAATGGCTGGCCCGCTGCTGGGCACAGTCCAGGTTTATTTAAATTGATACTTTGCATCCTTAGTGGCACATCATTAAAACATGCTGGCATGGGCCTCGTTCTAAAGTTTCAGTCAGTCAGTTCTAGGGTGGGAATGTGAGTCTTAAAGCTGTTCAAAAGGTGCAGCCAAAGGTCGAGCGCCCCTCATAAAAGAGAGGAGAGCATTCAAGTGAGGGTTCCTGAGTTTGGAGCTGGCTCAGTTTCTGCCCACCGATGTCCCTTCAGATGGCACTCCCCACGCTGCCCTTTTACTGGTCCAGGAAGAGACCCCAGGATCAGAAAGTAGCTCGCCAGCGCCAGCGAGAGCAGGAGGCCCAACTTCGCCAGCAGTGGGAACAGAACAGCCGTTATTTCAGGACTTCGGATATCCACAGCTCCAAACAGGCGCAATGGAGCTCCGAGACCTCCTACCAGCGGAGGCAAGTATTGGTGTGTCCTGCCTGCTGGTTCCTACCGCTAACTGCTCAGGGGATGTGGCCTCAGGGCCTAGGGACTGTGGCTTATGACAGCATGAGTAATCCACGTGGTGATGCTATTCTAGCTGGAAAATGGGGTGTATGGGGGAAATAACCAGTGAAATAGCATGTATTTTGAAAAATAAAATGTATGCAGAGCAGTTGTTTTCTCTGTAGGTGTTTGTGTTTAAATACACGCCCCCCACAATTTATGTAGAAATGCATATGAAACTTTGGCCTGGGTGTGGCTGATGAACAGTGGGCTCCTTACCTAGCATGCACGCCTACCATCGTGAGAAGATGAAGGAGGAGAAGAGGATGAGTCTGGAAGCCCGGCGTGAGAGACTCAGGCAGCTTGTGCTGGAGGAGCAGGAGCTGCTGGCCGCTGAGCTGAAAGGGCTGAGGTTGAACATGAGCGTGCGGGAACAAAGAATCCAGGAACAGCACAGGGATCTGAAGTCAGCCCGGGAAGAGCGAAGGAAACTGGTACCTAGCCTTGGTTAGAGTGAGAGTGTCCACGGCGTGAGCCGATGGTTGCATCTGTGGGGTTATTCTTGGGAGCCTTGGTCAGATGAGATGACCAGGTGACTGTAGAGGCCATGGGAAAAGCACTCTTTAGAGAGAAAAGGTTTATTTGGGCTCATGGTTTTAGAGGGTCTCAAGCCATCCACGATGCGGAAGGCCATGCCCACTGGAGCTCACATCACGTTCATTCAAGAAGCAGAGGGCACTTTTGAAGGAGGGTTAGTCTATAACCTTCAAAGACATGCCCCAGTGGGCTGTTGCCACCAGCTAATTCCTCATCCCTTAAAGGTACCCCAGCTTCTCTGAATAGTGCCACAAGCTGGGGAGCTATTATTTTTGCTGTTGGGTTTGTTGTTTTGAACTAGTCTATGCAGTCCTGGTTTGCCTGGAACATTCTTTGTAGACCATCCTGGCCTCAAAGTCTCACTTCTTCACGCTGGGATCAAAGGTGAATAACCTACCTGACTGGGAACAAGAATCTAAAATGTGAAGCCTGGGGAATAGTTCAGATTCAGCCACTAAAGATTTGTACAAGGTGGGGAGGATAGCCATGTCTTGTTGGCACTTTCAGCATGTAGTTAGGTATTTCAACAATGATTGTCTCGCAACAGACAGACAAAGGAACCAGCAGTTGTCAAGCCCACGAGGCTTGGATATCTTTGCACATCTGGCCTGGTGCTAAAGTCTGGGAGGATTTTTCTCCTTTTCTTTCTTTCTCTTTCTTTCTTTCTTTCTTTCTTTCTTTCTTTCTTTCTTTCTTTCTTTCATATTCTTCCTTCTTTCCTTTCTCTTTCTTTCTTTTTTTCTTTCTTTTGTATTCTTCCTTCCTTCTTTTCTTTTCTTTTCTTTTCTTTTCTTTTCTTTTCTTTTCTTTTCTTTTCTTTTCTTTTCTTTTCTTTCTTTTTCTGAGACAGAGTTTCTCTGTGTAGCCCTGGCTGTCCTGAAAATCACTCTGTAGACCAGGCTGGCCTTGAACTCACAGAGATCCACCTCCAACTGCCTCTGCCTCCTGAGTGCTGGGATTAAGGTGTGCAGCACCGCTGCCTGGTTAACTTACAGTTTTCTGTTAGTAAGAAGCTGGAGTTAATACCAACCGTAGTAACCTGAGCTTGCCAGCAAGAGTGAGGGCAGACAAAAGGCCAGCACCCCCACTTTAGTGCCTTCAAGGGAAGTGTTTGGTGTGTGGTAGCTCCCTTCTCGGCCTTATAAGTCACTGTGAGTGAATCTTCCTTCCTCTGTTCAGTTCTGTGGTCCCACAGAAGCCTGGGAACACTATTTTATATCAAGTGGCTATGGTAACTAGTGTCTGTGTGTTTCAACTTGCTGTGTATTTGGAGACTCCCAGAAGGGACCAAGCCATACCATCAGATCTTAACTCTTGGTCCATTCTGCTCTGATGTCCTGTCCCCAGACTTGTGTGTATAAGGAAAGCAGACTTAAGTGGCAGATTGTTGATATTGCTGAATGGAGAAGGTCATGGCCTCAACTGACTTCTTCTGTCTTTGTGTAAATGAATGGATTTGAACAGCGATGTCAGATTCCTTTTGTGTTTTCTTGACAGATTGCTGAACAACTTTTATATGATCACTGGAAAAAAAACAACCCTAAGCTTCGAGAGGTAAGAATTAAGAGCCTTGCATTGCTTTGCCTGGGTAGGGGATAGTGTGCTTTCAGATTTTTTTTGTTTATTTTGCTTTGTTTTGTTTTGGTTTGGTTTATGTTTTTCGAGACAGGGTTTCTCTGTGTAGCCCTGGCTGCCCTGGATCTCACTCTGTAGACCAGGCTGGCCTCAAACTCACAGAGATCCGCCTCCACCTACCTCTGCCTCATGAGTGCTGGGATTAAAGGTGTGTGCCACTGCACCAGCTTTTGTTTGGTTTTGAATCTGGATTTGTGCTGGGTTGATACAGAGGAAGAAAGATCACCAGGCAGACGGTCTGGTCTGGTCAGACAGCACTGAGCAGTGGCCGTGAACTCTGCTGCACACACTGCCATTGGGATATGTTCTTTGACCCCAGACCTCTTCCCAACAGGCTACAGAAACCTAGGCAGGAGGGCTCAGGACATCTCTAAGAGCAGCTTCTGAAGGAGTATACAAGGGTTCTGTAGTACAGAGTGAAGAAAGGGGCTTCTGGATGGAGGAGGCTGGAAGACCTGGCCTGTGGTGCAAGAACAGAGCCAGGGAGCTGGAAAGGGCCAGATGGAACCGTGGTACCCAATAGCAGGAGTCCTGAAATGATGAAGCTGGTTAAGCAGATGGGGCCAGACCTTGAGCAGCACTGCCTGAACTCCTTCAGAGGCACTGAACCACTTTAGCAGTGTGCAGGGCCACAGCTGCATCCTGAGACATCTCTTTCCAGCTACATCCTGGGGCACCTCTGCACAGCTGCATCCTGGGACACCTCTGCACAGCTGCATCCTGGGGCACCCCTTCATAGCTGCATCCTGGGGTGCACCCCTTCCCAGCTGCATCCTAGGGCATCCTTTCCCAGCTGCATCCTGGGGCACCCCTGCACAGCTGCATCCTGGGTACTCTTTTTGGCAGCATTGTTGGAGTTAGCTGGGCTGGGGTGTGTGTGTGTGCACGCACTGCTGTTGGGTTCCTAAGGTGGAGGCCCAGACGGGGATGGAGGAAACAGGAGTCTGAGACCTGGGAACAGAGGGAGAATGTCTTGGTTTAGATCACTGAGCAGACTGGCTGGAGGATGTTAAGCCTGTTGCTGATAATGTTTATACACTTCAGCAGTGTTTGTACAAGTTTGGTTCGCCATTTTATGTAGCTCCTTATGTCTTGAAATTGCCAGTAGCAATTTCCAGGTGAGATGGGCTCAGCAGTTGAAGGTGTTTGCTGCCAAACCTGGTAACCTGAGTTTCATCCCAGGAACGACAGGGTAAAAGGAGAGAACCAACTCCCACAAACTGTCCTCTGACACACACACACATGCACATATATGTACACTAAATAAAAAAAATGTAAAAAATGAGAAAGCTGAGTGGGATGGTTCACTCTTTTTTTTTTTTTTTTTTTTTTTTTTTTTGAGACAGGGTCTTACTATGTAGCCCTGGCTAGCTAGCCTGGAACTCCTTATGTAGACCAAGCTGGCCTTGAGCACATAGATCCTCTGCCTCCTAAGTGCTGAGCTTAAAGGCTCTTGCCACCATCCACCAGGCTCTGGTTTACTCCTTTAATCTCAGCACTGAGGAGGAGGCAGAGGCAGGCAGGTCTGTGAGTTCAAGGCCAGCCTGATCTAAGCTACTACTTTGTTAGGGACGTTTTGGTGACCTGAGCTCAGGGCTGGCTCTGCTCCATCGAGCTGTCTCCTGGGCTCCTTTCAAATCGCAGTTCCTGAGAAATGCATCCTGCTCACCCGGGGCTCGGGAGTGCACTTTGGCCCGTCTGTTCAGGTTGTAAACTGGGCTTAGAAGCAGCTGGTCCTTTGGTTTTCTACCTGCTGAGTGTGCAGATTGGTTGTGTTGTTGATGATTTTATGGATTACTGCGTGTGTGAGAGGCACAAGTGTGCCCTGGCGACTGTGTGGAGGTCAGAGGACAACTTTGGGGGTCATTTCCCTCCTCCCACCTCGCTGAGGCAGGGTTTGTCTTCTTTCTGCCACTCAGCCGAGCACTCCAAGCTTGAGTCTGTTCTCTCGTTTCTGCCTCCCCTCTTACCACACACATGTGCCTCCACATCCTGCGTTTCACATAGTCGGGTTTGCAGCATGCTTTTACACCTTGGGTGTCTCACTGGCCCTCACTCAGACTGTTCTTGGGGTCGCCTTTCACTCCAAGTTCACAGTCATGGTCAGGTTCCAGCAGTCAGCCCAGACAGCCGCAGGCCACTTCAGTCTCACACAAGCCCACAGGGAAATTAATAGTCTCTCTTCCTCATCCTTAGGTTGAGTTGGACCTTCACAAGAAGCATGTGATAAATTCTTGGGCAACACAGAAAGAAGAAAAAAAACAGGTGTGTGATGTGTGCCCCTTCCATGCTGTGCTGTGGCTTCCTCCCCACCTCTCACTGGGTCTTGTTTCTATGCTTTTGTCTAGATGCTTGCTGCGTATGCAGCCTGAATATTTGCTTTGTGTGTGCCTACATGCATATTCATGGATGTGTCTGTGTGTACAGGTGTGTACATGCCTGTGTGGGTGTGTATGCAGGTGTGTGCATGTATGGGGGTGTGTGTAGGTGTGTGCAGGCACACATGTGGGTGTGTGTGCAGGTATGTGCATGTGATAGTCAGTGGAGAACCTCAGGTGATGCTCCTGAGGAGCCAGCCACCTTTTTTGAGATAAGGTCTCTTTCCCGGTGGACTACCGAGGACCTACAGGGACTCACCAGTTTCCCCTTCCCTGGTACTGAGACTATAAGCATGTGCCACTTTGACCAACTTTTCTTTTTTTTGTTCATTTGTTTTTTCCGAGACAAGGTTTCTCTGTAGTTTTGAAGCCTGTCCAGGAACTAGCTCCTGTAGACCAGGCTGGCCTCAAACTCACAGAGATCCGCCTGCCTCTGCCTCCCAAGTGCTGGGATTAAAGGTGTGCACCGCCACCACCTGGCTTTGACTAGTTTTTTTTAATTAAAATCTTTTAAAAAGTTATTCTTCAGTGTATGGGCATTTTGCCTGCTGTGTCTGGTGCCTGTGGAGGCCAGATTAGGGTGTTGGACCCTCTGGAACTGGAGTTACAGACTGCTGTGAGCTTCATGTGGGTTCTGGGAATTGAACCCAGGTCCTCAGTGCTCGTAATGCTGGGGCCATCTCTCCAGCGCCAGGATTCTAATTCTTACTTACTTTTTCTTTTTCTGCAATGTGTTTGAGTGTGTACCACATGTATAATGGTGTCTGAGAGGCCAGACAAGGACATCAGATCACCAGGAGCTGGAGCCCCTGGTGACTGCAGGAGCCTGATGTGGGTGCTGGGAACTGAACTCTGCTCAGCCCTTAACTGCTGAGCCATCTCTCTGGCCACAGCATCATAAACCCACATCGCAGGCAAGCAACCCTAGCTTACTGCAGCTCCTCTGGGGGTGAGTCCACAGCATGTGTGGATCAGTGGGGTTCCAGGCTGAGCTTACCTGGGTCTTACAGCAGCTGGATGGCAGCTGGGAGCTGAGTCTCTGCTGGCTGCATGTTGATAGTGTTGCCCTCTTGTAGCAAGAAGCCGCCGAGGAGCAGGAGATCAAGCGGTTTGAAAATGAGTATGAAGCAGCCCGCAGAGAAGCCATGGAACGGATGAAAGCCGAGGAAGAGAGGAGGCAGCTGGAGGGGAAGCTTCAAGCCGAAGCGTTGCGTCAGCAGATGGAGGAGCTGAAGCAGAAGGAGATGGAGGTGAGGGGGTCGTCCTGGCCTGAGTGGGAAACGGGCATATTTAAAGCCGTTCTGAGATGGCAGCAGTGGTGGGGTTCTGTGCACGGATCCCCACTCTAGAGCTGGATGCTCTCCTCTCGTGTGTGTGTTCCTTCTCGGCTCTGCTGTGACCCTCCATGGCACACTCAGACTTTGGGACATTGACAGCCTAGTGGCTCACCTGACCACTGGATCGGGGTTTTCCAGTGGAGCATGCTCTAGTACACTATTCTCCTGGTAGCAGGTCTGGGTCTCAGGATGGGAGCTATCAGGGATTCTGGTCCAGGAGGCTGGCTTTGACAACACTGGTCTCCTGAGTCTGCTGTTCAGATGGAGGAGGCCTCACCTCTTTGGTCTCTGTTTCCCTTTTCCTTAGCCCCAGTGTTTTAGTAACTAGAGACTGTCCATCACTAATTCTAGATCCTAGAGACAGGGCCTGAGCAAGGCTGCTGTGTGCGCTGAGGAAACAGAAATTGGAGTAAGCGTAGACCAGCACTCGGAGTCTCTTGGACTGGGCCAGGCTTGTAGGATAGTTTAGTTAAGGTGGGACTCGGAATTCCATGGAGGGTCCATGAGGAGGCCAGGCTGTGCTCTTGTAGAGCTTGCCAGAGATGGCGATGACACTTGATGACCCATCTTCCTTGGGCTTACTATTGTAACCACAGGCATCCAAGCTGAAGAAGGAGCAAGAGAACCTGCTGAAGCAGCACTGGGAGCTGGAGAGACTGGAGGAAGACAGACGGCAGATGGCGGCTCTCCGGTGCAAGGCTGAGCTGGGGTGTGTGGGAAGCCTGGGCTCTTCCCGGAGGGTGGGTCTCCGCAGAACCAGAGGGAGTGTGGCTGGTGGAGCAGTTGTCGATTGGTCATGCCGGACTGAAGCTGCTCGATTCCCACCTTAGGCGCTTCTTGAGACATCAGTACAATGCCCAGCTCCATAGGCGGACCCAGCAGATCCAGGAGGAACTGGTGAGTGAACCGACGTCCTTTGGAAGCAGAGTTTTCACTGCTCAGGACCTGAGCGCATCCTCAGGAGAATTAAAGCACAGATGGGCCATCTCACTGGCCTGGTCCTCAGGTGTTGATGGGAGAAACGCTGGAGATGATGCAGATGTTAGTTTGCTTAACTAGCAGTCATTTCGCAGTGTGGACACATGGAACAAAGTGCCTGATTCTGGTTCAGTGAGGCGCCGAGCGTGGTTCTTGCCCATCTCCAGAGCTGGCTGCTTTGGTTCACATTCTCCTGTCTGTTCACACCCATAGAGAGGCGGTTCCTCTGGTGCTCAAGTCCCAGTGTCCTTTGAGCTGTGTTGCTCAGCACATTTGTTTTTAGCGAACACTGGTTAGGCTTCTTATTGGCACTGATCCTGTCATGTACTTCAATGAGCTTGTGGGTGAGCACACTCGGACCTCCTGGCTGTCTGCCTCCTTCGGTCAGACCATAGATCTGGTGCCACTATTCTGCCCCCACTCCTGAGTTCCCCTCACCTTTTTATTGTAGTGTTGAGTTATGTAGACATAGATAATAAGTCACTTCCTGCCAGTGGGCATTTTGTTTCTGGTTTTCCCATTTCCAGTAGAGCTGCCGTTAGCAGTTGTGCATGTATTTGTGTCCATACACAGCTGTACCCCCTTCTAAGAACTGAGGCCAAAAGGCGTTTTAAAATGTGTTCTGCACGTCCAGGGGCATGCGCCTCTGGTGGCACAGGTGGTAGGCGTCACCTTAGTGGGAAGCTTCTGGGCCAGTGCAGTGCCTGAAGCAGACCTTGTGGTTACCCAGAAGCAATCCGGCCCCTTCCCTTCTGTCCTGAGAATGCATCAAGCCCTGCATGGCTACATCTGTGGGACATGCAGAAGGGGCTGAGCAGCGAGGCGGGCTCCTCTGTCCGAGCATAGAGCAGAACTCACTTGGCCCCACCATCCATGGCCACACCCCTTCCTCCAGGAGGCAGATGGGCGGATCCTGCAGGCACTCCTGGAGAAGGAAGATGAGCTGCAGCGTGTCCAACTGGCGCGGCGGGAGCAGGCCCTGGCCGATGCAGCCTGGATGAAGCAGGTCATCGAGGAGCAGCTGCAGCTGGAGAAAGCTCGGGAGGCAGAGCTGCAGCTACTGCTGAGGTGAGGGGGCATCTGCTGGCCTCTCCCCTGCCTCTGTGAGATGCCCTCAGGTCACTGGGTGGGCCACCTTTGTTCTCACATCTCCCCTTGTAGCTCGGCATCCCCAGGGAACACGTTTTTTCTTGTAGCTGATGTTATTCAGGGTGGAAGCCACTCGGGCTCAGAGTAGTGAGCTGCTCATCTAAAGTCTCAAAACCACGTGAGGAGATTGCTTCCATCATAGAAATGTTTATGCTTCTAAGGTCTGTAACATCAGCCTGGATTCTAATGTGCTCCTGAAGACAGCCCCACCATGTTGCCTTGGCTGCTCTCCATGGGGCCCAGGACTAGGACTCTGGCCTATGTGCCCAGCTTTGGGATCTAAAAGTCTACCTCACAGATGGAAATAGCCAAATAACAGGCGCTATGCATGGATATCTGTTGCAGGGGTTTCTGTCCTGCCTGGTTCCCGCAATCATTAAGTCCCAAAGAAATCACACAGAGGTCTACATTAGTTATAAACTGATTGGCCCATTAGCTCAGGCTTCTTATTAACTCTTATAACTTATATTAGCCCATTCTTGTCTATGTTAGCCACGTGGCTCGGTACCTTATTCAGTAAGGCAGTCACATCCTGCTTCTTCTGTGGCTGGGTTGGGACTTCAGAGGAATGGGCTTTCTTCTTCCCAGAATTCTTCTGTTCTCATTGACCTGCCTCTACTTCTTGTCTGGTTGTCCCGCCTATACTTACTGCCTGGATACTGACCAATCAGTGTTTATTTAAAATATAATTGACTGAATACAGACCATTGTCCCACACCAGATATCCAGATAGTGTTCTTGGCCCTGACATTCAGCCAAGTGGTGGTTATACAGCCCTTGGAGACCCAAGGAGGTTGCTAGCTGCTGCCAGGTGAGCCAGCAGCCATCCTCGGAGGGTGGTGTTTGGGCGTGGGCACAGGTAGTGCCTTCCCCCTCCCGTCTCTGGTCCTATGTTTATTTACCTCAGTGCTAAATGACTGTGGTACTTTTTTTTTTTAATTTAAGGAGATGAAATATTAAGTGATGACCTAAACGACCACAGAAGTGCTGTCCTTGGCGTGGGTGTGTTTGCCTGGAGCTCAGCCTCTGTGTGTGCTGTCAGCCATCCCTGCCTTTGGTGGTGGTGTAGAACTTCTGTTGTCCCCTTGTGTCTGTCTAGGGAGGAGGCCAAGGAGATGTGGGAAAAGAGAGAAGCAGAGTGGGCTCGCGAGCAAAGTGCACGGGACAGACTGATGAATGAGGTAATTCCAGCTGAGGGACTTGGAAGGCTATTGGTCCCAGGGGTGGGGATGTGTGCAACCCTGCTGACTAAATCTGCTCTGGTTATCTTAAGTAGCATTTAAGTCTCTCTGTAGGTAATGCTCAGACATAGAGCAAGAACAAGTGGGCCGTCCTTAGAGCCCTCTTCTGTCTCCTGTGACTCGCGCATGGCTTCCTAACTCCATGGGTGGTTCCCACAGTGCTGTTTGAGTCCATGCCTTTTCACCAGCACACCTCTCGAAATGCATCAGCCAACACTGAGCGGCTGCATCTGCAGCCCTTCCTCCCTCCTTGGGTGGATATTCTCTGAGTCACTTGCAGGGCACCTTCATGCAGGAATACGTGTTCCCTGGGGCCAGCAACCAGCAGTGTGCAAGGCTTGCAGGGAACCTGGCTGGGAGCCTTTGTCAGCCCTGCACTGATGCTGTGCTGAAGTGGGCTGGAACGCTGAGTTCCATGTGCTCAGTGTGTTGCATGTACCTTGTGGCTCCCAATCTTCCTCAGTGCAGTTTTCCCTGGTTGTGGCCACAGTATGTGCCCTGCTCGGACAGTGCAGGTGTCAGGTGTGTCTTGTGGCTTCTTGATTCCTGGGCCAGGGCTACTACATCTCACTGCTCTGGGACCAGGCCCAGGTTCCAAACAGTAGCAGGTGTTTGCTACTTGGAGTCACAGAGGATGGCGTGACTGCATCCCGTCGGCTGGGCTTGCCACTGGCAGCCTGAGGCTCCTGTGTACCTGTGGAGAGGGCCCCCAGTGTTCCCCCTTCACACTGCTGTGCCCTTCAGGTTGCTGTCTTGGCTAGGGTTTCTATTGCTATGATAAAATACATGATTTAAACCAGTTTGGACAAGAAAGGGTTATTGAGGTTTAAACCTCTCAGGTCACAGTCCATCACGGAGGGCAGTCGGGGCAGGATCCGGGGCAGGAGCTGATGCAGAGGCCATGAAGGGTGCTGCTTACTGACTTGCCCCTCCTGACTGGCTTAGCTTGCTGTTCTATACAATTTAGGACCATCTGCCCAGGGGTCGCACCACCCACAGTGATGTTTCATATTCTTAAACTAGGAAAGTGCCCCGCTGACTGGCCTGTAGGCCAACCTTGTGGTGGCATTTTCTTGACTGACACGCCTCATCCCAGGTGACTCTAGCTTTTGGAGAGTTGGAAACAAACAAAAGTAACCAGGATAGTTAAAATGTCTGGGAAAGAGCAGTGACCCACACTGGGCCTTGGCTCAGGTCTGCTGCCTGTGTGTGAAGATGAGGCTGGATTGATACAGATGAGGCTGCAGCCAGTGTGAAGCTTGGACTGGTGTCTTCACCTGAAATGCAAACCTTCGTTTCCCCTTGGCCAGGTTCTGACAGGGAGGCAGCAGCAGATACAAGAAAAGATCGAGCAGAACCGGCGGGCACAAGAAGAGACCCTAAAACACAGGGAAAAACTCATCCAGAGTCTGGAGGAGGCAAGGCAGGCAGCTCAGCGTGCAAAGGAGGAGAGGGAAGAGCTGAAGTCAGCCAGAAAGCAAGAGCTGGAAGCCCAGGTTGGTGCTGAGGGTGAGGGCAGTCTCCACAGGTCAGGACACAGAGGTGGGAGGAGAGCGGGGGAGGATAGCAGGCCCCACGAGGTTCTCAGGACACTGCAGGACAGCGCTCCGAGTTCCGTGACTCAGTTCTTTGCTCACTCACATCCAAATACCTTTTGGGTTCTATAGCAGCCCTGGCATTTTAAAAGAGTTATGTGTTTGAATATGGGTTTGTGTACTTGTGTGATTGCCCAAGGAGGCCAGTAGAAGGCACTGGATCTCTTGAAGCTAAGTCACAGGCAGGTGAGAGCCACTCACCTGAGCTTGCTAGGAACTGAACTCGGCTCATCTGTAAGGACAGTTTGTTCTAACTGCTGAGCCATGTCTCAGTGGCACAGGCACTATTCTGGTTCCTTAGTCTCTGTGGGGACCATGCTGATGGTCACGGTTACTTTTTCCTACCTCATTGCTTTCCAAACACACCTCTGCATACGGAGTTTTTACAAGGTCCACAGCACCGTCTCCATGGCCTCAGGTTCTCATCCTGGCTGCTGGCACTTGCCATCTGCCTCCTTGCTCAGAGGCAGGGCTCGGCCCCGTGGGCCTCGTCTCTAGTGACTGTGTTCTTGGTGTCCAGGTCGCAGAACACCAGCTCCAGGCTTGGGAAGCAGCCCAGCAGGTGAAGGAGGAAGAGGAGGAGATCAGGAGGGCGGAACAGCTCTCCGATGCTCTGCTACAACAGGAGGCCAAGACCATGGCTGAGGAGGGCTACAGGCCCAAGGTAGGCACCCGCCAGGTGATCTGGCCACCGCGGCCCCATCCTGGGCTCTCCTGTCCCCTCCCTTGTGTCTGTCTTCTCACTGGTTATAGACTCAGTACAAAGGCCATTCCTTGACTGGGCCTCAAGTGGTCCGAATGGTTTGGCTCTGGTTCCTGCTGCTTCCTCCTTTGCAAAGACAGAGGGCCTGATCGCTGGTCTTGTACCTGTCCACCCTGTTGGACAAAGTATGATCTAGAAGAATGATGGCCATCGCTGGTGAGAGCTGACAACAGGACCAGGTGCCGGTTGCCCAGTGAAGCCAGGAGACAGGAGACGACTTAGCTGCCTCCCCTTTCCCTCTACTTCCTCTTTCTATGCATTTTATGTGTTGTTCCTGAGTGACTTGTGTGAGCCCTGAGCAGGGCACCTGGGAGGCTGCCATGCCTGGATTAGGCTCTCTAGAGTGGGTGGAGGGACTCGGGCCACCTGGCCTCTGGCATTCTGAGGGGTGTGTGCTGCAGAGAAAGGGCTGACTGCTTCCCTGTCAGAGTGAGTGCTGGGGTGGAGTAAGACTCTTCCGTTTGCTGTAGAACTTCAGCGTTCCACCAGCAGAGGGCTCCAAGCACAGGGAGGAGCATTTCCAGAGTGCCAGGGTCAGGGCTTCACAGGGCACACAGAGTGCCTCATCTGTGGCTCAGAGTCAGGGCTTTCTCAGCCGGAAGTTAAAGCTCAGTCACGCGCTCCTAACAGAGCAAGAGGTCAGTTCCCAGAGTTGCAGACTGTTGATCTGATAAATTGTATACTTTCTTTTTTTTTCCAGCCTTATGGACACCCCAAAATTGCCTGGGACTGACGTTAAGCACACGGAAGCATGCCAACTTGATAGAAAACTCCAGACATTTGTACCGTACTTGTTCTGGCCAGGGCTCAGGGTGCTGCTGTGTCGTTTGACCAGGCCTGTTCAGGCACATCATGGTCCAGCTAGATGTCAAGATGCCTTAGGTGTGCAGCACCCAGTGAGCACCTCCCCTGCTTTCTTCACCCAGACAGGTCTTACAGACAGAGCTACTAAGAACAAGTGGTATTCCAAGGATGGGATGTGTAGGTTCCCCTCGTTGCGCCTGCACATATCAGCCCTGGGGAGGACCAGGCAGAGAGAGGAGGGGGCCTGTTAGGCTTTAATAAGTTGTTCTGTTGAAGGTAGACTTGTAGGTCTGGGTGCAGTTATTTCAGGTTATTAGTTGCGGAGCTCTCAAGGATCATGTGTGTGTGTATTGTGTAAGAGCCTGGCAGCCTGGGTGTCAGGAAAAACCGGCGACAAAGAAGCTCCTTGTTCTGGAAGTGCTGTGAGAATTCCCGTGGGCTGGTGTGTGGATGGCTTCCCTGGCAGCCTATGGTCCTCAGTCTAGCCCCAGCCCCGGTTCCACCAGAAAGAAACAAGTCCCACAGAGCATTAGAGCATGCCACCCGAAAAAGAGTCCTCAAGGTCACCTGGTGGGCGAGCCTGGTAAAGGCAGGGGCAATACTAGGTTCTCCAGAGTCTGGGGAAGGCCTGTATGTAGCCCTGTGGGAATTATGTGCCCAGAGGAGCGTGTGACCCTGGAGAACCACAGATCAGCCCATCCTCCTGTTGTTGGACCCATGTGCTCAGTTCCCAGCTCTCTTCTGCAGACAAGCTGTGATCTTTGCAACATCAGTGGTATCTTTATGACTTGTACTTTTCCATGCCCTTCCTCTGGGATTCAGTTTTCATTATTGTATTCCAGATTCCATACCTCAGTGAACTCTAGCTAATTACAGGGCCTTCTCTCTGGTTACAGAAACAGCCCAGGTCCGAGGGCTGCGTCGCTTTCCTCCCTCCCACTGTGCAACCCCATCCTGTCTCCTCATTTCTCACTGTGGTTCTCGGATGTGGCCCCTGCGCAACATTTTCATTAGGCACTTGTGAGTTCCCGCCTTTTCTAATGCTCACTAATTGTGAACCAAAGCACAGGCTGTCACTGCTGTAGGAGGGAACTTAAGAGGCCAATGCATACATCCACATCACGGTCTTCCCCTGGTCACATTTCATAGGTTACATTCACTTTTCTTGTGAAAGTGGTACCCTCGCCCTTTATTTCTTTGTTTTTGAGACACTGTTTTTCTGTGTCTGTCCTGGAACTTACTTTATATAGACCAGGCTGGCCTCGAACTCACAGAGATCTACCTGCCTCTGCTTCTGAAGTCATGGGATTACAGGCATGTGCCACTATGCCTGGCTTTTCCCTCATATTTCTATGGGAACCACAGAGTATCACTAATGGTTGTATACTGCTCCAGGCTAGACCCCAAGTGGCCAAACACTACACACGAGTGACTGAAGGTTTATTGGACAAACATTGTTTTTACTAGCATTAAAATGATGTCCCACTGGTTCTCTATGTTGTTGTATCATTGTTTGTGCACGCATGCGTGCGTGTATATATGTATACACATGTACTTTTGTGTGATGATGTGCAGTGGGGTTAGAGGAAACTTGTGTGCAGTCACCTCTCCTACCTTTATGAAGGTCCTGGGGATGAACTGGGGCCATCAGGCTTGTGTGACAAGTGCCTTTAACTGCTGAGCCGCCTCGCTGGCCTCTGGTTTTAAATGTTTTAAACATTTCCCCTACAAACGGAGTTGTGCTGCTTTTTCTGAATTCAGGGCTGTCTTGTTTTTGCAGACAGCTCATGCCTCTAACTGCCAGTGTGTTTGTAGGTGTGGACAGTCACACCGAGGGCAGCTGTGTCCTGTGAGAAGTGTGGTACTTAATCATTGTGCAGACGGACTTCTACAAGCCAACACTGCCCCTAGGACAGTCCTCCATGCCTGTTACTGACATGTCATTGTGTAGCGCATGACCCTGTTTGACTTAAAACGGTGCAAGATTTCCTTCAGTAGGTTCCTCTCCCATTCTGTAATAGAGATGGGTTGCAACCACCGTGGCCACAGAGTGGTGGATATTATACAGCCTGTCCTCTGTGCTGCTCTCAGCCGCAGCTCCCCAGGGAAGAACCCCGGCAGGACTCAGACAGTGGATTTAGCCACAGACATGGACAGCAGTGCATGAGACAGACCATGGTGCCACAGGAAGGCGACACAGCCATCCTCTTTGTTTTCTTTTGGTCTATCGAGACCAGGTTTCTGTGTAGCCTTGGCTGTCCTAGAACTCGGTAGACGAATCAGAGATCCACCAGCCTCTGCCTCACCTGCCTGGCCACAGCCCGGTTCATGGACAGGAAGTGTTTTCCTGCCAGCTAGGTTTTAGGTAGCTTTCAGTTCATGACATAAGCATCACTTGCAGGCCTATTGTGATGCTTTTGAAAAACACTGGCCCTTACAGTTCTCCATGGCTTGACCTGGGTTCAGCCATGTGGAGTTTGATATCATTGTCTTTCAGGAAGGGGACATTACTTTTGTGATCACCAGGACACAGTCACATGCTTCCTTTGTTTTCAGTCCACATAGCTGAGTGCACAGATACACTGTCTGTTTTTTGAGACAGGGTTTTTGTGTAGCTTTGGAACCTGTCCTGGCACTAGCTCTGTAGACCAGGCTGACCTCAAATTCAGAAAGATCCGCCTGCCTCTGCCTCACGAGTGCTGGGATTAAAGGCACGCGCCACCACTGCCCCGCACACTGTTGTTTCTTTACTCGTTTTTCTTTGGCTCCACCTTTTTCTAAAGCTGCCTGAAGGACTCTGGATGATCAGGCCCCACATCTGCAGCTCCATGTCTGCAGGCTTCACATCCGCAGGCTCTGGAGGGCACAAAGCCTCATGAAGCCCTGCAGTGCTCATTTTTGGGCGGCGCTCCACATCCGCAGCTCCACGTCCGCAGCTCCATGTCCGCAGGCCCCACATCTGCAGCTCTCTGTCCCTAGTCATGGGAGGCGGGGCATCTGTGAGAGTCCCCACTCTGGGTCACACTGTCTATCGTTCATGCCACTTGATGCTGAAGTGGCATCGAGACCTGACTGGCCACGGCCCTGCTCTTGGCTTCCAGCTCACATAGTTGCTTCTGAACCTTTCTGGGCTGTGGATAGAAATTGCTTTCTCAGGGACCAGGAAGATGATTTAGGAGTTAGAGGCTCTTGTTGCCAAGCCTAATGATTTTAGCCCTCAAGAACCATGCGGTGGGAGGAGAGAACAGACACCTGCAACTAGTGCACATGTATGTGCGTACATGCACACACACACACACACACACACACACACACGGAAGTCAAGAAGTGAGCATCTCTGAGCACACCTACAGTGACACTAGCCTCTTCCAGTTGTCACCTCAGGAGTGCAGCCCTGAAGGATCAAGCCTTGACACCTCCCAGGCCTTTCAGGATGACATGAGGCAGACCTCTGGTTTTCACTAGCCTCCACATCAGTGTCTCATGGGATCGCAGCCTCACGCCCAACTCCTACATTCTCCACCACGAGTTACAAGGTGCCTGGGTCCCCACTCAACAGTCATCAGAGAGGTTCAGACTCCATCACCACCCAGAAACCCTATGTACACAGCTGACTGCAACCTGGGGTCCCCGAGCCTCCCACCTCAGCACTGTTCCAGATGGATTTCCTGCACTCCATCCGTCTGTCTTCTCACGCTGCTGTGGGACCTTTCACAGACACACACCTGGAGTGGAAGTCACTGGCCTGCAGGGGCTGCCTACATCCTGGCCCAGGAAATAGCCTGGGACAAAGACACGGCTCACTCACTAAGGTGCCAACATAGGCCGTTGGAGTCCAGGGTGCTACATATTCACCAAGACAGCACCAAACTTACAAACCAAGTTCTAGAGATCAGTCAGGCCTGAGTAGGTTAAAAAGTTTCTGGAAAGCAGTAATTTTGGAATTCCAATTTTAAGGAAACAATATGCACTGTGGTGATTTCTAAAAGGATAAATGGTATTTTTTATTCTATATTCATTCTGTCAGTTTATGTGACATGGAAAGTGGAACCTAGCCAGGGCTTTGTTCATGTTTGGTGAGCACTCTACCAACGGCCACATCCCTAGCCACACTCTTCTCATTGGGTATTTGTCTATAGTTTTCCTCAGAGAACAGCTGTAGCCTTTGAATGTAATTTTAAAAATAAAACAGAGCTGGTGATGGCTTAGCACATGATGGCACTCGCTGCTGAGCCTCGCCACTGGGTCTAGTCTCTGGGAGCCACAGAGAACAGAATCCTGCCCGTGGTCTCCTATAAAGAAAAAAACATGATGTAAAAGGCAAACGCTGGAGACAGAGTTATGAGGTATGAACCAAACCCAGGTCCTATGGGAAAATTCATGACTGTTCTGTGTGCCCCTGCCTCTGAGCACTGGGATGAGACTCCATGGAGTGTATGCCAGCCTCAGAAGGTCTTGCCATGTGCTCACCAAACTGGCTGGAGAGGCCATGCAAGCTTTGCTCAGCTGCCCTGAGGTCTAGAGGATGGGGTGCCATAGGTCTAGGAAAGACTGCTTGGGTCCCTCACCTAGTACTGGGTTCACAAGTTGCCACTTCACAGTCCTGCAGATATGCAGCCACACTCAGTGAAGGAGAGCACACCAGATATGCAGCCACGCTCAGTGAGGGAGAGCACACCAGATATGCAGCCACGCTCAGTGAGGGAAGCACGCCAGATATGCAGCCACGCTCAGTGAGCGAGAGCACACCAGACATGCAGCCACGCTCAGTGAGGGAGAGCACACCAGCCCTCTGTGGCCCAGGTTCTGGTTCCAGTCAGTGCCCAGCACAGAGAGGCCAGATCTGCGGTCAGTGAAACGAGGAGTATGGAAATGTAGGCCATGGGGTACTTCAGCAGGGAACTCAGAAGACCTAACCTTCCAGGGGATGCCTTCCAGGGTCTCTGCCAGGGGTGTGGGCAGAATCCTCCCCATTTTAATTAATCCTCCCACTCATACCTCATTCTCTGCCTTGCCTGGGGATGCCCCTCCACTCAGTATGCAGGAGGCTGGCATGGGGTGGGGAGGAGGAGCTTCTTCCCCAGCTCCTGTCAACACCCTGTAGAATCTATGCCTCAGACTTCCTGCTGGGGAACTGGGCAATGTCCTTACAGAGACCGGTGTCTAACAGCACAAGTTAAGGGATGCCTCAGTGTGAAACAACCAGAATAGAAGAGAAATCTGGGGGAAATGAGGCACTGACAGACAAAGCAGTCTGGGGTATGGGGCCAGTGTGGACTCCCTCCATGCCTCTCCCTTTTGGCTCCAGGCCTGCTGTCGTTCTACTGGACGTCCACTTGCCTGGGTAGAGACCCAGAGTTCAGAGCACCGGACTTGTACTCTGAGCTGACCTATTACTGTCTGTGTTCACAGGCCCTGAGCCTCAGTCTTCTCATCTGCAGAATGGGGAGGTTTCTATTCCTAGTTCCTGGGTGTTTAATATAGACACCCTGGCAAAGTAGGAGTGGGGGGCTTCAGATGGTACTGGAGTAGTGGTACCAAAGTGGGGCTCTGGAAGGGGGCTGGAGGAAGATGTTGTGTATGGACTGATAGGTACAACTGCAATTTCAAAATGTGCCTATCTCTTAGGGCATGAGATGGAGTTTACAGAGTAGGTAAAGAAAAGAAGCCAAGGCTAGCAAGGGAAGAAGCCAAGGCGAGCAAAAAAGCCTAGGTTAGCAAAGAGAAGTCAAGGCTAGCAAAGAGACGAGGCCAAGGCTAGCAAAGGGAAGCCAAGGCTAGGTGAGTGTCCGCCTGGGCTTTTGAAGGAGAGACTGACCAAGGTGCTGGTAGGCTTTTTGTAGGCAGAGGCTTTGGAGTCTCTGGAGAGATGCCCCATTTGTTAGACAAATGAGACTAAGTTCTGAATGAGTGTGAACAGTTTGGGAACCTGGGAAGAGAGGAAGCTGTGGGGTGTGTGGGCTGGGGAACAGGATCCAGGTGTGCGGAGTTGAGGTCATGTCTGCTCTTTCAGAGACCAGCTTCACAGCTGATGCCATGTGCATGGGAAGCAGTGGAAGGGCTTGTGGTTGGGCTGAAGCAGGACAAAGAGCCATGGTCAGAAGGCAGAGGCAGGTACCCTCCAGCACTTGTTCCTGAACAACCTCACACTCCTGACCTGCTGGGTAGCAGGGTTGGGTCCCCTCTGTGAGGCGGCCTGTGCTTGGCCTACAGACGGAGGACATGTTCACACAGTTCTGAGTCATGGCCAAAGCTCAGCAGGCCTTTCTGTTGGCCTCGGTGACCAGTCCAGGTGTGAGGACCTGAGGAGCTCAGGCAAACCCCGCTGGGGGGAGCCCAGGCTTTGGAGCACAAGGTGATAGCTGAGATTCATTTGTTTAAGCAGTCTTAGGAGTACCCTGTGAGTGGGGCTTTGAGGTGTCCAGAGCTCCTGCCACTGGCTTCTTCGCCACATTCTCAAAGATGCCTCACCTTCCCCAGGCGGGGGAGTCTGCCTCCTTGGGTGCTGCTTTCTTCTGTCAAAGGAAGTAAATCTTCCCTCATTGATTGAGCATGTCTGTGGGTGTGTACATGGCCCATGCATTCATGGGGCGAGAGGGCAACTCACAGAAGCTATGTTCTCTACCATGTGGGTTCCGGGTTCAAACTCAGGTTATCAGGCTTAGAGGCAAGTGCCTTTACTGGCTATCTCACCAGTGCTTCAAAGAACTGAGCGGTGCCCGACAGTCAACAGCAAGCAGCTGGAACTCTAATGCCATTTGGTCAAGAGCTGGAGAAGTTGTGTGGCACACAGACTTGAGTGTCTACAGCAGCATCTTCCAGTGTGGTACAGACCTGGAGGCACCCACACAACTGAGCCAGCCTAGCAGGGTCTGTAGGCCTTCTTGGTAGCCTGGCTCAGGAAGCACTCTGGGTGCGTGCTGTTGGGTCTGACCTGTGGGTTGTGGGCTCTCCTAAGCTGTCCTTCCTAGCAAGCTGGGAGTAACATCCCACCTTTCTTAAGGCTTCACCCCTAGAGGCCCAGAGATAGACAAGTATCCCCTCCTCCTTCCACCTGGAACTACCAAGCCACTTCTCCAGAAGACTAGGTGGCCCTGTCAAAGTGAAGTGCACAGCCCCATGCACGCTGAAAGTGAAGACAGACTGCTGGCCTCGGCACAAACTAATTCTATTACCTGCCTGCCTGCTGGGAGGAGTGAGGGCATCTGAGTTGGGCTGGCTTGGAATGACCTAAACATGGAAGGGGTAAGTGTACCAGGGTAGGTATGATGGCACATGCCTGTAGTTCCAGTGTTCAGGAAGCAGAGGCAGGAGGATGGCAGTTCAAGGCACTCCTGAGCTACATGTTGAGACCGTGCCTCAAACATAAAATAAAAGGCTACATACTAGGCACAGGAAGAAAAAGACCAATCTGGGTGCCCCAATGTAGGGAGGTTTCAGCTTCTTCTTAAAGATCCAGTGACATGGAAACTTGCCACCCTTACCCACTGGCTGGAAACACTCACCAGCTGAAGGGAATCAAAATGACCACAGACACTTAAGAGACTATTTATTACATAACTGGCAGGCACAAACTCCAGCACGACTTTACATGAGGGAGCAGTAACTTGAGGGACAGGGTGTTTAATGACAATAAGAAACAAGTACAGGCGAACGAGCGACGCAGTTAAACACTTGGTGTGAAGTACGTCTCATTTCGTCTGTGCAGCATTTGCTTTGTAAGAGCATGGGTTATATTCAATTAGGACAGGAAGGGAAGGAGACTGGACTGCCCGATGTAGAGGATAAAAATGTGCTCTTCTCAACCTGGGTTCTGTGACCAAGTCACTGGGGTCAGGGTAGCACCCCTCACACTGTGCGATTATAGTCCCAATTGTGTGCAACACTGGACTCAAGTCTTTGGCAAGTAAGAACCGTCATGGTGTCTTCTCCAAATGGAGCGTGGGGCAGGGTCTGCTCATCAATAGGTCCTTCATCCTCTCTGTCTCGGGAAGTGGGATACGTAGGAAGGAAGGAAGGTAGAAAAGGGAACAAGGAACAGAACAGCCGGATTGGATGCAGAGCTGACCTGTGCAAGGCAATGGGACCCACAAGCAAAAACCAGCCACCACAAGCGTTGAGACAAGATGCATTTGCCTATGGGACTAGAATGTTCTGACCCCAGGTCTCGGGGGCTCCAGGCAGGGCACCTCCTGCTGGTTCCTTGGCCTCCACCTGTGAGCTTCAGCCTGAGGACTCAGGATTGTCTGTGGATTCTGGTGTTCTTGACAGCAGCTGGCAATGCTGGACTGGCCCCTTGTTCTTTCATTTTCTACAGAGTGTCCTCTGTGGCAGGTCCTTGACTCTAAAAATTCTCTTCTGAGAAGCTTCCAACAGAGGCCTATCCTTCCTGGGGATCATGGGAACCAGCTCAGGATGGGAACCAGCTCTGCAGGGCCTGCCAGGAAGGGCAGAAGGGCCCCTGCAGCATGCAGACAAGCTTGTCCAAGGCAGCGCCCGAGCTCACGCTGGCAGGCCCCTTTCTGAAAGGCACCCCTAGGCATCCAGCAGTGATGTGGCATTTTGGGTTCTACGGACAGCTTCTGGAGTGCTGGCCCTTTCCCATGCATGCAATGCACACATGATCTGCAGAACCTGACCGTGGTGGCACTGTTTCTGGGAGGTGACCTGCACCTTATCGCTCCCACAGAACACACGAGAGAGGAGACTGACAGTGACCTCATAGCGGGTCATCACTGCCTTCCAGGGTTGGCTCAGAGGCTCGCTGGTGGCCAGTAAAGCCAGCCCTCATGTTGCAGTTTACAGACCACAGCAGAGGCTATGAAGAGGCAGCCTAGAGGTCACAGCTCACTTCCGCTTGTTCAGTGGGCATGTCTGGATTGACTGTCCACATTTCAACTAGAAAAATAGCATAAAATAACCCAAATTCCTGTTATCCTGAAAAACCAAAGCTTTAGCAACTACAGGTTGCTGTCCTTGCAGGCTGGGCGGGGTTCCCCAGCTGTTCTATGCCCTGCTGTATCCTGGTGTATACCTGGCTGGCTTCTCTCAGGTCAGGGCTGGAGCTCCACCCAAACAGATGTGGTAAGCTGGGAAGAGGATGGGCTGCAACATCCACAAGAAAGAGCCTGAAGTAGTGTAAACACCAGCACTGCCGCGGCCTGGATGTCAAGTGCTGCGCTTACGGACCTACGGGAGAATCGCGGCTCGCAGAGCGCTGAGGGTGTCTACTCTCTAAGTACCAGTGAGGGGAAGGGAAGACACTGAGCCATTATGTCTTACCTGGAAAAACATCCTTCTGGAGGAGACACGTGAAGCTGTGAGGGTCAAAGGATGAAGGACACTGCCATGTCTGCCCCTTGCAGGAATGCCAGCACCAGTTCATGAAAACAGACCCGGGTTCTTTCTGCCTGCTCTAAGTTCTGACTGAATTGTCTGGTTTGGGGGGAAGGTAGGTCCCCAACAAGGGGTGCTCTTGCTCTGAATGTGGCCAACTAGAACCTGATGCAAGGGGAATCTGTAACTACTATTTGGACATTATGAAGACTTCAGCATGACGGTAAAATCTTTATAGATAGAAAATCAAGATAAAAATATTAAATAACACAACACTTAACATGATACAAAAGTTAGAAATGGGTCATTTCCTTGTCCCTCCCAAGAGACTCACTTCCTCTAGGAAGAGGCAAGGACCCTGCTCTCCACATACGCCTAGAGATACCCCAAGTTCTGAGACTCTTGGCAGGATGGAAAGATCTACTTATTGCACGATGCTTGGAAGAAACAGATAACATTGATTTTTTTTTAAAAATCCAACTCTCTTAAGAAAATGTTTACTAAAAATATCAATTATAGTTTTCGCCATGGGTAGAGAGTTTTAGGGGCTGGGAAGTTGTCGCAAACTTGGAACAATGGCGTTTAAACACATCTGATCCTGACCTAAGCACTTGGTGACAACGCAACAGGACAGGAGCTAAGCTGCGAACAAGCACAGGTAAGGCAATGGTTAAATTACGTCAAAAATCTGTTAGAAAACATGCAAAAATAATACTGAGACTTTTTTTTTTTTAAAAAGTTTCAAATCATCATTAAATGTTTTTGTAAAAATCTGAAGAGTTCATGTCTAAGCTGAAGCCGGACTCAGGAGCTAGAAAGTAGGACAGCGCCCCACTGCTCAGCTGTTGTTCTCTTTGGTGGTGATGGTGACCAGCTGTTTGGCCGCCTTGGCGATGTCATAGGCACACTGGATGACCTGCTGTGTGACCAACTGCACATCCGCGGGCAAGCTCGAGTCTCCTGGGAGGGCCTTTCTGCACTCCGACTGAAGCTGGTAGGCACTGGACGTCAGTAACCGGAGAGAAGTCCTCACTGTGTCAGACTTGGGTTTCTAAAACAAAGAGTAAAGCTGTTTGCTGTGGGCCGCAGGGTGGTCACCCAGCAGTGAGGGGCACGCCTGCCCGAGAGCAACCGCAGTTGTACTGTAAAGTCCAACGTTTTCCAGTTGGGTATTTTAAACATTACTAGCTTTGTAAATCATGGTAAGCATTAAGTAAGGAAATGCTTACATTTGAGAAGAATTTTAGTAGTATGTGCTATTTTAAGGTATGTAAAAAATAATCTTTATTATTTATTCTAAACTTTATTCTATTGCTTTGCCTCGCGGCACCTGACTTACATATCCACGTCTTACTAAAGCTGATACTCATGCATAGTGAGATCATCTCACAGCCCTAGAAGATGTATTTAAAAACTATGTGCTATAAAATACAAGAAAAAGATGATGGGCTGCCGTACAGCTCTATAGGAGAGGGTTTGCCTAGAATGCACAAGGTCCTGGGTCTTATCCCAGCACCCTGCTCCTCACAAAGACAATATAAGGTCAGGAAGCCATTCTGAGAAACTGACTGGAAGGGAGCGAGTAGGAAGTGACTTACTTTGGGGAACAAGGCTGCCATCTCGGTAACAGCAACATGTATTCTCTCTGAGCAGGGAATGTAGCTGTAAGACAGTGAAGAGGTCATGGTTTAGAGGTGGACAGTGTAGGGGCTTAAGCTGTGGCTGGCTGTGTGCACCCCAAACACAGGCACGTGGCTACGAAGCACATGCCTCTCCTCTCAGGAACACATATCCACCCCTGGTAACAGTCCCCAGGCCTGAAATCTGCACTGTGTGCTCTGGGCAACAGAGATGAAGAGAAACACGCACACGCAGCCTGCTCCCTTACTTCTCACAGCTATCTTCCAGATTTCTAGAGAGAGGAGCAATGGTCCCATGCCAAGGCCCACAGAGGTGAAGAATAAAGGACTGAAAAAAATCCTTAAATTCTAACTGGTGTCTGCACTTCACTATCTACGTGCTATCTGCCTGGCCATGAACGCGCACAGTTCCTCTCGTTAGGATGCTCAACAGCAAGGAGGTGATGCGTCACATTCGCATTTATAAACAGGCGTGGTGGTCTGACTTGTGAAGAGAAAGGGAAGAAGCAGGTCCGGCTTTATGCGGGACGGAGCACACGGGGCGACTCACTGTAGTATACCCGAGGCTATGTGCTACCGGGTGTAGAGGGACAAACACAAACTGATGGGGTACTGAATGACGGTTCTTAATGCAACATTGCCACCAAGCCTTGGCTATGTGTGCCAGACTTCCCCACTGCCTTGGAGGGACATGGGCACCAACAAAGTACATTTGGAGGCATTTTCTGCAAAGAAACACAGCCAAGACTGCGGTAGGTTTGGCCTGACAAAGCTGTTTGTAACCACTGTAACCACAGAATCCAGGCCTCAAGTAACATTCTTTCCTTGCATTTTTAAAACCATAACACTGACTTCTGACTAAAGACTATCAAGAGCCGTCTCTATTTCTAACTTTATATTAGTGAGTGTGTGTACAGAAACATGACCACAAGCAAGTGAAGCTGCAGAAGAGTTGGGGGTGGGGGAGGACGTAAGGGGAACTTGCTTCAGGCCACTAGAAGCAAGATGGAGGTGTGGAGGTGCAGCCACCCTAGGTAAACTTGAGAGAGGTGAAAGGGGAGGCTGTCAGCGCAGCACCAAGTACTCTGTGAGAGCACAGACCACCACATAATTAAGAAAAAGCACACCCCCCCCCCAGCTACTCTAGCTTTAAGTCAAGGATTTTGAAACAATCATTTTTCTCTCTGGTCTTCAAAGGAAAGGAGGACAAATCATAAAAGGTGATGAATGCATATCTACGTAACAAATCTTCCTGAATTGAAGCAAACAGCATACTGCAATCTTTGAAGTACACGCTCAGGGCACATATTTCTGACAACCACCAGGGTGCCGTGAGTGTGAAGGCAGCTTGAAACCCCAGCCGTATATTAACTGTGTAAGGGATCACACACAGAGCACCCCACAGACTGGAGCACTCCCTCCAGGAGTGGTTCTCATGTGAGATCCCTTACCTCTGTCAGGCAAAGCTGTGAGAAGCTGTGGGCATCCTGTTCTATGTGGGAAAAAGCCACAACCTCCTTCTGCCAAGTTAACATGTACAACTGTGTGTGCACAGGGGAACCAGACTGCTCCAGAGCGGCCTCCCTCAGGATGCCTTCTGTCTGGAAACTTAGTCCCCAAGGGAAATCCCAGCAGCAGCAGTAGCCAGAAGAATCACCTTCAAGTTGTGAGGTGGTTTCCTCTCCTGCCCCCAGGGAAGCTGGTGTCCCCAGTACATGGCAGTTTTATTTCTAGATGATTTATTTTCTAATTACTTCGTGACATGATGAAAATAAAAACCCCTAACTCAAGACATCCACATTGTACTTAAGTTTCCATCCGCCCTGAAGTCAGAACGGAGCTCACGCAGTCCTGCCGGCACAGGGCACATTCGGTTCAGCTGCAGCGCATACCTGTCGTGCTTGTTCTCCTGCGCTGCTCTCAGGAGCTCCTGGATGTTTTTGGTGATCTGTTCAGTCTTCCGGATGACATCTTCTGTGCTGGGGAGTGTGGGGCTGGGGACCAAGTGGGGTTCTGCTATGTCTGGCAATGAGCCATCACCCTGCCACACCATACTCCTTTGCCGTCCCTTTCGGTTTGACCTGTGGACAGGTAAGAATAACTAAGCAGGACAAGTGCTCATTAGCTCTTTCTGGGTTTCCTTCCCCGTTTACCAGGAGTCATGGCAAGCCCTGCTTATCACCAGCACCTACAGCCACTCTAAGGCCTTTCCTTTTGTCCTGGGCTGGAGTCGGGGCTGCTAAACAGCCATCTCCAGGCAACAACAGCTTCAGACTGTAGCTGACATCAGCATGGCGGCACAGCACTGGTGCAGTGGATACTGCGTACCCACAGGAAGGTAGAGTGCACTGCTGCAGGGCACACATTCAGCAGATACTGCGGACCCATGGGAAGGTACAGCATGCTGGCACAGGGCACACGCGCAGCAGATACTGTGGATCCACGGGAAGGTACAGCATGCTGGCACAGGGCACACGTTCAGTAGATACTGCGACCCACGGGAAGGTACAGCGCACTGGCACAGGGCACACGTTCAGCAGATACTGCGACCCACGGGAAGGTACAGCGCACTGGCACAGGGCACACGTGCTGAGGCGGCAATGTGAGTACAAAAGACACACAATTATAACACCAGAAAGCTAAAGCAGCTGAAGACCCTAGCGGTCTGGAGGTGGCTGAGGCCTGCTGTGTGTGCTAACAGCCCTCCCTGTGCTCTCGCACATACACTGTGTCTTCTGGCTCAGTGTCAAAGGGAGTGTTATCATAGTCACTCTCCGGTGTGCTGTTCTGCTTCTCCAGTCTGGATGCCTACAACAAGAGAAGGGGACTCCATTAGTTTTGAGCATTAGATCCTTCCTCAGTCTTCCCATGGAAGCATTCCTGTCACACCTTCATACCCAGAACCCAGTTGGGACAGCAACCAGCCCTTTAGTGGAAACATATTAAGAGATGAGTAAATACTGGGTCTGTTTCTCCTTAGCTTACCAGAGGCTCCCTGAACAGACACACATGCTGACAGAGGCACACACGCAACATTTCATTTAGCTCTCAACCCAATGGAATGAGATGCAGAAAATAAGGAACGTATCAGTACTTGTCTGAAGACACACCTCAGAGCTAGAATTAACTGAGGACCGGGAGCTAACTGTTCAGCCTCAGGCAGAGTCTGCAGGTCTCCAGCCTTCTGTAGACCCCACATTACTACAGGTTTGGGAAGTCTGGATGACTGCTGCTAGGAACTGCCTTCAGGGATGGTTTTATGAGCTCTTAAGAAAGCTAGCCACGTGCCCCATGAACCAAATGGATTAGACCGGTATGACTCCTACTTGTTTCCCAAAACATTTACCTCTGAAGATGCAGAGATTCAGTATAACTGAAGGTTCAAAATGGGCTGTAGATTCAAAGCAGGGATCCCTAAAGTCATTGCAAGAGAATGGCAGCGCCATTAAAGGCAGGGCCTCTCAGGGCAACAAAATGTGGCAGGACCACATCTCCTGGAGGAGAAACCATCTCTCAGTGTGCATCTTCCCACGTGTGACAATCCCTTATGTAGAAATGAGCATAAACCATTGTAAAATCGACACCAATCACTAATTGTCTGCTTCCAGCCATGCACAGCCAGGGTCTGAACTAGGGCGGGAGCTGTGGCAAAGGCTACAGCTATAAAGGCTTAGACACACGAGACAGTGTAGTCTCGGGCAGAAAAAATGGCTGCTAGAGGAAGCTGGTTTGAGGAAGTCTGCCTAAGGTCTGTGGTTTGGACAGCTCCAAGGCCGGGTGCTCCTCAGTCCCGGCACACTTTGCCTTCTCTGTCTGTCTGTCTGCTGAGGTCCTTTATATTTCCTCTTGGATGTCCCCACCCCTGCCCCAGAAGACACTAGGGTTGACTTCTTTTTTTTTTTTTTTTAATTGTTGTTTTGTTTTTTAGTTTTTTAAAGATAAGGTTTCTCTGTATAGCCCTGGCTGTCCTGCAACTAGCTCTGTAGACCAGGCTGGCCTCAAACTCAGAGATCCACCTGCCTGCCTCCTGTGTGCTAGGATAAAAGGCATGTGCCACTACTGCTCAGTTTAGGGTTGGCTTCTTAATATGAACTTTCTTGTCCACTCCAATTCATCTGGTAAAAGACTAAGTGTTGGCTTGGAACCTTGTGAGACTAAAGCTAAATTTTTAAGCTCCTGTTCACTGCTGCAGATTTTAACCTGGCTCAAGTCAGTGTCTTACCAACACTAGAAGCCTGGGTGGCGGACAGAGGGGGTACCACATTTAGGACAGGGCAGTGAAAGCTGAATCTTGTGGGTCTGATCTCAGAACCCTAACTCCCTAAGACCTTTGCTACCTTTTACAGGGAATGTCTGACTAATCTTTATGTTTTTTTTTAAAATTTTCAAACATATATGCACACACACAAACATACATACACACACAAACACACACACAAACTCCATTTTAATTATGCTGGACAGTCCATTCAGAGTTGTTCCCATGGGAAGAAAAATCTAGAAGACAGGATTAATATCCTCTGAGCCTTATATTTTGGATTTTGAGACAGAGACCTGCTATGTAGCCCAGGTCTGCCTTAAACTTGCACTCCTCTTACCTCCTAGAATCCCATATCTCTCTAATAGATGATTTGCTTTCCCTGACATCACGGTGATAGTCAGAAACTGAATACATTACCCATAATGATCAAAAGTGCCACGCTCTGTTTAGAATTTCAGAAGAGTGAGTCACACACCCACTGCCAGTGCTCAGGAAACGCTCTTCAAGTGCAGAGGACAATCACCCAGGGTAATTACTTACGCACTAAGTCCTCCTCCGTCGTCAAAAAAGCATACAGGATTTCAATGTAGCCAGCATTTAAGTTTATGAAAATTACTGTGAACATGCAGAGCCAGGGTTGTTAAGTGCTGCTCTCAGAGCTGTTAATAGAAAAGTCACCTTATAGCTGGTGTTGCTTCAGTTCTTTATCAACTTGCTATTTTCTCTGCACAGACAGACCACAGAAACCTAAGCCCACGACAAAGCTGCCAGGAGCTCCGATGAGCCGAATGACCCCACTTATCACAGTGCACAAAGTCATTCAGCAACTGGTCCTTTTCAAGGTTCCCAAACTCCATAAATTTTAAGAACTACAAAATTTTATGGTGGAGAAGAAGGGCCTAGTTGACTCTCATTAACAAAATTATTAACAAAATGAGGGAATTTCATTGTTATTTTTGCTGTCCTTTAACTGGATTACTGAAACAAAACCACCAAGTACACTTTGAGGACTGCAAGTATCAAAGAGCGAGAATTCGTTCGACTTCACTGCTTCAAAAGGGCTGTGAGGAAACTCAGAGACCCAGGCAGTGGGTGGGGGTCCCCATGGCTCTGAGGGAGGGAGGGACCCACAAAGGCTAGCTCTGCTGCTTCCAGTCCTCTTCCCTCTTCTTGCCCTTGCTATAGACACACTGAGCTGAAATCTGAAGGGCAGGTCTCCAACGCTCAGGGCCTCCCCACAGTCTTCCTCAAGAGGAAGCAATCTTGCTCCCTGTACATGGGAAAGCATTTTCCTTTCTACATGATGGTCCTTTGGGAACAGGGACTTTAAATACATTGCACCCTTTAGCTTCCTTTCCTAAGAGTGTGTGTGGGGGGGAAGAGACCCCTGAAGAGGAGCCTGACCATGTACTTCAGAGTGTGAGGTACACACCAGCAGAGGGGTCTGGCCAACCAGTACAAGCAGACAGCTTTAAGTCTGCAGCCACCTCACCTCTATACTGCTAGCAGGTATGATAGCACCGAGGGCTGGGTCTGTCAGATAAGATGGTGCTAACATAAAGTAAGTCAGTAGTTTAAAAACAACAACAACAACAACAATGGCATGACACTTTTGTGCTGACCCAAATGCAATACAATACTTCTAGTAACTGTTGCTCAAAACTGGACAGATTTGCCCTGTTATATTCAACCAGAAGCCCCCTAAATTTTCTGTTTGTTTAACAAGACAGTATGCTTAGAATGAATGCTGTAGGCTGATTTGTGAAGTTGGTTAAATGGTGAAAAGGAAAAATGTGGAGTTACAGGGAAGGGAGGCTGAGTCTCTCCAGGAACAGAAGTGCATGGGTGCAGGTGCCTGCTGCTGTGAGAAACCAGGAGCCAAGCGCTGTTTCATGCAGGACAGAGGGAGTTAGCAAGGGGAAGGGACAGTAGGGCCAGCGCCCAAGCACAAAGCGCCCAGGAGCACTGCCCCTCCTCCAGGGCAGACCATTCAGAGTGTACTTAACCCTTCGGGCGCTTTCGTCCCTGGACCAGGAAAGTGTAGAGGGGAAGGAAGGCAGAGACGAAGAGGAGGTCACAAGTGCACTCCTCCCAATCTGGAAGTGGAGAAAGAAACAAGCTTGGGAAAATACAAAACAAACAAACGCCCATCTCCCACCCTATAGCTCATCATACAGAGTCCCATGAGCTTGGTGACAGCTGTGACACAGCTCCTGAGAGGCTTAATCCCTGGTGACACTAGTGCCTCCGTAAGGGAAAAGATACCACAGCTATCATAGCTATGCTTGGTGTAGCTGTCGAAGTTGGCAGCACTTATTCTTAACGCAGCCTACAATGATGCTTGTTCTCCAATCAAGAGGGACGATAAGATGTAAGTGCTGTGGATGACTAGACCCGTGCACACCATCACTCCAACTCCAGTACTACAGATAAGGACAACACAACAGCCGCACACCTGATTCCCGCTAAAATTTAGTATACTTTGCAAGTTACCAAGTGGGTTTCCCTAAGTTTTGTTTTCAGTTGTATAAAAAATAAGATTCTTTTTCACTTAGTTTAAATGCAAATACATTGTCTTCAAGCATTAAACCAAACACAGAGAAGTTGAGAAACGGACTCCTGGTTACATACAATACTTCAGTTTTTCCACTCTAAAGTTGACAAAATGAAAATCAGTTTAATTTATTAGATTTTTTTCCCCTTTGGTTTTTTTTTTTTTTTTTTGAGGCAGGGTTTCTCTGTGTAATCATCCTGGTTGTCCTGGAACTCACTTGGTAGACCAGGCTGCCTCGAACTCACTAAGATCCGTCTGCCTCTGCCTCCCAAGTGCTGGGATTAAAGGTATGTGCTGCCACCACCACCTGACTAATTTATTATTTTATCATTTGCTTCTCATTACCCTAAGGATTTTATTGAAATTCTCTATGTAATTTGAAGAATTAACTTTGACACTTATAAGGATAAATATGACACTCTGAATAAATAACCACGTAAGGCAGTGTATGCTTGTGGTATCCTGTGAAAACAGACATCTTCATAATAAACCAATCCAGAAAACAGCATTTTAACGTCTGAAAACTTGACACCCCAACCTGCGAGCTCCGCAGACCATGAGAACCTGCCACAGGGCAGTCTCTGGAATTGGCACTTGGGGGTGGGCGCAGTTTCTATTATCTACAGCCTTGTATTTTTTTTAAATATTATATATACAATATTCTGTCTGCGTGCACCAGACCTCATTAGAGATGGTTGTGAGCCACCATGTGGTTGCTGGGAATTGAACTCAGGACCTTTGGAAGAGCAGGCAATGCTTTTAACCGCTGAGCTGTCTCTCCAGCCCCCCAGCCTTGTATTCTTTAAAGTCCGATTGGAGAGACGATCTCTTCATACAGTCCAGGCAATCTCCCTGCTTCAGCTTCCTGAGCGCTGCTATAATTGCTGCTTACATTGCATCTCTATGAAATGACCAAGCCATGCTAACTGCCCATGCTGAGGTCAGTAAGCACAGTGCTGAAGCCCAGAGTCTCTCAGCTCCATGTATCAGGTCGCAGGGCCCAAAAAGAGCATCTTTGGTCCTAAGCACTACAGTTCATAGAAGGGCATGCCTCTGACTACTCTGCTGTGTTTCTAAAAAGGTTTATTTTTATGTAGCAGTGTTTTGCCAGCATGTATGTGTATCATGTGCATGCAGTGTCATTGGAGGCTGGAGGAAGGTGGTGTCAGATCTCCTGAAACTGGAGTTATAGCTGGTTGTGAGTTGCCATGTGGGTGCTTGGAAATGAACCCAGGTCCTCTTTAAGAGCAGCCAGTGCTCTAACCATTGAGCCATACCTCCAATTCCAACCTCTGCCTATTTTGAAGACAAAGACATTTCTGCCAGTGACCTTTACAATTGGCTTTTGTTTGTGGAACTCGGGAAGGAAGTGTTACACAAAAAAATGCCAACAGAGGCAGGCTGTCTGGGAAGTCCATCATGGGAAGGGAGGAACTGAAGGGAGGGCTGAGCAAGCACCAGAATGTCCAGTTCGGCCCAGACCCTTCAGTCCACATGTGTTCATGGTCACATTGGGAGCAGTTGCAGACATGTCCACGCAGCAAACACAAGGGCACCTCTCAGAGCCTGAGAGCTACATGGTCAGAAGAGGAGCACACAGTAGGGACAGAGACATAGTGCCATTACTTACGTGAGCAGGAAAAGGTTGAAGCCTTGTCCTGTTCTCCTCAGGGCGGTTTGCTTCCCCCATTGGGAGGTATGGTTTCTGACCTGATCCAGTCTCATACATGGATATGGGCCTACTGCCCCGGGCAGATGGCCGGCGCTTTAAGGACGAGTGGCTGGAAGTGTCTGGGTAGTCAGGGCCAGTCTGCACCTGACAGGCATTGGTTGTGGCCTGCTTCCTGAGGCTTGAATTCTCACTCTGGAGTGTTTGAAGCTGAAAGAAATGTTAGGCAGTGGGCCTGTGTTTCTGCATAGTAAGCAGACAAAGCAAACACCAAGAACATGAACACAATACTGACTTCATGCGAACAGTAAAGCTAGCTGGGCTGCAAGTGAAGTGACACCTCTTCCCTCTGGAATAACCCACTTTTTTCATCACACAGGCTCATGAGAAACTCAAGTCTACCACCTAAAAAGTTGTCGTGGTGGGGTCAGAAACATTAGCGGACAAGCTGTACTCTGAATTATCGTAGAGCCCAAACATCTGCGGACAAGCTGCACTCTGCTTCAAGGAAGGGGCTCAGAGTGTTAACTAGGGCTCCTTTCACATGATCCCTGAGCCATCTGCAAGTGGGAAAAGTGACAGGAGACGCCACGGAAGCAGCACAAAGAAACTAGAGTTGCGGTGCAAAGCGAGACACAGAATGAGCTCAGCTCGAGTAAAGTCCCAGCACCTAATGCTTTCCCAAGAGCGAGACACCGAGTGAGCTCAGCCAAGAAAGCCCAGTGCCTAATGCTTTCCAAAGAGCCAACAAGAAAAATCAGGATAAATTTTTTTATTGCATAGCACTCTTGATATTCCAAGTACTTTCAAGCATATCTTTAAAAAAATAGGAGGGAACCAATCCATGGTAAGTTTGCTAAATTAATGTATCACAGAAAACTGGTAACCTATTGGACTGTGTTAGCATCTTCACATGAAGGGGCGTTCCACGAGGCACACTTGCTTCTTTTTTGGTGATCAGTCCTTTTTCTGTCAGGATTGGTGTGTCTGGCCTTTCTCTCAATTGGCTTTGTCACTCAAAACCATGCAGTCGGTGATGCTGACTTTAAATGGGCTAGCCTATCTGGTAGTAACTTGCTTTGGTCAGACAATGTCACTTGGAGGCCCTGAGTACTCTTTCCAGTTTTCACATGGATGCTGCTTCAAGGTTAAGAGATCAGCAAGAAACTGTGGGGCTGGCAACTTAAATACAAGTAAATGTATCCGTGCTGGCCTGGTCCTTCCCCGCTGTTCAGCACCGTCCATGTCACTGTGTCAACTGCCTACTCTCTGACAGAATGTACGCTCTGACCAACTGCCCTCCTTTGCCAAGGTTTAAGTCCATAACCAACTGTGTCTGCACCGGGAGATCCTTACTTTCCAATAGCAAGTTCATGCAGTGTTAGGAGTTAACTTTCAATTTTTTTTAAATTTTTTTTTTTAGAAAGCACGGAACTGTGGAAAATACACCAATAGTAGCCGGTCCTCTTCATTAATTAGCATCGTTTCCAAGCAACTGTTAAATGTGAAAGATCAGACATAAATCACACTACTTTGCCAATTCTATTAAAAACCTTATCTAGCTTTGAGATAAATTCAATACATCTTTTGCTATGTAAACCAACCCCACATCTTTGTATCAGCAGAGCCACACTTCCACAGAAGCATAGCTTCCTTGCCTGTGCTTGCAACCTCCTCTTAAAAGAAAGAGCCCCTAGAAACTCTTGCCTTCCGGGACACAGACAAGTGTGAATGGCCTGTCAGGACTATGGATGGGGAATTGGGTGGCCTCAGTGAAGTGGTCATGGTCCAAAGAGTGAAGAGTGTAAGTGATTAGGTCCCTGAGTGCAGGGCTCATGTGTCTGCCTATGTTAAAAGCCCAGTGTGGCTTCTCAGACTAGACTATGAAATTAGAAACTCTCAGCCCTGTGGCTGCCTTTGACATTCAGTCTGGGTTCTGCTCAATTGTCTTCTGAGATGAGCACAAGTTCCTGGTTTCAATTACTCAGCCCCTCATACAGGGAGTTTAATCCAAGGCCTCAAGCAGAGCCACGGCCCTGGCACACTGAGACAGAGTCCAGGTTTCTCAGGCTGGCCTTGAACTAGTTCTTAACCCAAAGTCTTTGAACTTATTGCTCTTCAGCTCCAGTCTGAAGGGGACAGATTACAAGGCTGTGTCAAATTAAAAAAAATAATTTTTACAGAGAAGATGCCCTTAGATAAACTTATCCATGTTTATCTTTGTAAGAGCCAGGCAGCCAGGCAGTGGTGCGCACGCCTTTAATCCCAGCGCTTGGCAGGTAGACTCAGGCGGATCTCTGTGAATATGAGGTCAGCCTGGTGTAAAGAGTGAGATTCAGGACAGCCAGGACTATACAACACAGTGAAATCCTGTCCCGAGAAACAAAAAACAAAAAACAAAAACAACAACAAAAAAAATCAGGCTACACTCTGGGAAAAATATGGCAGGACTCTGGGAAAAATATGGCAGGAAATAAAAAGAATTCAATAGTTTTAGAAACCAAAAGCATTTGTAAAAATTGAAGAAATAATCAATGAGGGGGCTGGAGAGATAGCTCAGAGGTTAAGAGGACTGCTCTTCCAGAGGTCCTGAGTTCAATTCCCAGCAACCACATGGTGGCTCACGGTCATCTACAATGAGATCTGGCCTTCAGGCATACATGGAAAAAATGTTGTATACATAATAAATAAATAAATAAATTTGAAAAAAAAGAAATAATGAACAATGGCCCTGTTCAATATTTCCATTTTAAAATTTCTATTTATTTCTTTGTGTGTACATGTATGTGTCTAGGTGAGTGCACAACACAACACACGTATAGAGGTTGAGAAGTTGGGCTTTTCCTTCCACCATGTGTGTTTGGGGGACTGAACTCAGGACGTCAGGCTTGGTGGTAAGTGCGTTCCTCACCCGATAAACCATCTCTCTAGTCCTTGCTCTACACTTCCTAAAGAAACTCAAGACATCTGCTTTCAGAGACATGGGTCACCTCTAGAAGTTAAAGCAATCATCATGTGTGTATGTGTGTGGCATGTGAGTCGTGTGGTCAGAGGACAGTCTGGTGGAGTTCTCTCCAGTCTTTAGAGGGTACTGGGACTGGAATGCTGGTGTCAGGCTGCTGCAGTAAGTTCCTTTACCTGCTGAGCCATCTTGCCAGCCAACTTTAGTTTTCCTTGGCAATTTCTTTGCACATGTGTGTGCATATGTGTTGGTACCTTCCTCAGTCGCACTCTCTCTTATATATGGAGACAAGGTTTCTCATTGAACATGGAGCTCACTGTTCTGTCTAGTCTGGCTAGCAGCTTGCTCTGGAGACCCTATCCCTGCTTTTGTTGCTTGGCCACTGAAGGTGGACCACTGTGTCCTGGCTTTTTACATGGATTCTGGGAGTCTGAACTTCAGTCTTCACCTTGCCTGGCAATGTTTTTCCCACTGAGTCATCTCCCAGCACCATCTGAAGAACTCTTTGGACACTGAAAGGAGAGCTACAGACAAAAGGTGATGTCTGGCAGAGTGATCTACAAAGGCAAGGTGCAGGGGAAAAATCACTCCAAGAAAGTGATTTGTGATGGGGCTGGAGAGATGGCTCAGAGGTTAAGAGCATTGCCTGCTCTTCCAAAGGTCCTGAGTTCAATTCCCAGCAACCACATGGTGGCTCACAACCATCTGTAATGAGGTCTGGTGCCCTCTTCTGGCCTGCAGACATACACACAGACAGAATATTGTATACATAATAAATAAATATAAAAAAAAAGAAAATGATTTGTGATGACTACATTAAACTACAACTTTATGTTTTCAAAAAGTCTTGCATGTTCCAGCGAAGGGCTCTTGGTCTGTTGGTCTCAGCTGTGTGCTACCTAGATGGTCATGGGAGCTGAGTGACCTGTAGGCATTCTCATTCTTGGCAGTACAGGCTGGGGCCACCTCCATGCTGATAAGCACATTCCTTGGCCTTCTTTGTCTGTAGGGTGTGATTAATCTTTAGAATCAATCAGTAATGGGTTTGGGAGGGCAGCAGGGAATCACATCCAGGAAGTAGCTTCCAGACTCTCAAGAAGGCCAGGATAGGGCAAAGCTATGCTGACTTATACATTTGTTAGGTCTTTTAAGTAGATCTTTGAATGCATTTTTTCAGATGCAAACACTGCATTTAGAAGCACACACCGCTAAATATGAAAACTGAACCCAGGGCCTTATGCATGCTAGGCAGACGCTCTACCACTGAGCTACAGTCCCTAGTCCTACTCTGGATACATTTCTAATCAGAAGTATTTCATTTCAAATAGTCATACACATCCTGCTTTCAAAAAGACAGCTTGGCCCCGGTATTTCTAGGTCTGTAACAGTAAATGGTTTTCTTCCCTCTGACCACAATCACGGTGACTAGGATTCTCCCTTCTGCTCTGGGATCAGCGAGTCAACCATCCTGGCATTTATTGACATGTTACCTTTTTCTGCATAATTCTCAGCTCGTCACTCAAGTTGTTATTCACCTTCATTAGCTGCTGTATCTTGGCCTCAGAAGCCACTAGGGCGCTTTTGACCTCCATAAACTCCTGCACAGTGACTGGTCCATCTGATAAATCTGAATCTAGGCTCTAAAAATAAATTGGGGAAAATGTTCACAATCTCAGATGATAATGTTAAAGACTAACAGCTAAAGAATTTCAATCTCTGGCCATGCCAGTTGAATTGCAAACCAAATGAGAAGCAGGGTCACTACAGTACTTCTGAAATTTTAAAGCCAGAATTTCCTAAGGAGCAGGCGGGGGGGGCTGCAAGCCTATACGACACTGACTGCCTAATGCTTGTCCTGACTTGATACATTTTCCATACTAATTTAAAAGATTATTTTTTCAAGAATTCATTCATTCCACATTATTTATTGAGCATCAAGCAATCACTAGTGAGTGGGATATATCAGTACAGAAAATAAGCAAAGACTGCTGCTTCCATGGTGTTTGTGTCCCAGCAGCATGGCAGGGATAACCAGCATCTAGTACATAGCAGCACTGCAGGTGATTAGTGCTGTGGAAACAGATACAGTGGAGCAGGGGAGGGTGCACAAGCTGCTCGGGACTACACATTAAGGAGCTGGGGTGAGCTGTAAGCAGTGTTTGAGGAGCGGAGGGCATCAGTGAGAATGTCTGGAGAAGCTTCCAACCAGCAGTGGAGCTCAGCTGGGGGAGCAGATGTTTGGAAGGAAAGGTGGGGACCTAGTCATTCAATGGAGGGTCTAGCCCTGAGGGTGTGGTAATGATCTTAGCTTTCATTAATGAACTGGTACCTGGGCAGCCCAGGCAGGGGTGTCCCTTTCTGCCAACATGAGGTAGCAAATGTTAGACACATCTCTAAGTCCATTCCCCTGCTTAATGCCTCCGGAGCTCTCATGCCTATCTTGTTTTCTAGTGTCTGGGGAGTGCCTCCGTGGGTTAGTCCTGGGGCGTCAGCCTGTGGCTGGGAGAGGCCTTCTCTCATGTTCACAGCACAGTGCCTCAGTCTCTCCCTCTGGGTCTTCTGGCCCAGGCCCTGAGGTAGCTCTGTGGTCAGCCCTTTGGATATTTTCAGCAGCCCTCCAACTTAAAACTCCTGGGCTCTGACTGCCCTCTAGGCCTCAGCCCTCCAATGTGGCATCAGACCTCTATGCTGTGTGTGACTTTTAGGTTGTTTCTACTCATGGCTAGCCTTCTCCTGAGGCCCTGGTTGTCCCTTCTCTCTGCCCAGACTTCCCTGCTCCACCTTCTTTCTGTTTAAGATCCCTAAACTGCCTAGAGGCTCTCCCTCCTGGTACTTTACAAGACACACCACCTGTCAGTGTGCGCTTTCCTGTCATCAGCCCACTTCCCCATCAGTGACATCTGGGGACAGGAGATGAAGAGCATGCAGAGAAGCCACTCTATAAAATCTGAGTGCATAAAAGCCTCTGTTCATGTCCCACGAATAGCCATGACACCAACAGACTGACTCTTCATTTGCTCAGGGACAAAAAGCATTTTTATCTGCTTGGCCTGAGGTAGCAGGAAACCCAGTTTCATCTATAGCACCTTCGAAGGGCTAACCCTCACAACTTTGCAGGCAAGGTTTTTTTCCTGGTGGTGCTGGGAATTGAATGCAGGGCCTTGCTCATATTTGGCAAGCACTATGCCATTCAGTGCCAGCCCTAGCGGGAGAACATGTTTATGAGACACACGTCTGTCCTGTGTGTCTGCCCTCTCACCTTCTGCCGGTTTGCCTTGCTTGCTCTGGTTTCCATGTCTGTGTCTTCGTCCGATGCCACACTGTCATAGTCTGGCTGGTCGTTGTCCTGGCTCTCAGTGCTGTGCTGGTTACTAACAGTTCTCAATATGAGTTCAACATTATCTGAAGATACAGAAGAGGAAAACTATTTTAGACTTAAAATTTATTTTTTCCTTCTAAAAAAACTTTTAGGACTGGAAGAGAATGGCACAAATAGTATGTTATATTCTCACCCACAGAGGGCTAACAGACAGCTACACAGAGAAGGTCAAGAGTCCCTGATCTAAGCCTGTAGGGGTCTGACCTAGGTCCTCCGAATATGTTATTGCTGAGTAGCTTGGTGTTCTTGTGGGACTCCTAACAGTGGGAGTGGAGGATGTTTCTGACTCTTTTGCCTGCTTGTGGGACCCTTTTCTTCCTACTGGGCTGCCTCATTCAGCCTTGATGAGATGTACGTGCCAGGTCTTATTGTGGTTTGTTATGCCATGTTTGGTTAATGCCCCTGGGAAGCTTGCTCTTTTCTGAGGGGAGACGGAATGGGGTTAGATCTGAAGGAAAGGGGAAGGGTAGGGAAGATCCCGAGGTGAGAGAGAGGAACTGTGGTTGGGATATAATGGATGAGATTACAATAATAATGAGTCCCTGACTCAGCTGCATGGCTGGACAAACTCCGAGGTAGCCAGACTGAGGCGATAAGCCCCAGGTTTGCATACATGGAGCACAGCTTCACAGCTAAAGCCAAGATGAAGTGATGCAACTGGATGATACTTGCGACACTTGTATAGGGAATGGCAAGTTAAAGAAAAAGGAGCCAGGTGATTTTATAGGTTAGAGGTCAGTCTCATCTATACAGAGAGTTCCAGGACTGTCAAGGATACACAGAGAGACCAGGCCTCGAAAACAAACAAAAACCTAGAAAGCGCACAGCCTGGAAAACAGGTGCTCAAAAAATAAGAACAGTAGCATTATGTCATCTGAATCCAGAATCCAGGTTAACAGACAAGAGTGGACCTAGCTGACATGCGTGGACATTATCAGCCATGTCTATTTCATAGATGAGGAACAGTGACTCACAGGCTCTGACACATTTAGAATAAAAGTTCACAAATCACCTAAGTTTGTGGTTTATTTGAGGCAACTCAATATACGCTCCAATTTCTAATGCTATCTTATAGGCAGATTCATCTGGAGGTGAATTCTGGCTTAAGAGGTACAGGTGCCATTTTAATTTTTAAAATGAATCTGACTATAGGGGATAGAGACACCATTTGTGACAAGAGGGGACAACAGCAGTCTCTGTGATAAGCTAGCCTCTTTCTCTCCAGCCATCTCTCTATGTATGTATGTACACCAACAGTCTTGTTATTCTCAGTGAATATATTCTAAAAATTTGTCACTGAGGTTCTTAGAGGAGACAGAGGACTACAGTTCCCAAGAGCCACTGGCCACAGCATTTTCACGAGCCAGTCAACACACAGCCTTGTTTTACATGCTTCTGTTAAACACACAGCGGACTCATGACCACAGTTTGAGGCCAGGAAGACGCTCATCAAGTACACACCTTCCCCTTTGCCTTTTTTCCGCCTCCTTACACTCAGGGACATCACTCAACACCTTCTCCACTGTGTTAGGAGTCATTTTTTTTAAGCAGTGAAATCACCAACAAAAAGTATGAGAACGTGGACAAGCACTATGAAAGGCACTCACACAGTGTGAGAACTGAAATACAGAAGCAGGAAGGTATAAGGCTCAACCTCAGCCATGGATGTACTTTGGACACAGCCATCTATACAAATACACTTCCCTTACAAAATTGAGACTACACCAAATCTTAAAAAAGGTATTATTTCACTTTACATCACTAAGTATTTCTGGAAAGTGTTTGTGTACTTATGTGATTGTTTCTGTAGGATTTATTATTTAGCTGTTTCTAATGTTTTTATATACAACATACATGAAACATCTCACCAGTTCTCTTTAAGAGTAGGCTTATTCTGAGGTTTCTGGTTCTTGCAGACACTCCAAACTGCACCCTCACCAATCTAACGCACCTTCCCAGATTCCTGTACTCTCCAGACTGCACCCTCACCAATCTAACGCACCTTCCCAGAGTCTTTATTCTTGGTTGAATTGATAAAACCAAATTCTTGACCAACTAAGAGGGAGCACAAATTACTGTCAGTTTATTGTCTGCCTTTGGGGAATGTACTATTGACTGGAACCTTAATTTTTACAGCATAAATATCTTGTTTAAGTGCCTCACATTTTCTGTACATAGAAAAATCGAGCTTAGAGATTTGGGCTGGCGGCAGAGGAAGTGGGCTCCAGTGTCTGCAGACAGGACGTGGAAGAGTCACTGTGAAATGGATGCTCAGCGTGCTCCACATCTTCTCATCACAGTGCTCCTGGCTGCAGAAATGCAAAGTTTACAGATGCAAACTATAATGATGTAGCGGCAGAGGGGCTTGAAAAGTAAGTGACAGCAGGGGAATATAATTGTAATCAAGAACTTTCCTTATTTATGTCCTTTGAAAAATTTAAGTTAGACTTTTGTGTTACTTTCAAGGTACCAATTTTATGGGGAAATAAGTGATCATGAAAAAAATCACGTATAAGATAAATATGAATAATATTTGATAATTTTTTGATAAAAGTTTTATTAATAAGTGAGAAAAATACAGAACTTGAAGAGGGAAGAGGAATAAAATAACAGCAAGGTTGTTTCATAAAACCTCATGAATCATATTATTTTATATTTATCAAAACATACTCTCTATATTGTAGGCAAACATGTTTGTCCTGTGGGCAAGCTTCTAAATAACCACACAGAGACTAATTAGTAATTAGAAATGGTCAGTTGATAGCTTAGGATTGTCTCTAAGTAGTTCTTAAAACTTAAATTAACCCATTTTTAAAATTTATGCTGTACTATGTGGTGGTAACTTTTTTCAGCATGGCATACGCATATTGTCTCTCCCTGCTTCTCCTGGTGACTCCACCCTTTATCACAGTGAGCTCTCTCCCTCTTCCACAAGTCAAGTCTAACCTCTCCCCGCCATTTAGCTTGTTATTAAACCAATAAGAGCAACACATCTTCACAGTGCACATACAGAAAGATTGTTCCACAATTTGTCCCCTTTTTGTCTAAATAAAAAGGTTTTAACTTTAACAGAGTAACACTATATGCAACAAAACAGTTATCAAGTAAGTATTACAGTTACAATATCTAGTCTATTTGTATTTGGCTAGCTTTTTGCTACAAAGAAAGCAAACTCCATATGGAGGTCCATCAATGCCCATCATCCTTTTTTCAAGTATATTGGTGCTGTCATGAGTATATGTATCTCAGTGCCATGAAAAGCATTATGTTATTAAAACATTTTAAATGTCATATCTTATAGATTTTTGAAGTGTTATAAGATCGTCTATCTGTATAAATGTACCCATTGATCCTTAAAAAACGTATCTAATATGACTACAAGTTTGATCCTTTAGATGACTTACTAACCTGCATTTAATTATATATCACATTTTTGAATGAGTTTCATACATACGCTACCCTAAACAAGAGTAGAAACATACAAGTAGTATCACAAACTAACTTTAAATTTCTATCAAAAAATCTGTATCAATGTAAAATATTTGAGGTTAATAGCTTTTCAAAAGTAGACTCGATAATCCACCCTTTTATCTCATCATTTTATACTATATCCCCCTCTTCCTTTTAGAAAGAGATCTTTGAATCTAGCTCCTTTGTTTAGCTTTTTTCCTGACCATGATGAATAAAAATTTTAACCTCCCCAATGATGGCAACACCTATAGCCCACCAAACAATGAAAATCTATCCACAGTTCACCTCTTGTGAATGTGGGCATCATTCTTTAGACTGATTCCTATGTCTGGGGGCACTAGTCTCTTTGTGGGATCATGAGAAAATCAGAATAATGATCAAGTCCTCACTGGGATAGTCTGTGAGGTTGGACCATCTCAACCAGCAACCTTGAAGCTGTTTTGGATATGGAAATACGAGGAAATTGTAACAGGGGTACTCTGATATGCTTTATCACCTGGAATACTTGATAACTTTGAAGTACTCTATTCACCAGGGCTTCAACAGGTACCTTTCTGTCATAATATATTAGTAACCAACTCTCAGAATGGCTAGGTTACTAGCATCTACACTGCCTGAGCATCTTCAGCTTTAGACAGAACCCTGAGCTGTACTGTGACTGCCCATCACCCCAGCTCTGGACTGAACACTGTGTCTCACAAGGCCCAGGCACACACTCAGAACTGGACACTTGCCTTTTGACCTGGACAGAGGACTGCCCTGCTGTCTCCTCTTGGCGTCACTGAGGATGTCGATGACCAGCGTAGCAAATTCATGGGCATTAAACCGAGCTAATTTTTGTCTGCCCTAAGGGGGAGAAAATAATGGGAAAGTTTCCAATGTAAAAATATAAGCATCAATAGTGACAGCAGATGTCCAAGACTGTTAGACTTATGCAAGGGTCTTCCAGCTCCATCACATTAACTCAGTCACCATCATTCTCCAGATGACATCAGTATTTGCTACTATGAATTAAAATAAAATAGTTCTGGCAGGATGTGTAGCTAACTGCTGGAACACTTGACTAGCACTTGAGGTCCTGGATTCAATTTCCAGCACTATCAGAATATAAAAACGTAGTTCTGTTATCAATGATTTAATTTTGAGCTGAGTGAAAAGTGAATCTGAAGGGAAATTTCCACATTTAAAGATAAGGTTAAAGCCTGGATGTGGGTTTCATTCCTTCAGACAGTGGTTAGCTGGAACTAGCACCTCATTTTCTCACTCCTCCATCTGAAATAGGCTCCTTTTAATGTTCTATTGTTATAGACAACACAATCGTATAAATCTGCTTTTTTGGGGAAATATTCTTAAACGAAGATTTACATAAATTTAAGGCTTCTGATTAACTAGTACACAATTTTCCTCCCTTCCTCTCCCCACTTCTCTCCCCCAGCTTTCACAGTCTTGCTATGTAGCCCAGGCTGGCGTCAAGCTTGAGGTCCTCTTGTCCCAGCTTCCTGAGCACTGAGATCACACAAGGAGCCAACAAGCTGCCTGTCTCGTCCGCAGTTGCTCACTATCTTGTCAGCGCACAAGAATCCTTCCTACTCCATCACCAGCCTAGAGTGTCCTTTACTGTCTTTATCATTTCATGTCTGTGTTCTCCTGTCCATAGCTTTTCTTATCATTCTCAAGTTGTCCATTTACGTGTATACAGGACACTATAAATATCACATCAGTCATTTCCCAAATAATGTTAACTTTTCACACACTGAGCCACTTGCCTGGTTTCGTGTTGAGGAGTACTCAGGATTGACCGGAAGAAAGGGGACGACGGTTGTCTCGGTTACCAGGGTGCTGTGGTTTTGCGTGGCAAGCCAAACTAGCCGGAGGAAAAGAGCCAGAGACAGAATCTCATCACACCTGTAGAGCTCCACTGGGAGGCATGGCTCACACACTACAAGGGAGACTTGGGGAAGCACACTCCGAAGCCAACACACACAAAAGTACATGTCAACACATAGGTTATGAGGACAGTAGCAACTGGGCAAGTAAAACACAGGCTGGCAGCTTGCCACCTCCCACTGAGAACAGAAGCTTAGTAAAGCTGCATGTTAAGTCACCTGCATCAGTCTCTCGCCTGTCAACTTCATCGTACACATCCATGGCAAGTTCTTCAAACAAATGATTACTTAGCTGAAAGTAAAAATATCAGGAACACAAGGGACAACAATTAACACCAGGAGGATTCCTGTGATGCATGCAGTCACCCTTTATCTCAGTGTCTTATTCAAAGCCAGTGCCTAGTGAATGCCTTCCACCTCAGTTTGACACTGAGCAGCTGTGACCTCTCTGCTGATTGCTTTGTGTTCTGATGGCACATGCTAACTTGTCACACTGCCACTCTGGGCTGTGCCTGACATTTGCAGGGATATCACTTAGATGAACCTAGAGGTCTTTAATTTGACATTTTTTTTTTAAACACTGGTTACAGGGCCCTCAGAGAAACGCAGGAAATGCCTAGAACACCCTTCAGTGTTAAAAAAACAAAAACAAAAACAGGGCATGAAATTCTGGCATATAATTTCCAGAAGGAAAAAAAAAAGAGATACAAATAGGTACAAATTGGAAATAAAAACTGAAGGAAATACACCAAGGCACTGAGCCCGAGTTCAGACAGCGGTGACTGAGGACGAGTTCGTCTCCTTTTAACTTTCCCACTGTATCCACACTACACTCATTGTTCGAAATAAACCCTGTAGAGCCTTGCCAGGGAATACAAGGAAGTCTGGGAGTTTGAACATGCTTGAGAATCATCGAGTTTCTACCTCCAAGGACTGTCCTACAAGCTGTTTTGTTATCACTAATGGCATCACGACCCACGCTGCTGAGGGCCTGCCTCTTAGACATGGTGCAAACAGCACACTGTTTAACACCATCAGTGAAGAGAGCATTCACTATTGTCCCATTTTATAGACAAAGAAATTGAGCAACAGACATTACTGGCCTTAAGACGTTAAAAGTGTTAACATTTACTAATCCATTTCTCTCCGATTTTACTAGGGAAGAAAGTGAGGATATGAGACAGACACAGTTAGGGAGAAGAAATGAGAGAGAAGGGTATGTGGGCGAGAAAGATGGTGGTGGTGGATGTTACCCCGGCACTGTTAAGAGCAGTCCCTATGAGAAGCAGCCCCTGGGACATCCTCTTTCCCAGCATCCCTCTGGAGAGGAGGTTCTGTGCTTGCAGGGCTGAGGGTGAGCTCGGCTGTGGAGCCTGACACCCAGCCTAAGGTCTTTAGGGCATATTAAACTCTGTCTGAGGTGTTTATTTGATGCCTGTCCCATGTTAGGTAAGATAGACAAGCTCGGGTTTCCTGTGGCATCCAGCCTAGCTGACAGTCAGGAGACTGTCTGTATGTCTGCCAGCTATGTATAACAGACATTTGCTTACAGACGACCAGTAATTAAAGGAAAGCACATACTCCTGTGCTGCCTAAAAAACTCAACATTTCATTTACTTTACTATATGGCCGCCTGAGTTTAAGAAAGGCATTAAAACACACAAACACACAAACTGCAGATACAGAACACAGAGACACCAAACAAATTGCATAAAACACATTTATTTCACAATACAGTTAAATACTATTAAGAATAAATTTACTTTATGTGATACTTAATGATACTGTATGAGGTTCTAAAGGGTCTCTTGTGAAAAGGGGAAGGAAGGGGAAATCACAAATCAGGGAAGGTGGACTTTATCTACACCTCAGAGGTGCTTAGGCTCCACAAGTGCTAAGAGGAATGGGAACTAGGCAAGGAAAATGTGCAGGAACAGAGTCCTGGAGCGGGGCTCGAAGGAGGTTACTTTTGGCTTCAGAGAGCTGATTCACAGAGCCACCCCAACAGTGCATGCACACCTAACCAGACAGGAAGTGACACTGTGCTGAAGGGCCCTTAAAGGTAACAAAAAAATAAAAAAAAAACAACCCCAACAACAACAACAACAAAATGAAAAACAAAACAAAACAAAAAACCCCAAACCGCAAGGGATCTTGGTTCTGATCCAGGGAGCACTGAGAAGAGGTAAGGAGTCACAAGGGGACCAATAAACACCTGGTGAGCTTCATGGAAAGACTGACAAAGGGGAATCACTCTCCCAGGGCATCTTCAAATACAAAGATTATGTGACCGACAGGCCTAGGTCCAGACCATCAACTTTCAGAAGCGTAAATTTAAAAAGCTCTAAGGAATGGCATACAATGGGCAAGAGAGAGTCCAGAGCACTCCAGTGGATGAATGCACCGACTCGCTGCCCTGGCAGTGTCAGCGACTGCTATTCCTTAGTGTCCCGTCCCATGTGACTAACGGAAGAAATTCCATGGAAGGCCATCTCACTCACTCCAGTACCCAGAGAAATACCCAGAAATCTGGTAGAAAACAATATCCAACTACCACAGGCAGGGGCTGCATTTTTAATACAAGAGAGAAGAACACAGATTGTCTGAAGTAGTCAGTGGACTTGGATAGACTCAAGAGTTTTTGGTCTTCACTGCTACATATAGACCTGACTGATAGCCTCCTTTTGATTCAACAATCATCTGATATAAGAGTTAACTCAGACTGACAATAGGGGACCAGCAGGGTTTCCATGCTGGGGTTCACCAGGAAGAGATACTCACAGACTGAAGCTTCTTCTTGGCAGCTTTTGCCAACTCAGACACATCCAGGCTGCTGCGGAAATGCACAAAACCATTAAGCAAGTAAAGAGAAGCTGTGACCTCTACAAGATTAAGATGCGCAAGGGATGAAATACGACGGTTCATGGAACCGTCAGAGCCAAGCATTCTGTAGTCAAAGAGTCATTGAAGAGACTGGAACAATTTGGCCAGTGACTCCTTGAAACCCAGCAGGCAGGTAATGTTAAAAGGAAAGGCACTGGCCCACAACTGAATGATAAAAGCTACGGTTCCCATCTCTAAGCCTTGGGGTGTGGCTTAGTGGTAAAACATTTGTATAATGTGTGAGCCGCTTAGTTACATCCATAGCACAAAGGAAAAAAAAAAAGGCAAAATAAAAAGGAAAATGGAGAAGAAAACTGGAAAGCCAGAAAGATAAGAGCACAGTTGGAAGAGCAGGGTCTGTTTGTGCACCACCCTGGCAGTAGGGCCCAGTGCTACAGGGTCCTCTGCTGTGGCTGGGACGGTTGGGGGCAGCAGGCTAGGGCTTTTTTTTGCTCAGCTAATGAACTAAGGATGATTTTTATATTTTTAAGCATTTTGGATAGAGAAGGAAAAAAGAACAATCATTTCTCAAGATGTAAAAATTTGAGTTTCAGCAGCCGGCCTGTCATCTTAAGAGCTTGCTGACACTTTCTAGAGGAGAAGCTGACAGCTGTGGCAGGGGTCACAGCTGACAGAGCTTAACATATTTCCTGGTCCTTGACAAAATTGTTTGCCAACCCCGATTATAGGCCAAGAATATCAGCTCTTCTCTTATGACACAGAAAAACTTGTGAATATGACCTATCAACACAAACACCAGGACAACTGGCCAAATAGTGGCAACAGCATTACTGGCTCCAACTCCTTATTAGTGTTTCTGGGATCTGTGCTCTTTCCAAGTTAAGTTTCACATGGTGGTTTACTTACAGCCGTCTTATTTCCAAAGTGTATAGCCATAAAAGAGAAAAATGTATGGGCTCTGTTAAACACAAAATATAATACACTTACATACTGCAAACCAAGGCAATGCTGGGCAGATAAACTGGTTCTTACCTGTCTGCCATTTGAGGGATTATAAAGTGCTGCCCATTTTTGTGATCTGAAACAGAAATCAAAGTTTTGCTCATGTCAATATTGAGATATATAAAAGAGTGCTACATTTTTTATTTTCAGTTTAAATTTTCCAATTAGTCATTTTTCATAATCATGGGGAAACAGAGAAGTTCTGAGATTGGCTACAAGTTCCCTGAAACCCGGCCAGTTCCAGACATCATTAGACAGAAAACCTATGCTGATTAGCTCACCCCAGAAAAACTGACAGAAGAATGCTGAGGGAGGCTCCATCAGCTCCTGGTGGCAGATGGCAGAGCTGCACTAAGCCTGGGAGAGTTCAGGGCTAGGGCAGGGGTGCTTTGCATGCAGACCCAGAGTGACTCCACCTTGCCATCTGCTAAGCAGCTCTGCCCTAATCTAGATTTCTAGAACAAAATTCACATTCCAGTGAACAAACCACGGCAAACACTTCTGAGGTTTTTGTGTACACTCCGTCCACCCTTAGGCCATGCCTGGGTGCGGGGCACACGGTAAATGAGCATCTTACTTGGGAGGAAGCTGCTATTCATTTAGTAGCTCTGCTGTTCTATATATTCTGAACAGCAAGCACATGCTGGCACAGCAGTAGTTAAGGAAGAAGGACCCACCTGAGCTACACTGCAAGACTGCATCTCCTAAAGACAAACACTCTCTTCAGTGTTGTCCTCAGCAATGTACAAAACTTACAGTTGCTCCATATTTTTCCCCAAATTATACTACTAGTTCTGGGGCAGCATCACACTGTGGTTTTAATTTGCATTTCTGTAAAGGCTAATGATGCTAATCTTCATGTGCTTGGTTTTTTGTTTGTTTTGAGTTTAGCCAATTACACACCACCTTCAGGTTTTGTTTTTCTCTTTTTCATCTCTTTGAGATGGTCTTTATTGCCAGGGCACAGGAAATGGCCCACAGCTCAGGGAGATCGCGCAGCAGGTAAAACCTCTAGCTGTAGAAGTCTGACAACTCAAGCCTCAGATGTGGTGGCAAACGCACACACACATGCAGGGAGGTGGGAGATGGAGACAGGAGACTGCCTCGAAGCGCCTGAGTCAGCTAGCTTGAGTACAGTGCACAGACAAGAAAGCCTCAAGCTCAACAAAGAGGAGAGAAATGACTTCAGAACATTGGCCCAGGTGTATACATACTCTTGCACATACATGGGCATGGTATTGCTTGTCTATAATCCCAGCCCTTAGGAGGATGATCGGAGTTCAAGGTCATCTTTGAACACATAGCAAATTAGAGACATGCCTAACTTAATAAAATTGTTTACTTTTTTCTTCTTTAAAAAAAAATTATTTTTATGTGTATACATGTTTTCCTGGCATACCACAAGGGTGGCTTGTATTCACAGAGCTCAATAGGTCAACAGATTTCCTGGAACTGGAGTTGTAGGCAGTTATGAGCCGACATATGGGTGCTGGGGATGGAACCCAGGCCCTCTGCAAGAGCAGCAAATACTGAGCCATTTCTCTATCACTCCCATTCTGGCCTGCTTTCAGACAGAAAAGAGTATAGTCCTGTGTAGTTCTGGCTGGCCTGGAACTCATGAGATCCTCCTGCTTCTGTCTCCCACATGCTGAGATTAAAGGTGTGCACCACCACAGACTACTCGAGAGCTTGTTTTCAAAAATATAATAAAAATAAATGATTCCTCTAAGAAAAGATGACTACATTCTTTGACTCAGTCTTAACTAGCACTGCTGGCTCCTCTTGCGTGCAGTCAGGCGTGCAGATTCCTTATAGCAGGAGTATGTCTGAAAAGTATGGCGAGAACCTATCTGTGCCTAGCCCAGTTGTCATCAGAGAAACTTCCACCAGCAGCTGATGGGAGCAGATGTAGAGACCCACAGCCAAACAATAGGCAGAGAGAGCGCCCAAATTGGAGATCTCCATTGGGTCCTTCCCCTTGGAGCTTGGGGAATCCCCCAGAAGAGGGGAAGACCTGTAGGAGCCAGAGGGGTTAAGGACACCAGGAAAACATGGCCCACAGAATCAACTAAGCAGGGCTCATAGGGGCTCACAGAGACCACAGTGATGATCATGGAGCCTGTACTCATCTGCGCTAAGTTCTCTGCTTGTGTGTTATGGTTGCTAGCCTGGTGTTCTGTGGGATTCCTAAAAGTGGGGGTGTCTCAGACTCTTTTGCCTGCTCTTAAACATTTTCCTCCTATTGGGTTGCCCCCACCTAGCCCTGATAGGAGGATTTGTGCCTAGTCTTATTGTATGTATCTTGTTATCCCACATTTACTTGATATTCTGGGAGGCCTTTTCCTTTCTGAAGGGAAACAGAGGAGGAGTGGATCCGCGGGAGAGGAAACTGCAGTCAGGATGTTCTGTGGAATAGAATTATTTATGTAAAGATGTGTTACTTTTGTTTATGTTGCAGAATATTACTTTAACGATGTAAAGATGTGTTGCTTTGCCTGCCTAAGGCACCTGACTGGTCTAATAAAAAGCTGAATGGCCAAGAACTAAGCAGTACAGGGATAGGTAGGGCTGGTGAGCAGAGAGAATAAGTAGGAGAAGGACTCTAGGATGGGGAAAGAGAAAGGGGAGAAAGAGAGGGAGAGGCCTGGGGCTAGTCAGCCAGCTGCCAGACAGCCAGGCGCAGAATGACATACAGAATGAAAGGTAAAAAGCCCTGAAGCAAAATGCAGATGAAGAGAAACAGGTTGATTTACGTTCAAAAAGTTAGTAGGACAAGCATAAAATAAGGCTGAGCATTCATAATTAATAATATCTCCATGTCATGATTTGAGAGCTGGCTGGCGGTCCAAGAAAGTCTGCTACAAGGATGTATTGTATGAGAGAAAAATAAAGGAAAAGAACTGATCCTTCCTCAGCCTCCCACTGCAGGTGCTGCTGATCTGTTGTGCCCAGCACTGCTTGGGTTGACCTTTAGTTTTTAAATGTCCTTCATGCACATTCTTACTGAAAATGTGATTTCCAAACCCAGCAGTGTTGGTACACACCTTTATTCCCAGCACTCAGGAGGCAGAGGCAGGCAGATCTCTAAGAGTTCCAGGCCATCCTGGTCTACAGAGTGAGTTCCAGAACAGACAGGGTTACACGGAAAAACCCTGTCTTGAAAAACCAAAAAAAAGAAAGAAAGAAAATGTGATTTCCAAATACTTCCTTCCAATATCTGCTTAACTTTTCACTCTTAATTCTTTTGGTTTGGAGGCCAGGTGTGATGGTGCATACCTTTTCCAGAACTAGAGGGCCCAGGCGAGACGAAGAGGACTATGTGACTTTGATGCCAACCTAGTACTGGACTGGGTGAGGAGCTCAAGAAACAAAGTGGGTAAGTAATGAGAGTGAGTGCTTTTGACAAAACCCAAATTATTAATTGAACAAAACAAAAATCTATGAACTTTAAACCAGGATCACGAGACCCCCTCCTCAGTCTATAGCTTTAGGCCCTTTAATTGGCTCTCTAGCCGAGATCCTACTGGTGTGAAGCTTGGTGCACGTTCACTTCCCTGCATACGGAGTGCAGTTGCTCCTATAAGGCAATATCACACACACTCGCACTAAAAAATAAAGGAAATATGATTTGGAGCTGTTGATTTTATTCTGTAATCTTCCTATACTCTTAGTTTTAGAAATTTTCTTGTAGGTTCCTTGGGATTTCCACATAGATATTATCTCACTTGAGTGGGGAAAGTTTTATTTCTTCCTTTTTCAGCTTCTATGGGAGGGAGGGTGTCTGGACTTTCACTGAGTAGGAGTGGTGAGAACAGATACTGGCCTCAGGAGAGCAGCTGGTTCTCTGGGCAATCATGACCAGTTAAGCAAGCTCCATCTGTTTCTGGTTTGCTAATTTTTTTTTTAAATTATGAATGGATGTTGAATTTGGCCAAATACCTTTTTTATACCCACTGACTACTACATAAGTTTTGCTTTGTAGTTTATTAATGCCCTGATTTTCTCTTTTAAAAAGATTTTTTTTTAAAAAAAATTTGAGTGTATGAGTGCTTTGTCTGCGAGTGTGTATGGGTACTACGTGGGTACCTGTGTGCCCAAGGTCAGAAGACGGTGCCAGATGCTGTGAAAATGGAATCACAGAAGGATGAGAGCAACTTGAGGGTGCTGGGACCTGAACCTGGGTCCCCTTAATCACCAAGCCACCTTTTAGTTACATTAACTGTCTTCCAGTAAATTTGTTCCAGTGGCTATGTTGTACTTTTTTTCTTTTTACACATTTCTAGATTTACTGTGCTAAAATCTGCCAAGGGTTCTTGTCTCTGTTTATTGGGACCCTCCCATACTCCATTCTTTCCTTTTGCTAGGTTTGGTATCTCACTAATCCACTAACATGCACCGAGAAGTAGTCTTGCTCTTCTTCCTCTTTCCTGAAGAGTTTTATTCTTTTTTATGTGTGAGTCTTTTGCCTGAATACATCTAGACCACTTCTGTGCCTGGGGCCCATGGAAGCCAGAAAAGGCTATGGACTCCTTTGGAACTGGAATTACACATGGTAAGGGGATGGAAAGAAGGCTCAGTGGCTAAGAGAACTGGCTATTCTTCCAGAGGACTGGGGTTCAATTCCTAGTACCCACATGGCAGTTGACAACTGTCTGTAACTCCAGTTCTAGGGGATCTAATACCAATGCACATAAAACAAAGTTAAATACATTATTAAACAAAAAAAAAATACCACTTGGCTGTGAGTTGCCAAATGGGTGCTGGGAAAGAACCCCCGTCCTCTGGAAGAGTGGCCAGTGCTCTTAACTTGTGAGCTTAACTGCTGAGCCATCTCTCCAGCCCTTTTCCTATCTTTTGAACCTGGGGTTTATGTTGAGGTATAAATTCAAATTCTTGAACAATACAGATTTTCAGGGTTGGAAACTCAGTCAAGTATTAGAATGTTTGCCTAGCATGCATGAAACCTGATGCCCTGGGTTTGGTCCCCAGCACTGCAAAAAGGGATTAGGGAGGAAATGTGTGTAAGTGTAAATGAATATACATTTAAGAATAGATATTTATATTGTTTTTCTCAGATGGATTTTGGTAGTCTGTGGCTTTTAAAGAATGAGTATATTTTATCTAAGCTGTCATATTTATCTGCAAAGTTGTAATATCTTCCTACTGTTGCTTTCTAGTGCTTGGTGATCAAGCCCAGAGCTTTGCACCTATAAGCTAGAACTATGCCAAGCCACAGCCTCAGCTCCTACATTAACCAGTAACTGATGGTGTTATTAAAATCCTTTTTTTTTAAATAGCATGAATAGCCCTCTATCCACTTTCTTTATTTCTATGAAGCATATCTGCCATGGTAATGTTGGTTTCCTGATTTCTGTAACTGTCCTGTGCTGGGTTAGCCGTGCACATGTTCATCTCTAGCTCCTATGTGAGAAGACTAACTTTAGAGCTACCTTCTCAAATCCAAGTATTTAATGCAATAAATCCTCCTATAAACACTGTTTAAATATACCCATGAACATCTTCTCACCCCCTACCCCCTCGCTTTCTAATTGTGAGACAGGGTCTTACTATGCAGTTCTGGCTGGCTTTGGATTTACAGGGGCCCCACATGCAGGGATTAACAGCATGCACCACCAGGCCCATCCAATTGTACAAATTTTGACACTGTATTTTTATTTTTATTTAGTTGGAAGTACTTTTGAGTCAGGCATGGCAGTACACACCTGTGATTCCAGCACTTGGGACAGGACTGTGGTGAGTGTGAGATTAACCTGGGGTACAGCATGCTACTGTTTTAAAACAACTATCCAACTCCATATACACAACTTCAAAAGCAGTATGTGGAGTCTGCAGTAAGAACTTTCCTCTCAGGTCCACCAGTTCAATACTCTGCATGCATTGTACACGTGGACATGCATGTGAAAGTCAGAGGACAATTTCTAGGGATTAGTTCTCTCCTTCTGCCAGGTGGGTCTTGGGGCTTGAACTCATGCTGTCCAGAGCCTCTGCCTGCTAAGTCCCCAACTGAGGCGCTCTCTCGATTCTATTAACACGTATGTGACTTGGAGCGCTGCATCTTCTTGGCATAAGTGTGCCCTTCTGTCATTGTCTCATGTCCCCTCGATCTTTGCTATTTTTCTTTGTTCTGAGGTCTACTCTGACCCACTCAGATCACATCTGCTTCACTCAGGGTGGGAAGTCCACAGACAGCCTGACGTCAGCACAGCTCCAGTCTGCGTGGACAGCTGTTCTCGTGTTGACCTAGTCCTGGTACTGAACTGCTTTCTTGTATACAGTGTCAGCTCAGCTTTCATTCTGTAACTCTTTCCTGACACCACTGCTTTCAAATGCTCTGTTGGTCACTGACAGGAGGGTTGTGTCCAGGTTTATGTCATTTTATTACTTATTCTCTTTCTGAGCTTCGTCCCCCCCATTTTTCTTTTCTTTTTTTTGAATATTTTCAATAAAGATCTTTCAATTATTTGAGTACTGTTTGATATTTTTTTAAATTTATCTCTAGGATCTTTTAAAAAGATTTATTTATTTTTATTTTATACACGAGTGTTTTGCTGGCATGTATCTCTGTTGTACCATGTGTGAGCACCACCTGCAAAGGTCAGAAGAGGGCAATGGATCCCATGCAACTGGAGTTACAGATGGTTGCAAGTCAACTGTGGGTGCTGGGAATTGAACCTGGGTCTTTTGGAAGAACAGTCAATGTTCTTAACCTCTGAGCCATCTCTCCAGCTCTACCACTTTGTCTTTTTCTTGGTGTGGCAGTGCTAAGGATTATACTACCCATACTTCTCAATGTACTTAGAAATGTTACTTTCCCACTTCAGGCAAAATGTAGGAATGCTACTGTATTTCTTTCACCCTTTCTCATTCTTGCGGCGACTGCCCAATACACACACACAGCGTGATGTACACTGCATGCTAGAATCATTATTGTCAGCTGCCACGCACGTCTGCAGCCAGGTTCCTCTGCTATCGTGCACTTCCTGATGCACTCCTTATCCTGACACTCAGGCTGATGGCCTGAAGACCCTTCTCCAGCGCCGCTGTTAGAGAAATGGAGTATCTGACTTTTCTTCATCTTGCAATATGTTTAACTTGTCTTCATGCGAAAGGTAAGGCTTTACTACCTATGGGACCACAGGCAGGCAACTCTTTTCTTTTGTCACTTTAACAATAGCGTTTAATTTCCTTTCATCTCCATGACTTCTGAGAAGCATCAGGGCAATAGGATGCTCAGAAAGTTTGGCACTTCAGATTTCTGCATCAGAAATCTATAGTAAAATATTCCAAAATAGATTTTTAAGAAAAATCTAAAACCTATAACATTTCTGGTACTAGGCATTTCAGGTAAAGGATATTCAACTTTGCTGTGTGAAATACTGTTCTGGATGTTTTTGAAGTACTTTTTCCCAGGTTTCTTTTGCATTCACCTTCTTTGAAGTTGGAGTTTCAGGAATCTTTTTTTTTTCTTTTAAGACAGGGTTTCTCTGTGTAACAGCCCAGATTGTACTGAAACTTGCTTTGTAGATCAGGCTAGCTTCAAACTCAGAGACCCACCTGCTCTGCCTCCTGAGTTCTGAGATTAAAGGCGTGCACCACTGCCCGGCATGAGTCTCAGGAATCTCTACATCTTTTCAGACTTAGATTTTGGTAGTATTTCCGGCACCTACATGTAGAGTCCAGAGGCTGACATAATGTGTCTTCTTCAATTACCTTTCTAACCTATTATTCTTATTTCTTTAATATTTATTCTATTATATGTACCTGTGTGTTTTGCCTGCATGTATATACATGTCCCAATTTGCCTGCAGAGGGCAGAAGAGTGCTTTGTACTCCTAGAACCTGAGTTACAGGTGGTTGTCAGTCACCATGTGGGTACTAGGAAGCAAATCCAGATCTTCTGCAAGAGTATCCAGCGCTCCTAACTTCGGAGCCATCTCTCTAGCTCCTCTACCCTGGCTGGCCTGACTTCACTCTGTACACCAGGCTGGCCTTGAACTCAGAGATCTGCCTGCCTCTGTCTCCAAGTGATGAGATTTAAAGGTATAAAACCCCACTTCTACCCCTTTTAAAAATTATTTATTTTTAAGATTATAATTCCATCATTTACCCTTCCCTGTCTTCCCTCTAAGCCCTTTCATACAGCCCTCCCTGCTCTTTCAAATTCAAGGACTCTTTATCATTATCTTACATGCATACATGCTTATGTATATACATACATGTATATGACTACACCACCCTTATTTTTTGAGATAGGGTCTCTTACTAAAACCTGGAACTCATTGACTTGTCAGACCAGCTGACCAGCAAGCCCCCATGATCCTACTTCCTCTGCTTGCCCAGTGGTGGGCCTTATAGTCACATACCACACGCCTGGCTTTATATACCTCCTAGGACCAAGCACAGGTCTTGATGCTTGCAAAGAATGCGCTGTATCAATGTAGTGCCCCACCTCCATTCTTCTGGTATTCCCCACAGGTCCCTGAGGCAGGCTGCTGTTGGTTCTCCTTTTCTTGTGCTGGGAAGTGAGCCCAGAGCCTTTGGCATGCCAGGTAACCCCTTTACGACTGAGCTACATCACTACCTAGCTATTTTTAATATAGTTTTTCTAGTATTTTCAGCCTGCTATTAAACCTACTCATCTGGATTCGAAATTTTTAGTCACTATAATTTTCAATTCTAATATTCCTTCTAGGTTCTTCTCTGTGTGTGTGTCTTTAAAAATGTCCACTGCTTTTCAGAGCATAGTCTTATTGGCAGCTTTAAAATGTTTCTGAGAATTCCAACAGGACATCTCGTGGGAGCTGATTCTCTCCTTCTGTGGCATGTGAGTTACAGGGTCACTCAGGTCACTGGGCAGCTCATCCACTTTACCTGCTGGCCACCAGTTGCCCCTAGGCCTAGCATCTGTTGACTGCTTTCTCCTTGTGTCCCCTGAGGTTTTCCTGGCTCTTCATATACAGACTCACTATGTGGAAGCAAGGATATTCTAAACACTGTATTATAAGACTCTGGGCCTTCTTTGTAGTCTATGGAAAGTGTTATTTCTGTTTTACCAGGCAACAGAGTAGGTTGGGCTCTGCCTGCTGAGCAGGCAGCAAAGAAAAGCAATCCAGCCAGGCAGTAGGGGTGCACGCCTTTAATCTCAGCACTTGGGAGGCAGTAGGAATGGTGGCACACACCTGTAATCCTAGCATTCAGGAGGCAGGGGCAAAGGATCGAGACCGTTAAACAGACTTCCAAAGGAGGAAAACAACCAACAGGCCTACCCAGCTATGATGCCTATGAACCACAACTATCAGTATAGCACAATAACCCTAAGGGTGCAGAAGTGGCAGGCATACCCTGGTAGTAACCAACAGTTCTCTAGCTGGACTTCTCAACAAGAGGGAAAACTTCATCACCTACCCAGAGCTAGTGAAGTCATGGATCTTGTAGAACCTACAGCCATCACTTTACTAAACCAGCAGAAACCCTAACTATGTTCTCAATATTTGTCCTTGTACCCACAGATAAGTGTAGTCCTCATCCCTCAAGGAAACTTCTCTCTAAAACAAATAGAGACCACTGTAGAAAAACACAATCAATCACAAACACAGTTGCAGAGCCCAGTCCCAACAGATACTCTACATCACAACTTTTGCGCCTAAGGCTGAGGGATCATTATGGAAGAGGGAGAAGAAAAGTGGTCAGAATCAGAGGATCTAGGAGTTTGCTGTGAGACTGTCTCCTAGAAATGTCAGAGGTTACACCCATAGTCTCACCAACACGGCTGCCTGAATGTGACCCAACAAGGACGGCACAAACAAACATGCTAAGATGGAAGAGAAAGCTTAGGAGGCTCAGTCCTCCTCAGAGAATGATAAGAAACTAGACTGCTGAGAGCAGAAGAAACAGTCTTCCTCACGAAAGCACGCCAATGATAACCAATGCTAAATGGCCAACCAGGAAAATACACATACAAGTAACATAATACAAACTGGGAAGTTTATGGCCATGTACTTAGGAATATACAGATATATGTACACACACACACACACACACATGCATGCAACACAATTAAAGAAAAAAAAGGCCATGAATTCAAAGAAGAGCAAGGTGGGGGGATACATGGGAGGATCTGGAGGGAAGAAAGGAAAGGGGAAGATGATAGTTATGTTATCCTCTCAAATAGAAAACTCTTATGGCAATCTTCCTGAGGACTTTTTTTTTGGTTTGTTTTCGAGACAGGGTTTCTCTGTAGCTTTGGGGCCTGTCCTGGAACTAGCTCCAGAGCAAGTCATAAAAATGTTGTCCTGACCTGTTTTTCCAGAATAGAGGTGCAGCAAGGCTGTCCTCCTCTCCCTCACCTGGTTTCCTGCCGCAGAGGTAGAAGGCCAGTCTGTCAGTCAGCTCGTACTGTATTTCCACGAGGCGCTCAGCCAGCTCATGGTGCCCTCCTTGCCTACCAAGAGAACAAAGCACCATTGACACAGCTCAGCTCACTGGCATTGAGTTGGAAGAGCACAGGGCTGTTCTGAGACACCTGAGCAGCTTAGCAAACACAACTCTCTAGGTCACAAACACTGACCATCTGATCACTTGCAGTGCCCGACCCTCTTCCCTTTATAAATGGAAAGACACTGAGAGGGATAACTTCATTTAATGAGGTGAGAAAATCAACTTAACAAATAGAAGAGGTTTTCGAAAGTCAACTGGAGTATTCCCAGAAACACCCAGCCTTGGGGGATGGCCCCAGGCTGATGTTCTGAAGAAGGCCCTTCCTCCACACAATCCTGATGCCTGTAGTCAGCTGCCCAGATCAGAGCCTAGAAGTTAAAAATCACTTAAAGGGCTTCAAGGCAGATTAACCTAATGCAGAACCCATCCCTGCAGCTACTTCTGCCTCTGTATCTGCCATTTCTGCAACAGGAAACTGTGTTTGCCTGTCTTTATTCCTAAAACATTGAACCCGCTTGGAATCCTTTTAGCATGTAAGTAAGTAACTGTTAAACTATTACACACAAAGCTCACGAGAGACTCCAAAGTGAAAAAATGTTTACTGTGGATTCTGTTATCGTCAAAGATGAAATCTGGCTCCAGCCAGTTTCTCTCTCCACATACTTCTGACCTACTACACACATCTGAACCTAAGAGATGCCCTGTTTCCTCAGTAGGTGACACGGTGCTGGTCTGGACGGAGCACATGGCGGAGCTTTTCAGTGCTGGCTGAAATGAAGCAGCATGGTCCATCCTCAGAGCTGAGGAAACACTGTGTGCCTCTCACCACTCCCAACGCTTGGCTTCTCCATCCCATCTCCATGGTGATGAACATACTCTGTCCATCCCCACCTCCTACTCTTGACTCTGCCTTTCTTCTCTCAAGCATGCTTTATTTCCTCCTTCATAGGTCCATATCCCACCTACTCCTCCAAAAGACCACTGAAGAAATTTCCTAATCACTGGGGCCACAATGAAGAAACTTTACATATGCTCACTTTCTGTCTGGGTCAGTGTGGTGTGTTTATGAAATGCATGTTTGCTCGTATGTGGGCCCATGTGTGTGGAAGCACATATATATGGAGGTTTGAAGTCTACATCAGGAATCGTCCTTGATTGCTTTCCACCTCACCACTGAGGCAGAGTCTTGACTGAACCCAGAACTTGATGATACAGCTAGTCTTGCCAGTCAGCTAGCCACAGGGACCCTGTCTGCCTCTACTGCTGGAACACAAGAGGGCTGCCATGCTCAGCCAGCACACTCACGAGGCATCTGGGTAGCGCTGAGGATATGAATGCTGGCCTTCATGCTTGCACAGCAGGAGCTTTAATGGCGGCCCTCTCCATAGTCCCTTACATATGCTTTTTAAATTTTATTACCAATATCATGGTGCGTGTGTGGCTCTTGTCTTCCGTCTTATTGAGGCATCTCTGGCTTTTGTCATGCTGCACACATCAAGACAGCTGGCTTACAAGCTTTATGACTCCTCTCTCTGCAACCCCATCTTGCTGTGGTTGCTGGGATTACAGACATGTGAACACTACACCCGGCTTTTCATGTGGGTTTTGGGGACTATGCTCAGATTTTCAGGGCTGTGTGACAGGGCTTTTACCTGTCAAGTGTCAAGCCATGTGCACTTTTAAAGACCAACTGTCAGCAGTAAATGGTAGTTAATACCTGTAATCATAGCATAGGCAGGAATATTTATATCTGTGAATTTAAGACCAGCCTGGGTTAAAGAGTCAGACCCTGTCTCAAAAAACAAAACAAAACAAAACACGGCTAATTGTCCATTTTGTCAACAATTCATATGTAATTTTGCCTAATTCCTTCAGCATTTACTAATCATCTCTTCCAGAGATGTAAAGTTAGGGTTCTGGGACAGATTTTTGTCAGTCCCCCTGTTTACTTCTTTGTGAACATGGTATTTCATAGTTAATAAATCTGGCAAAAGAAGGAAAGACATCCATCTTCTATCACCTAGACCTGCAGGTTTAAATAGATTCAATGAACCCCAGGAAGTTCCTTCATGCCACTGCATTTCAGTTGTAGCAGGGCATGGTGGCATGCCTGTAGTCCCAGTTACTAGGGGCACACAGTAAGAAGTTTGTCTAAGTTCACAAGTTCAAGATCTGCCTGGGCAACATAGCGAGTATCTGCCTCAAAACAAAACAAAACCACAGCAGGAGAAATTGAAAGACACATTAAAACTTGAAGAGTGGGCTTTGTATTTGACCCCAATGCCAGCGCTCCAGTCTTGTGCTATGTTTCTAGCCCTATTTCGTTCCTCGTGCTTACAGGCAAGCATGTCACTCAGTGAGCCATTTCTCCAGTCTTCGCTCTAATTCTTTTATTTAATTTTTAAAATTAAGATTTATTTATTTTTATGTGCATGTAAGTGCATTTCATGTGTGCCTGGTACCCTTGGAGGCCAGAAGAGGGTGTTGGAATCCATAGAACTGGAGTTATGGATGAGGGACTATGCGGTGCTGGAAACTGAACCCTGAGCCCTAGTCCTCTGCAAGAGTAGCCGGTGATCTCAACCACTGAGTAAACTCTCCAACCAACCCGCCTCTCCATTCTTGATAGCTGATTTGTATGCTGTGGCTTATGAACACTACTTTGTTACAAAGACTGGAAGTTAAGTACACCAGTTTATGATTCTAGATTGCCTCGTCTTGCCTGTCTCAGCTGATGCTGAACTGTCTTCTTCCATAAAATAATAGAACATAAACCTCTAAGGGCTCTGCACCCAAGTCATATACAATTCAGTCACTTAGCAAGGAATCATACTCAGCACACAGGTGATCTAAGACCCTCAGCCCCTCACCTTGCATAATCAACAGGAGTCTTTCCACTAGAATCTTGTGTGCCTGGGTCAGCTCCATATACTGCCAATAATTCAGCCTGTAAAATCTGTCCTGCTTTGGAGGCGACATGGAGTGGAGTGCTGCCTTTTTCCTGAGAATTATTAACAAAAGTAAACAAAAAAAGAAAAAGAAAACTAAGTAAACTTAACCTATTCAAATACAACTCAGTTTCAATCTATTATCTGAATCAATTGACGTTTCCGTACAGGATGAAAGAAGTTGGCTTGGGCTCCTAGAGATAGCAGTCTCAGACAGGTCTCCAGGTTCCCTGTCCTCACACTTGAATGGAGTTGCTGAAAAACAAACACAGAAAGAGTAGCTGTAAAGGTGTTGGAGTGATGTGCTGCAGCAGCTGGCGACCTGTCTGAACGCACTCTCTGTTAGTAACAGGTCTTTATTTGGCTCAGGAAAACAGGGAGTCTCCGCTGTTCACTCCCTGCAGGCTGTAAAATGGGCTGCAGGCGAGTCTCGCTCATTTTACCCACAAGGAACTAGAACTGTGAAGCCCAGTCTGCCCAGATGCAGGGCTTGCCAGGTAGGGCCCAACTATAACCCAAGTGGGAAGCATTTGAAAAGGAGGCCCTGCGACTGAGTGGAATGGATTTCAAGGCCTACTGCCTTCCAGCTGTGTGATCTGAGGAGAACTCTGGGCAGCAGGACCTGGGTACCTCAGTGCCATCCAGGGTTATTGTGAGGATTCAGTGATACAGGAAATGCTTCAAAACTCAGACACGGCTACACTAGGAACTATTAGCTGCTGATCCCAGCTGCCTTACACCATCCACTATCAATGTACATTGCCCATCTATCCATATAGTGCTCTCACGAGGCTGTTCTTGGTGGGAAATACTGATACTGTGCTATGCTAATTCCTTATTATCACAGAAAGGCCTTTAAACAAGCAGAAAACAAGCTGCCTTCTTTCAAGTTTAATCTAGAACTGTTCCAAATGTAGTAATGGGCACCAAGGAACAGAGAAACCAATGTAGTCAGTTTTTTTAAATTCTTTAATCGTATGCATGTATGTACGTATGTATGTTTATGTGTGCGTGCGTGCGTGCGTGTGTGTATGTGCACATTGAGTGCAGGTACCCACAGATGCCAAAAGAGGGTGTCAGATACCCTGGAGTTAGAGCTACAGATGGTTGTGAGTCATCTGATATGGGTCTTCATCATCATCATCATCATCACACACTTTCACACAAGTTCTTACTATGTAGTTCTGGCTGGTCTGGAACTCACTATATAGACCAGGTCAGCCTTGAATTCCCAGCTATCTCCCTGCCTCTGCCTCCCAAAAGCCAGGAAGTAAAGGTACATGCCACCAGACTTGGCTATATTTTTTATTTGGTAAAAAAGGAGATAAACTATTTAAAACTTATTAATGAGTCGGAAAATTATATCTATGTCTGTGTTAAAATTAGTATTGTGAATTGACTGAGTGAGCATCTAGCTCAAAGCACTACTCTGAGACTCAAGATGGGTATTTCTATAGCATCTCAGAACCACCAAGGCCCAGAGAAAGCGCCCGGTCGCCAGCCAACAGCCCTGCACGCAGCAGCTCTACTCACTTCTCAAGCTCCGCCTGCCCCGCAGCCGGGAAGAGGTTAGCCTCCTCTCCCTGCCATTCTAATCTTTTAGAAACAAGCATCCTGAAAATATCCTAGGCCCTTCTAGAAACACTCCTTTGAAATGGCTATTATTTCCAAGTAGGGAACTTACCAAATATATATGTGAAAACTGTACTGAAAAAGCACAAATTAATTAATTAAAACCTTACAAAAAGGAAAACTGCTGCTTCTGAGACATTTACTTTCCTTTCTCTAGGACGTCTAGGAGGAGGACTAACTGTGCTTAAGAGAAAAAAGAGGACTGCTTAGAAAGCTACCAGAACTTTTAACTGTGCAAGATTGGTCTCTCCCTCCTAGCACCACCACAAGAGAAGCAGCCACTGTCTCAGAGGGCTCCCCGGGGACTGCAAAGAGCGCACCTACCTTACTAAGATCTTTGGCAGTCACACTGTCATCGTCACGGCAGGGCAATCGGTGGACAAAAGCTAACATCTGATATTTGGCTCTGATGAATTCTGCTTTATTGGGGCTGTTTTGAAAACAAAAAAGAAAACAGTTCACTTGCAGTTCAGACACATTTCTCATTCTTTGTACTGTGAGAAGAGGAAGTGACCACACCCCCCACTTGAGAATACATTTCAGCAGAGCTGAAGACCTGATCTGAAAACATGGTACAGAACGCCACCTTTTGTAGCGTCTTTCTTCCCTTTCTAACTTCCTTCACGACAGGCGGAGCCTCAGGAGGAAGCAGCAGTTAGTCCTGTGTTAATAGGTGAGGCACTGGGCAGAACACTGCTGCAGAGCCAGATTTCTGGTCTGAATGCCACTAGTTTTGATTACAACTAGTCACCAAGCCCTGGACTCCAACTGGAGGAATCTCTGTGTTCAGTTGGGTAACCAGGCAAGCAACAGTCCCCGTGCTGTCTTTCTAACAGCAAATGCCCCAGGCACAAGGCTGATCAAAATAGCCACATTCTTCCAACAGGGACATTTGTTGTGAAGAAATAGAAGTAGTTAGAAACATTGCACTCACTGTACTTTATCCTGTGGATTAGCTTTCCGTCTTCCACTCATAATAGACGCGGGGTCCAGCAAAGAATGCTCCCATATAGAATTAGCACCATTGTTATACAAAGTCTCAACCATCTGAAACCAAGCAATATGAGATATTTATTTTATTTCCTCAAATATTCAAAAAGAATCAGTGGAAAAAATGGAAAAACAACGCTCTGTTAAAAACACTACCATGTCTGTGTAGCACTCATTCCTGTTTCTGATTGTGGAGTGAGACTGAGGAACTTGAGGGAGGTAGGATTCCACTCTGCGTGTGGGACAGTCTGTACGTACTTACATTACAAACTGAAGAAATGACTGACTCTTTGCCTGCCTGAACAAATGATATTTACCCACATACACACTATTCACTTGATATTTTTCATTAAATGCACCTATTTAAAATTTTTATTAATAATTGTTAGTTTTCTTATACACTCTTAAATAAAATAATGTAATAAACAAATGTTTGAATGTTCTTTCTCTCATGTTCCATTGTGAGTCATGTCCCACCCTTCAAAATCTGATGCCTTAGTGTCAGCCCTAGTATCTCCAATTACTCGCCTCTATACCATTTGTAAACTCTAAAACTGTAAAGAAAAACAGACCTGGGAGTAGCACACTCCTTTCACGTGAGAATAGCCCTTTGGGAATTTCTAAGTAGAACTTTTTTGTTTGGTTGTTTTGTATTTTTGGAGACAGGGTTTCTCTGTATAGCCCTGGCTGTCTTGAAACTCACCTCCTGAGTGCTGGGATTAAAGGCATGCATCACCACTGCCTGGCTTAAGTAGAATGTCTTAACGAACATCTCAACTTCATCACCAAACAGGACTCCTAGGAAGGTCTGTCTGCAGACAGACATGGGCATCTCTTACCAGCAACCCAAAATACTTGCTTTGGTTCATACAAGCTTAAGGAGCACGGTGTGCAGCTGTTGCAGATTTAGTGAGATGTGGATTAAGACAAATATCGCAAAATGCACTGCTGGGAAAGTCTACTTCTGTACATTGTGCAAATGTCCCAACGGAAAGCTCTGCCTACAATGTATGTCCTAAGTTTCAGAAGAACTGAAGAATGTATACCTCAAATAAAAGTACAAGGAACATGACATTGGATCTCAAATAAGACAAAGACTGCTCCTGACAAGTATTAGGCGTGCAATCAAAACACGCTCACTTAGTTTCTGCCTGGCAGTGAGGGCTTTAAAAATACCTCAGATGCTGAAGCCATTTCTGAGGAAACTGAGTCTATGCTTCTCTCAAAGCAGGGAAAATATGGTCTAAAAATGTGAGCAGGTACTCAGGGATTGCAAGTTAATGAAAAGCTTCTCAGCAGTGGCTTTTAGGATCATTCATCACAGCCTACAGAAAAGAGAGACCTTTTAAAGATAACTGCTATGGCCTAGAGGGGTGGCTCAGTGTTCTGAAACAAGCACTTGTGGTTCTTGCAGAAGACCGAGGTTTGAGTCCCAGAACCTACATATTCACAACCATCTGTAACTCCAGTTTCAGGATATCCTGTGCCCTCTTCTGGCCTCTGTGGGCAGATACATACATGCAAGAAAAATACTTATAAAATAAGTAAATCTAAAAAAAGGTTAAAAAATAAAAATAATTTCTGGGGGCTGGAGAAAAGGCTCAGTGGTTAAGAGCACTGGCTGCTCTTCCAAAGTATCCAGGTTCAATTTCCAGCACTCACATGAGTTCACAACTGTCTGTAACTCCAGTTCTAGGGGATTCTGACACCCTCATACAAACATACATGCAGGCAAAACAGCAATGCATTAAAAATAATTAATTATAAAATAATTTCTAAGCTGGGTGGTGGCAGTGCACGCCTTTAATCCCAGCACTGGAGATAGAGACAGGCGGATCTCTGTGAGTCTGAGGCCAGCCTGGTCTACAGAGCAAGTTCCAGGACAGGCTCCAAAGGTTATACAGAGAAACCCTGTCCTGAAAAACCAAATAAATCAATCAATAAAATAAATAATTAAATAAAAATTAAACAATAAAATAATTTATGATGTTAGGCATGGTGGTGCATACCTTTAATTTAAGCATCTTAGGAAGCAGAGGCAAGAGGAGATCCATGAGTTCAAGACCAGCCAGGGCTACATAGTGAGATTCTTGTCTCAAACAAAACAAAACAATTTCTGGTGACAATCTAGAAAGTAAGTGGTGCAAACTTAATAAGAAATTTAGACATTTATTGATACATTTTGTTGATATATCTGCCTATGAATAACTGTGTCTGGGGAAGCAAGATTATGTAAGGTGAGCAAGGAAAGACTAGATAATGATGTCAATACAGGACAATATCGTATACTATACATAGAAATGAAGAGCACAACATTTTATCCAATTATGACCCAAATATTCTTATAGGATTTAAGATATATATTAGATCTTTTAGTTGCTAAAACAACAATCCCTAAAACACAAATTTCCAATTATGAAAACTTTTCTTATCATTTACCTGAAGCAGTGTTGGAGGCCATGGTGTGTGTTTAAGATGCCTTACTTGGGAGATATGGCGCCCTAGACTCCGATGAACACTGCAACACTCATCACATATAAAAGTTCCCCTATTTACTGATGCCCAGGAAGGATCTGGAAAAAGAACAACACCTCAGTGGCAAGGACACTAATTGGTTGTATACAGGATAGCAAAAGATGACTGATGTTTGGTTTTTAAGGAAAAAAAACCAGAGTATGTTTTTGTTGTTTTACATGCTCCTCAACATCTGAAGCGGAGGGACCAACTGAGGATCCTACCCACCTTGACAGATCAGGTTTACTGAACTAAGACAGCCTTACACATCCATCTGCCTTCCTGTGTGGGCCAGTCTGTAGCCTGAACATGGGTTTACCACATGTGCTCTGTGGAATGCTAGTTAAAGAAGCAGAATGAAGGAGTGGGGTAGATCATTCCACTCTGTTTCCTTGAAGGGCTGAACTTGGGGCCTCGTCCATGCTGGGCTAGCACTCTATCACTGAGTTCCACCTTCAGCTCGATGAATCATTTTGAGTCCATCTTTGTAAATAAGACTACATGATCTTGACGGTGTATTATCCGTGTAACAGTATCGAAGGTAAACAATGAGGTGACTGTTGCCCAGTGCAGGAAGTCAGGTCCCAGATGCTAACAGAAAGTCAGAAGAGACCTGCAGAAGCACTCAGTTCTTCCGAGAGCAGGAGGGGTACCCGCTCTGCTAAGGCAATACTCTATGCCAATACCAGTTGCTTTAGACAGCCTGCTGAATCCAGTCTTGCAGCTGACTTGAAGGAAGGCGCCTCACAGATATAAAGAGGTAAGCCAAAACGAACAGGATTTCTCGTTGAGTACAATACTTTTTCCTTTGGAATCCACAGAACTTCATCAGACAACCTTTCAGAAGTGGAATAATTTACACTAGGTGAGCAGGATGGATCTGGGCCTTGGAAACCCCAAATTAAGATAGGCCTTTCTCATCCCATCAGACTCACAGTGGGGTGACAATAGGTGCTACCCCAGCTGCCCGGCCTAAGGGTTACATTTTAAAATTCTTCAACATCCACAAAAATCTCCGAAATGCATGTATGTCATGTTTACCACTTTTAACAGTTTATTCTATCCCTTTCAAACCATATAATGAAAAGTTATGGGATTTCAAAGACAAATCCTGGGAGCCAGAGAACACAGTGGTTAGAGGGTTGGTTACGGAGTCCATGGTTTGAATCCCAACTCTGCCGCCACTTCTTGTGCAATAATGTGAGGTAAATTACTTCTCTGAGCGTCCTCACAGTGGGAGAGGGGAGAGACAACGTAAAAAATAAGAATAAATAAAGTGTCTATCATGGAGGCACAGGAATGATGCATTTTAAATGAACTAGATTCATTAAAAACAAACAAGAAATCAGGACTGAGCATGTGACACTCCTAGGAATTGGGAGGTCCTGGCTTTGGCCCCGGCGCCACAAAGGTAAACAAGACATAATCATAGTGAAGTGTCTTCTCTAAAGTAAAACAGAAGAGAATCCAGCAGGCTTAACCATAGGTGCTACTATTCCATTCTAAGGAACAGTGGAAAGCATGAAGGCTCTGCACAGACACACCTCAACGTTGCGTTCTGCATTGATCTGGTAGTATTAAGACGAGACGTATGGCTTTGCTTTTCATTATCAGAGGCTCACAGTACTCCTGGGCAAATCAGCCAGGAAAAGGAGAGCAATGGCTTAACAGGCATTAAGCAATGGTCTCAAATAATCACTTAAACACCATGGATCAGAATCCCAAGGAAAGAATACTGACAACAACAACAAACCTAAAGTTAAGTTTCTATGAGGTTGGGTGAAGCCCTTCCAGTTTATCTGGAAGGCAGGGTTTTTAATAAGGCTCACGAATACCACAAACGGACTTCTAAAGTATCTGTGCCCCCACCCATTTTAAGCAAATTTTGTCCAGAGTTAAGTATTTGAGCATCTTCTGAGCCGGCCTTGGCATTAAGATTTCAAAGGAGCCCTAACCCTTCAGGTAACCCTTCATCTGAGCTGTGCACAAAGGGAGCACAAACTCCTAGCGGCTCATTCACCCTTCAAAACAGGAAGGAAGTGATTCAAGTCTTTCTAGAGTGTGGCATTCAAGACAATAACATCAAACAACAGAAAAGGCCCTGAAATGCTACAAATGGACAAGGCAGCGTTCAGGGCAGCAAGGAGAAGCAATCTGCTTTGCCATGTACCTTCCACGACAGAAGCAAAGAACGTGCATCCCAAGAGGAAGCTTTAAGTTAGACACACATGAATCAACGGAAAAGGGGCAAGAAAAGAAGGAAGCGGAACAAAAAAACACATTTGCTGAGAAAATGATAGTTTGTATAAACCTGGCTAACAGTATAAAGCACTTCTTTTAAAACCTTCCCTGCCTGTCCTGATCTTCCATCTCAACTGTTAACCTGTAGTACTCAGGACCATGAAATAAGTAAGGGTTACCACAGCACCATTTATAATCAGCCTCTGCTTCTAAATGACAAGATGAAGATGAAAACAGTTGCAAACGGCTGGAGTTCAATGACTTCATTAAAATTATTAAACACCAGGAAAGTCATCAAATATGTAAATGACTTCAAACTCGAAGTTAATCAAGTCCAAGAACCAAAACAAGCACAAAAAAATCTGAATTGAGACCTGTCAATTGGGTTCCAATTACTAAGCCAGATCCAATCTTCAAATCCAAATACTATTTGCAGTAAGTACCATTTGGTCGTTCGATGTCCCCGAGTTTACACGGCCAGCAACTGTGTGTAGTACGACTGTGAAGCCAAACTGTAGCTGAAGGAACTACAAGGGTTTTGAACTGAGTACCATCATACAAAAGAAACGATCCCTAGGGAATATCCATTGACCACTGCGCGCTGTACCAGTGATAGTTTCCATCGGGAAAAACGAGGAAATCAGGTTTGAGCAAGTAAACCCATCAGTCCGAGGTCATGTAGAGGCGAAATCTGGTGGAAACTTAGATCCTCAAACTTCAGACCCCGAGCTAGGGCTGTCCCCCCAGGAGCGTCTGCCGGGCGCAGAGCAATAGTCCACTCGGGGCCCCTCGGGCAGCGCAGCCGAGCGGTCGCGCGCACACACACACGCACAAGCCGGGGGACCGGGAAGGGGAAACACCTGCAGCCTCGGGCGGCCCGCGTCTGACTCCTGTCACTGGTTTTCCGGGGCTTCCGAACCGTTCCCGTCCCGTCCCGTCCACTCCCGGGCCTGTTGCCTCTGCCCTCGGCCGGACCGCGGGAGGGAGGGACCCCCAGCGCGGCGCGACTGACAGGCCCGGAGTCGTCTCGCGCCCGGGCGGCCAGGGGGTCGGTGTGGCTGGGCCGCAGTTACCCTCACCCCCGCCCGCAGGGACCGCCCCGCCAGGGGTCCCGGCCCCGAGAGCGAGGCGAGCGGGCCCCGCCGGCGTCACTCACCCGGGCCGCTGCAGTCGGCGCACACGTCGGTGCTCCGGAGCCGCTTCGACATGGTTCCCGCTTCACCTGCCGGGAACCCCGCGACTGTAGAGGCGGCGGCTGCGCTTCCGCTCTAACGGGTCCCCGGGCGGCGCTGAAGGCGCCTCTCCCCTCAGCGCCTAGCAGCCCCGGCACACTACGCACGCGCGGGGAGACGTCCTGCTGAGCCTGGCGGGTCATGTGACCGGAAAGGGCACGCTTCCTTATCGCCATCTTGAATGAGGGCAGAGGTCTGCCCGAGCATCCTTTACCTGCCTCTAAATACTCTCGCAATTGGGCTCTCCCAAGTGATTCATGTATCCAGTACTGATTAGTACAAGAAGCAAAACCTTGTGATTAAAACCTTTAAACATACAATCTTCTGGAGATAATCAATAGTTAAGTTCATTTAGTCATTTAGTCATTCCCAGAAGCAAGGGTCATGTCCATCTCTCACATGTGAAGTTTAATGGCTATCACACACTCCTCCATTAACGCTTTCAGGAACCATCTTAAAGTTATTAATCCCGTAATACCTTCACTCATTCTTCAAGGACTTCACACCCGAGTATGGACTAGGTCGGTCAAAATTCTTGACCGGCCATTGCAATCATCTGAAAAGCTGAATGTTGGAACCAAGAAGGAAGAAGGAAGAAGGAATGCTTGCATTGGACGACTTCGTGATAGTTGTAAATATCTAGGCAGACATAACACTTGGCTCTTCGTGTGTCAAGAAGATATAGTGCCTGAAGTCGCAATCCAGAGGATGGATTTTACTTGTGCATATTGTGGGCCAGCCTGAATATTCTATTAGTCCTTTGGGCTGCAACCCTAAATCTGAATGACTATCTTAATGAGACTGACACAGGACAAACGTTCACGGAAAGTACTTTGAATTATAGACGAGTTGGGAATTCAGACAAAATAGTGTTTTTCAACTGGGCCATTTTTCTCTTCCAGGGGACAACTGTCTGGGGACAGTTTTGGGAAAGAGTGCTGATGGCATTGAATAGGCAGCGCTAGTCCTCCTCTACAAAGCATAACCTCCACAGCAAAGAACCACCCAGTTCAAATATTCCAAACTGTAGAAGCCTAGATACACAGCTACCCCGTTATGAGGGTATCTGGTGTCACCTTTCCAGGGTTCAGTTCTTCCGTGAAAACGATTTCATGTTGCCCACATCCAAAATGGCTTCGGACCAATCGTGGACGGCACCAGCCGGATGGTTTGGTCCAGGCTCCGCTCGCACCCCCGGGCTGCAGAGCCAATGGAAGGAGCCTAGTTGTGGAACGAACCACTGGATGGGGCTGGAGCGGGGGACAGATCCAGGGAGCGCACACCCTAAACTTTTCACGTGGGGATATCGGACTTCCAGAGAGTTTCTGCGGTATCACAGAACTGTGTTCGTCGTGTGTCTCCGCGTGGGTGTGCGGCAGGAGGACATGGAGCAGGACTCGGATCGGTCTCAGGGCCACGTCCCCCTCCGTGGCGCTCGGTGGAACGCCCCGCTCACTTCCCGGTTCGGAGCGGCTCGGCCGGCGGCAGTAGGTTCGCGAGCTGTCAGCGCGGGCGCGAGCGCGCGGGGCGCGGGGTGGGCGCGGCCGAGCGGGTCCCCGAGCCGGTCCCCAGCCCGGCCCGCGACCCCGGGCCTCCAGCGCCGCCCGCTCCGGCCTCGGAGGCCCGCGCCGCCCGCCCGCCGCGCCCCGCACTCGCCCGCTCGCTCTCCTCCCCTCGTTCTCCAGCCAGTCGGGCGGGTCCCCGAGACCCTGTAGGGTCGAGGCTGGTGGCAGGCGGGCGGTCAGGCCCGGGTCGCGGCCTCCTCGCCATGTCCTCGGCCCGCGACGCCAGCAGCCGCTTCCCGCTGCACCTTTTGGTCTGGAACAACGACTACCGGCAGCTGGAGAAGGAGCTGCGGGGCCAGGTGAGGTGCGCGGCGCGGAGTCGGGGTCGGTTTGCCTCCTCCCCGAGCCCCGCTCAGCCCTTCAGCTTTGTGGGTCCCGCTAGGATCCGCATCAAGCGAGTCCTGTAGACCCGGCCTTATGTCGAGGACTTTTGGTTCAGTGTCCCCTTTCCGATATCGCTAGAAATGAATGCGTACATGACAGGGAAGGAAGCGGAGACCCCAGAACCTTCTTAGCCTACTTGCCTTGCGCAAGGCCACCGGGCTAATGAGTACCAAGACGGGATCTTTTATCTCAGGCTGACTGGCCCCAGAATGCACCTTTAAGCTTTATGGCCTCGGAGGCGGAAGAGCAACACACACACACACACACACCTTACTTCACCCACTCTTATGCCGAGGAAGAGCTTGGTTGGCTTCGGAGGCCCGGTTCTAACTCCCTTGTGACCTTGGGCAAAGCCGCTGTGTTCTGGGGCCCACTCTACCTTTCCCACAGGGTGAGGATGTTGGCAGTGATGAGGGAAAACCCAGTACTTGTCTAGATTGATGGTTCTGGGGATTGGCCTAGGAATCAGAATTTAACGAGCTCCCCAGGATGTCTGATGTAAAGTTTGAGAATCTCTGGTGTTCAGATCCCTTAGAGATCCTCCCTGTCTGTAGTGCTTTGGCGTCTTGTTTTTGTTTTTTAAAAATACATTGTCATTTCACAAAATCAGTGGTTCTCCATTGGAAATGGTAGGGAACATTTGGCAGTGCAAGGAGACATTTTTGGTTGTTATACTTGTGAGGTGGGTGCTGTTCTCATCTAGTTGGGTGGAGACCAGGGACCCCGCTTTGTCCTATAGTGTCCCACCCACAACGGAGAGTTATCTAACTCCAAATGTCAATAGTGCTTGGTTGAGAATTTTTCTGTATATGTATATTCTTTTTTGTTTGTTTTTGTTTGTTTGTTTTTGAGACAGGCTTTCTCTGTAGGTTTGGAGCCTGTCCTGGAACTAGCTCTTGTAGACCAGGCTGGCCTCAAACTCACAGAGATCCGCCTGCCTCTGCCTCACAAGTGCTGGGATTAAAGGCATGCGCCACCACCACCCGGTTATGTATATTCTTATTTAATGTTTGGGTTTCTTGGTTTTTCTTTTTTCATTTCACTTCATTTCTTTTCTTTTTTTTCCTTTCTTTCTTTCTTTCTTTCTTTTTTTTTTTTTTTTTGAGACAGGGTTTCATTGTGTTGCTCTGCTTAGCCTGGAATGCACTATGTAGCCCAGGTTGGCCTCCAACTTGGGGGGTAGCCTCCTGAATGCTGAACCACCAGCTGGCTCAAGATGATGGCATTTATGGTATTGCAACATTTTTTGTAGGTACTGGTTCCCTTGAGTTCCAAACTAACAAGTAGCAAACAAGATAAGGATTTGTAATTACTCCTGAAATCGGGTTTGTCACCGTTGGCTTCGTTCATCTTTGCCAGTCTGTTAAAGGCCTGCTTTTGAATGACTTCACATCGACTCTGTAATTGTCAAGACTTTTGGTTCTTTTGGTTGGCAAACATTGGGTGCACTCCACAGCCCGCTGTCTGAACAGTTGTGCTGAGCGTTGCTGTGCAGCTTGCCCTGTGTGTTTTAAGTTGTCTGGACACCCAAAGACAGTCAAAAGTCACTTTTGTCATTTAAAAAAGGATTCCATGACAGGTCCGGTGGTGAACACCAGTAACCCAGGCTGCCCAGGCGGTTGAAACAGGAAGACTAAAGCTGGAGGCTAGCCTGGGCAATTTGGTGAGAGTCTGTCTGAAAATAAACAAGAAAGGTCAGCAGTACAACACTCGTCTATTATGTGGGAGGCCCTGGTTTCATCCTCAGCGTAGGGGGTGGTATCCAGACAGAGCAAGGTTTTGTAAGAGTCATTGTTCTTAATTAGATGACACAGTAAGTGTTGAAGAGTTAAAGAGATAATGACACATGCCCCCAGAGAGAATGGTTCACTGCCAGCCCTCTCAGTGTACCTGCTGATAGAATCCTTTATTAGACTAGCCCAGAGACTGTCTCTGGACTCTTGTAGGTCTCTACCCAATTCTCATCCTGGACATTTCAACAAGTAACCAGTTTTGACTGGACATAGTGGCCCACACCTGTAACCAAGCTGAGGCAGAAGTATTGCAAGTTCAAGGCCACTATAGGCAAGTTAGACTCTGTCTCAGAATAAGAATAAGAACACACACACACACACACATACAGAAAAGGAGTTGGTATATGGCTCAGTGCTGGGATGCTTGTCTGGCCTGGTATGACTCTGGGCTTAGTCCTTGGTGCTGGTTTCACAGTAGACGATAGTTCTCAGCTTGTGCAGTGTTGAGCGTACACACAAAGTCACAGAATTGAGATCCCATGTGATGGAAAGGTGCTCTATCATCAACCCACGGGCTTCCAGTCCTGAGTTTTGAACACAGTATTCTACTCATTGACCAGGACGAGCTGTCTGCTAAAGTCAGAGCTGCACCTTAGCTCATGATCTCAGCAGTGGCAAAGTCAGCATCTCCTGCAAACTGGGACAAAGGTATCCACTGAAAGTTCTGTCTTTGACCATGACAGGCCTTAAGGACATTTGCAATTAAAATATTTTTGTTTTGAGACAGGGTGTCATTGTCTAGGTGGCCTGCAAGTTGTCTGTGCAGCCCAGGCTGGCCTCAAACTCTGTCAGTGACAACCCCCCCCCCCAGTCCCTTCACACCCACCCCACACCCCAACCTGGGATCACAGGCTTGGGAATTAAAATCTTGTAATAGATTTTGTGAGAGAAAACTTGAGGTCTTTACTGCCCTTGACTTCAAGGCTGAGAAAGGATGCTCATACTTTGCGATTCTCTGGGTTGATGTTACTCTTGCTACAATGGGCCATTTCACAATGTAGCATTTGCCTCTAGGGAGGAGACCTTGGCATGGACATCTTGACTGTCCAACTTCAGCCTTGAAATTTGCTATTGAAGTGGCGGGAAGAGAGCGGCTGTGCAGCCCGTGCTGTGAAACTCTTCATGCTTTCATTCTGAGTCCTACAAACTGCAGAACTGGGCGGAGCCAAGATAATTGATATCACTAAAATATCCTTAAGTAACTTGGCAGGAAATACGTGTTGCTTCGTGTTAATCCAGATTCCCTGTTGATTATGATATAACTAACTTCCTTTTTGATCAGGAGGCAGTGGGTTTAGTGGTCAGTACTAATGCTAAGTCATGTGCCCAGCGTGTTCTGTGCAGGCCGGGAGTGGGACGTAGACGACCGAGTGCTGTGCCCAGGTGACTGGTTGATTGTTGGTTGGTTAACTTAGCTGTGGGGCCTAGGCTGGCCTTGAATTCATGGCAGTCCTCCCGCCTCACTCAGTCTCCTGACTGACTGCTGGAATTAAAGACATGAGCCATTGTGCCCAGCTTCTGCTAAAATATTTTTTAATGCAATCTTAAATTTTTTTATATTTAAATTGTGTGTGTGTGTGTGTGTGTGTGTTTCAGGGAAGAGGGAGATACAACCATGGTACAGCACAGGTACCCTTCTTTCCTTCCACTTGGTGGGTCCCAAAGGTAGAGTCAGCTCTTCAGGTTTGGTGGCTGTTGCCACTGAGCCATCTCTTGGGTCCCTGGCATCTTTGATTTAGTTCTGCCTGCTCTCTGAGGTAGGTGTCATTGTGCCTCCCATCCCAGAGATCTGAAGAGCAGCTCACTCGTGTGCTTAGCTTGTGTTTGAGTCATAATATGAAGCCTGAGAGGAGAGTTGTCGTCTGTCTGAACCCTTCTCTTTCCTTCCCTTCCCTTCCTTCCTTTCCTTCCTTTCCTCTTTCTCCTCACCCCCCCTTCCCTCTGGAGAGAAAGACAAACCTAGAAGAGAAATAAAAAATCAAATTTTGTACTCTTACTCCCCCCCCCCCGTGTTGTATGCGTTTGTGTGGTGTTTGTGTGTTCCTGATTGGTGTCGTATGTATTTGTGTGTTGTATGTGTGTCCCTGGTTGGTGTTGTATGTGTTTGTGTAGTCCTGCCTGTGAGGGTATGTGTGCGTGGGGAGGTCAGAGGCTGATGTTGGGACATCTTCCTCAGTCATTTCTCTTACTTTTGTGAGACAGGTTTTATCACTGAACCTGGAACTCACACTTTCTGCTAGACTGACTGGTCAGGATGCTCCCGTTCCTGTGTCCTTAGTGCGGGGTGACAGGTGTGTGCCACGCCTGGCTTTGTCATAGGCACTGGGATCTGACTTCAGGTCCTGATGCTTGCCTAGCAGGCACTTTACACACCAAGCTGCCTTCTTAGCCCTGCTATGCGTGGTTTTTGAGACAGGTTTTGCTGTGCTATTCCTGCTGCCCTCAGCAGTCTTCCTGCCTCAGCTTCCTGAGTGCTGGGACTGGAGGGTGTTCCACCACACCTGGCTAGCCATTAAAATCTTACAAACAACTGACCCAGGCTGGCCTCAAACCTATCTTCCTGTCTTGCTCATCATTTGGAAAGCTTGCTTTTCCTTCAGGGGAACTAAGGACAGCAATGGATCAAACTTCTGGCACATGGTAAATGGGTGCAATGCTACCGAGCAGTAGCCACTGAGTTCCAGAACCTGGGGATTTAGCTGTTTCATGCATGTTCTAGTTTTTCTACAGGAGTTGGGGGTTGGCTGCAAAATTAAAAACCAAGAATTTTCATCAGCTGAACAATGAAGTGCTGCTTGCCTTGCTGCCATCGCTGTTGCGTTTCCGCTGTCTGCTCCTCTGGCCGTCTGTCACACGAGTGGGGCTGCAGCTGGCACATTAGAATTGTATTTTGTTCCAGGACCTATTGCAGCACACAAAAAGTTGAGTTTATCCAGACCAGACAGTAAGTTCTCGCCAGCTTCACGTGTCACTGGTAGCTAGCACAGGTATAACATGGCCAACTGTGAGTATTCCGGGCCTCAGAAGACGTCCTTGCAGTGCCTCTTTGGCTCCTTAATGGGCAGCAGGGCTTTGAGGTTGGCGACTGCAGTTGGAAGTATTTGTGTTCAGTTGTCTTTTGGCCAGGTCTTTGGAGCTCTGTTGGCCTCCCACTGGTGTTGGAGAATGAATGAACACTTACAGGGATGAAGGCAGAGGTGAGTTTGTACGTAGAGCATAGGGAGCACTGGGAATCAAGTCGGGTGGAGAGTGACAAGATAGAATACTCTCTTCTGAAGCTAGCAGCAGAAGCACAGCAGCCAGGAAGGGGAGAGAATGTTCCAGACAGCAGCAGTCCCTGGAGCCTGATGAAGCTGGTGGCAGGCCAGGTGAGGTCACTGGGCACATAGTCAAGTCAGCACCCTTTGCCTGGAGGCCAGTCCGAAGCCATCTGAGATGAAGCACCTGCAGACTCTCTGGAGCTCCTCCTGGGTCATCAGGAGTGCAAGCTCACAAAACCACCTGGAGTTCCCTTTTCCTGTCTGTCTTGAGGCAGGAGCCCCATACTCAGAGGCCCCGGGCGGTCTGAGAGAGAGAAGTGAGGGCAGTTGGTGTGCTGTACCTTCTGTTGGAGGCCTAAGGTAGCGTTTCCACACGCTAAGTGACAAAGGCATTGAGAATTCACGGCGGCTAGTGGGGAGACTGGAACTGGGGCCCAGGCTGTCTGCAGCTGGCCCTCAAAACTCAGCCTCCCAGCTGCCTCTGATGGCAGATGGGGAAGAAGGCTCTTGTGCTAGGAAAGCAGAGTTAGCAAACACAAAGGAGATGTGAGAGTCTTAGTCCTTGATTTTATTCCAGACTCAAAGGAGAGGAGGGGCTTTTAATTTGATATAGCTCACGGCTGAGGGAATGGGTCACAGTTTGTTGGATTCTGAAAGCCCATCCTTTCTGAGCTACTGTTAGCTGGCGGTGCTGAGCTCCAGTGACACTGAGCAAATCTCTGAGGAAGAGTGACAGCTGGTGTGATCCTCCACAGTGTGGGCGACTGTTCGGAGCAGCCGGCTCTGGGTGCTCACTGCTATCAGGCACGGTGTCAGCTCAGGCCTTGTCCCGTGAGGACTGTGAGGTGGGTGCCTTTACAGTTCTCCTTTCCGAGGGAGCAAACCCAGGCTTGAGAACTGAAACAACGTGCCAGGCAGCAAAACAGTTTATAGATGGTAGATTAGTCTTGTGTGCCACATATAGACACACATGGTTTTTCCAACATCTTTCTTGACACACAGTTCACTTGTGAATCTTTCTGGTGGTTTGAACAAATTGTATTTTTGCTCTTGGTTCCAAGCTAGTGGTGTGTTGGGGGTTTTGGTGGTGCAGCCTTCTGGAGGAAGTACACAAACACACATCTGCTCACTCTCTGCTTTGTCTACGATTGGGGTGTGAGCTACAGCTTTCCGCTCCAGCCACCACGGCATCATGGCTGCCTGCTATAGTGGACTCCTAACCCTCTGGAACTGTGAACCAAATAAACCTTTTCATTTCAGTTGCCGTAGTCATGGGAGTTTTTCTACAGCAACAGAAAAGTAGCTAATACACTAAAGTGTCCTAGGTCATGGTTTTTAGTATGTCCACTCCCACCTGCCAAATGCCACATGTCACCTGTGCCACTGTCTGTCATCAAGTAGTGGCCTGGTCTCTGCCTCAACCCAGCTCCTTCAGTGTGCTATTTCTGGCAAAATCCAGACGAGTTTTGTTTTTAACCTGTTAACACTTGAAATTCTTAAAAAAATCATTTAAATTACTTTTAAAAATAATAAAGAAATAACAAATGAACCATAATTCTTAGCATCTACTTTTCACTCCTCTCTAATCCCTTCAGTCCCAGGTAGCTAATATATTTTCTGTCTTCGTAGATCTTGTCCAGATATTGCACATAAGTAGAGCCTTTTGTGTCTAGCATGGTGCTTTGCAGATTGATGTATATAACAGCATGCATCAGTTCTCCATTTTTATGACTAAATGCAATTCTTCAGCATGGATAGACTATATCTTGTTCATTTATGATATGATTACTCTGTTTAACTTTCTGAGGAATTTCTGATTTTCAGTGAGATTGCACTTTTTTTTTGTTTTGTTTTGTTTTTTTTTGAGACAGGGTTTCTCTGTGCCATAGTCCTGGCTGTCCTGGAACTTGCTCTGTGGACCAGGCTGGCCTCACAGAGAAAGGCATGCACTACCACCGTCCAACTTTTTTCCCCCTTTTTTGAGACAGTCTCTGTGGAGTTTGGGCTCATCTGAAACCTGCTGTGTAGCCTTTGGTAGTCTTGAAATTCTGAGCCTCCTGCCTCTGCCCCCAGTGCTGGGACTGGGGTATGAATAGCATGCTCATTTAAAGGGAATATTCTTTTCTCAATTGTTTTGACGCCTTTGTTGAACTTTTACTGAGTTCAATAGTGCCTGCCATAATCCAGACATGGACATGGAGGCAGGTCATCTTCAACTACATACCAAGTTGAGACCAGGTGAGACATTGTCACAAACAACAACACAATTTTTTTTAAAAAAAATGTTTATTTCAGGGTTCTAAATTTTACCCCAGTGATGAGATGTTTGTCTTCATGGTGGTACCACATTGTCCTGATAGCTGTCTTTTGTGTACTATGCTTCAAAATTGTAAAATGTATGTGTTTGAACTTGTCTTTTCTCTTTTAAAAAATTAGTTTAGTGTATGGGTGTTTTGGTTGCATGTGTGTCTGCTTGACATTTGTGCATGTATGACTGTGCCATGTGTGAATGCTTGATCTCTTTGTTTTATTTTGGTTTGGGTTTTTTGAGACAAGGTTTCTTTGTGTCCTGGAACTGACTCTGTAGACCATGCTGGCCTCAAACTCGGTTATCTGCCTGCCTTTACCTCCTAAGTGCTGGGATTAAAGATGTGCACCACCACTGTGGATATACCTTGATCTTTTATCTTGCAACACTGATGAGTGCATGAATGCTAAATTCATTTATTGTGAGTTTTGTAGTGTAGTCCTTAGGATTTTCTGTGTAGTTGATCCTATAATGTGTGAGTAGAGATGCTTTTATTTCTTTACATTTTACTTATATGTTTTGTGTTTTTCAGTATGAGTGTATGCCAGTGCGTGCAGATGCTCAGAAAGACCAGAAAAGGGCATCAGATCCCCTGAAACCTGACCATAGGTGGTTGTGAGCTGCCCTCTGTGTGAGCCTTCTGCAGCAGCCACCATCTCTCCAGCCCACCTCCCTTGACCTGGGTGCTGGGGATGGCTCTCCGGAGGTCAGCTTGTGTGGGAAGTGCTTCCACATGCTGAGATGCATCCACTGCACCTTGTTTGATGTTAATAACCAGATCTTTTTTTCATGGCCAGTACAGTAGACGCCTTCTGTGACCTTTGACTTTGTTGGTGGGAAAGCTCCTCTCATCTTTATTCTCCCATGGTTTTCAAATCATAGTGTCTCCATAATGGAGCAGGGGAATTTCTTTATGCCGTTCTCGTTTCCCTGAGGAAGGGAGGCAAAATGTGATGCCGAATGTATCTTTCTGTGGTTTAGGACAGAAGAAAGCTAACAACGTAGTGAGCTGGATTTTGTTTCTATGTTGTGTCTGAGATTAATTGTCCAGGAGACTGAGTGCTGTCTGCCCCTCAGTTGGTGCTTCTTTGTTTCTGGGTGTGGAGGAGTAAGTAGTTCCCCTCCTATGCAGATAATGTCATGAAGGCCCTCCTATGCTGTCAGTGTGCTGAGCTGCCTCACTTAGAAGTGTACTACAGAGTGTATGTAATGGGGAACTGGAGAGATGATTCAGTGCTTAGGAGCACAGCCTGCTCTTCCAGAAGTCCCGAGTTCAATTCCCAGCACCACATGGTGGCTCACAACCACCTGTATGGGATCTGATGCCCTCTTCTGGGATAAAGGTGTACATGCAGATGAAACACTCATTAAAATAAAATAAATAAATCTTTTTAAAGGAAGAAATGAAGCTGAGAACTGCAAGTGAGCATGCATGTATGTATTTTTGACTGCGTGTATGATGTGACCAGTTATCAAAGCTCCTGTAGCTTGAATGGTGACCTGGAATTAGGAGCCAGCTAACCCTACCCCTCCTACTTGCTCTCTTGTCAGGGTATTTATCACAGCAAGAGAAGTGAAACTAGAGTGTCGCCCATGACCAGCCAGTCTGGAGCTAAGTGGGAAATTCCAGAGAACTCGTCCTGTCTGTTGCATGTTGCTCTGAGTGGGCGATGAAATGTCTATGGCCACTCAGTCCTGTGCTGAGATGGGAGCCCACACCGTGCTGCTGTCTGGCAGCCCCTGAGCAGCCCCTGTGCGAATCAGCTCTGCAGGGAGACATCGCCATATCTGTGCTCAAACACCTCTTACTGAGTGGCCCCAAAGTACAAGATGATGTTGGAATCTGGGATGTGCCAAGGGGGAAGCTAAAGTTACTCCTTTCAGTGCAAAGATGAAAAGACTTAATTAAGTTTTTAGACAGGGTCTCGCTATGCAACCCTGCTGGCCTGGAAACTGCCATGTAGACTAGGCTGGTCTTGAACACAGAGAGATTCACATGTCCCTGTCTCCAGGGTGCTGTGGTTAAAGGTATGGGCCACCCTGCTGGGTGAAAATTCTTCATCTCATTGTATGAATGTAAGGAAAGCATAGTATATTTATGGGGTTCATACGGTACTTAACTTCAGGCTCTCACAAGGTTTCCTGGGACCTATCCCCCATGAAAAAAGGGAGGATATCCTATTTTAGCACCTGGGATCAGCCCAGGGATCTCACATTCAGCAAGCACACTGCTTCCCACTTCTTTTCCTCAATGACAATTCTCATCTTTGTTGCACAATAGCTGTGATATAATTGTAGCAGAACGGGGTTGCGTAACTGTCAGAACGTGGCCGTTAACCCTGGTCCCACTTTACTTCCGTTTCTTAGTAGCCTGTGATGTGTTGGTTTGGATGACAATTTACCTAAACTGTCTCAAGACTAAGCACCTTTGCCAAGGAACCTTCAGCTTTTAGACAGACCCTTGCTCCACGAGTTCACTGCAGTTCAGTGTGTGCTTGGAAGAGAAGAGTTGTGCCATGCAGGCAATACTGGGGCATTGCTGCTCACATCAGACTCTGCCACTTGGCTCTGGAGCTCCAAAGCAGGGCTCTGATAGCAAAATGTGAATGACGACTGCAGGCCCTGTGTGGTGTCTATCTTCTCCCACTGCTCCACATGTGAGTCCACAGTGTCCTGACTGTGCCCACTCCTGGTCAGTGAGACCCGCAGCTGCTGCTGTGTGCTCTTCTGGGCATTTGGAACTCAGCACGCAACATGAGAGAAGGATTTTGTAGCAAGTCCAGCTTGGGAATGTAATCTCAATCCGACCCAAATTATCTCTGTGCTTTCAGTTTTGGTTACAGGCTTGCACTTCCTGTTCTGAACACAGATGCTGGCACATGCTTGAGAAGTCGCTGCCATCTGTTCTATAGGGCAGTTGTTCTCCAGGACAGCCCTGGCTTGTAGACTTCATCCGATTGGTGGTGAAGGCTTGTGCTTTATGTTGGATGCCATGAGGCCTAGAGTTTTATTGTTGTTTTTTTTTGTTTTTTGTTTTGTTTTTGTTTTTTAATACAGGGTTTCTCTGTGTAGCTTTGGAGCCTGTCCTGGAACTTGCTCTGTAGACCAGATGTCCTCAAACTCACAGAGATCCGCCTGCCTCTGCCTCCCAAGTGCTGGGATTAAGGGTGTGCCACCAGTGCCTGTCTGAATCATGTTTCTTTGTTAGGCCCATAACTTTATAGAACAAGGGAACTCATTCTTTAAAATATTAGCTAAAACAAAAAAGAACTTGGGCACTGTGGTGGCACACTCCTGAAATCCTAGCACATGGGGGTGGAGGCAAGGAGATAAGGAGGAGCTCAAGGCCAGTCTTGGCTTTGTGGAAACCTGTCTCAAACAATAACAAAACCCAACTAACTCAGTTGCCATCTGAAATCTTTGTTTCTAGTCCCACATTCATGTTTGATCAGTGCTCACGCATGCATTTGTTGCTAACGTGTGTCCATAGTGTGTTCTGTGTTTTTGCACTTCATAAATTTCAAAAGTACGTTTTCCTACTCTTTATATCCAGTATATGAACCTCAGTATTTGTTTCACAGAGTGCAGAGGCCCTGGACCCACGGGGTCGGACGTTATTGCACCTTGCGGTTTCTTTGGGGCATTTGGAATCTGCTCGAGTCCTGCTACGACATAAAGCAGATGTGACCAAAGAAAATGGCCAGGGATGGACAGGCAAGTATCCATATTAGCCGTGCATTCATCTCCATGTTTCTGGCTGGAAATGATGAGTCTCAGTGGTAATTTTTCTCTTAGTCAGCTGTGTCCATCTCAGAGCAATAGGCAGGGTTGACAAGGTGAAGCCAGGATGCTGGCCTCATGGAGGGTGACTTGTCTTCCAGAAATGGTCATTCCAGCATCTGTCAGCAAGATCAGTTTTACCCTGGTGTGGTTGGAACTCCACTGAGGCCAGTGGTATAGGTGAAATCAAAGACATGAATGCCAGAGATAGCTTCTTGCGGTGAAATCTTGGTGTTCACTGTTTGGACACCCTCTTACTGTTAGTAACAATAGTTTTGTGTGGACCAAGCAAGAACACTTGTATGTGGAAGTCCTACCTGCCAGAGCTATGTGTAGTCATGGCGGTGTGAGTGCATGAGAAGGCCACTAAACGTACTACGTTTTCCTTGATGAAATGATGAGTTAGTGCTCAGAAGCCATGGCTGTTCCTCATCAGCTGCAGCTTCAGTCCTCTGCCTCTCTGAAGCACATGCTGAGCTGCGCAGATGGCTTTTCATGCTGGCACTGGAATTTGTCGGAGAACGTGTGGATCCTCAGTGATCGAGCTTTGCCCTTTTGTTTTCTAGTTTTACATGAAGCAGTGAGCACGGGTGATCCCGAGATGGTGTACACAGTCCTGCAGCACCGAGACTACCACAACACATCCATGGCCCTCGAAGGTGTACCTGAGCTGCTACACAAAATTCTTGAGGTAGTCATAAGACTGGCCACACCACACTCTGAGCCAAACACTGCCATGACGGCTGGAGACCGCTCCACAGCCTTGTGGTCTTCCTTAACTCTTAAGAACAGTGAATATGGTTTTTGTTGCCAGATAGTGCTGACCTCTGCCTATCTTGTCTTGTTGCAGTGCAAGGTCTGTTTCTTACAAGTTTTGTTTCTGGGGCACAATGCTTGTCTTTTTCAATGCCACTTTAACACTCAAGCCTAAGGATAATGAATGTCAAACACAATTTGCCCAGTGCCCTGTGTTCCTGACAGCAGAGCCCTGTGCTGAGGCCACTCACGGGAATAGTGATGGGCACAATGGCCGTGTAGGCATTGCCAGGGTCTGGGACGACATCTCCTCACCACTCTTGTCACCTGTAGCCACTAGTATGGCTTTGAATCCGTTTCCTTAATTTACTTGCAGTTGCTGACTTTGGGGACATTATCTGTCTTGTGAATCTCAGTGTGAGAGTGCTATGGTTCTGAGATCTTTCATTAGGTGATCTCTGCTAGTGAAGGGACCGACTCCCAAGCACCTGTGATCTGCCCAAGGCAGCAATAGACAGAGGCAGTGGAGGCTCCCCCTTCATTGTTCTAGAGTCTCAGCTTAAGCAAGAAGTGACTTTCCTGGAACAGCTACTTAGCTATTAACCAGTTAAGTCCGCTTCACAGCCTTAGTTAAGGCCTGTTCTTAAGAAACATGGCCGTATGGAGAGAGAGAAACTTGGCTGTAAACCATTGTCTGAATTGTCAGCTGTCTGAAACTTAAGAGAAATCTTATGAAGATACTCATTTCTCATGTAGCCACAATGAAACTTCCCATGAAGTGTAAAGTAGTTACATATGTTGTTTTAAAAATAGATGTTTGTTTAGGGGTGTGTAGAGGTCACGTGGCTCTGAGTTACTGTAAGCGGAGTCAAGTCATTTTTCCCTGAAGCGGTGCTCGTATAGCTCAGACTGGTCAATCCAGGATGACGGAGCTCCTGGTCCTCCGCCTCCACCTCCCAAGGCTGGGATCACAGGCGTGCACCATGCCTAGTTCATGTAGTGCTGGGATGGAGTTCAGGGCTTCTGGCCTGGCAGGCAAGTACTGTATACGCTGAGCTGTGTCACCAATCTTCTAGTTGTCTGTTTGACAAGGAAGAATTAGGATTCAATGCAGAGGATTTTTAAAAGACTGTATTAACCCTTAGAAGTGGGTTGCATTGCTCTGTGTTTGATGCTTCAGTCCCTAGATCATTTCTAGTAGCACCAGAAGCTATTGTTGATGATTGTATGTCTCAGCCATGTCTCTTAGAACATATGTTAGCATTCCTTTCTTACCAGCTGTCCTTGGACGTGGTCTTTACCCAATATTAAAATCTTGGTTTTACTCAGGGTAGATTTCCTTGCCTTCTGCTCTATGCAGGGACAAAACCCAATGTAAAGCCTTGGTGGGAGAATAAGGAAACAATTCAGTCTATAACCTGCCCCTCAAGACAGTCTCACTTCGTAGCCCTGTGCAGAGCCTTGGAGGCGGAAGAGTAATGGAAGAATAAGGAAATAGTTTGACCTATTCTTTCCCCAAGATAGGGTCCTACTGTGTAGCCCCAGCTGTCCTGGAACTCACTGTGTAGACCAGGGTGGCCTCAAACTTAGAGATCCTCTTACCTCTGTCTCTCAAGTGTTGGGATTAAACACACACAACACTATGCGGGGCACACCTCTCTTTTTGGGGGGTCAGTTGGCTTTCTTAAGTAGCTCTTCAAGACTCCTCTGTAAGAAATTAATGAGAGCTGCGCACACACACAAAATCCAAGGATGTTGTGGTGGCATAACTTCAGAAAGCCAAATTCTAAAAGGTTAAGAGAAAACTGGGACGTTGGTTAAGCAAAGGGAAACCCCTTCCTGCGGAGGTGATGTCTAGCATCCCATTTTCATTTGTGTACTGTTGGCCAGTAAATGGGAAGCACTTCCCGCACATCCAGCCTTTACAGTCAGGTTCCCCAGGGAAGAGACGGAGCTGTGAGTCGCCCTGACCCTTCTTAATTCTCTAATGCCGGGAGCCTGATGGACTTGGGTAAAGTTTACACCCAACCCGGTGACTGTTCTGTTAACTTTTTTCTTTTAAGTGGCATTTACGTATTTGGAGTGAGGGGATGCACGTGTACCACAGCATATATGATGTGAGCTTCACAGGACATCTGTGGGAGTTGGTTCTCTCCTTCTACCATGTGGATCCCAGAGAAGGAACTTGGGCCACGAGTCTTGGCTGCAGGCACCTTTGCCCGCTGAGCCATAGGCGCCTCTTAGCTTTCTTAGCTGTACGCAAGTGTTTTCATCCGTACAAGGTGACAGATCAGATATAAGTTATTTGTTTTGGGCGTACATAGTTGCTTTCTCTCTCTCCTCCCTTAACTGTTTAAGAAGCCATATTAGACCCTGTGGTGGCGGCGGCGCAGGCCTTTAATCCCAGGATCATCTCTGTGAGTTCGAGGACATCCTGGTCCACAGAGGAGTTCTAGGACAGGCTCTAAAGCTAAAGAGAAACCCTGTCTTGGAAAACCAAAAAAAAAAGGAAAGAAAGGAAAAAGACAAAAAAAAAAAAAAAAAAGCCACATTAACTCTGCTGTGCTGGTTTGGTTTGGTGGTTTGTGTCATGGTCACCTATTATAAACCTTTATCTGCCCTTCAGGCCCCGGATTTCTATGTGCAGATGAAATGGGAGTTCACCAGCTGGGGTGAGTGACTGTGGGCTTGGGACTTATTTGTTTTCAAATTTACATAGCCTGTTGATAGGTTTATGTTCCTTTACAAAAGCTGTGTGTGTGTGCGTGTGTGTGTGTGTGTGTGTGTGTGTGTGTGTGTGTTAAATTCAAATCTGGTAGCTGACCTGCATTCCCATGTAGTTTCCTCTAGCCTGAACATGGATAAATACAGCATACAGACACTTTTTCTCCTGCTTGCATTCTGTATCCCTGACACCCACTTTAGTCTTCTTAGGGGTGAGTAGGGTTGGGTCACTAGAGCCTTACCTGGCTTTCTGCTCTCTGTAGCCTATGCTGGCCACAGATTTTTGTCGGTCCTCCTGCCCCTTGGCTGGGACTAGGCTTGTATCCTGTGGCCGCCTAGCTGTCTTACTCGTTTGAAAACCTGTTTGTAATGCTAACACTTAACACTTTCATGACTTACTGCAATTTGTTACTTTGCTTATGTTGCTTAGCTTGATTCTTCCAAACTTGTTATTCTGGGGAAAATGAGGCAAATATTGAAATAGTTTTCTTTCTTTCTATTTAATTTTCTACAAAATGCATGTATTTCCTCAGACTGTTCTGTAAAGCAATTGATGATATATTTACCTGGGTATCTGCTTTTCCTTCTTGTGGGTCAGTGAACTAACACTTGATTTTGATAGCTTTTCATCTCAGTAGGATTTCTAGCTTTGATAAAAACACAGCAGATTTTCGATCCTTGATAGATTGTGAGTGGAGGCTATAGTGTGGCCATGTAGCAGTGGACATGTGAAGTGAGAAGTCCAGGTGGGCCCGCTCCTCAGCCCTGGAGGGTCGTCCAGGCGGGCCCGCTCCTCGGCCCTGGAGGGTCGTCCAGGCCGAGAAGACTGCTGCCAAATTTGTTTACTGTTTCCTCTGATGAGTTAAAATAAAAGACTCATTTTTCTTTACTTTTTGTTAATTTATTTAATGCTGGGAATTGAGCCCCAGGGCCTGGTGCATGCTAAGCATGCACTGAACCACTAACCTTCCTGGCTATGTCTGTCTGTCTGTCTGTCTGCTTGCCTGCCTCCCTATGTTGCTGGGATTGAATTTAGTGTATGCAAGTGAGCTATCATGGGATATAACTCCAGCCATTTAAAATTATTTTAGTTTAAAATGGCCTTACTAGGTTGTCTAGATAGCCTCAAACTTGCTATGTCGCTCAGGCTAACCTCAAAGTAGAACTCCTGCTTCAGCCTCCTAAGTGCTATGAGTGGCGTGCCCCACCTTGCCCAGCTTCCATTTCTGGTTTTTAGGATGAGTTCCTTTACAAGCGTGAAGGAAGAAGTCCCATTGTGTTTGACCAGTCATGACCCAACCACTCTGCCCTGAGTTCCTGGCTCATACATTCTGCGTAGCCCTGTGCTTTTCTCAGTAATATGCCTCTTTCCTCCAGTGCCCTTGGTTTCTAGAATATGCCCCAATGACGTCTGTCGCATCTGGAAGAGCGGTGCGAAGCTGCGCGTGGACATCACTCTGCTGGGGTTTGAAAACATGAGCTGGATAAGAGGGAAACGAAGTTTCATATTTAAGGGAGGAGGTGAGTCTGCACTGTAGTGATCCCTGCTCACTGTGTTGCCCTGGCTGGCCTGGAGCTCTCCTTGTAGACCAGGCTAGTCTCTGCCTTCTGATGCTGATGTTAAAGGTGTGCACCACCATGTCTAGCAACACAGTAATTTTGAGCCATCAAAATGTATTTGTATTTTATTCTTTATCTATTGGATGCTTCGTCTTTGTGGCTGTTGTAATTGGTTCTTGGGCACTGCACCCCTTTCCTTCTGGAGACTGGCTAGTTCCCTGCTCGTTTCATTCATTACTTCACCCCAGTTGTCTGTCACATGTCACTTTGCTAGCCTTGGAGTAAACACCTTCTGTCTGTGTCATCCCGTGTCCCTTCCCGACTGGGCATGGTTCCTAGTGAAGGGGGAGAGAGCACTGCTCACCAGAGTCTGAGAGGGCATTGACTCCAGCAGTGTTCTCTGAAGGTCATAGGGGAAATGTGCTGCTAATAGAAAAGGAAAATTAGTTTTAAAATCTCCATTTTGGGGATGATGCTCTGGGGTCTCCTATGACTTGTAGATTGCTGGCCAGACAAACACTGTACAAGGAGAATCAGTAATCAGTACTCTTGGAGGTGAGGTTCTCAGTGGTGGTATGCTCCCTGTCACCCTGAGCGCTGGCTGATTCAGCCTTCAGTTTCTGGGGGAGGCGGGGCGGATAGTACAGAAAGAAAAAAGAAAAAGCCAAACAAGTGTGCTGTGAGTGCCAACAGTGCATGTGAGGGCTTATGGGTAAAGGTGGCATCGCTGGTTCTGTCTTCCTCACACTAGTGTTCTTGTTAACAGACAACTGGGCAGAGCTGATGGAAGTCAACCATGATGACAGAGTGGTCACCACTGAACACTTTGATCTTTCTCAAGAAATGGAGCGCCTCACCCTGGACCTCATGAAGCCAAAAAGCAGGGAGGTTGAACGGCGGCTCACAAGCCCAGTCATCAACACCAGCCTTGACACTAAGAATATCGCCTTTGAAAGGTGCGGATTTAGACCCCAGTTTACCATCTAGTTTGGGGACTGCCTTCATTAATGCCATATTTGCAGTAATTAGAAATTGTGACGGGATTAGGACCTTTTCTTTTCTACTATGGTTGATGTTACAGACTTTAAGAGTGATCTCCAATGCCATCCAAGTAAGAACCGTCCGGCTGCCGGTGACTTAGTGTGACCTGAGCTAATCTGACGCTGCTCTGGATCCAGGCATCCTTTTTCCCCATGAATATGCTAACTAAGCTCTTTAAAATTGTTTTCTTCCATTTCCACTGGACAGTTGGTGAAGAAAACAGAGGTGTCTCTTTAGGCAAATCTAAAACATAATTGCCTTTTTCTTTTTGTGTAAGTAAAACCATGGACTCATGGTGTCTATAACAGGGTAGGATATGCAGCCGGTGTTGTGTCTGGGGGTCGCTTCTGCTTTGGAATTAGGAACTGGATTCCTGAAGTAGGAAGTCTTCTTGCCAGACCTGGCTAGGGACATTGAGGGTTAGGGACCGACTGGGACCATCCACAAAGATCTCGCTAGATGTCTGGTTGTCATTATGCGCCTCTCCAGGCAGCGAGGCCCTTCTGTGTGAGGCTCTAGACTAGAGGAGGCCATTGTCACGGCCACAGCCTGTCAGCAGAGATGAGAGCAGGGTGACTGACAGCAGTGACTCTAGGCAAGTGGCCCAGCTCTCCAGTTTCTTTAGTGGAAGCATGTGAGCTTTAGAACAAAGCTCCTGAGAACCTGTGACCCTAAGGTCGTGGCGATTCCCTGTTGTTTACTGGGATTGTTAGAGCCATTGTTTGTGATGAAGTAAGTGTGTGTGGACTGAGTGCAGATGGGAAACCAGAGTGCCTTCCATTGTACTGAGGACGGAGGCACGTTGTGTCTTCCTGTGGCTTTCCTGACGCTGCCAGTGGGCTGAAGTGAGAGTGCTGGAGACAGCTGTTTGCTCTCATCTGTTTTAGTGGTGCTCATATGTGATCAGTGCCCTGAGACATATGCAGAGCTTTGAGCCATTCCTGAGTGTGAGGTTTGGGGACTCAAAGATGTGTGAATAGTCATGTATGGTTCTCGTGGTTCTTTGCCATGTTACAGTGGGTACTTTAGTCCTTTTCCTGGGTCTGTACTAGGGATTTGACACATACAAATCACTACCCTTCCTGATGAGCTTTGACCCATGGTGTGTACTTGTTGCCCTTGGGATTTTACTCTTTCCCAAAGACTATGCTGTGCCATATTGGAAAAAAAAAATCCCCGCCACTTCAGAGCTGCCTTTAAATTGTATAATAGTCACTAAGTCACAGTGTCTGCTAAGTGACCTTTGGTGTGTTAGTCTCAGGTGGGACAGACAGGAAGGAGGAAGCGGGGTTCTCTGTCATCTTCAGATGCCTGTGTATGTAGAGCTAGTGAAGGCACCAGGAGTCATAATAGCCAGGTTTAACATAGTAGACACTGACACTGGGCATTCTAACTCAGCTGCTGTCAGAGTGGAGCTGCGAAGGGTGGGGGCAGCAGGAGCCAGGACTGCGGGCAGGGAAGAGCATGGAGGCCCAGCGAGTGCTGACACTAGGCATCGGCACCCCTTTGGCTGTTTCGGAAACGGCAGTTTTCCAGCTTAAACATCATTGATGTCGCAAAAATAAGAAACTGAGGAATGATTTAACTAAATAGAATATCTCGATTTTTGTTACTGGTGACAGCAAGAGCTATTACTTGATAGTTATTGGGTATGGTCCCAAACCCCTGTTCTTGTTTGTGCAATGTAAGCTAGAGTAGCCAGCATTTGCTATAATCCCTTTATGACTTCATCTCTTGCCACGTGGCTCTTGTTGCACTAACTGTAAACTCTCAAGAGGAAAATTATCATCCATGGGTCTTCCTTTTATGATGGGTTAACACAGACATATAAACCCATTATGTCCCAATTTGATATACCAAGAAGGGAAACTGAAGCATAAAATGTAAAAGCTGAATTCTGCTTTTGTGATTTGTCTAACCTGCCACTGTTCCCTGAGCTTCCCGTGTCCACGGTCAGACAGCACAAAGGGTGGACTTTTGACAGCTTTACGTAGTGCTGGGCAAAGTCAGGATGTGATGTCCTCGACAAAGGGAGGACTGGACAGCTCCTGAGGGGAAACACCTCCCAGAGCAAGATGTGCTGAAAACAGTTCACACCCAGGAGTGGCGGGAAGTGCTTGCCTGTAATCCCAGCATTCTGCAGGTGGAGGCAAGAAGCTCACTAGTTTGGGACCAGCCTGGCCCACATAGCAGCATCCTGTCTTGTTTGTTTGTTTGTTTTTGTTTGCAAGACAGGGTTTCTCTGTAGCTTTGGAACCTGTCCTGGAACTTACTCTGTAGATCAGGCTGGCCTCAAACTTACAGAGATCCACCTGCCTCTGCCTCCCCAGTGCTGGGACTAAAGGCAGTGTAACACTGCCTGGCTGCAGCATCCTGTCTTTAAAGCACAGCACACAAAAGAAAAATCAGATCCTAGAAGCTGGTCTTGGATCCTGAATACATTTCCCCCCAGAAGTGTGCAGCCCTAGATACTGGGTTTCTACAGCTATGACGGCTCTCTGGCTCCCTCAAAAGTTGTCCATAGATTGGAGTCAGTGTCTGGGCTGAAAAAGCACTTTCCACTTTCTTTCCTCTACTCTACCTGAGCTGAGGGACACATGACTCCAGTCACTGTGGAAGCTTTAATTGCCTTTCACCAAGAGGTGAGGAGCTCTGTGCTTAACTTCTGAGAATTCCTGGGTGGAGATGGAGGCTTTTATGCCCCTGCCTGCAGTAACCGACCCAGATACCTCCTTGTAGTAAGCAGGACCTTGAAACACTGGTCATCCTCACTCACCTCTTTAGGATCGCTGTCCAAAAAATGTCTCAGCCTTTGTCCCCTGTGCTGGCAGTTCCTGTTTAAAAGCCAAAAGTGAGTTTGAGGCCAGCCTGGTCTACAAGAGCTAGCTCCAGGACAAACTCCAAAGCTACAGAAAAACCCTGTCTAGAAAAAACAAAACAAAACAAAACAAAAAAAAAACAAAAAAAACCCCAAAGTTTCCGCTTTGTCTGGAGTGGGGCAAATTTATTGATAACTGTGGAAGGTGGGTGGGGGATGGTTAAGGCATCTGTCATTGGTAGCATCCTTTTTTTGGACAAGGGGACCCTGATTTCCAAGTATCTTTGACTAACTTAAGCTGGGGACTGTAAAGGCTGTAGGGGTGAAATCTGAATGGCATATTATACATGTAGAAATTTGTGGTGTTCACTTTTTATCAGAACTAAATCCGGATTCTGGGGCTGGAGGACAGATAAAGCAGAAGTTGTTAATGGTTACGAAGCAAAGGTAAAAGGAAACTCTTAAAAAAATAAGATTATTATAGCTTTTTAGCGTCTGTGCAAATGAGGAGTCTGTTCTGATTGTTTCCATGCATCTGTGCAGGGGACCCTGGGGAATATCCCTAATGTGTCTCTTGCTGAGGTTTAGCTAGTGGTTTCCAGAAAATGGATAGCATGCTCTGAGCAGGTCCGTGGCTTTCCTAAAGCGAAATGATTGCTGAGAAATGAGCCAGTCATTTCTTTGATCTTATTTTTTACATTAAATTTAATCAGTTTATCTTTTTAAAGAAGATACCATGAGTAAGTAATTTCTGTGAATCATTATTACTTAAATTCTAATTGATTTCTAGAGCTGATGCTGGCTCAGTTTTTAAAGATTAGCCCAGCCCACTTACATGGCATGAGTGAGCTGAGATACCACTGTAATCACAGGGATACCTGTCAATCATCTGACATTTGTTGGACTTTCCTTAGTGTACAGCAGGGATGGAGGGAGCCAGGTGTTGTAGGGTCCTCTGCTGGTCTCTGAGTGAGCCAAAAAAAAAAAAAGCTCCATCATGTTCAGCAAGCTGCATTAGAGAGAGCCGCTGTGGTGCAGACTGCTTGCTGTAGCTGTCGGCACACAGTAAACCCAGACCCTCAGACAGGCTGGCAGTTCGAAGGAGCCTTTTTTCTTTTGTCAGTAGAAAGGATGCTGGTGCTCTTTGATCTCCCAGGTCTAGAGAACCTGGGTTCAGCTAAGTCAGTAGTTAGAAGAGCACCACGGATCACAGGAGGCAGGTTTAGGAGCTAGAGGAACCCAGTGGAAGCCGTTTGCCGAGCCCCTTTCGCAGTAGGAAGTGCAGGTCCCAAGCAGGAGCCGTCTCTCCATCTGGAGGAGACTGGGGTTGCTGACTGGGTCCCAACTTTAATTTTGCTGGGTTTGCTTGGCTTTGCTTCAGCATTCTTAGTCTTGCTATGCTTGAGTTGCTTTGGATTTTCTCTGTGTCATTGTCATCTTTTGCACACTTCTCTCAAGGTTTACACAGTAAACAATGTGAGTGTGATAACCAAAATACGGACAGAACACCTGACGGAGGAGGAAAAGAAGAGATATAAAGGTAACCAGCACCCTGCCTCCTTTCTGATCGTGTAGAGCGGGCTTCTCAGCCTTCCCAATGTTGCGACCCTTCTCTCACATTGTGCTGACCCCAACCATAACATTATTTTCATTGCTACTTCATAACTGTAATTTTGCCACTGTTATGAATCATAATGTAAATATCTGTGTTTTCTGGTGGTCTTAGATGACCAGTGTGAAAAAGTCGTTTGAATCCCCCCCCACAGGGGCTGTGACCCATGAGTTGAGAAACACTGTTCTACATTGAACTCTGTTTAGTTTGGGGTAAATGTGTTTGGATATGCAAATCCTAACTTTTTTTCCTAAACATTTCCTTAGTCTGACTCATTCTTGGAGTATTTCACAGTTGATTTCCATTGTAATGAAAGCCATTCATGAGGGCTTGTTTATGTGTTATTACAAATAACTTGGATTTAGTAACAGCACCAGCAGAAATGGAGCATGAGAAGATATTGGGGAATATTATCACTGGGATGAGTGACTTTACCTCACTGCAGTGATGAGATTTTCATGGAGCTTGGCCTCCGGTTACTTTATCCTGGCTTTGCCAGCTCCAAGGCCTTGTGAAATTGTCTGTACTGTAGGCCTCATGTTTCCTCTGTAGTAGAATGGAGGTGGTACTAGGCCACTCTTACAGTCGCTGAGAGGATGCAGTGAGGCGGCGTGTGGCATGTGCAGTCATCTAGAAAGTGCAAGTAGCAACTTGGCCACCAGCTGTGCTCCGGGTGCACAGGCTAGTGCCAGACAGGGCACAGCACTGAGTGGTCAGGGTGAGAGGGATCCTTCTAGCTGTCTCCTAAGCCACTGCTAAAACTGCTCTACTTGAATTCTTGTTTTTGTTTTTTTCATTTTCATTTTCCTAATGATGTATGTTAATCACATATAACAATGGTGACACTGCTTAGATTCCTATAGTGGTTCCTCTAGGCTAAAGTTCCTATGAGAGGATATTCCAAGGGGAAGCTCACCTCATGGGTGTTTTTTATCTCCCTGCCTACAAGTGGAATTGTTACTTGGATCAGGAAGGCTTGATTCTGTTCATCTTCCCTGTTTTCTAGAGGACCGGAATCCACTGGAGTCTCTGCTGGGAACTGTGGAACATCAGTTTGGTGCTCAAGGGGTGAGTTGAAGACAGGGTATTCTTCTGTTTGTGATGGCAGCCACTGGGTCCTGAGTAGGTCACTTGACTTGGAAAGGAACATCAGCTCCCAAGGTGCACTGTGGATACTCTTGTAAATAGAGGCAGGATTTCCTTTTGTCCCCGTCACCTGGTCCCAAACACACACACAAAAACTTGTATTAATTACAGAATGCTCGACCAAAAGCTCAGACTCACTACTAACTAGTTCTTACATATAATGAACCCATTTCTATCAATCTGTGCATTGCCACGTGGTTCATGGCTTTACCAATCCTCTAGCATCTCGCTTCTTGGGCAGCTCCCTGGGGTCTCTCCCCAATTCCACACTCCTTCCTCTCTATTTTCAGTTTGGCTTTCCCATCTTGCTATAGACCATATCAGCTTTCCTGTCTACTAATGAGAGTAATGCATATTCACAGCATATAGAAGGATTATCCCACAGCATACTCTTTGGGGAGAAATTAGATGAATGAGACTTTGAAAAATCTAGATTTGGGAGGAAGGGTTGGTCCTAGAATCGGGCTTTCTCCTCTGTGATAAACAAGGACCTTCTCTGAACATGGCACTTGAGACCAGCTCAGGGCTTTACACTGCTCAGCAACCATTTTTTTGATCCCCAACTAACTGTGTGTTTGGTACTGTGGGTGCCAGCTTCCACATCCCACACCTGCTCACATGGCTGTGTCTTCCATACCTAGGACATAAAGATGAAAAGGGAACTGGGAAGGCTGTTAGACTTGCTTGTTTATGCAGTGAACACGTCAGGCAGACCTGACCCTTAACTTCTGGTTCAGCAGGACCTCACTACGGAGTGTGCCACCGTAAATAACCCCACGGCCATCACACCCGATGAGTACTTTGATGAAGACTTTGATCTGAAAGACAGGGACATTGGAAGGCCAAAAGAGCTGACGATTAGAACACAAAAGTAAGTGGAGGATGTGACCCCATGTTCACCCATGGGACCGTCTGAAATTGTGCTCTTCAGGGTTGGGTTTGATCATTTCTTGCCCCTTTCTTTAAAAGTAATGTTGAAGCTACTTAATCTGACAAATCCAACAGTAACCAGCTCTCTGCTTAGCCTTTGTCATGGAGAACAGAAACAAGAGAGCACCTTTGTTCTGTATTGATTTGTTTTATTCACTGCTATTAAGTCTCAGTTGACAAATGAAATGCTGTCAAGCCCTTTCCCTTCACTGTCAGGTTTCAGAGTTCCTCAGGTTCTAGTCTGTCACAAGTCCTGGTTCAGGGGTAATAAGGAGGTGTGTGTGTGTGTGGGGGGGGTTCTGAAGGGTGCTCTGTCTAGTGCTGAGTAGCAGTGACCTGCCTTTCCCCCACCCCAGCACTCACTCTGTCAAACCCTGCAGATTTAAAGCTACACTGTGGATGTGCGAAGAGTTCCCACTCTCCCTTGTGGAGCAGGTCATTCCTATCATTGACCTCATGGCTCGAACCAGCGCTCATTTTGCAAGACTGAGAGATTTTATCAAATTGGACTTTCCTCCCGGATTCCCTGTCAAAATAGGTATGGTTAAATAAAATTGAGGGGTATTTGCAGGTTCTGCCTGGTTTTTTGGGGGTGGGTGGAGAAACCAAATGTGCTTCAGAGAAATAGAGCATAGTAAGGAGAAATTAGCAGCAGAGTGTGGTGGCACACGTCTTTCACACCAGCACTTAGAGACAGAGGCAAGTGGATTTCTGTGAGTTCAAAGCCAGGCTGGTCTAAGTGAGTTCTAAGACAGCCAGGGCTATGTAGAGAGACCATGTCTGAAATAAAACAGGGGCAGGGGGAGACGATCAATCACATTAAAAGAAAAAGTACCAGAGCTGGGCAAGTGTGGTGGCATATACCATTAATCTCAGCACTTAGAGACAGAGGCAGGTGGATCTCTGAGTTCTCAGCTAGCCAGGGTTACATAGAGAGGCCCTGTCTCAAAAAACAAAAACAGAAAGAACAAGTTTGCACACAATAATCAGAATGGATGAGGCCAGAATTATCCTCTGGCTGGACTGGATTTGAAGACTTGGCATGATGCTTGATTGCTTTTGTTATCACAATGAACATCCCCAGCCAGTAGTTCTATGCACAGACGGTGCTAACAGGCGTAAGAAGGGCCAGAACTGGTAGTGCACGCCTCTGATCCCAGCCGGTAGACAGAGGCAGGCAGATCTGTATGAGCTTGAGGTCAGCCTGGTCTACACAGCGAGTTCCAGGCAAGTCAGGACTGCATTATGAGGCTCTTCTCAAAAAACAGAGCTGCCTTCCTCTCCTCCCAAAGGTGAAGGACACAGCTCGTGCTTTAATGGAAGCAGACGTCAAGTTGGATAATTTTATTTTGAACTTTTTGTTTTTTTTTAATATCTTGATAATACTTCAGTAATTATGTGTGTGTGTGTGTGTGTGTGTGTGTGTGCGCGTGTGTGTGCGTGTGCGTGCGTGTGTGTGCGTGCGTGTTCTTTTCATCATACTCATACCCGTCCTCCCACAACATAACTGCTCCTAGATTCACCCCTCACCACTAGACAATTATTAAATAAAGGCATTTGACACTAAAACCTTCTGCTGCGTACACAGGTTGGCTTTTTGACTGGTATGGACAAGGCGATTTTGGATTTTGGATGGTGGAGTATTCATGACATTTGATTCCTGTCTTGATCACTTGCTACTGTGATCTAGGAGAAAGTTCTTCACCTGGGTCTAACTCAGTCTCAGTTTTCTCATCTGTGGACTGGGGGTGCGTGTGTGCTGGTGTGTGGGGGGTGCACTGCTGTAGGACTGAAGGAAACCTGCTATAAAGTGTGCTTTATCATAATATTAGCCAATGGTTATTGTTTTTGGTGAAGTCTACTGATAGAAGCTTTTACTTTGTCAGAAATCCCCTTGTTTCATGTTTTAAACGCACGGATTACATTTGGAAATGTTAATGGCTGTAGCACTGCTGAAGAGAGTCAGAACATGGAGGGGATCCAGGCCAATACAGGTACAGCTAAAAGACCGCGTCGGCATCTTAGTCCTATGTCATTAACTGAACACTTTGAAGTAAGTCAGTGAGGCGTAAGAGAAACAACTGTGGGTGCTGTGTCGGTTTGTCACTGTGACAAGAACTTGGAAAACCTGGAGGAAGAAGGGTACATCTCAGCCACCATTTCAGGTTGCTCAGTTGGCTCCATTCGGGAGGAGACTCTTTCTACTTTACAGTCCACTGAGTCTCCTTCGTTATGATTATGTGTTAGTTTCCACCAAGAAGAATCAAAGAACAAGGAAAAACTGTCTTCTGGTGGATTTACTGTTACAGTTTTACACTTTCATCTTTTACATTTTGTTGTAAAAGGAGCAGTGGGCCACTTCCCGCCGCCCAGCTCCCGGCTAGCTTTAACCAAAATAATTACACGGAAACTATATTTTAAACATTGCCTGTCCCATTATCTCCAGCCCCTTATTGGCTAACTCTCACATATTATTTTAACCCATTAATGTGTATTGCCACTTGGCTGTGGCTTATCGGCATGAGTCTAACCAGCGTCCGTCTCGGAGAGGAGAGCCATAACGTCTGCCTTGACTCTGCTTTCCTTCTCCCAGCATTCTGCTTGGTCTACTCCACCTCTCTAAGCTGATGTCCTATCAAAAGGCCAAGGCTTTATTTAACCAATGAAAGCAACACATAGAAAAAAGACCCTCCTACATCAACATTTTAGTATTGGCAGCACTGAACTACTGAACTAAGAGTTTCATGTGCTAGCCAAACTGCACCACTCAGCTACGCTGTGGCTCCTGAGTTGCTACTGGTTTCATCTTTTTAATTTGAAATGTTTTAAGCTGAGTGCAGTGACTTATGCCTGTAATTCCAGCATTTAGAGGCAGAAGCAGGAGGATTTGAGTCCCGGAGTTTGATGTCAGCATGAGCATTACAGTAAGATCCCCATATCGGGAAAGAACTATCAAGGAAACAATCTCCTCCCTTCCCCCAGACACTTGAAAACACACCATAGTCTGAGGCAGGAGGATTATGAGTCTGGAGCTAGCCTGGGCTATGTTTTGAGTTTGAGCTATGTAGACCCTTTCTCACAAAAACAAAAACACAAAGAAAAAAGTTGTCTGAGCTGTCTATAATGAGTGGGTGGAGACACTGACAGCTGCCTTTGTGTTTCAGCTTCCGAGGTCACAAACTTCGAGGTTGATCAGTCTGTGTTTGAAATCCCTGAATCCTATCATGTTCAAGACAACGGCAGGAACGTGCATCTCCAAGATGAGGACTATGAGATAATGCAGTTTGCCATCCAGCAGAGCCTGTTGGAGTCCAGCAGGAGCCAGGTGCGCTGTCAGCCCCCGCCCTCGCCCCATGCGTGCACCCCCTGCTCACTGAAGTTTCTAGCTCAGACTTGGTCTAAGTAAAAAGTTTGGTGTGTTCACAGTATTTGTGCAGGTCATTTCACAAAAGTTTGCTCTACAAGAGACCCTCCAACATCACTGTGGCTGCGGTGTTGGTAATTAATTAAAGGCAGACTTCCTGTAACTCAGGCTCACCTGTGTAGCTCTTGCGTATTTTTCAAGGTGTGCTATATAATCTTCTAGAACTGAAATACTACGTTTTTGCCAGTAGTCCTAGTTAAGGCAGTGATGTGGGCTTTCATCCCGGCTCCCTAAAGACTGCCACTGTGTAACAGTTTTTTAGACAGGGTGTGATAAAATGCAATCTTACTCTTGACCGTTTTTCTGTTTTGAGGAGTCTCTTTAAAGTCCTGCATCTCAGTTAGAACTAAGAAAAGAGCACATTGTAGCAGGGCGGGGAGGGGGGTTAATGCCTTATCCCTGGCTTCTGTGGCTTCTGGTGCTGCTGTCGCAGGAGGCTTGCCCATCCACCTTCTGCTGTCCACTGCTCCTAGCTTGGGCAGAGGTCAGCTTTGGCCATAGACAACCTGCTTAGGACCACGGAGTGTCAACACTGTCTTTGTCCTTTCCTGCCTTTTTCTCTAAGATGGGTCTCGTGCTCCGTAGTGGCCTTATGTCTCAGGATTTTGCTGTCCAGTTGTTGGTTATTGGTTTCTTCTTTCATCCCACTGTCCATTCCTCAGGAATTTGCAGAGCATGCTGGGAATTCTTGGGAGTCATGAACTGTGAGCATGGTGTCCATGAGCCTGTCAGTGTTTACCAAAGCGTCTGGGACTCAAGTAACCTAGTCCCACCCTCTCCTTTACTCCCACTCTGCCATCATAGACCCATTCCAGATTCATTTGTTGTACTTTTTTCTTTTTCATTAATTTTTAAAAATGTATATGTATGTCTGTGTCTGGTGCATGAGGTGGCCAGAAGACTATTGGGTTTCTTAAAGCTGAAGTTGTAGATGGTTATGAGCTGCCACATGGGTTCTGGGAACCAAACCAGTTCTCTTAAACACTGCTTTAAGAGACCAGTGCTCTTAAACACTGAGCCATCTCTCCAGCCCTTATTTTTTTGGAGGAGTGGGTGGGGTGGGGTTGGTTTTTATTTACTTTTTTGACAGCTGGGCTATCTGCCTTTGGGAAGCTCCTTGGAGAAGATTCAGCCTTGAGACAAAACATCAGCTCTTGCTCTCCCTGTGCAGATGGGCTGGGCTCTGCTCTCCTGATAGCCATAAGACCTTGGTAGCTATTGAGGACAATGACTAGAGACCAGGGCAACCAATACCCAACTGTGTCTTCTCAGTTTGTCTTTAAAACATCCCTGTCTTGACTGTGTGGCTGTCATCCTAGGGCAGTGGTTCTAGACTGGAACCATGTAAAGTCTGAGAAGGTGGTGGCCCCATCAGGGTGATGCCTGATGCCCTGTACCATACAGTAGGAAAGTGTAGTGATGGTCACAGTCAGTGACAACTTATGAACGCTGTACATGTTCTTCTCACTGTGTGCTCATTTCCTTGTCATTTTGGCAACTGTTCCTTCTACGAGGTATTTATACCCATCGTCTCTTTTTGCCAGGAACTTTCAGGACCAGCTTCAAATGGAGGGATCAGCCCCACCCACAGCTATGAAGCCCAGTATGAAAGGTATGATGGGACTTTTCATGATGTGACTTTTGTTGGCATGGCACTTGTTACATGGCATCTGTGTGGCTCGTGCTCAGCAGGGAGTTTAGGCGTCAGCTTTCGTGCTTCTTTTCATTGTGGTTATCCATTAAGCCAGCTCTGACCTGAGTGCTGACTGGCTCACAGGTTAGGGCTGCCAAGCACTGGGTCAATGTTTTCTGCTTGGCTTGGTCTGTGGCTGTGTGATTGCAGGTCTAGCTGGGTGAGGATATGCAGGGCTAAAGACAGGTGGGGTCGAGCTACGGAAATGGTGGAACCTGCAGTAGTGCCTCCTTCTTCCTATGGGAAGCATGTGTGAGCACTGCTTTCTAACAGACCGGACTTCATTCATAGCTTAGAACTGGGGGATGCTGGCTCACATAGGCCCAGCACCTCCACCTCAGCAGGGTGGACGTCATCACGCATCCGGAGTGCTTGGTACAGCGTGCTCATAGTAATCAGTAAGAATGTAGTTGCTGCCACCACCTCCAGGGTAGGAATAACTCTGTTCCATTTTCTACCCTAGGGCCATCCAGGAGAGCCTTCTAACCACCATGGAAGGCTCGTGCCCAGGTGCCCTCAGTGAGTCAAGCCGTTTTGATAGTGACCTGCAGCTGGCCATGGAGCTATCTGCTAAAGAGCTGGCGGAACAGGAGCTAAGGCTCCAGGAGGAAGAGGCCGAACTCCAGCAAGTCTTACGGCTGTCACTCACTGAGAAATAGACATTTCTGTCCAGGGGCTGCACAGAGGAGAGGCTCTGGGCTGCATGGGGGTGCTTCGTCAGCTGCAACCCTACAGCAGAGGCCTACACTTCCTGCAGACAGCAGCTGCTCCTTCCTTTATGCTAAGGTGCAGGACCAGGGACTCCCCAGAGTGGAGGAGGGCAGCACTGGCAGGCCCCATCTCCAGGCTGAGGGAGGAGAGTATCATCACCTTCCATTAGCTGTCCTGGCCTGCAGGTCACATTTTTACTACCAGCTTTAGACAGTGATGCCAGGCCCTGCAGGTCAGTAGATACATCTTCATCAGAAGTGATGACAAACATCACCGCAGAGTCAGGGTGCTTTTCTACAGGAGAGCCGCAGCCTTTGTAGAGTGCTCACCAAAGAAACGGGTTCTGCTGACCTCTTTATCCCTTCCTATAGGGTCCCTAGGACATTGCCGCCACACCCCCATCTCTACCTTGTCCCATGCCCTTCACCCCCAGCTAGGAGGATATGTACAGGATCTATTTTAGATTATGGCTAACTATTTGCATCAAATTAAGATATACAAATGACCACGGATATTGCCTTAGCCTTAAAAATTACTAATAGTTTAAACCACCTCACTCCACACACTGAGGACCCGATTGGAATCCATAAAGGCAGTTCCTTTGGGAGCAGCATCCTCCAGGCTAAACCGAAGGCAGCTAATCCTGTCCTTGGAGGAGCAGCTAGGGGAATCCATGGCTGGTTCTCAAAGCAGACAAGCTGACCAAGCCATGGGAACAGCAGGGAATCTGGCTACCATGTGTTCAGTGCCTGCTCCAGTGGAGGCTTCCCAGCCTGGGAGAGCCAGCTGCATGAGCCAGCTTCATCAGAGAGCCAGGAGAGCGGACGTGGAGTAGAGGCTCTTCATCCAAAAGGGAAAAGTGACGACTCCATATTGCTTTTTAGAGTTCAAATCAACATCTTTCTGGATAAATATATTTTTTAACAGAATGTTTTTATTATTTTTAAGAGATATAAAAATGACTACTCCCATCAGTAGCAATACAAGGTTATGCATTTTAACCAGATTTTCTCAGGCCTTTTTTGGATACCTTTAGTAGTTAACTATTTTGTCTAACCCTCCTGTAAATACCTATTGCATAACAGACCGACCCCTGGGGAATGCAGCCAAGGGCACCTTGCACCCCTCACCTGGTGCAGGCATTAACCCCACAGACTGCGCTGGTCACATGCTAACAGTACCTTCCTCTGTTCTGAGTCTGTTTCCTGTTATGCTTCTGTTGGGATAGGAAGAGAGAGTCCACCATTCTCAAGAACGTCTGTTTGATACAGTCAGTGTTGCCAGTAAAATGTTCTTAGTCAAAAAGAATTGTGATTTTTAATTTCTCATAGCACCTACCTTTTGTGATGGTCTAACCAAAATTCCTTCCCTGTACAGAAGATGAGGATGGGCATCACATTTGCTTTCTACTCAGCTTGGCAGTCTGTTTACTTGGCATTCGCCAGGAGCAGACACTTGTGGGAATGGCTGCACTGGGGCCATGTTTACTCACTAAGGTGAATCCCAGGTTTGCGCTCCATTGCTCTGCTTCCTGAAGTCTGTGCTTGTGTCCCTAGGAAGTCACTTAAAAAAGGACTGAGCACTGCATCACCATGTTGCAGCTTTCCCCATGTGTTCTGTCTTAAAATGCAAATAAATACGCTTCCATAGAGGGCGCTCACAGGGCCCTGCTGGTCAGTTGTGTCTCTTCTGCAGTGCGTTCTCTCAAGGCTGCAGGAACACACACTCCCTGTTTGCAGTACCTGCCCTTTACAAAGAGTCACCCGCCCCCAGCTCTCCTGCCCAGGGCGCGGTCAGCATTGCCTCACAGCTTGTGCCAGGTGGAGATGAATGAAAAGGATCCAGGGGAAAATGGGCAGTGTCAACACCGCCGATCGAAGCCAGAGTGATGGGGGATATTTCTAAGGCATTCAAGTAAAACCAGGCCCTTAAAAGCAAAGGGCTGAATAACGTGTTTTAGGGTTCTGGAGGGGACTTGGTTGTCCTAGGAAGATGGGAGGAGCAGCTGTGCTTTGGGGAGTAAGCAGTATGTGAGCCACACCCCCTTTGCCGGCCACAGGCAGTCTATGGATGACTTAACACCGAGTAGTTCACCAAGGCCCATGCTCCAGTCACTTCTACCTAGAAGCGCCGCCCCACTGAGTACAGGTTTCTGAGAGTCTGTTCCAGTCTTGTGACACTACAAGGAAGATGGACTGGACTAGAGATTTTAAGTGACCATGGGACAGTAAGTGATGGAGGTCAAAGTGCTGCCTAGCCCTGAGTCGAGAAATAGGTGTGGTGTAAAGACTGAAGTCCAGCTAGAAGCTATGCGACTCGTGCTCCGGAGTCCCCAGACCTCCAGCAGCACTGGGAGATGAACCTGTGTGGTCTAGAGTGCTCATCACACATCACATCAGTGGCTACACAGGTCATATATGGGGTATGGTTTGGCTGAGGTTCGTTCAGATGTCCGTCACTCCTTACAGCCTTGTGTTCCCTTTCATAAGCTGTTTGTCTGAGATAGGATCCATCTGTGGAGCCCTGGTTGGTGAGAGGACCATCTACTGCTGCCTTCTGAGTGCTGGGATTAAAGGTGTACAATTTCTATTTGTTTTCAAAAAAAAATAGTTAATCGTGTGCATGAGGAGAGAAGGCGTGCACGTGAGTGCTGGTGCCCTCAGAAGCCAGGGGCTCCCGGAGCTCAGCAGAGGTGGTTGTGAATTGCCTGGTGTAGATGTGCTGGAAGAGAAACGCATGCTCTTAATTGTAAACCATCTCTCCAGCCCCACAATTTCTGTTTCCAACCAAGTGTCTCTGGTCCAATTCTTTGTCCTGGGACTCATCCATATCCACACGATTATTAACAAGCAAAGGACAATAACAAGGTGGTAAGATTTTACCCTTTCCTTTTAAAATCTTTAAAATGACAACAAAGATTACAGTGATATATCAAAACAGGTTGTTCATGAAGTGGGGCTGGACATGCCTCTCAGTGCCCACATATTCCTCATCCATCAGGAACTTCTGGGGAGAGCAGTCTGACTGTGTGGCCATGTCTCCTACAGTTTAGTATTTTACATCACCCTGGCTTCAGGGTGCTGGTGCTGATAAAGAAACTGAGGCTCGGGAGAAGAGTAGCTCCTTATAGTTGGCCTTGAACAAAAGTGCGGGACTGCTGGCCCAGCCCAGTGTGAGTCTGGCTCAGCCTTACTATTTCATATACTAGTTTAAACTCCACTGCACAGGTCTACCTTAAATTAATGAGGCCAGATTCAAATGCACACCACATACACCTGCACTGAAGTTTTCAAAAGAGATTATATGAGCAGGTTGCCCTTGTGATGTCTGTTCACGACATATGCTTGGTGTCTACCCACGGTCAGCAGAGGGCATCAGAGTCCTTGGAACTGGAGTTAAAGGTAGCTGTGATCCACCATCTGGGTGCCGGGAACCAAACCTAATTCTCTACAGAAGCAACAAGTGCTCCTAACCACTGAGCCATCAACATAGCCCCACCCCTGCATTGTAAACGCTTGGAAACAAAATGATAAAACAGCAGATAGGGTTCCTCTTTAATTTTGATATTTTAATGGCTCAGTGTTACAAGTTACAGACAAGACCCCAACAGTTACAGTGCTCATCAGTTAATTCACATCGAGTACAGGTTGTTAGATGACAACTTGTGGGGAACACAAGACTAAGCATTACAACAACTGTGACAAAATTAAATCTAGCATAATAAATACTAACAACCACTCTATAACTACGAGAAGTATCAGTAGGAGAACTCAAGTTCAGTAGCAGCACTTGAAGAGCCGAGTCCTGCACACAGCAGCCTGCACAGTGGACACATAGTTGACCCCTCTACACCCTAGGAGTAGAGGGAGAGCTAAGTCATGTTCCCATCTGGAAAGTTACAAAAGCTTTAGGCCATGGGTGAGAGGGACATCAATATGTTTGAGTCAGGTGGAGTTGTTCTTCTGACAGGCCAGGGGCCCATGTGACTACGACCTAGGATACAATTCCAGCCCAATTGTGGCCACTCAAGTCCAGTGCCAATGAAGGCAAGAATTGATGGCCTAAGTTCTCCACAATGAACACTGGCCTTTCAACCAGGGTATTCCAGGGCACCTCAGTAGAAAGAAAACATAGTCTTTGTTTTTATATTTACCTATTCGTGTGTGGAGGTCAAAGAACAAGCCATGGAGTCAGTTCTCTCCTTCCACCAGATGAGTTCCAAGAATCAAACTCAGGTTATCAGGCTTGGTTGCAAGCCCCTCTACCTTCTGAGCCATCTTACTGGCCCCCATGTAACACACCATGACAGAATGGCTGAAAGCAGGGGATGTCTACATGTTAAGTCTTCCTCTTCCTTATTTTAAGCATTAGTGATTAGTCCTCTCCAGCGCAGCTCTTCTGCACACTTGGCAAAGGATATGTCTTTAGAGGGAGCCTTGGAGCTTCAACCTTTACTTTTAGCCAGCACAGCCAAACAAAAGCACCAAGATGCGGACTCAGCAGCCAATAACTAATGCTAGGAAACAATTACTGCTCGATGCTTTTCTAAGCCCTGTCTAGATCAGTAGTCACTTCCTACAAGTTCTGATTCCATCATCTCCAGTGGCTCACGTGCAACGCAACTTATGCTGTCCCAGAAACTTGAAGCCGGGCGATCTTCTGTAGCGGTCACCGACGACGAATGGGCTTGTAGACACAAAATGCCATAAGGATGATGGTCACCAGCAGGATGCTAAAAATGGTTCCCATCAACACTGCAAAGGGAAAACAGGTTACCTTGTGGGAGCTCCAGGCTCCATGATTTCATTAAGAGACAGTGCTTTTTCAATGCTACTTGACCCAAGGGTACTTACTACGGCCGGGTGCCAGAACTAGCCAGGTACTTACTCAAGTTACCCCACAGGTACAGGAAAGTGAGCAAGTGGAAGCACTCATAACCAGAGGCCCCGGGGGGTGGGGTTGTCAGATCCCCTGGGATTAGAGTTACAGAAGTTTAAAGTGGCAATCAAACCCAGGGCCTCTGCAAGAGCAGCTGGTGCTCTTAACTGCTGAGCTCTCTCTCCAGCCCCCAGCTGTTTTTGAGAGTGAAGTTCATGTCTAAAACATTCAGGGTGCTCACGGAAGAAGTGGGGACCTACTTCTTCAGGGAAGAAGAACTCAGCCTGGCAGTCCAGGGCTTTAGCTACGAACGTAAGCCACTTGCTTCACTCAGCAGCAGCGGTCTTCTGTGACATTCAAAGCGCTGTGACCTTTGATAAGCAAAGGCACATTTATAAATGCTTAGTTCCAAGTTTGTGGGCCCACACCAGGCACCAGCGGACTTGACTATGGTTATGCTGGTCGCAGTCCAGTTCCTCTGAAAAGCCTAGACCTGCCTACTTTCAAGGTAGTCATTTCAGAACATCTGTGCCTGCTCCACCTCTATCCCATCACATCCTCTTAGCCTAATTAGTACACAAAGAGCTTCTTTTCTTGGTGGGTAAGGGGGAGAAAGGATAGGAAAAATGACAAAGAGAGCATTTCACAACTGCAGAAGGCCAGATGTGGTTTTGAGAGCATGTCACTATTCCAGAAGGCCAGGTGTAGTTTTGAGATCTTTATTGGTGCTGGGAACCAAGCTCAGGCTCTCTGCGGGTGTAGCCAGGAATTGCTGCTGAGCATCTCTCTCTTGCTTCTATTTTAAGAAGCAGATTTCTTTCCCTTTAATTTTAAAGCCCCTTCTAGTACAGAAATGGTTTGAATGGAGCAAGAGAATTTTAAGTACAGTTGTACTCATAACTTTAGGAAACTGGAAATTAAAGACTTTTGACAATTTGGACAGGTATTTAGTTGACCTGGGCTATCTGGAGATATGGCATTTAGCTTGTTTAAGACCAAGATTGTGTTACTAGACCCAGCACATACCCATAACTCTAGTTCCAGGGGTATGATATCCACTTCTGGCCTCACTGGATACACAAATGAACACACACACACACACACACACACCACACCACACCACACCACACCTAAAATCCAAACAAAGGAAAAAAGGAAAAAGCTTAATTAGAACCATATGCTAGGTATCAATATTATTTGAATTAATATCCATTTGGAACCTGATAAGCCCCTCTATTCTTCATCCTTGTACCCACCTCTCTTGCATGGCACATCAGTAACCAGACGGGTTCCAAAAACAACCTTAAAAGACTTTGTTTCAAGATAGCGTCTCTATGTATGGACCTGGCTGTCCTGGATCTCACTCTGTAGACCAGGCTGGCCTCGAACTCACAGTTATCCACCTGCCTCTGCCTCCCAAGTACTGGGACTATAAGTGTACGCCACCACCACCACCTGAAAGACAACTCCATCCTATGGTCACTTCCCATCACTGAGAATCATGTTCTGCATCAATAAAGTGTGACAAATGAAAACCCAATTAAAAGAATTTCTTTAAGCTTAACTATGGATTACCTTCAAGCAGTGTTCAATAAAGTACTGGGCAAAGAGTAAGTGCATATAGTTGAACACTTCACTTATGGTCAAGACAGGCAGCACTCATGGAGGTGAAGAGTTCGGGGTTTGAGGTCAGACTGCCTGGGTTCCCATGTGCTTCCTAGGCTATGCATCTTACTAAGGGCCCCCAACTTCTGTGTCCTTGTTCATGAAATCAGCGATGAAATTCCCACTGCCCTCAACTGCCTAGGGACACATTTCGTGAACTCCAGGTGGTAAAGGACAATTATTTCTACTTTGTCCCAGACTCTAGATATATATGCATGATTACTAAGCAGACTGCCTCAAAGCATCAGTGCAGACAGATTACCTGCTTGATGTTGCAATACCACAGTGTAAACTTTCGTAACACTCTTTCTGTAGTTGATGATGATGATGATGATGACTACTACCACTACTACTACTACAGCTAAGACAGTCTGGGAGCATCCTCAGCTTGCTGTTCTTCAGCAGGGGTCTTAACCGAAAGGGTTAGGACTGGAAACATTTTGATTGTGTGGACTGCAAGTGGTGGGTGTGACTGCACCCAGAGGGTAAAGGATAGGGGAGCTCATAAACATCCTATTGTGCTCAGGACAGCCTCTCCCCCTCCCCGCAGTTAAAAAAGAATCACATGATTGAAGGCATCAGCTGTATACAGGGCTGACAAACCCAACTCTAAAGGATTAGGCTGGAAACCTCTGAAAACTACTTAGCGAACTGCTAGATAGGTACAAAGTAAGTGGGCAAAACGTGGGAGAAAACAAGCCATAGAAAGACAGCCCAAAACGATATCAGGTGGAGAGGGTGGGTAGAGGAGGGAGAGACACATCTGGCTTGCCGAGTATCAAGGACCAGAGCTCCTTTCAAGGCCACGCATTATGTGATAGATACTCCCCAAAGTTGCTTCAAGCTCCCACAAATCCCAGATTCAAGTACTGGCATTCACCATGCCATACCTGGGTATCCCTGAGTAACATAACTTTACCTTTCGGCTTCATTTTCCTTTTCTGTTAAAACAGGATTGAAAAGCCCTACTATTTCATTAGCTCACAATGAAGCTCCCCAAATACATGTAAGGCCTGAGCGCAGCACCTGGTGTGTAGGGACTGCTAAAACGTCCATTACAAACGCCATCGCTGAGAACGGGCCTATTTGGCAGGAAGAGGGATGGATGCAGGTTTACCCTACTGCCCAGCTTGAATCCATAGAGTCGGACATGAAGGCACAAACCCAGGTCTCCAGCTTCTAATTTCAGCAGGTGCCGCCAGCACACAGGGCAAGAGAGCTGGCTCCCAAGCTTGGGCTGACAGCAGGAAAACTGGCTCTGTGAGCACCAGACGTCAGGGACAGCTCCCGCGCCGCCCGCTCTCAAGCCCGGGTGCTCCTAGCTCTGGCTGCAAACGCGCATCCCGCTCGGCCCCGCCCCGCTCTGCTCACCCAGGTTCTGCCCACGCAGCACCGCGTAGGGCCGGCTCCGCTCCGGGGGCACCCCGGGGTTCGGGGCCTCGGCCTGCCCCAGCAGGAGGCTGCAGAGCGCAGCACACAGCCGCAGCCACCCCGCAAGCAGCATCTCTGGAGCCTGCTCCGCACTGCGCGTGCAGACGCGGCTTCCGCCTCAAGCCCCGCCTCCAGACGCGCCCTTTCCGCGCCAGCACCTTCCGTGGCCGGCATTCGCCTGGTTGTCATGGAAACTAGACGGTGGGCGGGATTGGGAGAGGACTGGTGGAGACGGTACAAGGTTCCGCCAATGTGGTCCGGTCTTAATACTGCACCCAGGCCAATTTCCGTGAGGATTAACGTTCCGCTCAGAATGTTCCCTGCTCACAACGTTGAAAGGCTTTGCTTTACAAACCCATGCATTTTCGTGTTCAGTCGTCACCATAGTCTGGGGAAACAGACTATGCATTCCCATTTTACATGCATTCTCTCAAGGAACCCATATCCTGAACATCTTTTTCTAAAACTGCAGCTTCCTCCTCACTCAAATATTTCCATTCCACCTAGCCTCCTGCTTAACTTCATTGCCATTTGACGAATTTAACACGTATTTTTCTATTTAAAACACACACACACACACACACACACACACACACACACACACACACACACACACACACACACACTGACCCACCTGTGTCCCAGGGCTCTGCTCCAGAGGAGGAGACAGGGTCAGAGCAAGACACCTGATGAACTCTATATAAGGTGGAGAGTGATGCAGGAGCCATTCAACATTAACCTCTGACTTCTACAAGCACGAATGCACATACTGTGCACACACACCCACAGACCCAGGTGCACTCACACACATATAAATATACATATGCACGTGTAACATGTATATACACGGCTTTAAACGTGCTGGAGAAGCCTCTCCTTGCCTACCACAATATAGAGCAAGCAAAGGACCCCAGCCATCCTAAGTGCCAGAGCTACAGTGGACCCAGTGACAGTTTTTTTGACACATTGTTTATACAATGATGGATGAGCATTGCTAAGAAGCAATGGAAAGCATCTCCATCCATCCATCCATCCATCCATCCATCCATCCATCCAAACACTTCTGGTGAGTGGATGGGCATATGCTGATAGCAGGGTTTCTGATGCTTGTACAAATCTAAGCAGGTAGTAGAGCATATGACCTGCCTTACCAGTATATCACCTCCCTGAGCCTCACTGTTTGAATCCACTAAGAGAATTCCTCTGAACTGTGGGACCAAATACTAAAAAGAATGCAGCTGGCACCATGCATTGTGATTTATATGGGAGCTATGAAGGTTATGCTGGGCATATGTCTAAGAAGAGTGGTATTGGAATGAGCCCAAGAAATCACATACTCTAATCGTTGGTGAATTCCTGAGATACAGGCTTGATTGGCTTTCTCACACTGACGGTCACTTAGCTCTTCCCATGGGAATTTCCTTCAGTTAAAGTAGATACAGAAGAAACCAAAAGACATGTTAAAGAGAATTGCTCTCTTCCCACCTCAGGACTGGCTCTTCTCTTTGTTGTCAACTTTCCCTTAGGAACTGTACACAGCAGGCCTCTTCATATCGCCGAGGCTAGGATGCTCACCCCTCAGAATGCACTTTCCTCATCTATCAAGTGACCTCTGCAACATTTTCAGCACTGTCTTTTTCTTCTGTGGACATTTCTCTCTCTCCAACTGAACTGCAAACTGTGTGAAGGCAGAGGCAGTATCCTCAGGGCTGGAACATGTGCAGAGAAGTTTTCTCAAACGTTTGTTGAGTAGATATAGAACATTGACACTGAAGGAGACACACTCATGTAAAAAGGCTGAAGGTGAAAACAGAAGGCTGGAAATAGCACTTTTGCTCCACTTACTGACTTCACATATTTTTGTTGGACTGGCTAGTTTTGTGTCAACTTGACACAAAGTCACTGGAAAGGATGGAACCTCAACTGAGAAAATGTCTCCATAAGACCTCACTATAGCGCCATTTTTCTAATCTAATCAGTGATTTGGTGGGGGAGGGCCCAGCCACGTTGGGTGGTACCAACCCTGGACTGGTGATCCTGGGTTCTATAAAAAGGCAGGCTGAGTGTAAGAAGGTAAGGCCTGTAAGGCTGAAAGGAGCCAACATGGAGTCTGCCTGGTGCTGTCAGAAATTCTGATCGTGCCTAGTCAATGAGGGGTGACCACACAATGTCAATGCATCAGAATGCCTGGGTGCTGGGAGGGTATATAAGTTTATCCCTGTTGTTAAATAACCGAGTCTTCTGTATGCCTTCTACCTGATTCCCAGTGTCTGAGTCGTTAACGCTGTACCTTCTCACCCCCTCCCCCAAGGAAAATGTTAGGGCTCAGCTAGAGCTGGGCAAGCCAGGAGGAACAAGCCAATAAGCATCATACTCCATGGCCTCTGCATCAGCTCCTGCCTCCAGGCTCCTGCCCTGCTTGAGTTTCTGTCCTGACTTCCTTCAGGGATGAACAGTGATGTGAAAGTGTAAGCCAAATGAATCCTGTCCTCAAGTTGTTTGGATCATGATGTTTCAATACAGCTATAGCAACCCCGACTAAGAAATTCATAAATTTCTAACACAGTGGATTCAGAACTAAATATAATAACCACCAAATATTTATGGCTCTAGATCGTTTGATGTTTTTTGAAAGATTGCATTCATTGTCCTTTCCTGATGTAGGATTCTTTTCTGTATACTATGAATATGTTTTATTGTCATTGGTTAGTAAAGAAGCTTCTTTGGCCTGTGGTAGGGCAGAACAGAGCTAGCCGGGAAAACTAAACTGAATGCTGGGAGAAAGAAGGCAGAGTCAGAGAGATGCCATGTAGCTACCAAAGGAGACAGATGCTGGAACTTTACCCAGTAAGCCACAACCTTGTGGCGATACACAGAATAGAAATGGGTTAATTTAAGATAGAAGAGGAATATGCTAGAGTCACTAGCTAAGCAGCATTGTAGTTAATATGGTTTCCATGTGATTTCAGGTCTGGGCAGCTGGGAATGAACAAGCAGCCTCTGAATACACTTTCCATTCAGTTGAAGTAGAAAGGAAACATCTGAATTCTCAGGTCCTCCCTTCTGCAGTCTTCCCTCACTGTACTGCTCCTCAGTCACCATGCTGACATGAAACAGGAACCCTCCACACAGCCTTTATTAGACAGCTTTTCTTCAGAACTTGAGGTCACATTCTTAAAAAGTTAAAATGATGTGAATGGAATGCCAGACCACAGGAATGATTCCAGTGGATCACCAGATCACAGAATGATGCCAGTGGATCACCAGACCACAGGAATGATGCCAGTGGATTGCCAGACCACAGGAATGATGCCAGTAGGTCACCAGACCACAGGAATGATACCAGTGGATCACCAGATCACAGGAATGATGCCAGTGGATCACCAGGCCACAGAAATGGTGCCAGTGGATCACCAGGCCACAGGAATGATGCCAGTAGGTCACCAGACCACAGGAATGATACCAGTGGATCACCAGATCGCAGGAATGATGCCAGTGGATCACCAGACCACAGGAATGATGCCAGTGGAGCACCAGATCACAGGAATGATGTCATTGGATCACTAGATCACATATCTGAGAGCATCTTGTTTGTGTAACTGGACTGAAAATTCTATTGGGGTTGCAGTATACTCAGCTAAAATTTAATTTCAGATAAGAAATAGAATTTGGTATAAGTATATTCCTAATAGTGGAGAGAACCAAATATGTACGATGTATAGTGATATGTGCGTAAAGTATCATAATAAAACAGTGTTTTTAAGAAGAAAATTTTGAGACTTACTTTTTTAATATTTTGTTTATTTGTTTGTGTTTGAGACAGGGTTTCTCTGTGTAGCCCTGACTGTCCTAGAACTCACTTGGTAGACCAGGCTGACCCTAAACTCACAGATCTGCCTGACTCTGCCTCTGCCTCCCAGGAGTTGGGATTAAAGGTGTGTGAAACACCAATACCTGGATTATCTTCACTTTAAGTATATGGAAATTTTGCATGCATGTATGTCTGTATACCACCTACCTGCAGTGTCCACAGGGATGCTGGATACTCTGGAATTGGAGTTATAGATGATGGTTAGCCACCATGTGAATGTTGGATGTGAACCTGGGTCCTCTAAGAGTAGCCAGTGCTTTTAGCCACTGAGTCATCTATCCAACTCCTTAATTTTATTCATACATATGTGTGTGTGCACGTATGTGTGCGCATGCATGTGTTGTGTATGTATGAATGAATGCTATCTACGTGCAGTGTCTGTGGCGGCCACTAGAGGCTGCTGTACATACTGCAGCCCTTGCAGTGCCCAGGATCTGCTGAGACCTCTCTCTAGCCCCGAAGCCATTGTGCTTTATACTAAAAAACTGTTAAAGTACATCACAAATATCTTATGGACCATCACACTTGTTATCTGTTTTGAAATTCAGATGTCCGATGACGGTGGACACGGGCTGGTTTTGGCTGTCTGGGATGTGTTCCTTTTGGCTTACCGTTGGTGAACAGATGGAAGCACTTCTCTCTACCTACCCGTGGGGTTCTGGAGTCCTCGCCCCAGGAGCACACACAATATCCAGTCTTCAATAGGCACCTTCCACCCTCCAGCTGCAAAGACGAGTTTAGGATTTAGTATGTGACCTGAATTAGACTTCCTTCCAGCCCAGCTCTTGATGAATACTTATCTGTGGCTGTTATTGTTGAAATGAGGGTAGCTCTAAATAGACCTGTCCCAGAACTCTAGACCAGGCTGGCCTAAAATTCATAGAGATCCACCTGCCTCTGTCTCCTGAGTGTTTGTATCAAAGGTATGTGCCTCTACAATCATTTTTAAGGTTTATTTTCTTTTATGTATATGTGTGTTTTGCTTCCGTGTATATGTGTGTTTTGCTTCCGTGTATGTGTGTGTACTGCATGGGTGCCTGGTGCTGGTGAGGGCTAGAAGGTGTTTGTTTCTCTGGAACTGGAGTTGCAGGCATCTGTGAGCTGCCGTGTGGGTGCTGGGAACTGAACCCAGGTCCTCTGGAAGAGCAGCCAGTGCTCTTAACTACTGAGCCATCTCTCAGCACTTCTTACACAATCTTAAAATTACTTCATCTGATAATCTCACTTTTGTTATTATGGTGAAAATCCATACTGTGAAATGAATCATTTTAGCTACTTTTAAATATAATTCAGAGGTATTAGGTGCATCCACACATGTGGCTCATTTTTCAGAACTATTTCATCATCTCAAACAGAAACTCCACGTCCTTTAGAAAGTAACGCAACTGTCCCCCCAGCCCCCATCCCTAGTGACCTGTTTTACTTCTAGCCTCTACATAGTTATCTATTCCAAATAAATAGATCACTACCAAGTAAGTGGAGTGTACATTTGCTTGCTTGTTACCCTTAAACAACTATTTTGGTGGCTTGTAGCAATTTTTAAAAAATTTATTATATACAATATTCTGTCTGTGTGTATGCCTGCAGACCAGACCTCATTACAGATGGTTGTGAGCCACCATGTCGTTGCTGGGAATTGAACTCAGGACCGTTGGAAGAGCAGGCAATGCTCTTAACCGCTGAGCCATCTCTCCAGCCCTTGTAGCAATTTTTTAAAACTATCAGACCACACACAAATTAATCTAGTTACAAAACATTTGCTTTCCGTGGCCACTTGTCTTGACATTGATCAGTAAAATACAAAGCAATGCCTGCACCTTCCAAGATCTCAGTATTGCATAAATGATCAGTCCATTTACCGGGTGAAAGGTGGCACACACTATTTGCCCAACGTGAACATAATTTTCTTGCAAACTCCCAAACCAAATGATTCTTCGACTGGAGAATCCTGGGGGCTGCAGGAGGCTGTGAAATCCCTGAGAGGTCCTAGCGATTCCTCTGGGGCTGGACCAGGAGTACCAAGTACACCCCGACTCCACACCCCGCCCCATCCACCCCTACACAAGACAGGACATTTTTCAGGCAGCCATTCTGGCACCAAGGACCTTAGAGTGAGGGGAACTATGTGTGCACAGACACCGTTTGGTGTTCAACGGGTTGAGGCTGAGACTCACTTCAACCAAAGTCCGTGACAGGTCAGCCACCTTTTCTGAAGAGAGCGAGTGGGGTAAGCGCTCAGCTCTGCACCCGTATCCAGGTCCAGGAGGGCTGGAGGCCACTTCCACCTGTGGGAGTCAGAGTTTGCATTTTCTAAATTCTGTTCTCTAGCGCCCCTTCTGACCGCGATGGGCGGTGCAACAGGGTGAGGGGTGCTCCAGAGCTGCCATCTCTGACAGTGACCAATCAGGGCTCTATGCCCACAAAGCAGCTTCGTGGCTCTAGTTTAGAATTTGCGTCTGCACGCCCAGAATATCTGAGATGACTTGAAATCCCATTCCGAGTTTCCCAGAGTCCCACTCGTTTCCTATATAGAAACTTAAAATATTCCAAAATTTATGAAGCCCTGTTCCCTTTATATCAAACCCCATTAATCCTCAGGCCTCTTTATTTCCATAGGTTGGGCTGGAACAAAGGAGAAATCAAAAGGAAAAGGTAACAGCTTGAGATAAATGAAAGCAGGAATAACTCTGGGCAGTGATGGCACACACCTTTAACTCCCAGCACTCAGGAGGCAGAGGCAGTGGATCTCTGTGAATTCGAGGCCAAACTGTCTACAGAGTGAGTTCTAGGACAGCCAGGGCTGTGACACAGAGAAACTCTGTCTTGAAAAACAAGACAAACAACAACAGGAATTTCATCCATCAAGCTTCTAGAATGCAGCAAAAGCAGTTTGAAAGGGGAAACTTGCAGCAATAAATTCATTAGGAAAGAGAACAGACCTTAAATAGGCATTGTAATACATCTCAAGGTACCAGGGGTGAATGAAGAAACCAAGGCCACAGTTAGCAGAGACGGTTGATGTGCAAGCAGGGCAGATTTCTTGAGGAGTCGAAAAACCTGACAAACTCTATATTAAAAAGACACTGCACTGATTTGAAGTCACAGACTGTCGCCGTACGTGAGCTGAGGCAGGGAAGCAGACGCTCCATCTACTTCAGCACAGATGCCTAGATACATGACTCCTCGGCAAGAGAGCAGTACTGTTTCGTTATCCCGGAATAACCTTGGGGATAAACTCATTCGTGAGAATGATAGATGTGTCTCTGCTGCGGCTTGGAAAGGGTGGCCAAATTCTCCAAGGGATGCAGCCAATTGGTTTTCAGATGCTGCGTCAGCAGGCCCGGCATGTTTCAGACTCACCAGGTTCCTCTCATCTCCCCTTTACCAGACTACACCAGTTTGTGGAGAAAAGGCTTAGGGCCCCATAAACTGCAGGTGTTTTTAAGCAATTAATAGCTAAGTCTTATGCTGCAGAAATCTGAGGTTTTATCCTCCCTGAACCATCAAGCGTTGTCATGCAACCTTAACCAAGTCATGTAGTGATATTTATTTGTAATCTAGCAAGTAAAGCTTGCCTGAGTGGAGAGTGCAGAGCTAGCCACTAGCTAGCCACAGAGGCCAGACAGTGGTGGCACACACCTTTAATCCCAGCACTTAGGGAGTGGAGACAAGAAAGGATGTGCCTGGGCAGAGAGAGGAATATAGTGCAGGAGGAGACAAGAGCTCAGCTGTAGTCTGATGTCTGGTGGAGTCACATGCAGTCTGAGGATGTGGTCTGAAGATGCAGTTTGAGGATTCATTTAGACAGGATCGCCCTTTTTTTATTTGAAGATTCGGTAGAGGTAAAAGAACTCTCTAGTTCTTTATGACCTTCAGCATTAATCCTAATACCTGATTGGGTTTATATTATTCGGACCAATTAGAATTCGTGCTACACCTGGCGGCCAACTTTTGAGGTACAAATTTACAAAAATGCCGGTTGCCCGTGGTTTTGCAGACACTGGCCTAGGCCGGAGCTACACACAGCCGGCGTCACTGCCCCTAGTCTAGGTTTCTCTTTCTTCTCTCCTGGTGGGCTCTCTCTGGACCTCATTCTCAGACTGCTCTCAAACTAGGCAGCTGCCTTGACGCCTGCTAAGGCCTCTGCTGTCCTCTGCAGCAGCAGTCTGCCTCACACCTTCATCGTCATCGAAGGCAGATTTGGTGAGAAAACTGGGGATTCTTAAAGGGAGGAATTAGTTAAAAGAGACTTTTTTCCCACATTAAAAAATGGGAAACACAATTATATTAGAGGGACTTAGGTCTCTTTATGATTACACAATGCATGATTTAAAAATGGAACAGTTAAATGAAGAGATATCAACTTAACTGGGAATGATATAATATTATCATCTTGATAATTCTTGGTTTATCTCTAAAAAGTTGTTTGATATGAGTGCCAAGATACAGGCCTTAGAAAAACTTAATAAAACAGATCATAGGGTTATTCAAATCCAGACAGAAAAATTTAAAGGAGGATCAATTTCAGCATTGAATTGTAAGGTTAGCGAGAAACAGCCTAAGGTTTTCAAACAACCAACCTTAATATATTCAGTTATAGGAATTGCCAAATGATAGATATCCTCAAGGCTCTGTAAGAGCTGACTGGGTTTTTGTGGCAATGTTAGATTTAAGGTGATTCAAGGAAGTGATAGTCTCTATGGCATGCATTCACCTATTGTGAAGCAGATGTTAAACTCGTGGTCAACTTGTAATAGAATTATCCCTAAAGACTGGAGAGACTTGGTTATGCATTATTGGAACCTGGTCCACAATTAGAATGGAGGACCTGGTGGAAAGAAGAGGCTAAGATCATTGAGCAATGAAGTGGAGTTAGAGGTTTGGAAATCTCCCAAGATCAATTTCTTGGAGAAGGAGATTATGCTAATATAGAAAGGCAATCCCTATATGATGGCCACATCCTGACTTTATGCCATGCAGCAGCTTTGAATACTTGAGACAGAATTGAAGAGGTAGGAAAGAAGATTGAGTCATTTACTAAAGTCAGACAGGGCCCCAAAAAACTTTCACAGATTTCATACAAAGACTGACATCAGCAGTAAATACAATGATACCAAATTCAGAAGCTAGGCAAATAATAACTGAATCTCTGACTTTTGAAAATGCCAATTCTCTATGCAAAAGGATAATTACACATTTATAGGCAAAATTTGGAGGAATAAACCCAAGACACAGTCAATATCAAATCTCATAACCATGATGATACTTGGTTATTAGAAGGTTTTATAAAAGCGGTCATCGACCATTCAGGTTATACAAGAACAGGGCACAACAGCTGCTGCTATTTCAAAGGTGCCAACAGCTCTACCTTTAAAATGGTTGGCAGACAAAACTGCATGGGTGAAGCAATGACCTTTATCAATAGAGAAACTACACACTTTAGAACAGCTGGTACAGGAGCAACTAGATGCTTATTAAAGAAGTAACCAGCCGCCAGGGCGGTGGTGGCGCATGCCTTTAATCCTAGCACTTGGGAAGCAGAGACAGATGAATCTCTGCGAGTTTGAGGCCAGCCTGGTCTACAAGGGCTAGTTCCAGGACAGGCTCCAAAGCTACAGAGAAACCCTGTCTTGGAAAACCAAAAAAAAAAAAAAAGAAAGAAAAGAAAGAAACCAGCCATCTGAATTCTATATTTACTGTTAAAAAGAAATCTGGAACATGGAGAATGGTAACAGAACAGATCTAAGAGCTGTTAACTGTTAATACAATGATTCAGCCAGTAGATTCTCTACAGTCTAGACTTCCTTTGCCTTCTTTATTACCTAAAGGATGGCATCTTATAGTTATTGATTTAAAAGATTGCTTCTTCACTGTACCTGTACAAGAAAGATAGAGAAAAATTTGCCCTCACAGTGCCTACTTATAATAATTCTCAGCCTGCTAAAACATATCAATGGAAGGTTCTCTCACAGGGGATGTTAAATAGTCTCACCCTGTGTCAATATTTTGTAAGTCAGTCACTGGAAATGATACATAAGCAATTTCCTGAATCTATAGTTTATCATTACATGGATGATATTTTGCTGTCTTATTCAAATGTAGATACTTTAGAAAGAACATTTGAAGAAGTAAAAAAAGATGTGGCCTTGTTGGGGAATACAAATTGCTCCTAAAAAATACAAAGATGAGACTCTATTAATTATTTAGGCTATAAAATAGTGTTATAAAATATTAAAGCACAAAATGTTCAAATTAGGAGAGATCAATTGCAGACTCAAAGATTTCCAAAGATTTCTAGAAGACCTTTCCCATCTATGGCTCACTTTTGGGATTAAATCTTATGAACTCATTAATTTAAACAAAATCTTATGGTGACAAGGAACTAAAGAGTTCCAGGAAATTATCAATTGAAGCTGAGAGAGAATTGGCTTTGATTGAAGAGAAATTACAGAAGGCACCTGTGGATCATGTGGATCTGAATTTTAACTGCATTCTGGTCATATTACCCTCCAAACATTCCCCTACAGGATTTTAATGCAGAGGGAAGATATTATCTTAGAATGGATTTTTTACCACATAATCTGAGTTAAAAATTAAAAACTTATGTGGAAAAAGTCTCTGAGTTAATTTTAAAAGGAAAATTGAGACTTCATCAATTAGCAGGAAACTATACAGTAGAATTTATAGTACCTTTTAATAATGATGAAATTGACAAATTATGGACAGAAAATGAACCTGGCAAACATCTTGTAGTTTTTTTTGAGAGATTAACAACTATCCCAGAAGCAAGAGAATTTAACTTATAAATAAACTAGCTGGATCCTTCCTCGAATTGTACAAGAAATATCAATAACTGAAGCCCCTACATTCTATACAGACGCAAATAAATCAGGAAAGGCAGATTATAAGTCAGAAAATTTGAGTAAAGTGGATCAAAGCCATTATGATTCTGTCCAAAAGTCAGGATTATATGCTATTCTCATGATAGTAAGGGATTTTAAAGAACCTCTTAACATAGTTACCGATTCATAATATGCAGAAAAAGTTGTTTTGCACATTGAAAATGCTGGATTTATACCAGATGATACAGAATTGACTATTTTTTATTCAGATACAAGATATAATCAGGAATAGGCATCATCTCATATCCCTAACACACATCAGATCCCATATGGGTCTGCCAGGTCATCTAGCACAAGGTATTGCTGAAATCGGTCAATTGATTGGAAATGTGCTGAAGACCTCAGAATTTCATAAAAAAAACCATATCAATAACAGAGGTTTAAAAAAGACTTTTCCATCATGTAGCAACAAGCCAAGGAAATGTCCTACTTGTTCTTTAAACAACCAAACACCACTATCTGCAGGAAGCAACAAAGGGTACTCAAAGGAATAAAATCTGGTAGATGGATGTGTTGCGTTTTGTAGGATTTGGAAAACTAAAATATGTACATCACAACATTGAATCCTATTTAGATTTTTTAAGCCCCTCCCATTTAGGTTTTCAATGGGCAACTGCTTTGAGTTAGGAAAAGGCTGATTCGGTGATCACATATTTACTAGAAGATATGGCCATCATGAGTATATCTGTACAAATACAGACAGACAATGCTCCAGAATATGTGCCTAAGAAAATGAAACATGTTTTTGCTTATTATAATATAAAGCATATTACAGGTAGACCATACAATCTTATGGACTGGGCAGTTACAGAAAGATCAAATCTGATTCTAAAGGGTATTTTAAACAAACCAAAAGGGATGATAGATACCCCCAGAAAAAGATTGCATAATACTTTATTAACTTTGTATTTTCTAAATGCTAATGAGAAAGGAATAACAGCTGTGGAGAGACATTGGGTAGTAGAAAAATCTACATATTTAAATCAGCCAATATACTTTAAAGATGTACTGACCTCAGAATGGAAACCAGAACATGTGTTACATAGAGGAAGGGATTTTGCTTTTGCTTCCACAGAAGAAGAAAAGCTATGGATACCATCAAAATTGATAAAGACTCTATTTGAACAAGAGAAAGCTCTTGATTAGAAAAGGTGATAGTTCATCAAATGGTGTGACCATTCAATCTAAACTAACTTATACAACTAACAAATTCTTCTCATTTGATTAGATATAACTTGCCAGAAAGGAAATCCCCAAAGTTAGGGTTGGGGAAAGGTTTTGGTTCTGTCTTTTTAGGAGAATGAAGACACCCAGTTAAGGAATCTGAAGACTACTGGACAAATGAAATATCTGAAGAAAGTGGACAAATCATCCAGAAAAAAAATGTCCCAAGAAAAAGAATAAATTAGCCTATTGGTATATCACATTTCTAACAGGATAAAGTTTTATAAATCTTCCCAAATATTTGTTTATGCTATTCTCTACAGACATATAATACAAATGATTTTTTTGTAGTCCTAGTCCAGGAAAAGGCTAAAGCTGACTTTGTAGATGGAGTGTCATCCATCTCCTTCTCTAAATCCAAGCAGGATTGTTAAAGTAAAATCTAAAATCTTTGTCTCATGCCACAAGAGCCACCTGATATGGGAAAGAAGAAAATAAATATTTAAGAACTGCTTTATTGCCACCAATCTCATAATCCTTTGGTTTTATATTGACTCTTTAACGTCTTTTCTAAAGGTATACATTTTATAAGATTACTATATATAGCTTAAACTTTTTGTCATGATATTAATAGTCATATAGACTACTAACTAATTCTAGAAGAAGGCTTCATTTATCTTCTGGTACATTGAGTCTCCATCAGTTTTCTGCAGTGAACTGTTGGACCCTGGAGTCCAACTACCACACCATCTCTCACACCACAGTTGATGTAAAAGCATGAGGATTTTATTAATTCTGTCATGACAAGGTCTTTCAGCATTCAAGAAGCCAGAAAGACCCAGAATAGCTGGTACAGGGCACTTTTAAAGCAAAAAGCCACAGAAACAAGGGGGGTGTCTGGGTTGTTCCTTAACTATTATGATTGGCTTATTCAAAAGGGCTATTACCAATAATTGGCTGGAGAGCAGTTGCCAGATTAGATGAAGTAAGAGGGAACATCTGAGGGTCACTTTGCCCCTTTCCCAGGGACTGAGTCGAAACACCAGGAACTGAGTCAACACCTAAGGGTTATCTTGCCCCTATTCAATAATTGAGTTCTATTTGGAGAACATTTACAAGGACTCGGGGAGATGATGGAAAGTTCCCAACATTTTAGTAGTGCATGTATAGTTGTTAGGGCTTTGGTTTTGGGGGGGCACTATTGCTGAGAGGCCTCAAAATTGGCCTCAGAGTTGTCAGAAATGGCTTTAGAGTTATTTTAGCGTTCTACAGAACCATAAGCATGTCTAATAGCTTATGGTTTTGAAGGCTCCAAAAGAAGGATGAAGTCCCACAACAATGATTCCTCTGGGACTATGATAACACCACTAAGCTGAAAATACCAACCTAAAGATGGGCTCTGGACTAGAAACTTCTGAGAACAATTATTGAGGGTGCTAGCTCAAGATGATCCAGCCTAACAGACTACTCTAGCCAGGACTTGAGACAAGCCCGGCACTTTCTCATTACGCAGAGACTGGACATGAAACAATAAAGCTACCTCTCCCAGGACTTGACAATTAAACCAAATTTTCCTTTTTGGGACCCCCTAAAGATATTGTCACCCCAGACAGCAGAAAGTAAATTTAAGAACATGACACATTCCCAAGACATGGGATGTATGGTTTTTGGTCATTCAGTGGGTTATAGATATTTGTCATTGTTTAGGGGGATTGGTTACAAGTTGTTATTGGTAATGATCATGGGCAAACGCTAAACAAAAGAAATTAGATTCAAGGTTCTTAATTTAAAAAGAAAAGAAGGAGCTTGGCAGTGGTGGCGCACACCTTTAATCCCAGCACTCGGGAGGCAGAGGCAGATGAATCTCTGTGAGTTCGAGACCAGTCTGGGCAAGAACTAGTTTCAGGACAGGCTCCAAAGCCACAGAGAAACTCTGTCTGGAAAAAACAAAAAAACAAAAACAAAAACAAAAAAAAGAAAGAAAGAAAGAAAAAGAAAGAAGGGAGGATATACATATGATAAGATGAATGGTAGATTATTGAATCTACTTTAAAAAGCAACTACTATTTTTAATGTTTTACATTGCATTGAATTTTTGTATATTGTATACAAATTCTGTATATTGATACAATTTTGAGATTAATTTTGTTAGAATGTACTGTACATGCATTTCTACTCTTGTTCAAAGTATTGTACCTATACATTTCACTTAACAATGTAATGTAAAGTTCTAGTCCTTGAAAATTATCATTACCAATTGTTTAGGATAATAAGAAATGCAGGTTAGTAGTTAATCGCCTACTACAATTGAACTTTTAGTCACGTTAGGTATATTTTCAAGGTCAAACAAATATATTTTAGATAGATAGGTCATTTTCAAACACTTTAGAGACCCGCAAAATATGGAAATTAAGTTGTTTAAATAACTTAGGCTTTTTTATGACAATGAGACATGTCTTCTCCTGGCAGCACAAATATACTTCAGAGAAGATGATGGGCATAGAAAAATCTCCACATAGAGTTTACATGTTTTTGTGGCAAAAGGAAGCTACTGGGTAAGAAAGTGCCCTTGCCTTAACTTCTGATAGTATTCTGACAAAACAAAGTGACCACCAAACATTGTCAAGACAAAAAGGGCATGCTTTCAGAATATCCTGTTTCACAGAAAAGTCTGTCAAATATTCTTGGCCCATAGACCAAAGATGAATGTCCTGACATTGTAGAGAAATCTTTGACTGCCCAGGCAGCCCGCGGTTTCTGTCATTGCTCACATTTTTTTTGGAAGTTGCTTGCTTGTGCTTTCTGTTTACTCAGTTAATATTATTTCCTTCTTGGTCTCTGAGGGAGTTGAAGACTAGATAGGTTTAGCTTCCCTTGTTTACCAGACTCAGATGAAAAACTCACTAAAGAGGTTTAAAAAATTAAGAGATATCAGAAGATAGTTCTGGATGACAATGCAAGTTATGATAGAAAGTAAATTAGGTACAAGATTTGGACTCATCAAGATAGGATAAATAATGGAGTATTTTCTCTGAATTTGTCAAATGCAAATGGACTAGACATTGTTGATGTACTTATTGCCTGTATATATTGTACATAACTAATGTACTTATTATGTATACATTTTCTTATATTATATTTATATTTATAGCCTTCTTTTTAAATTTGAGACAAAAGGGGGAAATGTACTGATATTTTATTTTTATTTTAATTAACAAAGCTTGTCTGAAGATCAGAGTGCAAATCCAAGTCACTAGAGGCTAGGGAGTGGTGGCATACAACTTTAATCCCAGGACTCTAGAGACAGAGGCAGATGCATCTCTGTGAGTTCAAGGCCAGCCTTGGCTACACAAAATAGATCCAGAAACAGATTCAGGTGGTGGTGGCTCACATCTTTAATCCTAGTGTTTGAGAGTCACACACCTTTAATCCCAGCACTAAGGAGGTGGAGACAGGAGTTACTGGCTGGGTAGAGAGAGAATTATAAAGGGGAAGGGACAGAAACTCACTGGAGTGTGGAGTCTGAAGTTTGGTGGAGACACAGTGCAGTCTAGGAAGTCTGAGAATTGCTTCTTCAGCTTGAGCATTGGTAGAGATAAAAGGTCTCTCTAGTGGCTTACTGCTCTGCTTCTCTGATCTTCAGATTTAGTCCCTATACCTGTCTCTGGGTTTTTATTATTCATGCCTCACCTGGCTTTGTGCTGTGCAGCAGTTTTGAATGCTTGGGACAGAACTGAAGAAGTAGGAAAGAAAATTGAGTCATTTACTAAAGTCATGCAGGGCATGAAGGAAACTTTCTTTTCTTCTTTTTTATACAAAGATTGACACCAGTAGTAAATAGAATGATACTCAAGTTCAGAAGCTAGACAAATAATAATTGAATATTAAAATAATTAGTATTTTGAAAATACTAATTCTCAATGCAAAAGGATAATTAGGCCTTTAAAGGCAAGGTCAGCACCTTTGGATGAATGAATCTGAGATATAATTAATATTGAATCTCATGACCATGATGATACTTGGATAGGAAAGGTGATTTCCAGAGGTTTGAAGAAAACCCGAATGTCAAGTGTTTCAGTTGTGGCAAACAAGGTCACCTTAAAAGGCAGTGTAAACATGGCATTCCCAGAAACAATATTTTCTAAGAATAATCCAAACAGAATACCCCTCCCTTATGGATTATGCAGATGGTGTGGCAAAGAGGGACATTCAAGGTATCCCCTGGGAAACTCTGTGAGGGGCCTCTCACAGGCCCCCATGCCAAATCTGCTTCAGCTATTTCCTGCCATTGTGGAGGAAACTCCTCCCAGAGCAATTAAAGAACCCAGTGCCTATTGTAAAAAACCATACTGCTCTGAATGATAGAACAGCTTTAGAAAATAAAAGAAATATTTCAGGAGAAACCAGAACAAGAAAGACTCTTAATTAGAAGAGTCAACCAGTGTGATCATTCAATCTAAACTAATTTATAAGACTAACGAACACTTTCATTTGATTTAGATATAATTTGCCAAAAGGGAAGTTCTCCAAGGTTAGGTAGGGTTGGGGCAGGTTTTGTTTTTGTCTTTTCAGAAAAATAATAACCATTTTGTGTAGTACCATTTTGTGTAAATGTACCACATTTTCCTTATCCATTCTTCAATCGAGGGGCATTTAGGTTGTTTCCAGGTTCTGGCTATGACAAACAAAGCTGCTATGAACATGGTTGAGCACATGTCCTTGTGGTACGATTGAGCATCCTTTGGATATATACCCAAAAGTGGTATTACTGTGTCTTGAGGAAGGTTGTTTCCTAATTTTTCTGAGAAATCACCACACTGACATCCATAGGGGTTGTAGCAGCTTGCATTCCTACCAGCAATGCAGAAGTGTTCACTTTTCCCCACAACCTCCCCAGCATAAGTTGTCATCAGTGTTTATGATCTTGGCCATTCTTACAGATGTAAGATGGAATCTCAGAGTTGTTTTGATTTGCATTTCTCTGATGACTAAGGATGTTGAACATTTCCTTAAGCGTCTTTCAGCCATTTTAGATTCCTCTGTTGAGAGTTCTCTGTTTAGGTCTATACTCCATTTTTTTTTTTATTGGATTATGTGTTCTTTTGGTGACCAAATTCTTGAGTTCTTTGTATATTTTGGAGATCAGACTTCTCTCTGATGTGGGGTTGGTGAATATCATTTCCCATTCTGTAGGCTGTCGTTTTATCTTGTTGACCGTGTCCTTTGCTTTACAGAAGCTTTTCAGTTTCAGGAGGTCCCATTTATTAATTGTTTCTCTCAGTGTCTGCGCTTCTGGGGTTATATTTAGGAAGTGATTCCCTGTACCAATGTGTTCAAGTGTACTTCCCACTTTCTCTGCTATAAGGTTCAGTGTGGTTGGCTTTATGTTGAGGTCTTTGGTCCATTTGGACTTGAGTTTTGTGCATGGTGATAGATATGGGTCTATTTTCATTCTTCTACATATTGATATCCAGTTATGTCAGCACCATTTGCTAAATATGCGTTCTTTTTCCATTTGATATTTTTTGTTTCTTTATCAAAAATCAGGTGTTCAAAGGTGTGTGGATTAATATTCGGGTCTTCTATTCAGTTCCATTGGTCCTTCTGTCTTTTCTTTTGCCAATACCAGGCTGTTTTCAGTACTGTAGCTCTGTAGTAGAGTTTGAAGTCAGGGATTGTCATACCTCCAGAAGTTCTTTTATTGTTCAGTATTATTTTGTCTATCCTGGATTTTTTGCTTTTCCATATGAAGCTGAGTACTGTTCTTTTGAGGTCTTTGAAGAATTTTGCTGGGATTTTGATGTGCATTGCATTGAATTTGTAGATTGCTTTTGGTAAGATTGCCATTTTTACTATGTTCATTCTGCCTACCCTAGAGCATGGGAAATCTTTCCACTTTCTGTTATCTTCTTCAATTTTTTTCTTCAAAAATTTAAAGTTCTTTTCATACAAGTCTTCCACTTGTTTAGTTAGAGTTACTCTGAGATATTTTATGCTATTTGTGCCTATTGTGAAGGGTGTTGTTTCTCTGATTTCTTCCCAAGTCCTTTTATCAGGAGAACTACTGTTTTTTTTAAGTTAATTTTGTATCCTACTACATTACTGAAAGTGTTTATAAGTTGTAGAAGATCCTTGGTAGAATTCTTGGATTGCTTATGTAAACTATCATATCATAGCAAACAGTGAGAGTTTGACTTCTTTTCTAATTTGTATCCTCTTGATCTCCTTTTGGTGTCTTATTGCTCTAACTAGGACCTTAAGGACTGTATTGAATAGGTATGGGGAGAGCAGACAACCTTGTCTTGTTCCTGATTTCAGTTGGATCTCTGGGAGTTTCTCTCCATTTAGTTTGATGTTGGCTGTTGGCTTGCTGTATATTGCCTTTATTATGTTTAGGTATATTTCTTGTATCCCTGCTCTCTCCAGACTTTTATCATGAAGGAATGTTGTATTTTGTTGAAAGCTTTTTTAGTATCTACTGAGATGATCCTGTGGTTTTTATTTTTCAGTTTGTTTACATGGTGGATGACGTTGACAGATTTTTGTGTGTTGAACCATCCCTGCATCTCTGTGATGAAGCCAACTTGATCATGTTGGACGATGGCTCTGATGTGTTCCTGGATTCGATTTGCCAGTATTTTATTTAGTATTTTTATATCAATGTTCATGAGTGAGATTGGCCTGTAATTCTCCGTCTTTGTAATGTCTTTCTGTGGTTTGGGTATCAGGGTAATTGTAGCCTCATAAAAAGAGTTTGGCAATGTTCCTTCTGTTTCTATTGTGTGGAATAATTTGAGGAGTATTGGTATCAGTTCTTCTTTGAAAATCTTGTAGAATTCTGAGCTGAAACCATCTGGTCCTGTACTTTTTTTTGGTTGGGAGACTTTTGATGACTGTTTCTATTTCTTCAGCAGTTATAGGTCTGTTTAATTTGCTTATTTGGTCTTGATTTAATTTTGGTAAGTGATATTTATCCAGAAAGTTGTCCAACTCCTTTAAGTTTTCCAATTTTGTGGAATACAGGTTTTTGAAATATGACCTGATGATCCTCTGTATTTCCTCCGTGTCTGTTGTTTTGTCCCCCTTTTCATTTCTGATTTTGTTAATTTGGATATTCTCTCTCTGCCTTTTGGTTAGTTTGGATAAAGATTTGTCTGTTTTGTTGATGTTCTCGAAGAACCAACTCTTTGTCCCATTGTTTCTTTGTATTATTCTCTTTGTTTCTATTTTGTTGATTTCAGCTCTCAATTTGATTATTTTCTGCTGTCTAGTTCTCTTAGGTGAGTTTGCTTCTTTTTGTTCTAAAGTTTTCAGATGTTCTGTTAATTCACTAATGTGGTATTTTCCCAAGTTTTTTATGTAGGCATTTATTGCTATGAACTTTCCTCTTAATACTGCTTTCATGTGTTCCATAAATTTGAATATGTTGTGTGGTCATTTTCATTGAATTTTAGGACGTCTTTAATTTCTTCCTTTATTTTTTCCTTGACCTATTGATGATTCAGGTGAGCATTGTTTAATTTCCATGTGTTTGTCGGTTTTCTGGAATTAGTATTGCTGTTGGCTTCTAGTTTTAAAGCATGGCGATCTGATAAGGTACCTTGGGTTATTCCAATTTTTTTGTTTTTGTTGAGATTTGTTTTGTTACCGAGTATGTGGTCAATTTTCGAGAAGGTTCCGTGAGGTGCTGAGAAGCAGGTATATTCTTTTCTGTTCGGATGGAATATTCTATAGATGTCTATTAAGTCCATTTGAGTCATAACATCTGTTAGTTCTCTTACTTCTCTGTTCATTTTTTGTCTGACTGACCTGTCCAGTCGTGAGAGGGGAGTGTTCAAGTCTCCCACTATTAGTGTGTGGGGTTAAATGTATGATTTAAGCTTTAGAAGTCTTTTACATATGAGGGTGCCCTTGTATTTGAAGCATACATATTCAGTACTGAGATTTACTCTTGATGGATTTTTACTGTGACTAACATGAAATGATCTTCTTTGTCTTTTTTGATTGATTTTAGCTTGAAGTCTATTTTGTTAGATATTAGGATAGCTACACCTGTTTGTTTTGTAGGTCCATTTGATTGGTATATTTTTTCCCAACCATTTCTTCTGAGATGATGTCTGTCTTTGAGGTTGAGATGTGTTTTTTGTATGCAGAAGAAGGATGGATTCTGTGCCTTTTTATAGGTGAGTTGAGTCCATTTACATTAAGGGATATTAATGACCAGTGATTGCTATCTCCTGTTAATTTAGTTTTCGTTGTTGGTGATGTTAATTTGTGCGTTTTCCCCTTCTTTGGGATTTGCTGCTATGAGACCATCAATTGTGTTTTTGTTGATGTAGCCAACTTCCTTAGTTTGGAGTTTTTCTTCTAGTATTTTGTGTAGGGCTGGGTTTGTAGCTAGGTATTGGTGAAATCTAGTTTTGTCATGGAATATCTTGTTTTGTCCTTCTATGGTGATTGAAAATTTAAAATTTTAATCTACAAATGTCTAGAGTGTCAGAAAAAGTATTGCCATGTAGGTTTTTTTGTTTGTTTTTGAGAGTTTGGGTATAATTTATTTAGTCTGTTATGGAAGGGAAGGGGGAGAGGGAGAGGGAGAAATGGGGGGAGAGGAGAGGGAAGGAGAGAGAAAGGGGAAGGAGTGGGAGAGGAGGGGAAGGCAGTGTAGCATCCGATTCTGCGTTACCCCCTCGGTACAGTTTGTGCGCCTCCGTACCTATCGTGAGTTGGGCAAAGGCCTGGAGATTGAAAGAAACACACAAGAGACCTGGGTCATTCAAAAGGAGATCAGCTGAATGTCATTTTATTCAGCTTAGGGGAAAACCTATATACTTGGCCACTGCAAAAGGATTGCCTCCCGGGCAGGTGGGAATCTGGCTGTTGCATAAGGATTTCCTCCCGGGCAGATGAGAAATTACCATACCAAGGATAAAACAATACCCTACAGCTAATCACCAGGCTAGGGCAGAGGGAGCACAGAAGCAAACAGGATGCTTAGCCGGCTGGCCAGAAACTGTCCTCGATATTCACCCCAAGGAGCAAGGGTAGACTGGGCCCTACAGGTCCCCCTTTTATATAAATTATATGACTAGGGCTGTCTTGGGTGGCATTGGACATCAGGCAATACCCCTTACTCGTCATGGGAAAGTGTCCAGGTCAAAACACATTTTCTGTCTTAGGTTGGGGCAGCCCCCCAAAAGCCTTACCCGTCATGATGCTCCAGCACATATAAGCATTCCTAAAGGAGACTGTGCCTGCTCAATCCTTAATAAGTCTGCCCAAATTGGAGCCCTTTAAGTAAGGTCTCAGCACTGGTGGAAGGAACCCTGGTATAGTTAACTAGAATAATAATAATAGCCAATTTGTAAATCTTGTATTCCAGGGTCCATGAATAACAGCAAAAGCCTTTTCTATAACCTAGCAGAGGTCAAAACCCACAACCAAATACAAAGTTAACTGCAGTATTCAATTGTAAATTTAGCTCAATTTGAACGGCCAAGGCATTTGTAACCTGTCCTGAGAAGATATCCATTGTGCTAGCAGAGGCAACTAACTGATTAAAGGAAAATCCAGCAGCATAAGCTGCTCTGGCAGCCACAGCAATGGCTGCCAAAACATGGGAAGGGTAGATAGGTAAAGGAACAATCCGTGGCATTTGGACCACCACAGCCAGCTCCTCAGGAAACCAGCAACTCTTCAGTTGACAAGTCAGTGTTTGTTGGATCTCTTGGTTCTGTCCTGTCTTCAGGCTTCTGGACAGGAAAATCCATAGCATGCATCAGATGCTCAGGTACCCAAATTGGATTGTCAGCATCCTGTGGGAAAACACAAACAGCTCCTCTACCCCACACCAGTACAGGATCTGGACCATACCAGGTGTCATCTGCTAGATTTTTCCATTTAACATGAGGCATCCCAGAAGAATTTGGCCGCCAATATCGCTCAGCAGTGGTCTGAGATTGAGCATCAACAGTCAAAAAATTTAAAATGTATAATATAAAAGACAAATGGTCTCTGGGGGTGGAACCATATTCCCCCTTTTTTGTTTTATGTAAATAAGCTTTGAGCATATGATGTGTTTGTTGTACTATAGCTTGTTTTTGAGGATTATAAGGTATTTTTGTTTTATGAGAAATAGAGAACTCAGAGCAAAATTTAGCAAAGCCAGTGCTGGTATAGGCTGGCCCAAAAGAAGGAACGTGGGTAACATCCATTTGCCATAAATGATTAGGAACAAGCCCATGAGGATTAACTCCCAAATGGGGAACAGTTAAAAGTTCTGTACACAAAGGGCATTTTTTAACAATATCAGTGGCCTGCTCTCGAGATATCTTAAAATGAAATCTTAAAGACCCAGCATTGAGATGAAAACCATTATGAGCTTTTTCTGCAGCTCCATAAGATTCTTGACTCATTGCATAAATTTGGTGAGTGAGCTGATCAGCCAAAGCATCCCCCTCGCTCAAGGGGCCAGGCAGGTCAGTATGAGCCTGCAAATGCCCTACGTAAATGCGAACAGATTGGGCTCAAAGTAAAGTTTAATTCGCCAATAACTGCATCTGGACTTGAGATACAGAGGCAATATAAGCTGTAGTTTCCAAAGGTGTAAGAATTTTGCTTATATATTGACTGTCAGTAAAAAGGTTAAATGGAATGTCAGCATACTTCTCTAAGGCCATTTGTACAGCAATCAATTCAGCCATCTGAGCAGATTTAGCATTAACAGGCTGAATATCAAAATCAGGAGGGGAGGCTATCATAGCTCTCCCGGTGGAAGAACCATCAGTAAACATATTTCTTGTCCCTGCCAGAGGCTGTAAAGAAATAACTTTAGGGAAACATACCGGATGATTTTTGAAAAAGGTGACTAACTTATCAGAAGGATAATGATTATCAAATTTGTAGGGATTAGTATATAAAAACAAGGTCCAATCTTTAGCAAAATTCTGTAGCCAAGCTATTTCTGCCTGGGTATATGGTGTAATAACCTTATCAGGTAACATTTTAAAGGTTTGTAAACCAAATTTATACCCTTTTTGAATAACACATAGCACAGCTGATGGGTACGAGATAACAATTTTTACAGGTGACACATATTCACGTACCCATAAGATGGGTCCTTTTAGCCAAAAAACTCCAGTAGGACTATGCTGAGAGGGAAAAATTATCAACTCACAAAAGGAAGTTGGATCTGGACTCCCCTGCAGAATGTCCATACAACCATTTGCTGTTCTGAGATCTTATAGCAACCTCCATTTCTTAATAACAAAGATAGAAGTGTTCCAGGGAGAAGTGGATGGCTCTATACATCCTGCCTCTAGTTGTTCCAGTAACTTAATCTGTAGACCAGGCTGGCCTTGAACTTACAGAGATCTGTAGGTCTCTGCCTCCAAAGAGTTGGGATTAAAGGCCTGTGTCATTACACCTGGCATTTTTCCTGGGCTGAATGACCATCATTTTACCCTCAGGGCAATTTTTTTTTAATGTGTCCTGATCATCTGTATTGAAAACAATTTCTAGATCTAGCTCCACCTTGACTCTCCCTAAAGGCAGAAACAATTACCTGACCCATCGCATGAGTGTCATCAATGTCCCTGCATAACCGTATAAAATCATTTAAATCTCCATTTCTATGGGGGCGTAAAACTTCTTGACAAAATCTGTTAGCATTTTTATAGGCTAATTGCTTTTATGACCGGCATAGCTGAGTCCATATCCCCAAAAATGTGACTTCTCACCTGTAGCAGGTGGTCAATAAACTCAGAATAAGGTTCTGAAGATCCTTGAAGGGTCTTAGAAAGCTGTTCTCCTGCTCCTTTGTTAGGTAAAGTTTTTTAAGCTTTAAACAGCCGCGGCAGCTATCTGAGCATAAATCGCAGGATCATACGTGATCTGTGCTGCTAAACCAGCATAATGTCCTTAACCAGTTAATATGTCAAGGTTATGCTGGGGGAAACATGCGATGGCATTATTTTGTGCAGTCTTTTTGCAATTTTTTTGCATATCATCTCTCCATAACAAATAATCTCCCCCTGAGAGACAGGCTCTGCAAAGCTGCCTTCCTTTTTTTATTAACTTCTTTTTTATCAGTAGCAATGTCCTTTTTAAAAGTTTTTTTCTTTTATATTTTTTTTAGTACTCTAAACTTTTTGCTCCTCAAAACTCTTAATAGAACTCATAGATTCTACTTCCTGAATCTCTTCAAGGGTTTTATTTAAATTTTCTAATTATTCTTTTACTTTACATCATCACTGAGAAGAGCATCTCTGACTAGCGCCATAGTGAAAATATTGCTATGGGGAATTCTTCTGGCCCTCACTCTTTCAATGCTTTTAACTTTACCTGTTCCCAATCAGTAATATTAAAGCCCCCTATGTGTAGAAACCAGGGACTAAACTCTCTCAAAAAAATTAGGCAATTAACTACCTTACATAAAAGAAAACTGTCTTAAGGAACTCTTGTGCTGTCTTATTTTAATACCAGTGCTTTACTTGCCTTGCTTCTCTCAAAGCATTATCAATTGGCCCTTTAATCGGCCCCTTAACACTGGAACAGAATTACTTGTACCCATTAGCCAATACATCCTCACCATTTACCTGCTGGCCAGCCTTTCAAGGGCGACCTCTCAGGGATCCCTACTTCCCGAATCTCATAGATGGGTCTCCTCAGACGGGTCTCCGACTGTAGCTGCTGCTGATTCCAGCAGTGCCTCCAATTGTAACACCTGATTCTACGTTATCCCCTCGGTACAGTTTGTGCGCCTCCGTACCTGCTACATCCACGGCTGTCTCGCCAGTGTAGCAGAAATGCTGACTGGATAGGCAAATATTGCCGGTAGGAGTGAGATTTGCGCTTCTAGGAGCTGTGTGTTCCAGGCGGGTCCCTGGCAACCAGTTGTGGTGTAATGCTACCTGAGTCGCCATTAGTATTGACTCGACCTGGCTGTCCTTGGAGCCATATGTGTGTCTTTTCCATTGTCTGTGTGTTCTTTGTGATTCTTGCATATTGCTAACAGATCAGACTATTCCAGGCAGTTGCGGATACAAACAAGACTGCTAAGGACATTTTTGAATTCTGCTCCACCATTAATTAAAGCCTTAAAAAAGTAGCCAGTTCTGGGAATTGCCAAAATCATCATTAGGACAATTCCTTGATGATGTGGAATAAAAGGAGTTAATCTTAGCAGAAAAAACCTTAGAAGCCTTCTACAGGAAAACAGCATTAGGCATTTATGTGCAACTTAACAGGAGGCCTATGCAACCTTCCTTATGGCCAGAAAACCTAGGCTAATTACAACATCTGACTCTGAGAGTCGGGAAGGGAAAGGAGTTGAGATTAATGGTACAAAATGAGTCTCAGAAAGTTTTTCCAGGAAGATAGTAGCCTTCTTCTTCTTTCTCACCCAGACACACAAGGTCACTTAGCTGAGCCCAAGTCAGCCACCTGGTACAAGCTGATAAAGGAGGGCTAACTCAAGAACAATGGTCTCTCTAATAACAAGAAAAAAGAAGGGGTAACTTTACAAATGTAAGGAAGCAAAAGTCCTTGTACTCATGCCAAAGCATCTTTAAAGATTCTCTTTGTAAAACTGTTTTATGCCGTTCTTTTCTATTTTATGATCTGATGATGTATGCCTTTGCCAAGTTCTTTGTTTGTAATAATATATAATCCTGCACTGAAGTAAGTAAATCGCAACAGCATGTCTCAAAAACATTGAGAGTGTCTGTGTGTCACTTTTCCTCGCCGTATCCTGATTTCTCCTGTGCCTTCGCCCTGATTCCCTTACGGTCTGAGTGGCTCCCTTGAGCCGGTCCGTAGCACGTACCGATCGTGAGTTGGGCAAAGGCCTGGAGATTGAAAGAAACACACAAGAGACCTGGGTCATTCAAAAGGAGATCAGCTGAATGCCATTTTATTCAGCTTAGGGGAAAACCTATATTCTTGGCCACTGCAAAAGGATTGCCTCCCAGGCAGGTGGGAATCTGGCTGCTGCATAAGGATTTCCTCCCAGGCAGGTGGGAAATTACCATACCAAGGATAAAACAATGCCCTACAGCTAATCACCAGGCTAGGGCAGAGGGAGCACAGAAGCAAACAGGATGCTTAGCCGGCTGGCCAGAAGCTGTCCTCGATATTCACCCCAAGGAGCAAGGGTAGACCGGGCCCTACAGGGCAGGAGAAGAGGCAGCAGCTACCTCTTCCAGAAAAGAGAGGAAGCCAGACAGGCTGGAAGCAGAAGAGAGGAGTAGGTGGGGCTTGTCTCTTAAAGGGACAGGACAAGTCAACAGCAGGTCATAATACTAATTATGTACAGGAGAGTGGGGACACTCACTAGTGCATGTACTTATATTGATGGGAAATCTCTATAAACCATTGCATCTGGTTGAGGCATGGCGACCTGGACCCCAGCAAGAAAAACTGGGAGGACCCAGATGTGCTCTCTCTCTCTCTGTGCGTGGAGCCCGCTGGACAGGTAGGAAGTCAGACCTCTCACTCTTGTAACATGAGTTTCCCCTTTTAAACCATTAAAATATAACTGTTATTCTTGGTTATTTATCATAATGATCTAATTCACTATATCTGGTGACTGAATGTGGGGCCACTACAGTCTCGTGCACACCACCGCACAAGGGGGGAATACACTGCCCCCTTGGCTTCCCTCGGCTCTGTGCCCCACACCCTGAGCCCCACTGCTGCGCACTCCCTAGCCCTGTGTCACACTGCAGGCTTTGGGTCCAGCACAGTCGTTGCACTGCCAGAGCGGGAAACTATTGAACAGCCAAAGACATTCACAAAGTACACGGTCTATGATTTATACAAAATAAATAAATAAATAAATAAATAAATAAATAAATAGCTTCTTGATTTGAGTATTTTTCGGTATTCCATTTAAATTCAGCCATTTAAAACCAAGCATGTGGATTCAGGTGTACCCTGACACCTACGGGTAGGCAACAGTTATTGCACCTACTCCAGCTGATTAAACCACAGGTAAGATTTATAATTTTGAATTTAAAAAGGGCAATATGTCAGACAATCTAACCATCCAAGTTTTCCATATCCTTTTCACTTACACCTTGTGTGAGGTCTTACAAGACGCATATGACATCCCTCCTACATGGCTATTTCTAGGATTCACTTTTTTTCTTGTACTCTGCCTTTTTTTTATATATATAAAAATATGGTTTGACAATAGGAAAATGATGCAGTCTTTACAGACTGAATCCAGGCTTCTTAGAAAAGAAGTTGGAAGTCTAAGGAAGGACACAACCATCTTAGCTAACAACTTCCAGTCATCTGAGGTACTTTTACACACAGTACAGACTGATACCAAACTCCTCCGGAAAGAGGTTGCAGAGCTCAAGGAGGATACTTGGACTTTTTAAAATACGACTCGGTCAACTGAGCCATTTTTGGAAAAGGTACAGTCTAATAGTAATTCATTTAAGGAGAGATTCAGCACTCTGGAGAAGGAAACGGCTGATTTGGCACATAAAACCCAGTCCATGACAGTGGGTGCTGAAACATTATTTGAGAGAATTCGCAGTGTTCGATGTATTAATTGGACTCTGTCAAAGGGGTATGACAGATTGACTGATAGAATGTCCCTCCAAGAAGGTAATATACATGCCATGAAGATTATGTCCAAGGATGAGATATTATCTCTAATAGACAGACTTCATACCTTAGAATGAGGGCATTAGAGCAGAATACTAGACAGGAGATCCGGACTTGCAGAAGTCAATAGTGAACAGATTTGGAAAGATCAAGGAAATTATTGACTTTGATGACCAGGAGCAAAAGGTAAGAAGGCAAACTTTAACTTCTCCAGTACGTAAAACTCTCTGGGATAGCTTCCCCGGAGTTCTACCTGCCTTTCCAGTGATAATATCAGAAAAAGTAGACAGCTCCAAATATCCTAAGGTTGTCAAGGAATATACATGGAAGCTCATACGTATGAGTGATTTAAGAGAAATTAAACAAGCAATTGTGACTTACAGACTACATTCGTCCTTTGTTAGAGAGATGGTCAAAACCTGGGCTTTCAGTAACAAAGCCACATTCACGATTGGTCTCAGTTAATCTCAGCTGTTCTAGAAAGTGGGCCTCAATTACACTGGAGATGCTTTCTTAAAGAGGAAGCAAGAATTTTAGAGCAACAGGAAAGAGCAAAAGGAACTGAGATTTCCCTAGATCAAATTCTAGGTGATGGACTTTACTCTGATCCTCAGGACCAAGCTCTTTATGATGACCACACTCTGTCCATATGTACCTCAACAGCTTTAAAGGCTTGGGACAGGGTTCAGGAACCAGGACAGAGAGTGGAATCATGTCTTAGGGTTAAACAGGGTCAGAAAGAACCCTTTAGTGACTTTTTGCAAAGACTAACTAGGGCCATACAAATATGGATAACTAACCCAGAAGCTAGATGTATAATAATCGAATCTTTAGCTTATGAGAATGCCAACATAGAGTGCAAAAGGATCCTGGGGCCTTTAAAGATCAGATCAGCACCCATGGATGAATGGGCCTTGCATACAATGAATGTTGAGACACTTAACTATGGTACTGAAACATGGGTAGGAGAAGCTATTTCCAATGGTAAGAAAAGACATCAAGATACCAAATGTTTTAATTGTGGTAGAATGGGACATATGAGAAAGGACTGTAGACAACAGACTTCCAGGAATAATGCCTCTTCTAGGAATAACAGGAACAGGAGGACTCAGCCTTCAGGTTTATGTAGGAGGTGTGGCAAAGGCCGACATTGGACCAATGAATGTAGGTCAACAAGAGATAGACAAAGCAACCCGATACCATTGGAAAATGCCATGGGGGGGCCTCTTGCAGGGCCCCATGATAAATGTGGTCCAGTCATTCCCAGTTACTGTGGAGAACATGTCTTGTCAGGAAAATTAGAAGGTCCCATGCCTACCATCAAAAGCAATAACAGTCTGAATGATGAAATAAATGTGGAGAATGAGTCAAGAAATCTGGTGGGATAAAGGAAACATATATTCTGGCAGACTTCTTTAGATGAACAAAGACCAAAGCTAAGAGTGTGGATAAATGGCATTTTTATTGAAGGCTTATTAGACACGGGTGCAGATGTAAGTATCATCACTCCAGAATCTTGGCATCCAAATTGGCCTCTTCAGGAGGTAGATGTTCAGTTCATGGGAACTGGAACCCTATCTCGGGTAAGACAAAGCATGAGATGGGCTGAATGCATAGGGCCAGAAGGGCAAATAGGAAAACTAAGGCCATATGTAGCCAATATTGCAGTGAATTTATGGGGCTGTGACCTATTGCAGCAATGGAATAACCAGATTAACATTCCTACTGCTTCTAAAGCTTATATTTCTGAGGAAAATGATAAAAGATATTACAGACGGCGGAAACCGGCCATTCGGGCTGTACAAGAACACAAAGCAATTGTTGACCCTTCAGAGGTACCAACAGCCTTACCTCTAAATTGGTTGACTGACAAGCTAGTATGGATCAAGCAATGGCCTTTAGCTGAGGAAAAGTTGCAGGCTTTAGAACAGCTGGTACAAGAGCAATTAGATGCTCGACATATAGAAGAATCTACCAGCCCTTGGAATTCTCCTGTATTTGTTGTTAAGAAAAAAATCTGGTAAATGGAGAATGGTGACAGATCTTAGGGCTAACAACAAGGTTATTCAATCTATGGGCCCTCTGCAATCTGGAATTCCTCTGCCCTCTCTGTTACCAAAGGGATGGCCTCTCATAGTTATTGATTTAAAGGATTATTTCTTCACTATACCTTTACAAGAAAAGGATAGAGAAAAGTTTGCCTTCACAGTGCCTACTCATAATAACTCTCAGCCTACTAGGAGGTACCAGTGGACTATCCTCCCACAAGGTATGTTATATAGCCTCACCTTGTGTCAATATTTTGTAAGTCAACCATTGGAAATAATACGTAAGCGATTTCCTAAGTCTATAATTTACCATTACATGGATGATATTTTACTATCTGATTCAAACATAGATACCTTAGAAAGACTGTTTGAAGAAGTAAAGATAGTTTTACCTAAATGGGGATTGCAGATTGCTCCTGAAAAAATACAGAGAGGAGATTCTGTCAATTATCTATGTTATAAAATAGGTTTACAAAAAATTAAGACACAAAAGGCATAAATTAGGAGAGATTGGTTATGGACTCTTAATGACTTTCAAAGATTGTTAGGAGTCATCTCCAGCCTACGACCAGTTGTTGTGATAACACCTGATCTAATAATTCATTTAAGCAAAACCTTTGATGGTGATAAAGATTTGAATAGTCCCAGAGAATTAGCAGCTGAAGCAGAAAAGGAACTGAGAATGGTTGAGGAAATATTACCGGAGGCACATGTGGATAGGGTGAACCCAAAGCTTAGTTGTATTCTCATCATATTGCCTTCCAGAATTTCTCCTATAGGAGTTTTAATGCAGAAAGATGATAATATCTTAGAATGGATCATTTTACCACATAAACCAAGTAAAAAATTAAAAACTTATGTGGGAAAAGTCTCTGAATTAATTATAAAATGTGAATTGAGACTTCATCAACTAGCAGTCATAGAACCAGCAGAAATTATAGTGCCTTTCACTACTGGTGAGATAAAAAAGTTATGAGAAGACAATGAACCATGGCAAAGAGCTTGTCCTAAATTTTTGGGAGAAATAGCAACTATCCCAAAAGCAATAGGCTTAACTTTATAAAGAGAACTTCTTGGATTCTTCCTCAAATCGTATGTGATGCTCCGATAACTGGAGCCCATACATTTTATACTGATGCCAATAAATCAGGAAAGGCAGGTTACAAATCAAACGAATTGAGTAAGGTGGAACAAAGCCCTTATAATTCTGTCCAGAAGGCAAAATTATATGCCATTCTTATGGTGCTAAGGGATTTTAAAGAACTTCTTAATATAATTACTGACTTGCAATATGCAGAAAGAGTTATCTTGCATATTGAAACCACTGAATTTATACCAGATGACACAGAGTTGACTTCATTGTTTATCCAGGTACAAGACATGATCAGGAATAGGCTTTGCCCTATGTACCTAACACACATCTGATTCCAGACTGGTCTGCCTGGTCCTCTAGCACAAGGTAATGTAGAAATTGATCAAATTATTGATTGGAAGTGTGCTGCAGGCCTCTGTATTTCATAAAAAAAATCATGCCAATAGCAAAGGTTTGAAGAAAGAGTTTTCTATAACGTTGCAACAAGCTAAGGAAATTATAAAGGGGTGCCCTACTTGCTCTTTCTGTAACCAAACACCACTGCCTGCAGGTACTTAAAGGAATAAAATCTGACAGATGGATGTGTTCCACTTTGCAGAATTTGGCAAATTGAAATATGTATACCACATCATTGACACTTATTCAGGTTTTCAGTGGGTAACTGCTTTAAGCTCAGAAAAAGCTGATTCAGTAATCACCCATTGATTAGAAGTCATGGCCATCATGGATATATCTGCACAAAAGAAGACTGATAATGGTTCAACTTATGTCTCTAGGAAAATGAAACGGTTTTTTATTATAATATTAAGCATGTTGCACGTATACCACACAACCCTACATGTCAAGCAGTTATAGAAAGATCAAATCGAACTATAAAAGATAAGTTAAAACAAACGGAAAGGGGTGGGAAATGCCCCCAGAAATAGATTACATAGTGCTTTATTAACCTTAAATTTTCTTAACGCTACTGAGAAAGGGACAACAGTAGCAGGAAAACATTGGATAATGGAAAAGTCTGCTGAAATAAATCAACTGGTTTATTTTAAGGATGTGCTGAGCTCGCAATGGAAGCCAGGAGATGTGCTGCATTGGGGAAGGAGTTTTGCTCTTGTTTCCACAGAGAAGAAAAATTGTGGATACCATCAAAATTATTAAAGGTTTAGTTTGAAGAGGAGGAACCTCTTGGAAAGAAGAAATGACAATTCATCCACAATGATGATAATCATACAGGTGGTAAGAAAAACATATAGAATGGGGGCAGGGTTCTGTTCTTATCTCCTCAGGAAAACATTCATCTTCAAAAAATTCAAGGGACCCTAGTTGTTTGAATACTGACAGATGGAAACTATTTACAACCTAATAAGGATCAGCAAGAAAATCAAATAGGTTCTGTAAGTGAAATTATTCTAAACATATTTTAGATATATATGAATGTACTCATATTTATAAATACATAGAGCTGGTTTTGACTCTGGCTCAGTTCCTCTCTAATTCCGAGCCTGTTGTTAAGAGAAAACCCAGAGTTTCTGTCTCATGTCAAGAGACATGATATGGAACAGAAAAAAAATTTATAAAATTTTTTTTGCCTTTCCTCATGTCTATTTTTGTCTTTATCATGCCTTTCATTGAATATATATGTCTGTATATGTTTATATAGATAATGCTTAAGTTTCCCGTAATGAACAATAAATTTCCCCGCACTGATCTTTGAAGTTTCCAGGAAGAAGATGGGGCCCCACAACAACTCCACCCAGTTAATATGACATCATGATGCTGATAGCACTGCTATAAGATCTGCCTGTTTTGGGTACCAGCTGCACAAGATGGTTCCAACTTGGTTAGCTGAAATGGTGCACATCTTTTACAACATTCTGGCCAGACCTCCACAAGATACTCAGACTATTTGCAATTTTACCAAGCCAAATATTAATCTTGAAATTTAACCATCATTTACTTTAACAGGATCCCCTAGTAATAACATTGCCCCCATGACAGCTGGAAGCAATTTTAGAGGACAACGTCCCCTCTCCCAGCAAAGTTTGCCCTCAGACTTAGGGACATCATTTAGGGGTTCATAATAATTGGTATATGATTGAGGGATGGGGGAGGAATTGTATAGGCTCAGGGATCTTTTTGAAAAAAAAAGAGGGGTAATTGGATGATGGAATAGTAGATTGGTATTTGTGAGTTATTGTTTTTAGCCAATTATATTGGTATAAATTCTTGTACATTGATACAAAGTTAAATTATATTGAATATTGTTTGCATGTATGCTTCTACCTCTGTTTGAAACATTGTTTATGTATTGACATATATATTTACCATATTGCAGAGTACATCACTACCTCTGATCAAGATACTTATACATTGTTTACATTTAAAGGTCATTGTTCTCATTTATTGCACAGTTGTTTATTGTCTTAGTCTTTAAGTTAGATAGGTATTGAGAATTATAGTCAATAGTCATCTATGTTTGTCATATTTATAATTAGGCTAATCAGGTTCTTTAGATACATAGAGATTATATTCAGTATAGATAGATAATCTTCAACCTCTTCAAAGAGCTGTAGAAAATGACCTTTAATCTAACAGAGTTCCGTGGTAGTGAGACACAATTGCTCCTGGCAACACCGAACTATTACCGAGAGAATGTTGAGCACCAAAGATATTCCACCTGGATCCTTTCTTCTTGGCAGAATTGGCCTTTGGGCAAAGAAATGCCCATACCTCAACCACTGACAGAGATACAGAGTATCTACAAATGGACAAAACAGGACTGTCATATCCTGCCAAGACAGGGTAAGATAGTTTCGAAAAGTTTCTTGTCTTTGAAAATGGTATGTCAGTTATGTTATGCCTTAGCCAAAGTTTGTTGCTTCAACATTGCAAATGAGACTTTGGGTGATTGCTCAGGTAGTCAGTTGTCTCTGTCATTTGTTGCACATTTTGGAAGTTTCTCGATTGCACTTCCTGTTTACTCAAGTAATATTGCTTCCCTTCTCAGATCTTCGATGAAGTTGAAGATTAGATAATTGTAGTTACCTTCCTCATTATTTAGACAAACTTATTTTCAATGTAATGTTTAGACTCCTTGAAATAAAATGTTTAGTAAAACTTTTGTTGCGTGTTCCTTGCTTAATACTGTTTATTGTTTGTAATTTTATATTTGGTATCTGTTCCTATTGTATATAGTTGTATTGGGTTTGGATCGATCTTGTCTAGACAAAAGGGGGAGGTAATGGGGAAACTCTTTCAACCAATCACATATAATTAAGGTGTGGTGACCTGTACCCCAGGGATAAAAACTGGGAGGACCCAGATGCACTCTCTCTCTCTGCATGGTGCCCACCGGACAGATAGGAAGTCGGACCTCCCACTTTTGTAGAATGAGTTTCCCCTTTTTAACCATTAAAATAGAACTGTTATTCTTGAGCTGGCCTGGTTATTTATTGTACCGACCTGTAGCAGAAAGTTTACTTCCAGCATCTTTCTCTCCTTTTTCCACTTTGTGTGTTTGAGACAAGGTTCCACATTGAAACTAGAGCTCACAGTTTATTCAAGACTCGCCTGACTGAGAACCACAGGATCACTCCCCTCCAGCCCCGCCCCCTTCCCACCCACTCCCCGTCACTACAGTGATAGTTGCTATGACGAACTTCAGGAGGATGCTGGGGATCTGAATTCAGCCCTTGCATTGGCACAGCAGCGCAGTTTCCCAGTGGAGACCTCTCTCTAATCCCTCTACTTTGTTCTTTCTCATGAAGCCGTGTAGCCCCTGCCACAGACAGACGTTGGATGGAACCTCACCAGGACAACAATAACATACCTAAAGATAAAGCTAAGGTCCTATGTAGGGAGCCGTCCGGAGAAAATCGCCATTACAAGATGGCGCCGGCGGTCCTGCAGCTTGGAGGTAAACAAGTCCTTATTTGGTATTGCCGCGTGGGACTGAGCGCCCTTTGCCTACACATGCGCAATTGAGCCTTGTCCCTGGCCAATCCCGAGGCTCCGGGCATCAGCAGACTGGTATTCACCAATCAGGACAGTACCCGAGTCCCTCCACCCTATATAAGCAGATGCCGCTTGGCTTTTGCGCTCTCTCTCGCTTCCCTCTCTCCCTTCAACCAAGAGACTCCAATAAAGTGTGATGTGAGAAGAATCCTCTACTCGTGGTCGTTTTTCCTTGCTGGTCAAGGGGCCCACCACAGTCCTAAAGTCAGCAGAAGACACACACGATCTCAATGCCTTGACTCGAATAACTGAATTGTGTTCAGCAGAATATCCTGGTAGCTCCTTAAAAAGTACACCTGTCTTTGATTCATACAAAGAGTTAGTAGAATTTAAGAAAACCAATATTTAAATACTCACTGAAAAAAACTAAAGTAAGTTTTAAATTTCAAAATGAGAATAAGCTTCTTTTTATTCTCAACATATTAACAATACACCCTTTTAAGTTTTCTAATCAGTAAAAATATGCAGAGTCAGGCCTGGTAACACAGTTCCCTGGGTGGCTGTCAAAGAAGGATCTCAAGTTCAAGATGTGTCTATTGAGTTCAAAAACACCCTGAGAACTGATATTATTATTACTCAAGATATATGCTTTAAAGGAAGATGGTTTTTAGGAGCTGTGGATATGCAACCCCACCTGAGAACATGTGACATACACTGGCCCACAGAGCAGCCCAGGAGCACCCCTTAGGCAGCAGGTGCTCACAGGAATGTTCCACAGTGATCTATCACTGCTGCCACCATGTGACAAGGTACATCTGGTTTTCCGTTCCAAACATCACTTGTTGAGCTGGGCAGGCTACATCTGGAAGCAGCAGGGTGCTCCTAGGGTTTTCTGAGATGGAAAACTTGCACTGTTGCTTCTGAGACGTGTTCACATTCCCTCAGTTGGACTGGCTCAACTTCATACAATAAATTTTCCTCCTGTGCATTCACTAACCCAGCGAATTTCTGTAATTTTTTTAAACTTTTTTTTTTTTTATCAGTTTTCTGTTCTCTCAAATTAGTTGTCTTAAATATTTTCTTCAGGTTGGGGAAACTGCTGGAGTTCTCTATGTCCTGGCAGTCATTCCCCAAATAACCACACAGAGACTTATCATAAGTATAAATGCTCAGCTGATAGCTTAGGTTTGTCTACAGCCAGCTCTTATAACTTAAACTAACCCATTTCTACTCATCTAGGTGCTGCCCCAAGGCTTGTTTACCTCATCTATGAACTTCCCATGTTGCTTCTTTCCAGTCTGGCTCTTGACTCCTCAGACTCCATCCCTCTTCTTCCCAGCATTCTTCTCTGCACTGAAAATCCTGCCTACCTATTGACCAATCACCTTTTTTCTTTCTTCCTTTCTTTCTTTCTTTCTTTCTTTCTTTCTTTTTTCTTTTTTTTTTGTGTGTGTGTGTGTGTGTGTGTGTGTTGGGACAGGGTTTCTCTGTGTAGCTTTGGAGCCTGTCCTGGAACTCACTCTGTAGACCAGACTTGCTTCGAACTCAGAGATCTGCCAGCCTCTGCCTTCTGAGTGCTGGGATTAAAGGTGTGTTCCACCACTCACTGTCCAGCTGGCCAATCAGCTTTTTATAAACAATGAGAGCAACACATTTTGACAGGGTGCAGAAGGATTGTTCCACAGCACTCCAGCCCAAGCACTGTACATCTTGAACGTCTTGAAGTTTTTATTTCTTTAATGTATAAAGATTAGCCCTATATCTTTCACTGGACTTGAATAATTCATTCAAGGAAAAGTCACTTAGTCCTGTTGTAGCAGGCTGCTTGTTTCTTTCCCAGCTGCTCATCCCCGAAACAATCACACATAAACCATATTATTTGCAATACTGTTTGGTCAATAGTTTAAGCGTATTTCTGGCTAACTCATATGTAGGCCCATAGTTCTATGTGGTATGGTGGCTGGAATCTCAAGCCGTAGTGTGTGCCTGCCACACAGGAGGTGGTCACTTTCCTACAAAGGGTCAGCATGTTGTTCTGCTCCTTCTTTGTAATTTGGAGGATTCCTGAAAAGAGATGTTCATTTGGCCTATGTGACAGAGCTGGCATTCAGAGCAGGAAGGTAGGGAGACATGACAAAATTGGCATAGAAAAGTGTGGATGTGACCAGAGACATTCGCCTGGTTACTCAGGAAACAGAATGCTAATGAATTTCCCTCTCAGTTTATGTTTTGGTATATAAAGCTGTTCAGAGAATAAACGAGGAATTTTTCACAATGTGAACTCAGATTTCATGAGGGATCACTGAGAATCTCCCTCCCGATAAAGCCATGTGAGTTGTGTCTTTAATTTCACACCTCCCCTCTGGTCCAGAGAAATAATTTAGGGTTCAGGCTGGCACCAGACCCTGCCACTCATATCTTAAATTAAACCATCTCCACTAATCTGTATATTGCCATGAGGCTGTGGTTTACCAGGTAAAGTTCCAGTATCTGTCTCCAGCGGGGCTACATGGCTTCTCTCTGACTCCATCTTCTTCCTCCCAACATTCAGTTTAGCTTTCCCTACCTAGATCTACTCAACCTTATCAGGCCAAGCCAGTTTCTTTATTCATTAATCAATAAAAGCAACACATAGACAGAAGGACCTCCCACACCATAGTCCACCTTGGCAAAACCCATGTATGGATGGAAATGCTGCCTGCTAAAAGTTCAGCCTGAATTTCTGGGTCAGACGTTGGCACTGAACAGATGGGAAGCTGGGTGACCTTCTAAAGGTGACTCCAGAAGCGCCGCTGGTGACCCATCATGCCTTCAGATGGCCAGCGAGGGAATGGAACCAAACGTTTCTTGCCCGTTCTGTATGTACCAGTTCTCAACCTGTGAGTCATGACCCCTTTAGGGTTCGATCAACTATTTCACAGGAGTTACAGAAGACCATCCTGTGTATCACATATTTACATTATAATTCATAATGGTAGCAAAATTACAGTCATGAAATGAGTGCGGGCTTGTCCCATCACACACCGTCACAGCTCTACTTGGCCGATGAGAGACGCTCTCAAGGTCGTCAGCTGTGACCTTCTGGAGGAGTGACCCACGCTGCTTCTCCGGCTGTCGATTCTCTTGTCAATTGTCTTTTCCTCCTCTCGCCATAGTTAATACTCACACGGAAGTCCTAGCATTGTTACATAGGATATCGATGGTGTATTGTTTTTCTACTTTAGGATACAAAGGATGACTCCAGAATATGGATTGTCAAGGTGTGTCTTAGTGATGGCTTCTATTGCCGTGAAGAGACACCATGACCACAGCAAGTTTATAGAGGAAACTATTTAACTGGGTGGCATACAGTTTCAGAGGTTTAGTTCATTGCCATCATGGCAGACTGTGGCGGCATGCAGGCAGACATGGTGCTGGAGAAGGAGCAGAGAGTTAATGTCTTGAGCTGAACTAGGCATAGCTTGAGCATAGTAGACCTCAAAGTCCACCCCCACCGTGACAATCCTTCCTCCAACAAGGCCACACCTCCTAATAGTACCACTCCCTAGGAGCTTATGGGGGCCAATTACATTCAAAGTACCACAATATGTAAATTTATTTCCATGTATCTTAATCACTTCTGTCATACTATGTAAATAAACACGTTTTAGAGGAGAAGGCTCATCCTTGGGTTTCTGAGGTGCCACTGTGTCTTTATGCATAGGGACCTCTGAATATTCTAGTTGCCACGGTCATTTAGTACATTTGTGTACCAGAACAGAGGACCAGAGACTGAGTCATATTTCTTATCTCTAGAGTCTGGAAAAGTCTAAAATCAAGGAGCTGGTGCCTAGCTAAGCCAGCCCTACTGTGTCTGTCTGCTGCATTCCCCAGGCAAGATGATAATGCTGGGCTAGATCTGTTCCCCTGACAACCCCATGCTCCCAGGGAAATCCTCACTCCCGCAGCCACAGAGTCATCCATTCATGACTGTGGCACCATCAGAGAGTCCCCCCAAAACATCCTATGTCCCGGTCTGTCGCACTGAGGATTACGATTCCAACACATGCACCTTGGGGGACCATTCAGCCCACAGCAGCCTCAAAGATGCCGCCAGCACTGCAGAGGGAGCCTGAAAGCTTTCCCATGTGACAGCTTCAGTTTCAGATCAGTGCGGGGAGCTAGCAGAGGGGGCTCCTATCCAATCCAAGCCCTCTAACAAAGTCCTTCTTTCCCAAGGGGTGTCCATGAAACAGTATCCACTGCCAAGGGCAGTATGAGAACACATTTGGGTCATCTGGGGCAGATGCCATCTAATAGCAGGGAGGAGCTCAGGATGGTGCGTTGTCAAAGGGCGTTGCTGTGGAATGGGACCTTTATATCTGACCAGGCTAGAAATATCAGGACTGACTGGACAATTCTCTTGTCTGAATGGAGATGGAAATTGGAAGTGGACTTGGCAGGATTTTTAGGAAACAGCAGAAGACAGTTCTGTGATTTGTTCTGAGGCCCAAGCTAGGCACAGCTGGTGTAGGGATGAGTCCCAGTCTCCCCTGGGCCAACCCCAAGTCTGCAGGCTTGAGGAGCAGAGGAAGAGGGAGAGTGATTCAAATCTTTAAATAACGTTTGTGGGTCGGCTGCGGTGGCGCTCACCTTGATCCAAGCACTCAGGAGGCAAAGGCAGGGAAATCTCTGAGTTTCAGACCAGCCAGAGATACACAGTAAGACATTTTCTTTAGGAACAGGAAAAGGTTAAAGTGATGTGTTTCATTAACTGTTGTTTATGCTCCAGAAGGATGTGAAGTGGAAATCTGAAGCTCACTTCTTCCCACCAGGGGCAGCTGCTGAGAGCAGCATGTACTTACCCCCAGAACAACCTGAGCACAATGGCACTCTCACTGGGGAGAGACCGAGGGCAGTGGTCCTCTGTCCAGGAGATAAAGCAACTACACAGAGTTCTGGGAGAGCGTGGGGTATTACCAGGAGGTTAACCGCCTAGGCAGGGATACGCACTGGGAAGTTTCCTTCCCAGCCTGCCCTGGTCCACAGCTCAGCATCTCTGAGTGGTGTCCACTGTCTTGGTGTCAGTGTCCCCTACCCCTGCAGCGGGTTCTCAGGGTAAGAGCAGGAGGACACCCAGGCACTGTCCCCAAGGCTGCTGCCTCCTGCAGGAGCTCCTCGGCCAGCAGCTGCCCCTCTGTGGGGTGCACTGCCCCTGAGTGGTGCTGACAGCTCTGGAGCTGGATCAGGGAAGAAGGGCCCAGTCCTGCTCTCTAGCTCGGGGCCCTCAGGGAGACCCCCTCCACCCTGTCAGGGGATCAGAGGCCTCCAATGCCCAGGGGGAAGATCTGCAGCCTTTGGGCGCTCTGGTCCCTCTGGCCTCTCACTCCAGCAACCTGAGAGTTTCCTCAGGAATCTGTGATATGGGCCTGGGTGTGGGGCAATATTATGCAGGCCATATATTTCTACACTGTATGGTGGCCAGGCTCTCAAGCCATAGTTCACACCTGAGGCGGTCTCTACCCTAAACAATAGGGTCAGGATATCATTCAGTTCCTTTCTTTGTAATTATGGCGATCACTTGGGAAGAGGTGTTAATCCAAGCCACTTAACAGAGCAGCCATGATTGTGGATGTGACTTTAATCGTGCTACCCAGGAAAAAAGAATGCTAATGAACCCCTCCCCCCCCCCCAGTTTACCTTTGGTTTGAGAATAAACGCTTCAGGATTTGAAAGTACCCTGAGACTCCCTGCTGATATTGCTGTATGAACCGTGTCTCTATTATTCCCGCACCTCCATGCTGGTCCAGAGAGATAGTTTATGTTGGGCTTGGGCCCCGACACCTGGGCAGCACACTCTGTGCCCATTGACCACACTCCAAATATTTGTTCCAACCATGGGTCACACATTGCCGAGATCAATGGGAAGGAGATGACAGAGGAGGACAGGTAGCTTCTCTACACAAGCGCACAGCCTTCCCACTCGCTTGTGTCTTGGGCGGATTTTGTCCTTCCGGCCTGCCCTGGCTCTACAGTACAAAGACCTGCAAAAAGAGTTAGCTGCCATGGACAGGCATGTGGACCCCCAGCTTCTTCCCTCGAATGGCTGCCATCCCACAACTGCTCCTAGTTGAGCTTACAGGACATCTCAAGGATCCAGGGACATTGCATGTGTAGTTTACTGGTGTGTTTTCTAAACACAACTGCACGACCAAGTGCCCTGGATTCCTTCCTGGGTCCCCGTGGGAAGGCTGCTGAGGTGAGCTCACCTCACAACCCAGTGCACTGTTTACTGAACTTATCTCTGGCAGAGGTCAAAGAGTTTGTAAGTCTGCACCACGCACACACAGGTGCGTCCAAGACCCTTTGCAAAAAGAAGACTGCGTTCAGAGCCTGGGGGACATGGAAAGAGACAGAAGGGACCACGGAGCAGGTGGGCACCACTGGGAATGGAGCAGTAAGCCAGCAGAGCAGGGGGTCAACGGGGATGCAACTCAGCAGCATTTAAGTTCCTCCTGGGCAATGGACGCCTGGTCCTTCCTGCCCAGGTTCTATAATAAACCTCTGAAGATAGCTCTAACCAGAATTCAGACCCCATCTATACTCCATCCAGGGTCACACAACCCAACCCAAGGAGGAGGGAGGAGTCTCATCCCACTGCAGGCTGACATGACATCAATGTCCTCTAGAAAGGCGGGACACCCTATCTACATGAGGAACTTCTCTCGTGTCAGACAGGAGCAGACACTATCATATGAATCACACACAGGAGAAAGGTCTAGGGATGAAAACGGGAGATTCCTAGGCTCACACCTATATGAAGGGATTCTGTCTCTTGCCATCACCCATACTGGGTCTCAGAGTCATCACCCTATGCCAGACCCACCAGTACCCATTGCCACACTTTCCTGTTCTCCCCTCTGCCTGCCCAAGCTCTCATACCACCCCTCCAGTGCCAGCATGGCTGTCCTGCCCACTCCTTCCCTCCCAGCTCCTCCCAGTCCATCTGCATACTCCTTGCTTTCAGCCCCGCCCTGCTTCATCTGTTCCTAGTAAGGCCTGCATCACAGGACCCACACAAGTCTCACCTGCCCTTAGCTGGGCAGCTCTTCCTCCTCATGACAAGAACATGTCTCTCTCTGCATGGAAAGACCAAGCCACTTGGCATCTCAGGTGTTGGTCACAGCACCTGCGCCAGCCTCCCTTCCACGTGACAGTAGCACCTGACCCCCTTCTGTGTATTCTCCTCTCAAGAGTCCTCCAACTCACATCATAGTGACCCCCTCCCTAGCCAGCCTACTGCTGTCACTGCCTTCAGGCCCAGCCTCACACTAGCTCGCTACTCATGAGACAAATCAGTACTTCTTACGGTCCTGGGAATTTCCCATAATCCTTCCTGGTTCACTCAGCAGTGAAAGTTCCTCACAGCCTTCAAAACTCAGCTTAAAAGTCAGCTTCCTCCAGCGGGGCCCCGACATATCTTTCCGCCATTCTGGGCCTGTTTTGCTCTTCAAAACTGTGTGCATGCGGATTGTGGCAAAGGGCAGTTTGTCCTGACAGGCAGTCCATGCAGGAATCAGCCATGCTGTCCCCCCCACCATTCAAAAATCTCTTTAAATGGGAGTGACCTAAATATACAGTTAGAAGTAAGAGACTAGCACCATGGATTAATCAGCAGCAAGAGCTGCCCACATTTTGTTTAAAGCAAGAGAAAAGCCAACTTTTAATACAGAAACACAAGCTAAAGGTAAAGGGGTGAGAAAGACACCTGTTTTGCTCACACAGATCAATGTAGACCGAGCAACCTCATCAAACAAAACAGTCATCATGGGGAGGAAAGTGATCGTGGACAGAGTTCACTTTTGGCTCAGGAGGTCAGTCCTCAAAGTCAGTCCCCAGCATCCACACCCCTGGGTTCCCTGACGTGAGAGTCTCACATAGTAGGAGGCGAAGATGCGTAGATTTGCAGAAGAAATGGGCAAATCCTCCAGTACAGCTGAAGCCTTGGTCCTCCCCTCTCAGGAACTGAGGCAGGCAGAAGACAGACAGGCAGGCAGAACCTCATCGGCAGGCACAGCCTCACCTGCCACCCGACTGCATCAGCATCACACAATGCCGCCGTGAGCAACAGGAGAATCCTCACCAAGAACACGTGAAACATTCCTGAAAAGCCTGTGGTGTTATCACTGCCCTCAACACATCTGTGAGAGCAACACAGACACACAAAGCATATTCTCAGCTCGAAATGCACGGAGAGCGCAGGCAGCTGGGACGTCCACACAACACAGACACACAAAGCATATTCTCTACTCAGAATGCACAGAGAGCATAGGCAGCTGGGACGTCCACACAACACAGACACACAAAGCATATTCTCAGCTCAAAATGCACAGAGAGCACAGGCAACTGGGAAGTCCACACATACCGTGAGATTCAGTGGGACATGAAAACTGTGGAATCAAAAGAAACTAAGAGAAATTTGAAAATGTCACATGAAATACAGACCAGGTCAACTCGTATGCCATGTGCTGAGGGCAGTACTGGACAAGCATACAGCAGGAAAGGGGAGAGACCCAAATCACTAACTTCAGCCTCTGCCACGGGAAACTAGTTCAATGCCTCCCTGACCCAGCCCTGAAAGTCTCACTGTCTCCTTGGCCATAGTCTATCGACCTCTCTGGTCAGCCATGATTCGTCAAGGAAGATGATGTCGACTGGGTGGGGCCGTTTGGGGGTGTGGGTGCCTGGAGGGCCACTGGGAGCCATCATCTTCTATTTGTCAGGAAACTTGAGGTCTGAGCAACTCCAGAGATGGGAACCCATGGGAGACTGTGCCCAGCGCAGTCAGTGTGCTTTGCAGCCTCTTTGGAGGCTGAGACAGGGCTGGTGCAGCAAGCAGGAAAAGCGGAGAGTCCACAGGTCTGAGGGCCACGCTGCCACTGGCCATGGGCAATCTTACTGAGTTACTGGAACCCATCTGCACTGGTTTCCTTCTCTCTCCCAAAGCGCTTTCCACCCAAACCTCGAGTGCTGCCTCTAGCACAGGGCATCCGCGACACTTTGCGTTGGTGCCAGTGTCCCGTGTGTGCGGTCCTCTACAGCAGACACACGTGTAGCTGATGAGCACTTGAAATAAGGATAGCTTCCTGCTTGCTACCCAGTTCTGGGAGTAGCTTTCCAGCCAGGCGTTGGGTGGACTTCATGGGCCAAAAGTTGTTTTTCCTACAATCATATTTATACTGAAGGCAGAGTGAAACCATGCTGCCAGGACCAATACAGACTTGCTAGCGTCCGAGAAGGAATGGTGCCTGGGTTCTAGAGCCAGGGAAAGGCCAGCAAGGTGATGCGAGCTGGTCCAGATCACACTCACTTTTCTCGTGTGGAGATGACATCACTTTGACACTGTCTCCACAATGCCTCGGATCACTATTTGTAACCTGGTGTGCCAGTCATGGGTTGAGGGAGCTAGGTCGATCACTGCAAAAGCAGGGCTATGTCTTCCTGGTGATCCAGACCCCCTGTGAGCTCAACAATGGACAGCCCGCTTACGCCCCAGAAGTCTCTGCTGGAGGTTCATGTGTGAGGAGCTCGCTCAGATGCGGGAGGGGTTTTTACACAGTTACTCAGGCCCATCAGGGCCCACACTGTGGAGGTTAAAAGTAACTGTTGGGGCTCTTCAGCAGGGTCAAGAGCGAGAGGCCGAACACAGCACTACGCCCCCCCCCCCCCCGCAGCATTCACTGCTCTGGTTCCATTTGCCCAATCTAACCCAATTTACACCTGCATTAAGACTTGGCCCTGCTAGGAATTCCACTAGGCATAGATAGGGCCCTCACTACTTTACTGTACCTAGGCTCACAGAGTCTAGCTTTGTGCATTTGCCTGGGGAGCACATAATCACTCACTGAACTGTAGGTCTCTGCCATCCAGTTTAGCATTCACTACCTGGGTACTGTTTGAAACTTTATTAGTTAAATCAATCAAAACAATGGAACACCACAGCCACACCCACCGTTCAAATGCCCCATAGAGACATCACCATCTACAATGAAAACATGTGACGTTCATAGAATGATGTCAGCTTCCGACCTCAGCCTGCCTTAGCGTCTGCACACTGAACACATCGAGCCCTGGTGGAGTTTGCTGCTGCTAGGATTGATGTGGAAGATTTGGGGAAATGGGGAGTGTAGATTTGAGGGGTGATGACTGCAGTTTTTGTCTTTCATTTGAGAGTTTCCAACTCCCACGGAGATCAAGGGTGACCAACGTCCTGCTGAAGGCCTCTGACTCCGCAGGGCCCAGTGTGGGTCCGAGAGCCCAAAGGAAAGAGCGGTGATCCTGTGCGGTGCCCCGAGACCCCAGCTGGAGCAGCAGCCACAGTCTAGAACTTCCTACTTCTGTCTGCTGGCGGTTGCGCTTCTGGCCACAATGGGTGACATCGCCAGAGATGGGAGACTATACCCAGAGCAGTCATGTGCACCCTCTGCTTCGGAGACTGAGGGGGCTCTGTGCAGTGGGTAGGAAGAGAAGGGCACAGAAGTCTGCTCTTCCATGTTTCAGGGCCCCCGTCGTAGGGTTGTGTGCCTCAGGCTGGTGTTTGATTGCCAACACTTTCCTTGCTCTGATATTTAGAAGGGACCTTTCCCAGGAGGCCAGATCCTTCCTTTGTCCCTGGAATTTTCAAAACCTTGGGATGTTTGGTAGCGCATCTACTGTGTGGTGCACAGGATTTGGGTTTGGGGTGTGACTTAACAATGCTCTAGCAGGTGTCAGGTGGCGGGTGAGGCTCTCCACACTGCACCGTCAGCCGTGAACATGGGGACAATGCTCTAGCGGGTGTCAGGTGGTGGGTGAGGCTCTCCACATTGCACCCTCAGTCTGTCAGCTCCGGGATTCAGGACTTGAGCGTTCAGGGCAGAACTGAGAACTGACATCAAATGACAGCAAAGAGAAGTGTGGGCTGGCTCAGCTCAGCCTCTGTCTCGCCCAAGGATGAAAGGGCTCTATCCAGCTGCCCCTCAGTTCCTTTTGGGGCCAGGCAGGAAGCCCAGAGATTGGGCAGGAGGGACTTATACCTCAACTCTCATAGACCCACTGGCTTCCTCTGCTAGAACCGACAGGCCAAGGGTGGATGCTTCCCTCCGGGAATGTCACTCTATCCAGACAGAACTATTGGATCCCTGGACTCCGGGTATATCCCTACTGTTCCTTGCTAACTGTCTTTTCAATCCATTCCTACGGTGTGCTGTGCAAACCCTGGCAGGTCCCTTACACGTGGTTCCTTAACCCAAAGACTCAGGCATTGGAGAAATGTGTCACCTCTATACTTGCATTTAGTGTCTTAATGGTCTGGGAATTTAGGGGTAAGTATGTAGATTCAGTATTGTCTCCGTGTCTAATATGATGTCAGAGGCTAGGCGATGACTCAGTTACCCAATATGGGACTCATTTTATCCCTAATGCCATGGCAAGGGTTCCAGACCTACAGTAATGGGGCCAAAGATGCCTTGGACTGAAGGGTGTCTATATTCCTCTATCTTCTCCGATTAGAGATGCTTGTGGCAGGAGTTAGTGGACAAAGAGAAAGGGAATGGATGTAATTCAGGAAAAAGAAGAGTCAGTGTCATCCCTCATACAATATCCTTAGCTAAAATCACAAGACAGAATTTGGTGGTCATTGGATCTGAGCACCAGGAGGTCTGAAAAGCCTTCTGAGACTGCACAGCCTCCCAGCCGCCTCCTTCCCCGTGACTGCGCATTTCCTTCATCCCTGGTGTTCACCGCACCTGTCCTCTCCTCTCTGTGAAACAGTTTCGATTGGGTGGACTGATAACATTTAGTGGACAATTTAGGCAATTAATGTTGTGGACTCTTCCATGTTTCATGTTGCTCATGTGCCTGTTCTCTATTGAGTGTAAATTTCCGGGGAGAAAGCCTCAGCCCCAGGGGGCCTCCTCTGAGTTCTACCACATGTTTTAGGTACACGCTGAGCCAGTGGTGCGATCCCACACCGTGCTCCTCAGCAGTCCTTACACTGAACACACAACAGCTGGGCAAAGTGGGGAGGGGTGAAGAGCAGGATGAGGGGGCAGTGGGGTGGGGTGAGGGGTGGGAGCCGAGGCAAAGGACTCCCGTGCTCCCCTCCGCCTCCTTGACTTTCAATTTTAGGAAAAGAGCCATGGTGGCCAGGCGAGAAAGCTCAAGATCATAGGACAATTCATGAAGTGAATGTGTGTCCTGAGAAGTCCTCCTCCGGCTAGGACTTGTTTCTAGTTAAAGGCACAAGCGAGCTGGGTGCGGATATAAGAAATGAAATACTTGAAGAAACACGAAGGGCTAATTCCTAATTAAATGGAGGCTTCAGGATGGCTTCTAGAGAGTAGGCAAGGAGGGACTGCATGGCTCCACCCAGTTATCACATGCACTTGAGATTCAGCTTCTCCACCCCAGGGTTTGGTCTGCTTTGGGTCACTGTCAGAGCTGCCCCTGAGGCCTGCCCAGTGAAAGCCCAGGTCACACTCTTCCCACACACAGCATCCTTAGCTAATGTCACAAGACAGACCTCGGTGACTGTGCTGGATGTGAGCCGCAAGACGTCTGAGGAGCCTTCTGGAACTACGCAGCCTCCCAGCCAGCCTGCCTTGTCCCTGAATCTCCCCTGGGACCTTGCACCCCTTCCTGTGACTCTACAAACTCCTATAGTGAGAAAATGACACCTGGAGGTCAGCGACCTACATCCCTGGCTCTCACAGCCACCTGGCTGCCTGTCCTCTCCTCTGTAAAATGGGGTTGGACTGGCTAGAGTGACTGGGTGACTTAGGGAATTAGTGTTGTGCTGGACTCTTCCAGATCTCATGGTGCTCACGTGTCTGCTTTATATCGAGGGTAAATTTCTAGGAGGCAAAACAAACCTCAGGCCCAGGGAGCCTCCTCCTCTGAGTTCTACCAAACACCCAGTTAAAAACTGTGCCAACTTCTTCCATTCTTTCTGAGTGCAGATCTGAAGGGAAACCCACCCAGTTTTTCCTAGGACAGGACACTCTCGGTGCCACCTCAGCAACCAAAACCGCAGGAAAGCTGAATTCCAGCCCTGACATAGCTGAAGACACTTGTCAAAACCTGACATCACTAAGAGCAATTTAGACTCAGATGTGTTCAGAAAGGAGAGGCTGGGGCTTCAGAGTGGGGCACCCATGGGGTGGGTGAGGACAAATCCCTTGCTGTTTGGGTCCTGCTAGGACTGCTTTAGAAGGACCCTGCCACCAGGTTAATGTATGGACTAAGGAACGTTTAGTGATAGCAAGAGCTGGGTAGTTCTTGGCATGGACCATGCTGTGCCACCATCACAGGTAGTAGCTGTTGGCTTTTCTCCCTAGTCCTGTGTAGGTTTTGATGAGTGGGCGGTACTATGGGTTTTTATGAGGAAGAAATAGGAGCAGACACAGTTGTGAGTTCTTGATCACAGTCAGGCCTCTTTCATGCTGAAGGACCATGTATGAGATCAATAAAGATGCCCATAGATATACGTCAGCTTCCTTCACTAGCCTTGGTACCACTTTGTCCTGAGTCGTCAGAACTAACGGTTTATCTGGGGCTCTTCAGCTGAGTGCAAGCTGACTCGCTGTGGTGGGGTCCTGGACGACTTTAGAAGGTTTGAGTGTTGAGCCAAGGAGACTGATGGTCCTCCGGGGCCCACCCTTGCAGCTCATGAGGAGAATTCTTAGAAAGCAGGACCTAGAGTAGAGTCTTCTCCCCTTCAGGTGGCTGCCTTTGGGGAACACGCCCTAACTTTTGGTGCAGGACTGCAATGCAAAGGGAGGAGTCTGGGTCAGCTACATGCCATTCTTTTGGCCAAGCACGCCTTCGGGGTGCCTACTCTCTCTCCACAGTCTCTGTGGGGTGAGAACATCTGGGAAAAGGAGTGAGGGAAGCCCTTGGTAGGGAGTCCGCAGCATCATCGTGGACTCTGGCTGATGCTCTATGTCCCCAGGAATCCAAATGCATTTCTTCCATCTGGCCCATGAGACCTGTGTGACCCTGGACAAGTTCCTTCATGGACGGTCAGATAAACAACGTTCCACTCCCTCCACAGGGCTGACGGGGCCACAGGGATGATAATGGGGAACTTCGCCATACCAAGGCTCGCATTACCAAGCCGAACCTAACAAATGGACCCCAGAGTTTTCTGGCTAGAGGCGACAGCCTCAGACATCGGGCTCTGTCCAGACTGGTAGTGCTGGTTGCTTAGGCATAGCCAGGAAGCACCAGTCCCTTTTCCTCAGGCATCACGTGCAATCGCTCTATTAAACTTCGTACTCTGAGAACAGTGGATAACCAAAGGGACATTCCAGTAAATAAACGAGAACGTGAAGTCCCTTTCCCGTGCCCCAAGGCTTCTAATTGAGACAGAACACAGGCCAGCAGGCCTGTGCCTGGACTTTGGGTCACTATATTGCCTTCTCTCTCTAAACTACCCCAGAGTCTGACCCTTGAGCAATTTAAGTTTACGCCACACTGTCAGATCCTCTTCCCAATCCGACTGTGGTCCAGCTGGCCCCTGAGGCAGCTGGAGGACAACAGAAGAAAAGAACACCTGGGCACCTAAGTGTGGTGATCCATTCCCTGGGCACCAGTGTTCCTCTTTTGAATATGCTTTCTAAGCTTGTGGCTGAAGAACACTAAGGTAAAAATGCTAATATGTTCAAACAGGATATCCCACAAAACTATTGCAGTGCCTGCAAGATATCCTTCTCATAGGAATCCAGGCCAGGCCAGGAAGCAGCCACCAAGGGCATCCTGCTATCTACCCCAGTGCAGGGTTTGCTGGGCTCCTTCAGCCATGCCATAGTAGTGAGCGCCTTTGGCACAGTAGCAGCTGAGTCCCAGTGAGCCAGGATATGAGCAGGAGGCGTGCAGGTCCACAGCGCTGCAGCTGCAGCCAGTTCTCAGCCTCATGTGTGTCCAGGCTGCTGCAGTGGGTGGGTCAGATCTGGTCAATATGACCCTGGGAGCTCGTAAACTTCCCTGGACCATCCAGCCCCAGCCCAGCCGCTCCTCCCAGCCCCTTCATCGTAACTCTCCTCCAGGTGGGGCCAGTTCAGGCAGATCTAATTATTTATGCAACTGTCACGTGGGCAGTTGGTCGGAATGTTCTGAGTTCCGGGCCAGTTGGGCATCAAACACAGCACTGGTCGTTCACAGTGGTCACCTGACGATTTTCCTGGCACATTGAAAGTTAAGCATGTCTGAGGACGAGGGCATCAGATTACTAGTCCCCAAGCCCACTGTCCCCTTCTGATGCTCTGATGACTGAGGCTCCGGTGCGCTTCTCTGTAATATTCTTTTATACGCCGTGTCACAAATTCCAAGGTGACTGGAGACCTGTGTTGGTCCTCTAGACTCTGCCCATGCACCCTCTTTTCTCTGCATTTTGCTTAGTGTTTCTCTAACAGATCATCCATTTGTCTGAGTACACATTGAGTACAATCCCTAGAGAATTACAAAACACATAAATTCAACAAATGTACACGCACACATACACACACGCGTGCACACGCATGTGTGTGGATATACACAATAGATACAATCCCTTAAGGAGTCTGGATGTAAAAGTTATTAGGCAGAAGCTGTATCACCTTTTGAAAACACATTCAAAAAATTAAGCTAACTATTCCTAAAATCCAAGTGCGTGGAAAGAGTGTTCTTGCACCGTATCCATGCAGTTACAGGACAGACCTGATCATGGCAACAAGGGAATGAAGAAAAGATACACACAGACGGATACACACAGATATGGGGGAGCTGGGTGATCGGGGCTGTAGGCTGGAGAAACCGCAGCACCCCAGAAGCTGAGTGTGTTTACAATATGGAACAGAGCAGGGAGGAGGAGTTATGGCACATGGCTGCCAAGGAGGCAGAGTTATTACATACAAATAAACAAGGACACAGAGTTTGTGGTTTACAACTGAAGAAGTAGACAGATACAGCTAATCTTGACAGGCACAGTCTCTATAGGGGGGGCAGTCTTCAGACTATAACTCCAGAGTGGAGAAAACTATGGTGGGCAGATTCTGCACACACTTTTAACATTTGCACTTGGTCCAAGGAAGGCTTTGCTATGCCCCTGAATCTCACTCACCCAGGGGGATGGTGTTAATGTCGTCCTCCATGGGTCTGAGGCTCTGGGCTCTTTGACACGGCTAGCCCACGTCAAGACACATTCACTCGGGTCTGCACTCACCAGGGACCTTCTCCATTCCCTCCATTTATAAAACAGAAAATAAGAGATATACACCACAGCAGAGTCTATACGCAAAATATCAACCTAAATTTCCACTCTTAAGAGAGGAGTTTTTGGTAGGGTCTTGTGTTTGCTAGAACAAACCACCATGTGGCTTAGACAAGCAGAAAGATGTTCACTTCATTCTGGAGGACAGATACTTCCATGTCACGGTGTCAGAGGGAGCTCATTTGTTTGACGACCATACCATCCTGAATGTGCCCGATCTCTGAAGCTATGGACACTTGTCTTTCTCTGCCTCCTTAGTGTCTGCTGAAGTCCCTGGCTGACCTTGGCTTTCCACTCCCTGCCGGCCACCACATGTCCCGGTTGCCTCTGTGTCTCTGTGTCCACACTTTCCTGTTGTCAAAACACTGGTGGTCCCTCGGAGTCCACACCGATGCAGGGCATGCTCATCTTAACTAATGTGACCCAATTTCCAAACAAAGGCACAGGGACTAGTGCTGAACATTAGGCGTGCGCGCGGAAGGACACAGTTCAGTCTACAACTTCCCTGAGCAGCAGGCCTGAGCAGAAGGAAGAGTCGGAGCTTAGAGGGCAGTTGACCGACGGCATCGAGTCTGTGTTGTAGTTAGTAAAGATACACGATAAACGTCAAGGATGAGTCATCATACTATAGATACATAAACAAGCTATCAAGTACAAGGGCATGGGCCTAAAGAGAGTCTAGGAAGGGATGCCAGCAATAACTTGTGAAACAGGGGACTCAAAGCTCTCAGACCTTAATTAAAACTTCAACCAGACATTAACAAACCAAAAATAAATTATAAATTCACACCGTATTGAACTGGTTGAGGTCAAGAAAGGCAGAGAGCCATAGACAAAGTCAGCCCAGCTTGGACAGACGGGGAGAAGATGTGTTGACAGGGATGTGGGCAACAGAGTCCCCAGGGCACTGCTGCACATACCTAGCAAGAAACAGCTCAGCCGGGTCCGAAAATGTTAAAGAGCTGCCATGAGGCCCAGCAACTCATATTTGCAGAAGAAATAAAAGTCAAACATTCATGTGGGCATGAGAGTCACAATGCCACTATCCTTAGTAGCCGAGATGTGGAAAGCAGCCAGTTGTCATCAGCTAATATACAGGAAAACAAAACATGTTACACTCCCATGATGGCTACTTTGTAACCATAAAGAAGGTGCAGTGCTGATGTGTGCCGCAACATAGATGCATGCCACAACAAAGATGCATGCCACAACATATATGCATGCTATAACATAGATGCATGCCACAACATAGATGCATGCCACAACATGGATGCATGCTATAACATAGATGCATGCGGTTTACCCTCAGTGCAGTTTACTGACCTAAGACGCCCACAACGACAGATCACACCGCGTGCTGCAGAGCAGTTTGCATGAGAAGCCCAGGGCAACGGAAACATCTGTAGGGGCTGAACATAGATGGAGGTTGCTAGATGGATTGAGAGAAAACTGACTGAGTCTGAGAACAGGATTCCATACTGGGCTGATGAAAACACCCTGAAATGAGGCGGCAGAATTACCTTAAAACTGAGAATACCATAGACACACTTTAGAAGTAAGTTCACGATCATGAGTTAGTTCTGATTAGAAAAAGGAGGCGACTTTAAAGACCTGACTTCAGGCATGCACATGATGGCGCACTCTGACACACCTTGTTCTTGTCCTCCAAGTCGTCCGGTCATCGTCTCTCAGGCCTCAGTGCAGCAGGGATGAGACGGTGCGGGCGGCTCAGCGCTCCTCTTTGCTGCTGCCGAATAACTGTGGGGGCAGGCAGTACATTTTCCTTCTGAGGATCTTTCCTAGTCATGTCACTGGTGTGGATCAGTAAGAGTCCACCTTCTACACTCCAAGTTCCACGCCTGAGAGCCGCTGGAGAACCCGGCAGTGCAGGGCTAGAGCTGGAAGGCACAGTGGTGTCTCTCAACTGACTCTTGCATTCATCTGCCTGTCATAGAGCTCTCCCCCCCCCCGTTTTTGTATGCATTTTTCATTTGCAAATGATTCCACTCTTTTGAATTCCTTCATGCACCCAGGACACCAGCGTAAGCAGCAGCTGAGTCTGTGTGTGCCAGCTGGTGGCCTCCATCTACCTGAGAGCGCTGTGTCCACACCAGGAAGGCTCCAGAGCAAGAACAATGTACTGACATTTCCTGTTTCCTCCTGGCCCTAAGGTCCTGATGGAGATGGTTCCTTGTGAGGAGGACCTGCCTCTTAGGAAGGTAAAGCTGTCCTTGTCTGAGATGGAAATGTTGTTCACTTGGTTTCTATCTGCCAATCATCTTCAAACCCGGAACTATATACAATGCACACGGCAGGTTGTAAGTGCAAGCGTATTGCCAACCGATGCCCAGTTGCTCTCACATTAGACACCACCTATACCAACTTAGCACAGCAACTGTGTTCTTCGACGTAGCTTTTCCTGCCTGCTTCAGAAAGAATTCTGCTACCCCAAAGGGACCCGAGAGTGCTTCCATATAGAACCCTTGCATCTCCTTAAACACTCTGGGCTTCACTTGGGGGGCGTGGCCTTCACCTCCTTCCCATCCAGTCCCAGAGTCACTGCAGTGCATAACACAGCTGTGACAATGGGACTTGGCTAAATTTATTTCTGTAATTGCTGGCAGACTCCACAGACAGTGACAACTATACATATTCCCAACTAACTCATACCCTGAGGAAAAAAAGTTCGTGTTAAGAAAGGTTGAACTTTTTTTTTTTGCACGGTTGTGTCTAAAAATATCCATCTGGCCCCCAGTTTCCTTCTGGAGTTTTATGAATGGGACCCATGGTCCAGCGAAGAATATGAACTACCTACTGCTGTCCCCAGGAGCAGCTGTTGTCATTTTGGTGGCACAGATTTGTAGGCATGAGGGCAGGGAGGCCTCTGTGAGAAAGTCCTTGTGAGTGTGTGCAGGTCTCTGTATACCCTCATAAGATAGATTCCCACCTAGAGATCGTGCAGAAATGAAGGGCCCAGACCAGCTAAGCATAGATCCTGGTGCTGATATCCTGGGGCACACCTACATTCGCCACACAGCCACTTGAACATCACTTGAACACCAAGGGCTTGGATCCTAAGCCTTTCTAGTAGGAGGATAGCCCGAGGGGTTTCCCAGACTGTCCATCATCGTAATGTGGTCACATTAGACACATTAACCAGAAGGTACATTTAGCAGCAGACACGGCTCACGTGGTTTGGTGATAGATTCTGGGAGGTTGGATGAATCCGACAGATTAACATCTTCTAGCACTCGGCCCCTTCCAACCCACTCACACAGAGTTGATACAGATCAGAACCCTGTTACTGTATCTAATAACAAGATGAAGATGCTTAGGTTCCTTAGAAAACACATCCAAAGGACACACTGACAAACAGCTGAAAGCCAACTTGTTCTTTTTAGTCTGGGGTGCAGCATCCTTGGTACACATCCCTGGTTCAGCTGGGTTAGGAGTGTTGGCACCCAGCACATGCTGGACTCTGGGGTGAGCTGTCACACTGTTGGAGCTACTGACCTGGGCAGCCGCTGCGTTGGACAGAAAAGGAAACAGAGAGCAAAAATGCGCTAAAACCATCTGGCCCTGGGCCTTTCTTGATTGGGAGGTTTTTGATGACAGCTTCTATTTCCTTGAAGCTTATAGGTCATTTAAATTGTTCACCTAGCCTTGATTTAATTTTGGTATATGGTATCTATCTTAAAAAATTGTCCATTTATTTTATATTTTTCAATTTTGTGGAGTACAAGTCTGTGTAGGATGACCTAATAATTCTCTGAATTTCCTCAGGGTCTGTTTTTATGTCCCCCTTTCCATTTCTGATTTTGTTAATTTGAATGTTCTCTCTCCACCTTCTGATTAAAGTTTGGATAAGGGTTTGTCAATCTTGTTGATTTTCTCAAAGAACCATCTCTTTGTTTTATTGATTCTTTGTATTGTTTTCTTTGTTTCTATCTTGTTAATTTCAGCTCTCAATTTGATTATTTCCTGTCTTTTACTCCTCCTAGGTGAGTCTGCTTCTTTTTGTTCTAGAGCTTCCAGGTGTGCTGTTAAGTCACTAATGTGAGCTTTTTCCATTTTCTTTATGTGGACACTTAGTGTTATGAACTTTCTTCTTAGCACTGCTTTCTTAGTGTCCCATAGGTTTGGGTATGTAGTGATGAGGCAAGCAGGCCTGCTTTCGTCCTGCCCGGCTCCCGCATGGCTAGCTTTACACCCGAAATAACAACACACAAATTGTATTCATTTAAACACTGCCTGGCCCATTAGCTCTAGCCTCTTACTGACTAACTCTCATATCCTGATCAACCCATTTCTATTAATGTGTGTAGCACCACGAGGTGGTGGCTTACCAGGAAGATTCTAACCTACATCCATCTTGGGCTGGAACTTCATCACATCTGTCTGCCTCTGCTTTCTTTCTCCCACAATTTTGTTCTGTCTTCAGCATATATAAACTAATATCTTTTGGCAGCTGTTGCTCCTTCCTCAGCATTTAAGCAATTCAAAGAGAACATAATAACATACAGTATCCAGACTCTCTGTGTGTTTCTCATCTTTACATTGCTTTATTTTAACCTCTATTTCTTTTATTTTTAATTTCTGGCTTTTTGAGACAGGGTTTCTCTGTGTATGTTTGTCTATCCTGGAATTTACTCTGTAGACCAGGTTGTTCTTGAACCCACAGAGGTCTGCCTGCCTCTGCCTCCCAAGTGCTGGAATTAAAGGAATGTGCCACCACACTTTGAACTCACAGAGGTCTTCTTTCCTCCATCTTCCAAGTGTTGGGATTAAAGGTGTGTGCCATTGCACCCAACTACTCTCTTTCTTTTTTATTTTAAGGACTTTAACCTTTTAGCCTGCATATATTTTTAGCATGCTGTAAGCCATTTAGAGGTTTGCTTCATCTTTGACACTGTCTTTACTGTATATCTCTTTTTTTCTGACCACCTGAGTCTTTAATTTGCTAAGTGATATGGCTAAGGTTAAAGACGTGGCTTTGGCAGCTGGATCTAGTCCATTTCTTAGCTTTCTGAGATTCCAGCCTCATGGCGGAGGTACTGGCTGTAGCCATGTTTATTGCCACAACTCCATAGTGTTTCCAGGTCCCTGCCAGCAAGCAAGCTGCATCAGTCTGCTCACAAACCACATTCAAATGCTCTGTAGCTGGACCTCCTGCCTGAAAGAGACAGAGTTTGCACTGGCAGGACAGCCCAGAAAGAGGGCATTTTAAAATGGTGTGGCTTTTTTCCTGCTATGGCTAAAAACCAAAAAGCATGTAGTCAGCTTTTCATCAACACCATTTAAATGTTTCTTGGTAGGGACTCTTAAAAGAGCTGCAAGGTTTTACAGCTAAAGTTGAGTCAGGAAGCCTCCCTTAAATGAGACACATTTGCCTCTAGCAAACAGAGCTCACCTGAGAAAATGCTGCTATCAATAAGCTGTGCTTAACTCTATTCTTTTTTGTCTAGAATTACTTCCCAAGTTCTCTCAGGCTTTATGTGGAAGCAGATGTCCACGTGGGTGCCATTTGTTGACTGAGTTTTCTGTCCTGCCTGGTTCCCACAGTTGTTAAGTCCCAAAGAAATCACACAGAGGTTTACATTAATTATCGTAACACCCGATTCTGTGTTACCCTCTCGGTACAGTTCATGCGCAACTGTACCTTACACGAGTTTGGGCAAAGGCTTGGAGATTGAAAGAAACATACAAGAGACCATGGTCATTCAAAAAGAGATCAGCTGAATGCCACTTTATTTAGCTTTTTGCAAAACTAATATACTTTGGCTGCTGCAAAAGGATTACCTCTCCAGCAGGGGGGAATCTGGCTGCTGCAAGAATTTCCTCCAGGGCAGGTGGGAAATTACCATACCAAAGATGAAACAATGCCCTACAGCTAATCACCAAGCTAGGGCAGAGGGAGCACAGAAGCAAATCGGAATGCTTAGCCGGCTGGCCAGAAACCGTCCTCAATTTTCACCTCAGGGAGCAAAGGTAGACCGGGCCCTACAAATTATAAACTGATTTGGCCCATTAGCTCAGGCTTCTTATTAACTCTTATAACTTGTATTAGCCCATTATTCTTGTCTATGTTATCCACGTGGCTTGGTACCTTTTTCAGTAAGGCAGTTATATCTTGCTTGCTCTGTAGCCAGATTAGGACTGCAGGCAAAGTTTTCCAATACTATCATTTCTAAATGACTAGCCAGTAAATATGATGGGACATCTGCTAGGGATTAAATTCAGACTCTGAACTAAGGATGATGTTCATCAAGCACTGATCAAGAGAGACAATACAGCAGTGCATGTGGAGACTTGAGAAGCTGAAGGCAGGGACTGAGGTCAGCCTCTGGGTGCAGGACCAGGGTGGGGTGGTCCCTGGCCTGCACTATGTGTGCACTTCATGCACACATGACTGACTAAGCTGCCTTTGTCTTGCTTTCTCCTTCTCCTCTCTTCCATCTCTTCTCACTCCATCTTCAGGCTCCTAAACAGTCCGTGAGCAACACTGTCGGGAGTGCTGACACTTCCTCTGGGCCTTCCTGGCTGGACTCCTACCCAAGCCCAAGACACGCTCACAGTGTTCTATGAGGATGAGATATGTTTCACAATCACTGTTCCTGGATAAGCTGAAGCTTCCTGTCCTTTATCTGGCCAGAATTCTTCATAAGTTTCCTTATTCATAAGTCTTTTTTTTAAAAAAAAGTTTCAAAGTTCCTTTCCCTTGACCCATTTCAGCATGAATTCTGTGCTGAGAGTTCCTCTGAAGCAGAGCCTTGCTGTAGCCACAGATGACCCCAGATTCTGGCAGGAACCTGAGACAGGAGAATGGACACTAAAGTTGGCCCTGAGATAGCAGTTCACAGTACAAGCATCCTGAAAATAGAACAGAAACCCCTTCCCACTGTTCATCTGCTTCCAGATGCCTACCATCCGGTCCTGATGTTGACGCTACTGTTAAAGTATTTTCTGTTTCAGAAACACATGAAGTTTACCTGGGATAAGATATTATTCTTCTGGAAATTCCATCCCTCAGTCTGTGGCGCCCCAGATGTTGAACTAGCCGTCCATCTGGGTCCTAACTAGGCTCAGGAGATAAGAACGGCTCGTGGAGTTAGCATTTTGTCCTCATTCTGTCTCGGATACTTCTGTTACTTCCACATACTGTGCCCGTCCAAAAAGCACAGCTCGGCCTTGATGTTAACATCCCCAGATTAGTGTCCCTAGCACCTCACAAGCAAAGCTAGTGTTGTGTGCATACCGACGGGGGGCTTGAGAGTGTGGGAGCCGATCAGGGCAAGAGACCAAGTGTGCAACCGAACACCGGGAGAGGGCAAGCCAGTTTCCCCTCACGTTGGACTCTCTTGGTCTTTGCAACCCAATACTATATCTAGGACAGAAATGAGCTTCCGATTTTACATTGATTTAATGAGATTAACCACTTAGAAGCTCGGTCCACTCCCCACGTTTCATGCTCCCTGTAGACAGGTTGTTTGTGATTCAAAGCTCATCTTCTCATGGCTGCTGCTCTGAGACTGGCCCAGCTCCGCTCATCAAACCCACGTACAGCAAAGAATGCGCTTCACAGTTGGCATTCTAGCTTGACAGAGTCAGAGGTTAGAGGTATCCTGGGCCACTCAGCAAACGGAGAGGGGGATGATTCAGCTCCCATCTCCCACCTGAAGGCTTGCACTGATTGCCTCTGTTTGGCTGAAGGCTCCTCAGTCTTCAGAGCTGAGAAGACGTCCGAGAGTCCAGAGACAGGATAAAGCAGTGACCTTCTACAACCTGCTGCATTAGTCTGTCTCCCACGGAATAACAAAATGCCGACTGTAGGTAGAGAATTCAGATTATAATCTGGGGATTTGAGAGCATCTCATGAGCATGTGCCTGGTTTTCAAGACGATTCCTGGGTCATTACAATATAGGAGAGGGCATCCACATGACAGTTCACCCTAAAGATAGACTTGACACATGTGCCAGGTGGAGGGTAAAAAGTCCACCCCTACCCCAGCACCTGTAAGGCCACAGCATTTCCTGTTCTGAGCTCTCTGTCCGTTCCTGGTTTAAAGGCAATGTCACGGGCACAGGGGTGTGCTCTAGACTGCTGATCTGGGAGTCTGGCACATGTTTCTGCTCCTTTTGAAGTAGATCGCAGAAGCACATCCTTGATTATTATTTCTTGTTATTGTTCTTTACCCTGGGACTACCAGCAGCACCTGAAGTTACTTCCCCCTAGAGACCAGCGTCCAGCTGCCTTTCCCGCCGCCCAGTGCAGGTCAGGTGCCATAGAGGCATGCCGGAGCAGGCCGCATCTACTGACCTACCTCCTACTGGCCTGCTTGACCTCTAGGAGTTAAGCAAGCTCAGTAAGGGACTTCTAGGTGCAGATCAGAGTCATTTCTGCTTAGCCCATCCCCACTGCTCCGTATACCGTTCTGTTTCCTGTCCTTAGACTGCTTAACTTGTTTGCCTAACTGTTGACTCTTTGGTGGCCCAGGGCAAACACTGCCAGGTCCCTTCTCTTTAGGTCACTGTATTTATGTCTCCCTCCTGTAGGGTATAATAACAAAGTAGGAGATTTGCACAAGTTTGATTTCACCTCTCAACTTGTTTTTATTTTTTTCTGGTCACCTATGTGCTTGTTGTGAAGATCCAATGTCTTCATGGTCCCTTATGTCATCCTGAACTCAGAAAATGCTCTCCACCTGTAGGTCGCTTGTAAATCTCTCCTACAAAACGCGATAGAACCCTGGTCTCATGACAGGGCTCAAGGTTTGGGTGGGTAGCAGGTAGGTAACTGGGTAAATGGGTGAGAGGGAGGCAGTCCTGATCTTTACAGCAATGTTTCCATGCTGGAGAAACCGTGCTACGGAAGTGGACAAGGACGGAAATGGTAGAAACAAGGACAGGGCAAGACAAGCAGCTTGGGGAGGGGCAAAGCGAGGGAAGTGGGGCCACAGGGAGTCACATGGGCAGTGTCCTGGTCAGTACAGAGGTGAGGTCTGGCTGCAAAAGAGCCCTTGTCCAGCCATTGTCCTTGGTGCACAGTCTGAGAAAAGGTGTGAGGAAGGCCAGGCTCCGAGACACCAGGAGCAGCAAGTGCTCCCTGGATCTAACCTCTGTCTTCATTTCCCCAAGGCCTCTCCATCCTGGTCCCTGCCCTGTTACATTCAGAAGTGTGTTTCGTGGATCCTGAGGATTAAGAAAGAGGGGACAGAAACTGGTATGTAAATTATCTTCTCTAGTTCTCTGTGTGCTCTCAATGTTTAAAATTTTGACTAGTCTATATCATTATTACGCTTTATTACACCATTATTATAGGAGTATCCCATTCAGCCTCATAACTCCCACCTCTCCCCCCCACTCTGGCTCATCCCCTTTTCCTTCCCATATGGTCCCCTACATACTATCACAACACACACACACACACACACACACACACACACACACTAGCTCATAAGGAAATGTGACTTGGGATAATTCTTTGTTTGTTTGTTTGTTTTCAAGTCAGGGTTTCTCTGTAGCTTGGGGGCCTGTCCTGGAATTTGCTCTGTAAACCAGGCTGGCCTCAAACTCACAGAGATCCATCTGCCTCTGCCTTCCGAGTGCTGGGATTAAAGGTCTCCACCACCCCACCTGGGATAGTTTTTTAAATTGTATTTGATTTGAACTTTTGTTGATTACATTATATTTTCAAATAAAGATTTCCTTCAGAAATCTTTGCTTCTCTTTAAAAGTTTTTGGTTGTACTCCAGGATTTCTATAAAATAATGTTGTCAATAATTTCTAAGAGAGAGAAGAAAGTGCTTGCAATTTTAAAAAGTTCAAGCCTGTGACTATCACAACACCTAACTCCACAGCGGATTGTAGAGCCATAGGGGACAAAAATAGCAGGGGACCTGCACAAAATACAAACAGACCAATGGACAGAGTCTAAGAGTCTAAAACAAACAAACAAAACCACCCCAAGGGAGCAGTCACCTGATTTTGACAAACGTGCCCAAACACATTGAAATAAGTCTCTAAAAATGGCTCAGGGGAAATTGCGTATCTATATACAGAATGAAATAGATGCCTGTCCCTCATCGTGGAAAAGATGAGTTCAAGGGGCCAGTGGCATGGCTCCGTGTGTAAAAACACTAGCACACCAGCCCGAAGAGCTGAAGCCATCACCAGAACCCGTGCAAAGGTGGAAGGAGAGACCTGACCTCCACACGTGTGCCATAGTGAGAACCAACCTCCACACATGTGTTACAGTGAGAACTGACCTCCACACATGTGTCACAGTGAGAACCAACCTCCACACGTGTGCCACAGTGAGACCTGACCTCCACACATGTGTCACAGTGAGACCTGACCTCCACACGTGTGCCACAGTGAGACCTGACCTCCACACATGTGTCACAGTGAGACCTGACCTCCACACGTGTGCCACAGTGAGAAATGACCTCCACACATGTGTCACAGTGAGACCTGACCTCCACATGTGTGCCACAGTGAGAACCGACCTCCACACGTGTGTCACAGTGAGAACCAACCTCCACACATATGTCACAGTGAGAAACGACCTCCACATATGTGCCACGGTGAGAAATGACCTCCACACGTGTGCCACGGTGAGAAATGACCTCCACACGTGTGCCACGGTGAGAAATGACCTCCACACGTGTGCCACAGTATGTGCCTCCCATATCATATGCACATGGACAGCAAAAGCAACAACAAAACAGTAAAAAATGGATCAGAAACCTTCGTGTAAGACCACATTTTTGTTACGGGAAAAGATGGGAAAGACACGTCAAGAAACAAGCACAAACAAGGAATTCCTGGGAAAGATTCTTAATGGCTCAGGGACTAGTAACAAGAACTGGCAAATGGGATAGCATAAAACTGAAAAGCTTCTGTCTAGCAAAGGCAGCAAAGGAACAACTGAAGAGACAGGGCACTGGCTGGAGCGTCGGAGCGTATCTTTCCTGTTATCCACCCGACTGTGGCTTGATACCAATATATGAAGCACACTGGGGATTCTCAAAACCCAGATAACCCAAGTGGTAAGTAGCAGGTGAAACAAAGAAACAACAAATGAAGCATAAATGACCAATAAATAAAGTGCTTAGCATCATTCGCCATCATGGAAATAGGAATCAAAACCGCACTGACAGCCCATCTCAACCCAACCCAGAACAGCTATCGGTAAGAAAGCAAAGCACTGAATGCCAGCAAGAACACAAGGGGAAGAAGCATTTATGCACTGCTTATGGGGATGGGAGTGCAGCCACTGTGGGATCAGATGGAGGACCCTGGAAAACTAAGCCCAGATCCATCCTGCAGTTGGGCTAGATCAGTCCTGGGATACCCAGGAACCCAACCTGGCATGACACGGGGAGACCTACACAGCCGTGACTGTTGCCCGCTATTCACAGTAGCTAAATTATGGAATCGCAATGTCCAGTCACAGATGAACAGATCTGGAGAGTCTGGTCTACATATATGCAGAGGTTCATTCAGTCGTAAAAGGAATTAAACTGTATCTTTAGCAGGAAAATGGGTGGAAGTGGAGATTCTCACACCCACACTCAGAAAGAGACACATCTCAAGCTTTCTTGCATTTTTTCTTGCAACACACACACACACACACACACACACATTTCAAACACATTAGTCAGAGGAAGTGAAGAGAAAAACCAGGTGTGATGTTGCCCATCAACAATCCCAGTCTTCAGGAAGCTGAGAAGTAACCATGAATTCAAGGCCTTGACGAAAAAACTAGTCTGCCTCTCACCACAAAAAAAAATTAGAGTGAGTTATTCCTAGTAGTAACTGTATCAAAGATGCAGAGTTCGAAAGTTCCAGATGCCGTCCATCGGTGTGCACTGCAGGTTTAGAGAACACTTCTTTTTGAGCAGTGTCTGTAAGCAGACCTGACTGGCCTGGTTTTATACGTGACGCAGGACAGCCCAAACTCAATGGCAGCATCTTAGTCACTTTTTGGTTGCTGTAATAGGACACCATGACCCAAGGCAACTTATAAAAGAAAGCATTTGATTTGGGGCTCATGGCTCCAGAGGGTTAGAGTCCACGACCTCACGGTGGGGAGCGTGGCAGCAAGCAGGGAGGCACTGGCACAGTAGCTGAGAGCTCGTATTTGATCTCCAAGCCCAGGTGGAGACAGCGCTACTGAAAATGACTTTTGAAACACCAAACCCACCCCCAGTGACGCACCTCCTCCAAGAAGGCCACACCTCCTGATCCTTTCCAACAGCTCACCAACTGGGAACCAAGAATTGAAATGTATGAGCCTATGAGAGCCATTCCCATTGGATTCCACGGGCATCTTCCTGCCTCAGCCACACAGATGAGCCACCACATCCAGGATAAAAAGCTTTAAGGGGCACAGGCCTAAGTACCTTGGGCTCTGGTTACTGATGACAACAACTTTGGGTGAACTCTGCAGGGCTCTTGCTTTTCAGGGACCGGAAGCCAGCCTCTGGTGTCGCTAATGGAGATAGAATCAGCGTAGTTCTTTTTCTCAAATGTCTTTTTCATTCATTTTCTTAATATCAGTGTCTCCCCTGTGTCTTCATTCCCCATTCTCAACATGTAATGGCGTCCCTATAGGTACTAGTGTCACTTGAATCCTGGAGAGTCGGTGTCTGTTAAAGCCCTAGGCAGGTCCAACCTTTGGACATAGTGACACGATGCTGCACTTGGCCAAGTGCAAGGCCAAGAATCAGACAATGGGTTTTTTTTCCTAATCGCAAAAACTTGTATTTTCATTAATATATGAATTTTGGGTGGGGCACATTTATAGCTGTCTCCCACTTCACGTAGCCAGTGGGTCACAGGTTATACACATACCAGTCTCCTCAGCCTCTTAGTGGTAAGAAAATTTGGGAGTAGACAGGTGGTGGTGGTGTGCACCTTTAATCCCAGCACTCGAAGTAAGTTCCTGGACAGTCAGAACTGTTACATAGAAACTCCATCTCAGAAAACAAAAAAAGAAAGAGAAAGAGGAAGGAAGGAAGGAAGGAAGGAAGGAAAGAAGAAAGGAAAGAAGGAAGGAAAGAAGGAAGGAAAAGAAAGAAAAAGAGAGAGAGAAAGAAAGAAAAGAAAGAAAGGAAGGAAGGAAGGAAGGAAGGAAGGAAGGAAGGAAGGAAGAAAGAAAGAAAGAAAGAAAGAAAGAAAGAAAGAAAGAAAGAAAGAAAGAACATAAGTCTGGGAAGTAGAATGGGGGTGATTCTTAGCTTACTAGTGCATAGCATAGATAACTCTGGTTTGAGATCTCCGTCCCTAGGGACACTTGGCATGCATTGTCTCACATCTCCTTTAGGAGTGCCTTGATGCTGCCAGGGAAGAAGATGAACCCATGTTGCACTGCTTTCAAGACTGCCATTAGAGACAGTTCCATCCCTCTGTGTGTTTGTGGGGAGGAGACACGCAGAAAGGGGTTCCCATAAGTAACACGAATGTAATCATAAAAGAGTAACCATGTTTACATGAATACACCAGTTGTTTGCGCACATTCAGGAACAACGGTTGTTTTAACTGAGAAACTGAACCTCTTTTTACTTGTTTTCGATTTGTTTCATTTTTTATTTGTACTTTTTGTTTGTTTGGTTAGTTAGTTTTGTTGTTGTTTTCTTTATCAAGACAGCATTTCTCTGAATAGCCCTGGCTGTCCTGGAACTAGCTCTGTAGACCAGGCTGGCCTCACACTCACAGAGGTCCACCTGCCTCTGCCTCCCAAGTACTGGGATTAAAGGCGTGCCCCACCACCCACTGGAAACACGTTAGTTCTTATCCCTCTTTCATCATGATATTTTCAAAATCAAGGAAAAAATAGTGGCAGATATATTCTTATTGAACTTGTTTTAACAAGCACAGGAGTGCGATTGCTTGTTGGCTAGCACAGGTACGAAGTTCAAGCCACAACATAAAAAGGAAAAACATTAAGGACCATATAATACTGTATGGATCTGGGATCCACCTTTTGAAACAAAACATGTCATCTTTCATGACACATTTGACATGCAAAACACTTGCACATAGCACTACAACAGCATCCAAGGAAAGGCAGGTGCTCTGAACATTCTATGGTGAATGGTCGCCATGGCAATGAGCAGACGCACGTCTGGTCTTCCATTCCAACTGTCTAGGTAAACTGGACGGTTCACATCTGAGGGCAGTGGAGCCAGGTTTTAGATTGATACCTAGAATTCTCGGAGATGGGAAACCTAAAATGCTGCTGCAGAGGTACGTTCACTCTCCTCAGAGGGGCCAGTTCAGTTTTCCACGATGTATTTCCCGGGTGTGTCACCAGTGTGTCACTGTCTCATTTCAAATTTTCTACTGATTTTCAAGTTAGTTCTTCATATTACTTGATACGTACTTGTAGTTCTTCTCTCAGACTGGTTGACTGGTTGACTTAAATGTTTTCCTAGTAGTGTCAGTACATTTCCTGCTCCCAGCTTTGTACAGTCTTCTGGAGAGCAGGCACAGGACAACATGGCCACACAGGGGAGTATCTTGACACTCAACCTAGCGAGAGGCACTCCACAAAAGGAGAATGATGAGAAACCCTTCTCAATGCGCATGGTGAAATCCAACATCCGGGGCTGCGGAGATGGCTCAGTGGGTAAAAAGCTTGTAGCACGCCTGATAACTTGAGTTCCGATCCCCAGAACCCATGTAAAATTAAACAAAGTAGTGCCAGTGTGTGTGATCCCACTGTGCCGCCCCTTTTGGGAATACAGGGGCCAGCTAGCTCATAGTATGCAGCAGTGAATGAGAGAGACCCCTGTCTCAAATAAGAAGGCAAGCTATTGTAGGAGGAGGACCTGCTTGTTCATCCCAGCTGCCCAGCTAGCTCAGTCAGTAGAGCATGAAACTCTTAATCTCAGGATTGTGGATTCGTGCCCCACACTGGGTGCCAATCTGTAGGAGGAGGGCCTGCTTGTTAGTCCCGGCTGCCCAGCTAGCTTAGCCCCAAAATAATCACATAGAAACTATATTAATTCAATCACTGCTTGGCCCATTAGTTCTAGCTTCTTATTGGCTAACTCTTATATTAATTTAACTCATTTCTATTAATCAGAGCACTTTTTTATTCATTAATGGTAATTACAGCACACAGAGGGGACTCCCACACCATTTTCTCTTTTCTGTTTAAACAAAAAAGGAAAAATGGTATGGGAGGTCCTTCTGACTATGTGTTGCTTTGATTGGTTAATGAATAAAGTAACTGCCTTGGCTGGCACTAGAGAACACTTCCTAAATACAACCCAGCAGTACAAACACTGAGAGAAACAATTAATAAATGGGACTTCCTGAAATTGAAAACCTTCTGTAAAGTAAAGGACACGGTCAACAAGACAAAACGACAGCCTACAGAATGGGAAAAGATCTTCACTAACCCCACAGAGGTCTGATCTCCAAAATACACAAAGAACTCAAAAAATTGGTCACCAAAAGAACATATAATTTAATAAAAAAAAATGGAGTACAGACATAAACAGAGAACTCTCAAAAGAGAAATCTAAAATGACTGAAAGACACTTAAGGAAATGTTCAACATCCTTAGTCAATCAGAGGAATGCAAATCAAAAGAACTCTGAGATTCCATCTTACACCTGTAAGAATGGCCAAGATCAAAAACACTGATGACAACTTATGCTGGAGAGGCTGTGGGGAAAAGGGAACACTCCTGCATTGCTGGTAGAAAGGCAAGCTGGTACAGGCCCTCTGGATGTCAGTGTGGTGATTTCTCAGAAAAATTAGGAAACAACTTTCCTCAAGACCCAGAAATACCACTTTTGGGTATATATCCAAAGGGTACTCAATCATTCCAGAAGGACATGTGCTCAACCATGTTCATAGCAGCATTGTTTGTCATAGCCAGAACCTGGAAACAACCTAAATGCCCCTCGACCGAAGAATGAAGAAGGAAAATGTGGTACGTTTACCCAATGGAGTACTACACAGCAGAAAAAAAAACCCTGACATCTTGAATTTTGTAGTAAAACAGATGGAGCTAGAAAACATTTTGAGTGAGGTAACCCAGACCCAGGAAGACAATTATCACATGTACTTAAAAAAGTGATTTTTAAGCATAAAGCAAAGAAAGCCAGCCTACAAACCACAATCCCAGAGAATTTAGACAACAATGAGGACACTAAGAGAGACTGACATAAATCTAATCTACATGGGAAGTAGAAAGTATAAAAAGACAAGATCTCCTGAGTAAATTGGGAGCATGGTGACCTTGGGGAGAGAGTTGAATTCAGGAGAGGAGAGGCAGGGAGGGGAGCAGAGAAAAATGTAGAGCTCAATAAAAATCATTTTAAAAAAAGAAATTGCGTTGGCCTGTTGATAGGGCAGAACTTAGGTAGGTGGGAAGACAGAACTGAATGCTGGGAGAAGGAAAGAGAGTCAGAGAGACGCCATGGATCCACTGCCAGAGATCCATGCCAGTAAGCCACTGCCATGTGGCGATATACAGATTAATAAAAATGGGTTAAATCAAGATGTGAGAGTTAGCCAATAAGAGGCTAGAGCTAATGGGCCAAGCAGTGATTTAATTAATACAGTTTCTGTGTGGTTATTTAGGGGCTAAGCTAGCCGGGTGGCTGGGACTAACAAGCACACCCTCCTCCTACAAGGTATGACACTAGAAATTGGCATCTGACTTCTGTACACATGCCATGGCATACAAATGCACACACATATGAGAGAGAGAGAGAGAGAGAGAGAGAGAGAGAGAGAGAGAGAGAGAGATATGCTCAGAGTCAGTGCTAGATTACAGCACCTAGATTCCAGAGTTGTTGGAAGGAAACATAGGGGGATTTCAAGGTGTCTGGGAGCTGCTAAGACAGTGCCCCGAGTTCAATGAAGTAGTTACTTAATGGTGGAGGCGGAGAGGGCTTGGCTATCATTCAGGTTGTGAGTAAGACATTCCCACTCTGTTCCTGGCCTTGTTGGAAATGGGAGGAGTAGGAGATGTAGCTGCTGCTCATTCCCTGCCAAGCCTTCGTCCAGATGCTCAGCCCAGTAGCCACATGCCATGGCACACACCAGTTTCCTCCACTGAGCCCCTGACGCTTAAGGTACCAGGGGACTGCAGGATACCACACAGACAAGACCAAAAAGGAAACTTCTCCATAACATAGTATAGTTAAAATACAGAACAAAGAAAGAGTATTGGAAACTACCAGAGAAAAGGGCCAAGTAATTTATAAAGGCAGGCGAAGTAGAGTAACAGCTGGTTGTACAGTAGAAACTTTGAAGCCAGAGTGCCTGGAGAAATGTATTCAAGCTCTTAAAGACCACAACTGCCACCAGGACTATTATACCCAGAAAAACTCTATTAAAATTGAACAAAAAATAAAAACTATGATCAGGAAAACAAAAGAGAATATAGGAATTTTTTACCACTAAGTCAGCTCTACAGAGGACTTGGGATATTAAGAAATGAATCACCAGGACTTGGGATATTAAGAAAGGAATCTGTTCTACAGAGGACACTGGAAGGACTAGAGAAAAGGATAAACACACCCAAGGGGCCACAGTGCCACACAAACAACTCTGAGACAGTAATTCAAAAGAAGCCCAATGAAACACCACAAACTCAACAAAATGACAGAAATGAAGACCCAACTTTCAGCAATAACTCCGAATGTCAATCATCTTAACATCCTAATTGGCGCTTTTTGCTAAGGGCAGACACAGACTGTCCAAGAAAACTCCAGAACTCGGATGTAGTGAATGGCTCTGCAGTTAGGAGCACCTCTGTCCTCGAGTTTGGTTCTCAGTAACACTTCAGGCAGCTCACAAACACCTCCAATTCCAGCTCCATATGATTCAACACCCTTTTCTGTACACACACACACACACACACACACACACACACACACACACATACACATACACATATTTTTTTTAACTAACATATTCCTAAAGATCACCTGTAACATGACCATCTCAGTGACAACCACAGGTCTACTCTCACCTCCTTGGAGATTCATTGTTAGTTTTGTTTTGCTTTGTCTTGTTTTTGCTCTTTGTTTTATGTGTTTTCAAGACAGGGTTTCTCTGTGTAGCCCTGGCTGTTCTGAAACTCACTCTATAGACAAAGCTGGCCTTGAACTCATGGAGATACACCTGTCTCTGCCTCCTGAGTGATGGGATTAAAGACATGTGCCACCATTGCCTGCTGATTCATTGCCTGTGAGATACTGTCCCTGACCTATTTCACTCAACATGATGTCCTCCAGTTCTATCCCACGTTGCCCCAAATTATAGAATTCACCTTCATCACAGATAGTAATGTGTAAGTAATGCTGAAAACGCTATTGTTGGATGAGAAGCACATACTTCAAAACAGACTTGCCTCAAAATATGCAGTTGTTATATGCCAGTAAATACAGTGTTGGACTGTACATAATTATAGAATGCAGCCAGTGTAAGATGTCAACCTCTTGTATCTCCTAGGTTGTTGCATCGCAGACGAAGATGACACCCCTCTGAGAAGGAGACATTTTGTCCATGGGACAAGGACCCGCTTGTGGCCGCCCAGCAGGGTGGAGCCCACACATCCCAATGATGGTCTGTGGAGATTCAGTTCTTGAATCAATGACTCTATGTAGTCGAGGTCCCACATTTCAGAGAAAACTGTAGCTGGGCCAGGTCATGCATTTCTGTAGTCACCTCAGCAATGACCACCTGTTTCCAGCAGTAGCTACCCTGGGTTGGCCTCTAACCTCCAGACATCCTCCTGCCTCATCTTCTCAAGTGCTGAGATTACTTGTGTGCCTCACCACAGCTGAGTTTTAGCGTGTTTTTCAGTGACATTATTTGACAAAAGCATAATGTTCCGTTTAACTGCACCACCGTTGTTGGTCTTGCTGGGCCGGTCAGTACTGTTCGAGGGTTAGTGAAGCTTTCCTCTTTGGCAAGGCATTCATTGTGGTCCCTCTGCCGTCCTTTCTGGCGGTTTTCATCTTCTTCTGGGTTCGCTCCTTTTTCTCCTTTCACCCCCTAAGGAGCGTGTCCCAGCAGCAACAGAAACTGCGTGTCAGCAGGCCACCTCCATCCCCTAGCTCTGTGTCCACACCACACAAGGTTTTGATCTTTCATCAGCAAGGCCAGTGGGCTGACAGGCCCCTGCTTCCTACCAGTTTCCAACAGGGTCATAATGGAGGTGGTCCCCTGCGACTTCCCAGAGGAGGAGGAGGAACTGTCTGTCTGGAAGGTAAGACTGGTCCCTCTTTGTGTGAGGTAGACATGTTGTTTACTGAGTTCTTTCTTTTGGAAATCAAGTGCAGACATTAAACTCTACACGCAAAATCCCCTTTGTGGAGAAATTTCAAGAGTAAGTCCATTGCCAACTGACGCGCAAGTCAAGATGATCTTCTTAAGTATTAGAGCATAGCAGCTCCCAGCTGGAGCTGGCGCCTACGTCTTCCTCGAGTGCTGTCTAAACTCATTTTAGGACACTGCCCAGACCCTGTTCCCCATGCACTTCTCTCAGCCTACTGTAGTGAGCAAGAGAGCTGAGCAAACAGGCCGGGGCGTGATCCGATCCTCATATCATTTTCCTTTCTGTGGCCACAGGTGGAACCCTCGGTCAAGGAAAACAGTAAGTGCTCCACATTCCTATGCTGAGGGTCAGTTTAAGTACTAAAGGGGTATAGATTTCCTCGCCTGTTTTTATTGAGAAATCCATCCTGATTCTGGTTCCCAGTTGAAAGGAGAAATGGGCCGTAGTGAACAGAGCTGTAATCCAATGGAAAGTTAGGACCATCGACAGCTTCTGGAAGCAGCAATATCATTATTTTGGTAGTGTGGATTTGTGTACCTGAAGGTTGGGAGGTTCAATGCACTCCAAAACAAAACAAAACAAAAATGAAGTCCACGCTTCCCATAACATTTTATCCCTTCAACCCAAACATAGGTTAACATCAAGATCAGTTTCATATACACAGAGACACTGCAGAGTTGACTGGTCCAGGCTCATGCATCTGTATGATCACAGCAGCTTGGCATGAGTCCAAGGTTGATGCTCCGAGCTTGAGACCCATATTCTAGTCCCAGGCACGGGATCCACAGTCACCACGCCACGGTATTTCGGCTCAGGCAAACACCTGGTGCGATTTCATCCTAGGAGTTCCCAACACTCCTAGCAGTGGAAGGCAGTGGAAGGCAGTCACAGTGTTCACACAATCCAGGCTGCATTTAAAAGCTCACATGGAGGCTGGGCAGTGGTGGTGGTGGTGGCGGGGCACATGCCTTTAATCCCAGCACTTGGGAGGCAGAGGGAAGGTGACTCTCCTGTGAGTTCAAGGCCAGCCTGGTCTACAGAGTTAGTTCTAAGATAGCCAAGGCTACACAAAGAAACCCTGTCTCAAAAAACAAAAACAAACAAACAAGCAGACACGTAAGTCATTAATGTGAAATTCAAATAGCCCCCATGGTAGGTGAGGTGCCTGTACCACAGTGTAAGTCAATGCCTGTCAAGGCTGTGTTAGGTCTTCCTCACTCCTTGCTCGTAGCAGATAAGCATCATGGGATTATTTGACTATATTTAACGAGATGATCATCTAAACACTTACAGACACTCAAATTCTCTAGCAAGCGTATTTAACAGACTGTGTAACAAAACGTCCCAGCTGGCTGTTACTCTTGAGTCCCGCTCCCTCGTCGCACACCTGTGCTCTCCCTGTGACAGGAAGTGGAGACACCACAAGCTAACTGAGCCGAATGTCTTGCTGTGGGAGCCTCGTGTGAGCTGGCCAGCCACCAACCCCATGGGTGCCACTGAGCCTTCTGTACAAAAGAAAACGACCACGCCTCTGAGGAGGTTAGCTGGAAATGACAGCCGTCCACTGTTCCCATAGTTATAAAGCATCTCAAAGAGAATTAACAACAAGAGGATTATTTGTCTACAATTAAACCCATTCGTAGCAAAGGTCTTTTTTTGTTTGAGACAGGGTTACCGCTTTATAGTCCTGGCTAGCTTGAAACTAGTGTAAACTAGCCTGGCCTCGAACACACACATTTTCCTGTCTCTGCCTCCTGAGTGCTAGTATTAAAGGCATGAAACACAATACCTGGCAAAGGTCACATTTTTGTCTAGTAAGCAGATCCTTTGGGAAGATAGTACATGTAGAAACACATAGAGATCCGGGGAAGAAAAGGTCTCGGAAGTTACCAAGAAGATAATGGCAGTTGAGGTCAGCTTCTTCCTGGACAGAAGAGACATGGAACTCGGTCCCTGGGGCCCAGTATATCCTTCATGTTCATCCCATTTGGACAGTTTTACATTATAGGATGCCTTCAGCAGGAGAGCTAAATTCCCCGCCTCTGTCCCCTCTTGCTCCTGTCTTTTGCCTTCTGTCTTTGCCCCATGCCTGTCCACTGATGTTGCTGAATTATCCACAAGCGGCAGTGGCAGGGTACTGACGGAGCCTCCCTCTCTTCCTAGTCACCCTGGAGACCGTGAGGGATCACTTCCATCAGCACAGAAGGTTGGAAGAGTCCATCGAGAACCCTAGTAGGTTGGTTGCGTCTGTGTAGAACACAGAAACTTAGAAATCGCTTTCTAACGGATGTTGTTTCTAAGGCTATCACGGTGTGATCGTGAGAACACAGACATGTGCCACAGCATAGATATACCTTAATGGAATCTTAAGGGCGCGACAAATGACCCAAAGATTCCATAGCAACTTAGTCCTCATACATTACTTTCCTCAGCAGGGGACAATTTTGCGTTAGCCACCAATAACACACTCGATGCAGCCATGATTCATGAAAAGCTCAGCTTTATTCTTTTTCTTCAATTTTGTTTTTATGTGTAATGGTGTTTTGCTGAATGTATGCCGATTTACTAGATACATACAGTACTCATAGAGGCAGACCCTCGGAGAGTCTTGGATCTCCTAGAACTTATGAGCCATTGTGTGGGTGCTGGGAACTGAAGCAGGGTCCTCTGGAAGAGCAGCCAATGCTCTTAACCACTGAGCCATCTCTCCAGTACAACTGGTGTTTTTTTTTTTTTTAACAGGAGTAGATTTGCTCCATGACTTTGGAATCCTCTGAGCCTAAGCTCCCCATGGACAGGAGAGGGACAGCGTCTATGGCTCACTTGCCACAGGAAGTCTCCTTCCAACTGGTCTTTGTGTGTCAACACTGCTGGTGGACTATTATCTGGCACTCTGAAACTGGATGGAGCCTCCAAGGGCATGCCTGTACACTGAAAGGCATTCTCCTTTCGGGAAGAGTAGGGGCACGAAGGGATGATTCCACTAGAGGACAAACTTAGTATGCTGACGGGCTGGACCCCACGCTCCAGGCTATTTCATTAGCTCCCATGCAAGGCCCTCAGAAGGTAGCTTTGAAAGCCTGTTACTTTTTTACATCGCCACTTCCAAACGCTACTGGTGTCCTCCCCTTCATATGCACAGACATTCTGGCCATGACTCTGACAGCAGGAACAGAATTCTCCTCCATCAGCTCAGCCATAGACAACTACCACATTCTTTAACATCACCTGAGCCAGGATGCTGCTCACATATGGGAAGCCGAAAGCTTCATCCTCAGCTCGTTCAGCCTGCCGTGCCCTACACAGGTTCAAATGTCCACTGACTGTGACCAGCTCAGGAGTCGGGGGAGGACAGCCCCTGGAGCGAACACCTCGCCCCTTCTTTGTCCAGGGCTCTCATTTCTTCTTAATAGGATGCTCTGGGCCTTGCTGGAGTCCAGCTGGGCCTTGGAGTTGATTAAACTCATTTAGTGTCTAGAGGAGAGAACACCTATTTCTTTAGTATGTGCCCAGTGAGCCTTGTAATGCATGCTGAGCTGGGGCAGCAAATTACTCAAGAGATCAAGAAAGGTAGGGGAAGTCGTATCTCCTCATCTTCCCCCTCTCTTTGCCATCCAACATCATAGCCACTAAACCAATACATTATCCAACTTATATTAATTCAAATACACAAACATTGAGAATCCCAGTCCTGTAGCTGCAGCTCATGTCTCCCATGGACATAAGTTTATAATGCAGGAGAATAATACCATTTCTTGGGCACTTTGCCTATGTTCTCTTCTCTGATCTTAGATACTTCAACACACACACACATACACACACACACACACACACACACACACATACACGGAGTGGGGGAGCAGGATAAGTTTGGAAGTAGCGGCTGTATGGGGTAAGAAGAATTGAAATCTGATCCACCTGAAGGCTTGTAAGACCTTCCAGTCTCATTCTGGAGGCCTCAGAGTCCACAGAAGTCAGAAAGTGTCTGAGAATCCAGAGAATAGGGCCATAATTGGCTGTTAATCAGTTTCCCAAGACGACTACAAAACGTTTGACCTCGATACTGTACAGAGGGAAGTTTAGCTCACTGTTCTCACACGGCAACGGTATCTGCTGACTTCTGGGAACATCCTCGTGGCTCACCACAACACTTGCCAGTTCCAAAGAACGGGTTGTACAGGTGATGCGTGAAGTACAGGGATGCAAGCATATGGCCTGCTCTGTTTAGCAGTCCACCAGTAGGAGAGGAGCTAGACAGGGTCTGAGCAAAGCACGGTGGCCCGACGGCCCACTCGTGACATTATTTACTGTCTGTGACTGTGTGTGGGAGTGGGTGAGGCTGTGCTGTAATACAAGTGTGGAGGTCAGAGGGCAACTCATGGGAATCAGTTTTCTCCTTGCACCACGTGGGTTCCCAAGATGAAACTCAAGTCACCAGGCTTGGCAGCAGCACCTTTCTTTACCTTCTGAGCCAGCCTGCAGGCTTCCGCCTGAGGCCCCTCCCAAAAGGGTTGGCCTCCTCCCGGTACCACTGCACTCACGCTGGAGGGCACACCATACCTCCAGGCCGTACCCCGCCGTGGCTACACGAGACCCAGAGGACTGGGAGGAAGACTGTCCTGACCGCTGACTGTCTTACTGGTGTTCACACCCTCCAGGCTGGAATGTCTACAGGCAGTGGGACTGGAGCAGCAACGACGAGGAAGACTTTGAAGGTGTGTGAGCTCTTGGGGTCGAGCTGTGTGGGAAAGGGCTCCTGGGAGGCGCGGGGTGTACGTGCTGCTCTGGGGACTGGGAGGAGTATGCATAGGCAGGAAACAGAACCAGAGAGCAGCGATGCCTACCTCCTCCCTTGTTTACGACTCAAGGATCAGAGCTCGCTGTTGGAGTACGCTTTTTTTTTTACTTCTCTGGCTGACAATAACTGTCTCCACAAGCCCCACTTCCCGTGGTTCCGTGCCAGACACCTCCACTGTTGACAGTGATTGTGGGCCATCTGCTGGAGATTGTGCATAAGACATTGGGTTTGCTACTTACATTGCCCACAGTTTAAGGAATCTAGAGACACAGGTCTCACTCTCGGGCACAACATGGGCGGTGGGTGAGAAGTCCACCCTTCTTCCCTGCTCTGTCAGGCTCAGCATGCCAGCCATTCTCTGTCCGGCCTTCTCACCTCACCACACACCTATTTTTATGAACACTCCTGGGAGGGAGGCGTTCTAAACCAGGCCACTGGGAGACCAGTGCCTGCTCCTGGGTCCTGGAGAAGACTGGTGAGTCCATCTTCAGTCACCTCTCGCCTCCACTCTGACTCCATTTCCCATATTGTGGGACCGGGAGCGAACCCTGAAGATATTTCCAAAAGGGACTCCTATGTCCAGTGGCCCCCTGAACCTCTCTAAAGCTAGGCAGAAGAGTTTTGTGGGAGAATTGTCTGTATTCTGTCAATCTGTTTATTTTGAATAAATGCTGATTGGCCAAGCAGGAAGTATAGGCGGGTCAACCAGACAGGAAGTAGAGGTGGGGCAATGAGAACAGGAGAATGCTAGGAAGGAGGAAGCCCATTCCTCCCATTCCTGCCCAGACTACTGAGAAGCAAGATGTCACCTGCCTGGTTGAGAAAGGTACTGAACCATGTGGCTAGCATAGATAAGAATGATGGGTTAATATAAGCTACAAGAGCTAATAAGTAGCCTGAGCTAATGGACCAATCAGTTTTATAATTTATGGAGACCTCTGTGTGATTTTCTTTGGGACTTGCCAGCTGTGGGGTACTAGGCAGGACAGAAACCCCAACGAGCAGGCCCCTCATGTTACACAGAAGTAAAAGAGCGTACATGGGAAGGGGCAGCACACACAGGCACTCAACCTGCCATGGGCCTTGTCTGGGAATCCACAGGATCAGGAGAGAGGCTCTGTCCAGAAGGTTCAAGAGGCCCGTATCCTGTCCAATTCTTCTGCTCCATGCAGTGTCCCCCAACTCCTAGTCTTGTTCCTTGCGCTCAGACCTGCTAGTTACTTCTCAGAGCAGTGGAAAAACTGCCTGGCACCTTTTCTTTAGGTCACCGCTCATCTGCATCCTGTAAGATGAGGAACAAGAGGGATTTGGCCCTTTTGTTCAGCCTGTCAGTTTGTGTTCTGTTGTATCTTATGAGCAAGAGAATTGTCACTACGTCCCAAAGTCCACCAAGTCCCTCAGGTCATCACAGGTGCAGTCATCACAGGTCCAGAATATTTATCAGCCTGTCTGTTGGGTTGTCATTCTATTGCATAAGACAAGCACTCATGTATAAAGGCCACAGTAAATTGAGTAGTTAGGGAGGTGACAATGTCCTCCTGCTCTCTCCTCCAATTTCCCCATATTGGAGAAATCCATGGGAGCGAGGTTAAGGAGGAGAGAGAACGCTGGCAGCAACGACGGAGAAGGACACGGGTGTAATGAGGCAGCACACAAGAAGGGAGGTCACGGCTGTGGACAAAAAGTCATGGAGACTGTGGTAGCCTCTAGGAAAAACAGGAGAACACAGGCACTGTCCTTATTATGATAGAGTCTGGGCTAGAAAAAAATACCCAGAGCCTGTCCTTGGTGGCCAGGTAAGGAAACAAGGCCCCAAGACAGGAGCAGAGGGATGAGAACTGAAGTCTGAGGAAGTGAAGCAGAGACCCAGATCCTCAGCCTAGACTTGAACTCCCTCCTTGTAACATGAAGGGCCTGCTTGTTTGTGTTTCTGTCCTGCCCGGCCCCCCAGCTGTTTAGTCCCAGAGAAAAACCACACACAGATCTCTTTAAGTTATAAAGCTGATTGACCCGTTAGGTCAGGCTTCTTACTGGCTAACTCTCACATCTTGATTAACCCACTTTTTCTGATCTATTTTAGCCATGTGTCTCAGTACCTTTTTCAGTGGGGCAGATCACATCCTGCTGCTTTGGTGATCTGGGCAGGAGTGCGAGGAATCAGCTTCCTCCTCCCCAGAATTCTCCTGCTCTCCTCACATCATTTCCACTTCCTATCTGGTTTTCCCGCCTACACCTCCTGCCTGACCAATCAGCGTTTATTTAAAACATGATTGACAGAATACAGACCAATTCTCCTGCACCACTTCCCCCTCTTTTTTTTTATAAAAAAACAAGCAAACAAAGGAAAATATTCATAGTCCATTTTTGGGGAATGTGGGCGTAGTATTCCAGGCTACTTCCAGCTGGTTGGGGGCGCTGATAATCTTATGGGGACCTAAAGGAAGTTTAGAGTTATGCTCAAGTCCTGACTGAAGTATTCTGTAAGTTTTGATCATCTCAGGCAGCAGTCTTGAACCTGTTCTGGATGAAGAACTCAGACATCTGGGCCATCTGCTCCTGTCGGAGATTGTTCAGGTGGTCTCCCTTGGTCAAATTGGATTTTTCTTTACTCAGAATAAATCCAGAGCCTCTCGTTTTCTGTGGAAACAAAAGAAAAATCTCTTCTCCAAAGTAACCTACCTTTTGACTTCAATTTTGAAGCCAAGGTATTTTCAAAATACCTATCTTGGATTAATTCTGCAGCATTTATAAGCAAATATCTTTTAGCAGCTGTTGCTCCTTCTTCAGCATTTAAACAATTCAAAGAGAGCATAATAGCATACAGTATCAAGATTCTCTGTGTATTTTTCTTCTTTACGTGGCTTATTTTAACCTCTATTTCTTTTATTTTTACTTTTAACTTTTGGCTTTTTGAGACAGGTTCTCTGCATATCTTTGTCCTGGAACTCCCTCTGTAGACCAGGCTATCCTTGAACTCACAGAGATCCTTCTGTCTCTGCCTCCCAGTCTTTTCTTTCTTTCTTTCTTTCTTTCTTTCTTTCTTTCTTTCTTTCTTTTTTTACTCTGAGAACTTTAACCTTTAGCCTGTATATATTTTTAACACAATGTAAACCATTTAGAGGTTTTCTTACTCTTTGAATCTCTCTTTACTGTCTCTCTCTCTCTCTCTCTCTCTCTCTCACCATGTGGGTCCTTAATTTGCTAAGGAATATGGAGAAAACAACACTCAAAAAGCTCCTATGGCGTTTCAAGGTCCTTGCCAGGAAGCAAGCTGCAACATTGTATCCATAGTCGGGACTGCCTGCTTGAAAGTCAAGAGTTTTCCCTGGCAGAACCGCCCAGAAACCCAGCATTTTAAAACAGCGCAGCTTTTTTCCTGCTACAGCTGAAAACTGAAATGCTTTACTCTAGTCCTTCCCAAGCTTTCTCAGGCTTTCTGTGGGTGCAGTTATCCACGTGGGCACCATTCTGTTTTCTTTAGATCCCCATAAGATTATCAGCGCCCCCAACCAACTGGAAGTAGCCTGGAATACTACGCCCACATTCCCCAAAAATGGACTATGGATATTTTCCTTTGTTTTCTTTTTTTTAAAAAAAGAGGGGGAAGTAGTGCAGGAGAATTGGTCTGTATTCTGTCAATCATGTTTTAAATAAATTCTGATTGGCCAGGCAGGAGGTGTAGGCGGGAAAACCAGACCGGAATTGGAAATAATGTGAGGAGAGCAGGAGAATTCTGGGGAGGAGGAAGCTGATTCCTCTTACTCCTGCCCAGATCACCGAAGCAGCAGGATGTGATCTGCCCCACTGAAAAAGGTACTGAGACACATGGCTAAAATAGATCAGAAAAAGTGGGTTAATCAAGATGTGAGAGTTAGCCAGTAAGAAGCCTGACCTAACGGGCCAATCAGCTTTATAACTTAAAGAGATCTGTGTGTGGTTTTTCTCTGGGACTAAACAGCTGGGGGGCCGGGCAGGGCAGAAATCCGAACAAGCAAACCCCCTCATGTTACACCTCCTCCTTTCTTCAAGGCCACACCATCACCGTCACTGCCCTGGTGCACGCAGAAGCATGTCTCTCTGATGACACGGAGGAGAAGGCAGAGGCAGCCATTCGTATGTAGCTCTTATTTGTGTCTCTTCAATGTTCTTAATCAAACTCTGTCTCTGTTGCTCTTCCCCATCCCCCTTCCCACGTTTTCTGACTTTGCGGTGGTGGGTCCTGGTCTTGTGCATATGCTTGTAGTCCTTGAACCTTAGAATGTGCTTGATTTCCGTGCTCCTCACCCTCTTTCCTCGCCCAGCCTCAGCTTCCTTTTCTTTGTTTGGTGATGTTAGAAGTAGAACCCAAGCCTCATTTGAGCTCTGCCCTCGATCTCCAGTTCCAGTACCTACGATTTCCGAAAGTCATAGATAGACAGGTGGTGTTGCATGACAGTCAGACACAAAAAGAGAAACACGAACCAGACAGCTGTGCTTGTTTACCTTGGGGGTCTCAGGATGGACCATAGAGAGGGAAAGGGTCGTGGAGAGGGAAGGTGGGTCATGGTAGCACTCTCATCAGAGCCAGTGGTGTCCAGTGAAGGCAGTGTGCGGGATTCGGCCTGCCCGTCCCCACTCCAAGGGACATCCCATCCTCAGATTCAGGTTTACTGTGTTTCAGGATCCTGTGACGACATCCGCAAGGAGGTGGAACTGTGATCATGAAGACAGAGGCTGTTGCGCTCTTACCTTTTCCCCTCTGTGGAATGGGTCGCTCTAACAGCTTAGACTTAGGGGTTTTGTACATATGTTTGCTCCTTTTTCATTGTTACAAATGCTTTGTTTTTCATGTTGGCTATTTAACATTGTAAATATGTTTCTTCTTATTGGTGCATATTATATATTAAATGAAACTTGATTCCTGCCGGTCTGTAGTAAAACCTTTCTTGTAGTATAAGCACTGCTAGATCAAATCCCTAAAGAGAAGTTCATCTTCAACTTAGTGACCCGCCATCACTCCCATGAGACAGGCTCGTCACCGGGTCGTCCCTGCCATCACTCCCTTGCCAGGCCCATCACGGGTCGGCACTGAACACAGTGACGCTGAGCACCAGTCATCTGTCCTATGTCACTGCTGCTCTAGGACTTCAGTGACGGAAGTCAGCTTGTTCCTCTCTCTGGAAGTCATGGCAGCAATATGACCCAGGTGGCCCAACACCACTGGGATGTCTGTCCTTCACACCTCGAAGCCAGCACCATGGTACCGCGTCCACAGTTCCTGCACCTGCCTTGAGGCTCTTCAGCTGCTGCTGTTTCCACTGGGAAGGCCCTGCTTTCTCTCTGTGCTGCTGTTTCCACTGGGAAGGCCCTGCTTTCTCTCTGTGCTGCTGTTTCCACTGGGAAGGCCCTGCTTTCTCTCTGTGCTGCTGGTTCCACTGGGAAGGCCCGGCTTTCTCTCTATGCTGCTGTTTCTGAATGGGAAGGCCCTGCTTTCTCTCTGTGCTGCTGTTTCCACTGGGAAGGCCCTGCTTTCTCTCTAAACTGCTGTTTCCACTGGGAAGGCCCTGCTTTCTCTTCCGTTGTTATCATGGAAGCCTGTTGAATCCCTTTACCCTGGAGCCCAGCATTTCCCAAGAACACACTGGCTCATCACTGCCAGTCAGCGCCCAGTGTCCCCCAAGGAAACAAGTCCCCAGCATCGTCTCATTGACAGAAAGACTGCAGTGACAGATTCATGTTTTCTTTCTGTTGTTGCTTTGGGTTTTCCCGCTGGTGCTTGGTCATGTCTCCACCAGGTCCCTGGTGGTCAGCTTCAGCTTGGGGTGCTTTGCTCCAAATCACCCCTTATCTCTCCATGAACTTGCAGAGTATTGCCCTCTCTCACCTTCCTCATCCTGTAAGGAGTGCTCCCCATGAAGCTCCTCCCCGAGTCAGCACTGAAGTGCTCCCTTACTGTCTGCTCTTCTGACTTCTGTTCACCCATTCCCGAGCTTCTCTCCCTCTGATTAATGATGCCCCCTCATGCTTTACATCGTTCCCTTAATGACCTTTTCTGATGATTTTTTTAAAGATTTATTTATTTATTTATTATACAGTGTTTTGTCTGTCTGTATGCATGGTGGCCAGAAGAAGACACCAGATCTCATTCCAAATGGCTGTGAGCAACCATGTGGTTGCTGGGAATTGAACTCAGGTCCTCTGGAAGAGCAGTCAGTGCTCTCAACCTCTGAGCCATCTCTCCAGCCCATCTGATGATTTTTTTGAAAGGAAAAAAAACCACTTTATTAACTGGAAAATAATGAATAAGTCTCATCAAGTAGATAAATACCTGCAGCAGAGTAATGGTGGCTCACCTTTAATCCCGGCGCTCCAAAGGCAGAGGCAGGAGGATCTCCATGAGTTCAAGGCCAGCCTGGTCTACAGATCAAGTTCCAGGATGGCCAGAGCTACATGGAGAAACCCTGTCTCAAAAGGCAAAGAAAACCAAACCGAAATCAGAGCCCTGTGTCCTATGGTGACACGGCTCTGTACTTCTCCCTCCTCTCCCTTCCATGCCCGTCCATGGCCTGCATGGATTCTTTTCTGTACTTACACATGAAACTTGTGTAAGTTCCATGAGCATGTGTGGGTGTCAATGCACACCAAAGCTTCCCCTCTGCCACCCTTCTGCCTGGTGATGTCGCACCCTGCCCACAAGTCCACCACCAGCTTCCCTGGCTCTGGGTGGCTCCCATTTATGAATGCGTCTCGCTACCCACCTTCTGCCTTGTTCCTGTCCTGCTCTACTGATTCTGCATCCGATGCCTGTTCCCCCCAGGAGCCACTGTCAGAAAGGAGCTGCTGCTCACACAGAACCCAAAGCTGAGCTCATTCGCTGTAAGATGCACCCATAGTCAGAACTCTTCAGATAAAGAGGTCTCACCCATCTCATGCCCGAGTCACCTCCTCCCCCACTCTCCTCTCTGCTGGTCAGGATTCTGTTCTTAGAATGACAGAGTTGTTTCCGCTAATTTAGTCACAGACTTCCTCGGTGTTTGATATTGACTTTGGGTCAGTTTCTTTCGGGGTTCCATTTCCTTCATTTGCAGATGCTGTGATTGGAGCGAGTTGGCCTTGGCCTTGGCTGTTGGGATTGGTTTTCAGTGTTTGAGTCTTACCGATTGTGAGTTCTGTTGATGTGCAGGAGCATGAGCACAAGGCCGTTCCTCCTGGTGAGAGGAGATAGGTTTGGAAAGAGTATGTTAAAGTGATGTCTCGTTAACTGTTTAACAGTTAACTCGTTAACTGTTTGCTCCAGAAGGGTGCGGAGTGGAAATCTGAAGCTCACTTCTTCCCACCAGGGGCAGCTGCTGAGAGCAGCATGTACTTACCCCCAGAACAACCTGAGCACAATGGCACTCTCACTGGGGAGAGACCGAGGGCAGTGGTCCTCTGTCCAGGAGATAAAGCAACTACACAGAGTTCTGGAAGAGCATGGGGTATTACCAGGAGGTTAAATGCCTAGTCAGGGATACGCAGGCACTCGGGGAAGTTTCCTTCCCAGCCTGCCCTGGTCCACAGCTCAGCTGCCTCAGCATCTCTGAGTGGTGTCCACTCTCTTGGTGTCAATGTCCCCTACCCCTGCAGCGGGTTCTCAGGGTAAGGGCAGGAGGACACCCAGGCACTGTCCCCAAGGCTGCTGCCTCCTGCAGGAGCTCCTCGGCCAGCAGCTGCCCCTCTGTGGGGTGCACTGCCCCTGAGTGGTGCTGACAGCTCTGGAGCTGGATCAGGGAAGAAGGGCCCAGTCCTGCTCTCTAGCTTGGGGCCCTCAGGGAGACCCCCTCCACCCTGTCAGGGGATCAGAGGCCTCCAATGCCCAGGGGGAAGATCTGCAGCCTTTGGGCGCTCTGGTCCCTCTGGCCTCTCACTCCAGCAACCTGAGGGCATGCGTACATTTTGTGTTTCCTCAGGAATCTGTGATATGGGCCTGGGCAGTGTGCTCTATACACACCTGGCACTTCAAATTTGATCAGACGTGTCAAATATTTGTCCCAGACATGGACTACACACTGCTGGGCCTAAGGATAGCCTAAAGAGAGTCAGAGAAGCCATTTCTACACACTAAAGTTCCAACCTTCACTATTTACTGCTGTCTTGGATGGCCTTTGTCCTAAATTCTTGCCTATGCTGGAGGGGCCAAGGACCTGCCAAAAGGGCTCTGTGGCTCAGAGCGCGCTCATGGTGCCCTGGCTTCCCTTGCTGCCCCTGCGCCAGTCTATTGCCCAGTGACAATGCATGACCATTGCTTAGTGTGCTTGCCTGTAACCCAGGGCTCCGGTCTGTGGGTCCTTACTGTAATCCGCAGCTTTGTCATGGGAGGCAGCTATTTCCCAGCTCACAATCCCAGCCACTTTAGCTGGAGAGTGGGAAGTTCCAGGCTGCAACATTCAGGTCTGTCCAGAGGAGACTATGTTTGCAGGTTTGAATTATAAAGGAACAGGGATGGCTGATCCGGGGAGAACACAGGTTCCAGAGCCCCAGGACCATGAGTAAAGGGACCCTGAGGGCAGTAGAAGCGCACAGTTAACACTCAGGCTCCGTCATGAGTGGAGGCCTGTTACTTCTTGTCAGGGCTTTGGGCTCTACTAAAAGCCTCTAGACTGAGAGTTTCAAAGGCAGCTTTACCCAGAATGCCAGGCCCATGTGAATTCCGCTCATTGGAGTGCACACAGCTCAACCCAAGGTCCCGTACCACTGCAGCAGAGGGTCCAGCCTCATCTCATTCCAGGCTGCCACACTTCAGGGCCTCAGGGAAAGCGAAGAGTAATGACCTGATCTCCATTTATGTGTCTGGGGCTTCCTAAAGGTGACCCCATGTTGCTGCAATGGACAGAGTGTAACCCTCAAAAGTCTCTGTGCTGGTTAACCCTCATTATCAGTTTGGCAGGATCGAGAATCACACAGACAGGCCTTCAAGCTTGACTATCAGGGGTTATCTGGATTACGCCAGCCTCTGGGTTATCTGGGACAGTTTGGATTGTGTTAAATGAAGTGGAAAAGCCCCACCCTAAGGGTGGGCAGCACCCTTCCTTGGACTGAGGCCCTGAAGTCCATAAAACGGAGAAAGCAAGACGTGCTTCAAAACTCAGTAGTCAGCACCTGCTCCCTGCCGATGCTTGTGAGCCTCTGTCTCAAGCTCCCAGTGCCATAATCATCCTGCCACATAAAACTGTGATTCAGAACAAGCCTTTCCTTCCTTCTGTTGCTTTAGTTGGTGCATTTTTTCATGGCAACAGGAAGAGTAACAAAGACAGTCACTCTCACCTGGAATGCCTAGGCACTGAAAACGCATGGTCCCTGGGCTGCACCCTCCATGGTGGCACCACCTCAGCGCTGGGTTCAGAGTTACCGCTGCAGCTCAGCCTCTCCTGCCTGTCGTACATCTCGCCCCTGTCTCTGCTGACTGCCCAACGAGCAGCTTTTCTGCTCATTGTCCTCCCAGTGGCCATCACAGAGCATGACAGGAGACAAGAGTGCTCTGATAGAGGTTTCTAGAGGAGCAGAGCCAGTGGGATGAAACACACACTCACGCATACACACACACATGTGCATACACACACCTCTCTTGTTAGCACAAGCTTTGACAACATTTACAATAAGTTTCCTGGTGCGCATTTCCAAGGTGTACATTTTGTATTTATTTCTGCCCCAGACATTCTTTTTTACTGTAGATCTGCATATGTCTTATCCATGACAGTCTTGGGGCATGAACAGAAGCAGCCACATTCTTTACCAAAATATCTCACAAATGCCCTCTAGCCACATTGCTGTTTAAAATCCTTGCTGCCCTTTAAAACCTCTGGAGTCAAGTTTCTACAGTACACATCACTCCGCGTACTGCAGCCTTCCAGACACCTGCTAGGACAGCCCACAATTCTAAAAAACAGAGAAAAGAAAAAAGAAAAACAGGGCCAGGTTCCTCACAGCAGCAGCCCACTCTAATAATACCAACTTCCGTATTTATCACCATGATCAAAGCAACTTACAGAAGAAGGGGTTTATTTTGGCTCGTGGTTCCAGAGGGATAAAGCTCATCAAAGAAAGGAGGTCCGACAATGAGCAGGAGGCCTGGTGGCAGGTGAAGGGCCAATGACGTACAGTACGGAGTCTCAGACAAGCCGAGAATCTCCTGACTCAGTGGACTGATAACCCCGCCCTGACGCGAAAGCTTACGCAGCACTGAGAACACCACTGGCAGCATTCAGCCTTAGAGCCCATAAATACTTCCACTGATGAGACTTTCCTCCCCAAGTTCCTGCTTCTGCTCGTGCCAAGTCTGGTGGGGAACCTCCTTCAGACAATGGCCTTTAAGAGGCTGTACCCGGTTGGGGGCGTGACTTTGGGTACCAAATAGCTGCGTTTCTACCCTACTTGCTCTCTTCTTCCTGTGAGCCACAGTTGGGTGTTGGACCCCATTCCTATTTCCTCGCTGTGATCTGTGAGTTCCCTTTTAATAATAATAATAATAATAAAAACCTTACAATACTCTATTTGGAGTTAGTTTGGGACTGTTTGACTCACGTTCCCCCGATTTGACGCGTTCTGCATCATCTGGCTGACCAAGGTGGGAACAAGTCCATGTTTATCGGGACCTCCCCCCCCCCACACACACACACACTGTGACACTTCTGGTGCGCCAGTCCAGTCATGTTTCTCGCCCGCCCAGGGCTCACCTGCTGCTGCTTAGGACTGTGACTCTCAAGGCCCCGCAGCTCCCACCGGCACCCAGACACAGCAGCGCTGCAGCTACTCTCATTTCACCTGCCGCTGCCTAGGACTCCAATTTTCCCTGCAGTGTGCCATCTCACGGTGGCTGGCAACTGACAGAAAGCCACCATACAACTCTCTCCCTGTACAGAATCGCTTTATTTGTCCTTAATAACAGATCTTGATTTGTTAAACAGAGCACATTTGTCAGTATCTGAGTAGGTAGCACACACAAAACCAAACCGGGACTGTTCACTGCTACAACTAGCAAACCTTTAGAGGTACCAATGGCCCTACCTTTAAAATGGTTAACTGAGAAACCAATATGGGTTAAACAATGAACTTTAACGGGAGAGAAGCTGCAGGCTTTAGAACAGCTGGTACAGGAGCAACTAGATGCGCACCATATTGAAGAGTCAACCACCTTGGAATTCTCCTGTATTTGTTGTTAAAAAGAAATCTGGGAAATGGAGAATGGTGACAGAGCTAAGAGCTGTCAACAAGATAATTCAACCCATGAACCCTCTACAATCTGGAATTCCTTTGCCTTTCCTATTACCTAAAGGATGACCTCTTATAGTTATTGATGTAAAAGATTGCTTCTATACCTTTACAAGAAAAAGACAGAAAAAATTTGCCTTCGCGGTGCCTACTTAATATAATTTTCAGGCTACGAGGAGATATCAGTGGACCATCCTCCCACAGGAAATGCTCAATAACCCCCACCCTGTGCCATTACATCATAAGTCAGTCATTGGAAATAACACATGAAAAATTTCCTAAATCTATAATTTACCATCACATGATTGACATTTTGCTATTTGATTCAAATGCAGATACTTTAGAAAGAATGCTTGAAGAAGTAAAGTTTTGCCTAAATGGGGTTTACAAATTGCTCCTGAAGAAATACAAAGAGGAGATTCTGTCAATTACCTAGGTTACAAAATAGGCTTACAGAAAATTAGAACACAAAAGGCACAAATTAGGAGAGATTGGTTGCAGACTCTTAATGACTTTCAAAGATTGTTAGGAGACATTTCCAGTCTACCAGCTGTTGGGATAGCACCTGATCTAATAATTTATTTATACAAAACCTTAGATGGTGACAAAGACTTAAATAGTCCCAGGGAATTAACAGCTGAAGCAGAAAAGGAATTGATTGTCATTGAAGAGAAATTACAGGAGGCACGTGTGGATAGGGTGGATTCAAATCTTAATTGCATTCTAGTCATATTGCTTTCCAGAATTTCCCTACAGGAATTTTAATGCAGAGGGAAGATATTGTCTTAAAATGGATTTTTTTTACTACAGAAACCAAGTAAAAAATTAAACGATTATGTGGAAAAAGTTTCTGAATTTAAATATATATATATGACTTAGGAGTTGGACAATTCTCTAAATCCAAGCATGTTGTTAAAAGAAAAATTCAGAGTTTCTGTCTCATGTCAGGAGCCATCTGGTATGGTACAGAAAGAAGAAAGATTTTAAGAAATATTTTACTTTTACCCATGCCCATTTTGTCTATATCATATTTTTCTTGAATATATATCTATATGAATAATGCTTAAGTTTTCCACAATGAACAGAAGATTTTCCTGCAGTAATCTTGGCAGTTTCCAGGAAGAAGATGGGGTCCCATGACAACAACCACACTTTGTTGATATGAAGTCATGATGCTGATGGTGCTACTCTAAGACTGGTTTTGGGTACCAGCTGCTCAAGATGGTTACAACTTGTAAGCTGAAATGGTGCACCTTCTTACAATGTTCTGGCCAGAACTCCCAATAAGAACTTCGGAATAACCCTATCGAATACTCAGAGACTGTTGTAATTATACCGGACAGTAATCTTGAAACTTAATTATCATTTTAGTTTTACAGGATCCCATAGGAAGAACATCACCCCAATGACAGCTGAAAATAAATTTTGAAGATGATGGCCTTTCTCCCAACAAAGTTTGTCCTCATGACCAGGAGCATCATTTAGGGGCTGATTATTACTAGTATAGATTTGGAGGTTGGGGTAGAAATTATACAGGCTCAGAGATCTCAAAAAAAGGAAAATTGATGGGATAATAGGTAGACTAGTGAGCTTACTCACACTAATAACAACAACAGTGATTAATGAGTGAATACTTGTGAGCTATTATTTGTGGACAATTTACATTGGTCTAAATTCTTGTAAATTCAAATTATATTTGTTATATTAAATATGCTCCTATTTCTATTTACAATATTTGTACACCTATGCAAAGTTATTTTGTCAGATTGTATGCATGCATGTTTCTACATCTGTTTAAGAATTTTGTATATCGATACAATTTTAGGATATATTTATCATAGTGCATTATATATTTCTACCTCTGATCAAGATACTTATACATTGTTTACATTTTGAGGTCATTGTCCTCATTTGCTGCACAGTTGTTTAAAGACTGTTTAATATTCTGATATGAAGTCTCAGTCTTTAAGTTATATAGATATTAAGTATTATAGGTCAATAGTTATTCATGTTTATCATAATTATAGTCAGACTAACTAGGTTCTTTAGATACATAGAGATTGTATTCCTCATAGATAGGTAATCTTCAACCACTTCAAAGAGCTGTAAAACATGGCATTTAAATAACTTAGGGTTCTGTTGACATGAGACACGATTGCTCCTGGCAGCACTGATCTATTCTTGAGAGAATGTTGAGTACCGAAGACACTCCACTTGGAGCTTGTTTTCTTCTTGGCACAATTGGCCTTTGGGCAAGGAACTGCCCATGCCTCGAACACTGACAAAGTGCACATTGTCTGGACTGGACAAGCAAGAAACAAGAAAAAAGACTGCCAAACCTGGCCAAGACAAGGTAAGATGGTTTTGAAATTATTTTCTGCCTCTGAAAATGGTCTGTCAGTTGCTCTAGGCCTTAGCCAAAGTTGGTTGCTTCAACATTGCAAATGAGACTTTGGGTGATTGCCTAGGTAGCCAGTTGTCTCTGTCATATACTGCACCTTTTGGAAGCTGCTTGACTGCACTTCCTGACTACTCAAGTAGTATTATCTCTTATCTCAGGCCTTTGATAGGGTTGAAGATTAGATAGTCATAGTTACCTTCCTTTTATGATCTAGTCAAGCCATTTCTAATATAAGACTTAGACTCCTTAGGATAAAATGATTGTTAAAACATTTAGAATATGATATGCTCCTTGCTTAATATTATTGATGCTGTGATGTGGGATTCCCCTCTGTATGCTATGAATACCATTGGTGAATAAAGAAACTGCCTTGGCCTGTTGATAGGGCAGAACTTAGGTAGGCAGGGGAAAACTAAACTGAATGCTGGGAGAAAAGAGGCAGAGGCAGAGAGAAGTCATGTATCCCCACTAGAGCCAGACAGAACTTTACCCAGTAAGCCACAGCCACGTGGCAATACACAGATTACTAGAAATGGGTTAATTCTAGATGCAAGAGTTAGCTAGCAATATGCTTAAGTGATTGGCCAAGCTGTGACTTAAATAATATAGTCTGTGTGATCATTTCAGGTTTGAGCTACTGGGTGGCCAGGAAACAAACAAGCAACCTCAATACAACAATACTGGTTGTAATTCTAATCTTTATACTTGATATTTGTTCTTACTGTATATAGTTTTGTGTTGGGTTTAGAACTCTCTTATTTAGACAAAAGGAGGAGGTGATGGGGAACCTCCTTCAGACAATGTCGTTTAAGAGGCTGGACCAGGTTGGGGTGTGACTTTGGGTACCAAATAACTATGGTCCCACCCTGGTCAGTCTCTTCTTCCCATGAGCCATACCTGGATATTGGACCCATTCCTATTCCCTCGCTGAGATCTGTGAGTTCCCTTTTAATAATGAAAAACCTTAGAATACTGTATTTGAAGTTATTTGGGGATTATTTGACTTGTGTTCCCCCTATTTGTTATGTTCTGCATCACAAGTCCCCTGAACCAGGTGTGCCGTCTCCCCTCCCATGGACAGACAACTGTTCTTCATTGCATGATTAAAGAATCATCTGCTCATATTGAGATTGGTTTTCTTCTTGATTTCCACATCACCTCAGTCAGTCCCCCATTCAGTTGCAGACATGGCAGCCAGAGAAGAAAACCGGGAGGTCACATCTTCATACACAAGCATGAAGCAGAGAAAGAACAGGAAGGACACCAAGGCTGTAAGCTCTCCAGACCATCTCCAGTGACACACTTTCCCCAGCAAGGCTGTACCTCCTGAACCTCCCCAAACAGCATCCTCCACTGGGGACCACGAGTTAAGTATCTGAGCAGGGGTGGAAGGGCATTCTTATGCTACAACCACTAACGATACAACAAAAGCCTCACAAAGAAACACATAACAACCACCTATGGTTTGAAGAGACACAACAAACCTCCGAACAAGACTTGGATAGGTCGGAGATACTGGAATGATAAGCTCAGGAATTTAAAGCAGCCATGATCAATATGCATAGATCAAATGGTAAAGGCAGACAGCATAAAAAAAAAAAAAAACCTGAAGACGAATGTGAACATGGAGATAGGAGCTGGATCAAAATGAGGTGTGAACAATAACAACACTAACAGGAACGGAAACTCTTTGCCAGACTAGAGAGCATGGAGAAGACATAGGAGTAAAATATGTCAGTGGAATCTTCTGGAAGTGATAAGTGGAAGAAAACTACTAAATAGGACAAAAGAAAGTATATTCAAGAATTGGGAGAGAATTAAAAATGCTGTAGCCTGTTTGGAAAGGCAACAGCTGGAAGAAAGGAAAAGGCCTAAGCACATTGTTCTAAGGGGTTTGCTTGAGGTACTCACCACTGTGAGGTTTGCTTTAGGCAGTCACTGCTCCGAGGTTTGCTTGAGGTACGCTAAAACTCAATCCAAGAGCCCAGAGAACACCAGCTGGGATAAAACCGAGACACCGATGGCCAAGAATACCCTACTCAAACTTCCCGAAACAAAAGCCGAGAAAAAAACTGGAACTACACCAGAGGAGATTCACTATGGTTGACTTTAATATCAATTTGAAAAATTGTTGCAAGGAGCCTCAGTTGAGGGATTGTTTCTATAAGTCGACCTATAGGCATGTTTGTGGGGTATTTTCTTATTTCTAATTACTGTAGGAGGGCCCAGCCCATTGTGGGTGGTACCCTCTCTAGACAAGTGGACCTGGGTGGTATAAACACAGGTCCAGGAGAAAGCCAGTAGGTAGCATTCGGCCATGCCCTCTGCTTCAGCTCCTCCTCCGGAGTCCTGCCTCTGGTTCCTGCCTTGACTTTTCTTGGTGACAGGCTGTACCTGTGAGCCAAATAAACCCTTTCCTCCCCCACGCTGGTTTGCCAGTGTTTCATCACAGCACCAGAAAGTCAAGAGCAAGGGAGCTGGAGAGATGGCACAGCAGTTAAGAGCATTGCCTGCTCTTCCAAAGGTCCTGAGTTCAATTCCCAGCAACCACATGGTGGCTCACAACCATCTGTAATGAGGTCTGGTGCCCTCTTCTGGACTGCAGGCATACATGTAGACAGAATATTGTATACATAATAAATAAATAAATAAATAATATTTAAAAATAAACATTAAAAAAAAAGCCAAGAACAAGAAGTCGTCTTTATTTGTAGAGGAACCAAGCGAGGGAGTGCCGGGAAACCATTAAGTGGGTGAGACCGAAAGACAGGCGTCTCCCTCCGTTGGAGCTCTGCAGCCATTGAGAGGATCCTACGAAGGACTTGGAGAACGGGTAAAATTATTTCCCTTGCTATCTCATAACTGTAATTTTGCTACTGCTACGAATCATAATGTAAATATCTGTGGTTTCTAATGGTCTTAGGTGAACCTCAAAGGTCACCTAATGGTCTTAGGTGAACCGTGTTGAGAACTGCTTATGTAAAGGAAGGACTGTGGGAAGTTACATTTTGCGTATTCCTAAGTGATCTAACATGTGTCATTTTGTTCAAAATAATATCAAAATTGTTGTGCCCAGATTACGATCCCCAGAGAGAGACCACCAGAGAGGCCCAGATTGTAATAAGCAAGGTTTAATTAGCATAAAACAAACACGTTCGGAACCCCTGTCTCCAAATGACCCCGTTACAGCGAGGTAGAAAGAGGAGTTATATCTCCTCTGTGGGGTAAGCTTTTAAAGGTGTAACTACAACGAGGCTTTTTTGAAGCTGCTTTGGGCATGGGTGCAAGGTCTTTTGCTCTCTCCCATCCTGCCTCTTTATCACCAGGTGGCTGACTGGCTGGGCTAAGTGACCTTGTGCTCCCGGGTGGGAGAGGGGAAAGCCACTATCTTCCTGGGAAAACATTCTGCTAGAAAATTTCTTCTCGCCCCTTTGAGAATAAGGAGTGAGGGTCCCACAAAAATCTCATGTGGTGATGAAGAAAGCAGAAAAACAAACAAAAACCCAGGTATGTTCAGTAGGGATTTCCCATGGTACAGGGGAGGCGGCCTGGGAGCTGAGTGTGGGTGAGCAGCGCCAGGATGGGGCCTCATCTCAGCCACTCCTGCCCGCTTACAGCCTCCGTTTGCATAGCTGTACAGTGGGGCTTTCCATCGGGGAGGACGTAGGTCACACCGCACAGCGTGCTCACAGGCCTCACCTCTCAGTAGTCCATGCTGACAGGCCAGCCTGGAAGCAGAACCCCCAAAAGTCTGCATGGAGTACTCAGCCCTGCCCCCCTCCCCGTGCCTGGCCTGGCCAATCACAGAGGAGTGTCTAGGCCATGCCCACTTCTCCCTAGGCAGCACCGCTTCCCACTCTCTTCCTGTTCCTTAGCGCCTCCTCTGGCCGTGGCTAGCACTGCAGGTCAGAGGACGGCGGGACCAGGGTTCGCTGCTGTTCTTACAACTCGCTGCAGAGGGAGCTGACCGCAACCACCAACTGCACACATTCCCCCAAACCCCCACACCCACGCGGCTTCTCCGAGGAGCATCACAAACCCAGGCACTGTTTTCCGTGGCCCTGAGATCCCATTCTGGGGTACTGAGACCCCGACTTGTTTCCTATATGGAAGTTTAAGATTGAGAGTGTCATTCAGTGGTAGAACATAATGTAACACTTGCTGACTCCTAGACTTGCTGACCAGTACTAACCAATTAAATCTTATTTGAAAAAGTAAGACACAGAGTATCAGTCAAGGCATCAATGCATATGATTTTATTTTGAATTTACAATAACATTTTTTCAATTATTTCCAACTTACGACCCGTTAAATATTCTGACAGCTTAAGGAGGTGGTCATTGCGAACAGCAAGCTACAAAAACTAGAGGCAACACCGGCCGTTATTTCCTATTGTTTCCTCAGTCCACACACCATCAAAGACATGCATAGAAATGCCGAACTAGAGATGCCACATTTAGCCTGCTCCCTCGGTGTTCAATGTGACCACACTGGGAAGAGGAACAGAGAGAGCTCCTCAGCCCCGCAGCAGTCTTCAGCAGTACGGCACGAGGTTTCGGGTTAAACACTGGGCAGGAGGTGCCTATGGTTCAGGAACCCTGACCTAGGCCTGCCCAGACCATCGCTGTGCCTTCAGCCTGTCCTGAGAGGAGGCCAGGAAGTTCTCAGAAATGTGCACTTTGGGCTTCTGCCTGTGCCTGTCCTCCACTCCCTAGTGAGAGACTTCTGAGGGAGATTAACAATTCCCTCTTCCTGTATGTCCAGGTTTGTGAAACTGACAGAAAACACCCTGCACACTGTCTCACCTCAGAGACAGCTGCACATCTGTGCTCGTTGATGCTGTTTGCACAGCAGGAAGGAAATGGAATCACCCTCGATGACCACCAGCAGATGCATGGACAGGAAAACATATAGTGCAAATACACACTAGAGTTTTATTCAGCTGTTAAAAAAAATGAAATTTGCAAGAAAAATGCATAGAACTTGTTTGGTCGGAAGTGCCACCTCAGCTCCCTGGCACCCCTTTATCCAAAGATTCTGGAATGTTTGATTGGGGGGCTTCACTCCAGCCCCCTGGCGTCCATTTTAAAATGTTTGGTAAAAAGTTTCATGTCAAAGCCCCCTCCCCAGGGAGTTGCCTCAGTCCAAACTCCACCTCCAAGAAAACCCGCCAAATGGTGACCCCTCCCCAGGGAGGGTCAAGACCACCCCCACAGGCTACTTAAACTGCCCCCCAGAAAATGAACATGTGGACTCCCCTTTTCCCTCTCCCACCCCATGCTTTCGGGGGGGCACCCGGAAGTGTTGGCATTCATTAAACTTGGGCATCTTTTAATTTGGTTTGATTTGGTCTGATTGACTTATTGCATAGGCAGAGAGGTTTGTCAGTCCGAGAAAATACTTAACAGAACTGTAAGTCATTTTCCTAAGCGAGGTGACCAAGACTCAGAAAGCAAGTTCTCATGGGAACCCTAGCTTCGAATTGTCCCCACGGTCGCATGGACGTGGGAGTGAGTGTGCAGAGGCTAGGAAACAAGCCTGTGGCATGGGAAGAGATGTATGCCAGCCCGAGGGGGAGTACTAGTGATGGAAGGGAACCATGGAGAGTGGGGTGAGGGAGATGAGGGAGAGGAAAGGCAGAAGGATCAACTAAAGCTGAGTGTATATGAAAAGGTCACGAGCAAATACGTTACTTGTGTGTTAATTTAAAAATTAGTTAAATGGGTTGGGGCTAGAGAGCTGGTCTAGCGGTTACAAGAACTCGCTGCTCTTGCAGGAGACTCAGATTCAGTTCCCAGCACCCACATGGCAGCTAACAAGCATCTGTAACTTCCAGGGGGAGCCCTCTTCCGGCCTCTGCCAGCACTGCACACACACACACACACACACACACACACACACACACACACACACACGGTACACATACGCAAGTGCAGGCAAATTCACGGTCTCTTTCTCTCTCACGCACATACACACACTCAAACACACACTCTCACACGCACACACACACTCTTCAGCCTGTCCCTTTAAATCCAGCAAGGCTTCTTCTGCCCTTCCTGTGCTCTCTGCCTCTCCCCGCCCAGCCTTGGCAGTTTGCTCTTGCAATGTTCTCTCTACCCACAGAGTGGTCCAATCAGTGCTTCCCCTGCACTCTCCACTACGATCACTACTCTATCTCCCTCCGTATTGTCTAAAATGATGGTTTTCAGGGTGTGCCTTTCCCTGGGAGACTCGTTTTGAGAGTGCAGGATGATTGTGGCCCCTGGCAGAGACAGACTCCGTGCCTTCTGTCAGTTCACTCACCTAGCACAGGCTGACAAATGACTCATTCCTGGGCGTGGAGAGGGAGCCAGCCTATACATTATACATTAATTGGGTGGGGGGAATTGAGACAATAAGGGCACAAGACTGTGTTAAGGAATCTTATCAGGGAAACTAGGACCCGGAAATTACTGGACACACTACCCTGAGGAAAGGCTATAACTCACTCACCTGGACCTAATAAAGTGAAGGACAAGCCTGTTCATTAAACTACATATGTCCTAGTCACATTGGAGGCAGTGTTCCCTTTGCTAAGATCTACTTTGTGTCATTCATATTTCATAAGCACGTTTGTTAGTAAACCCTTTATAGCATCAATGTTAACACTTCAAGTATCTCCCACCTCAAGAAAAGCTATAGTCACCTGAGAAGAGAGGACCTCAACTGAGAAAAAGCCTCTGTAAAACCGGCCCACAGGCAAGTCTGTGGGGCATTTTTTTTAATTAATGATTACTGTGGGAGGGCCCAGTTCATTGCAGGTGCTGTCATGTCACCCTGGGCAGGTGGTCCTGGAGGGAATGAAGAGCAGACTGGACAAACCATGAGGAGCAACCAACAGGCAGCACTCACTCACCCATGACCTCCATCCAGCTCCTGTCTCCAGGTGCCTGACTTGTGTTCTTGCCTTGACTTCCCTGCACATTGGACCGTCTGGAAGATGAAGGAAACCCAAGTCGCCTTTTTCGTCATGGTATTTTGTGGCAGAAATAAGAATTCTAGCTAAGACAGTATGTATAAATTTATATTTACTGTGTGGGATGATATGAGGGTTACTTTTTGTGATGAGTATACCCCCCCAAAATGATGCCCTTTAGACATGAAAAATAGCTTAGTCAGGAACTCCACTATATCCAAGGCACTTGATAACCAGAACCCAGTGACACAGCTCACTCAAGATAACCAGACCCTGTCTGCATAAGAGGAGAACCTCACATTGCCCACTTGATGGTCTCTAAGCAGGGACCAAGAGCAATATATTGTTCTTCACATCTTCAGGACAGCTGGGGACATCGGAGAGATGCTACCTTGATCTGCCCTGCAGCTGGACAGTCTGGCCCTCAAGACTAGATGTGGCCTTGGCTAAGGTCTGTCACACTGGTGACAGATCCTTGGGGAGACAGGCTGAGGACAGTCGTTAGGAACTTGGGAGTGTGGGTGTTGTGTAATGACCCTCAGCCTAGCTATGTGTAACTATGTCTCTTGCTCGAGACTTTCAGTAATTAAGATTGAAATTAAAGAGTTTGCCGGATCACGGGGCAGATGCGATTATCTAGCCAATCGCTGCCACTGGGCCTGCTGAGAAGATACATCCGGTGCTCACACAGAGCCTGTTAGGGAGACTCTTGGACTTTCCTTGGCAACTGTTCATCCGGCCTTGAAGAAAGGAAACTGTTTCTCCCTGCAGTTTCACTTTCAATTCTTCAGAAAGCCTGGTTCCGTTTCCCCGAAGCAGAGCGGAGGGCGGAGACATCCTGGAAGCAAAGACTAGTCTATCCATCCCGGGGTCTCCTTCCCAAGCGTTTATCTGTGGGAGGGCTGGAAATTTCTCCCTGAGCAAAAGCACAGAAGATTCACTCCAAGGGACAGGTTGATCCTGCAGTGATGGATCCAACCCCCGACCTGTACGGGACTCCTGGGGACAGGCTGGACTACTTCCTAGAACATGGCCTGCAGCCCCGGAGGGACTGGAAAGAGGAAGGGCAGGATGCCTGGGACAGAATTGAGGGGTTCCTTCGGGACCAGTGCTTCCGTGACGCGCAGTTTCTGGGCCAAGAAATCAAGGTGCTTAAGGTGGTAAAGGTGAGCACAAACAGTCCTGGGTTCAAATCCCATCTCTGCCCTGTGCGGTTAGTGGCCTTGAGAGATGGGACACATCACCCCTTTGAGCCTCAGTCTCCTCTTTAGTTGTGTTTATTATAAGCAATAAATGGATAAAGCATAGAAAAGGCTTTTGTGCATAAAATTAGTCTTGCAAAGCTGAAGGGCAGGGGTGGCAGTGAGAATTCGGGATTCTGAATGGAGCAGTCACCAGTTTCCAGAAAATGTGTGTGTGCCTTTCCATGCTTAAGAAATACGACTTCACCTCTGCGATCATAAAGGAAACCTATTGTTCTCCTAAGTTGGTGCCATTGGTTATGTTAGAAACAACCTAGCAAGACAGTGCTTGGTAGACTCAATGGGACTCCAGGGGCCTGGGGAAATAATGCAGCATCTACTTAGAAAGCGTCCTTTCTGCCAAAAAAGCACAAACTTTTAATACATCCCCTTTGATCAAGATTGTTTGGATCAGAAATGTGGATGTTCTTCAATTTGCTAAAATGAAAGACATCTTATATTAACTGGAGTAAGTCAGACTTTATCTGGGAACCCTGAGCCATGCGTGGCCGCAGAGGTTAGAAAGTACTTTGGTCTATGAAGAACCTAAACAGACAGTTCACATCAAAGATTAGTGAGAGCTGTCAGCAAAACGCCTTCGTGATCGAAACTGAAGCTGCTACAGCTGCCTCAAAAGCTACAACGCATCCTTTTGTGTTCTGGCCTCCAAACCTCTGACGTGGCTGGCAGCTACCAGGTCTAGCGCTCCATGAACCTCTTTGCTTCTGGGACCCGGCAGAGCTGGTTGTGGCAGCCCCCACCTGTAACCCCAGCACTCGGGAGGTTGAAGCAGGATTACCAGGTTACGACTGTCAGGCCTGTCTTGGCTACCTAGTGAGGCACTGCCTGAGATCCGTGCCCTCTCATCTTGTTTTGAAACACAGTATTGAGTTTCACTACAGCTTTATAACAGTGATTTGTTTGGGGCTGCGGATGTAGCTCTGAGGTCGATACCCTGTTTGCCTCGTATGGTGGTTTCCAACCATCTATAACTCTAGTACCAAAGGACCCACACCCTCTTCTGGCCTCTGGGGACAACAGGCACACATGTGGTGCACAGACATCCATGCAGGCAAAAAAAAAAAACAAGAAACAAAACACAAGAACATACACATAAGAAGTGTTGCTTTTTTTTTTTTAAGTTTGAGGTTTCAGAACATTTGGATTTCTCAGTTTGGGACTAGGGATGCCAAAGCAAAGGTCTCCATTAGGGGGACATATGACTTTTCTTTTGTGTGTGTGGTTTTTTTTGTTTTTTTTTTTTTTTGTTTTTTTTTTTTTTTTTTTGGAGACAGGGTTTCTCTGCTTAGCTTTGACTGTCCCGGAACTCATTCTGTAGACCCGACTGACCTCAGACTGATGTAGACCCACCTGCCTCTGCTTCCTAGGTGCTGGGATAAAAGACTTGTACCACTGCCACCGGCCCAATGATTTCTTTTAAGGGTTGTGTAGGGAACTTACCATTAAAGCCTTTGGCTTACCACTCAACCTCCAAACACCAAAACCCAGGATAGGTCAATTTAGCAGTGTCTCATTCACAGGGAGGCTCCTCGGGAAAGGGGACAACGCTGAACCACAGATCTGACCAGGACATGGTTCTATTCCTGAGTTGCTTCTCCAGTTTCAAACAACAGGAGAGACACCGAGAATCCATCATCAACTTCATTGAGAACAAGCTGCTTCACTGCAGGAAAAGCCTGGCATACAACATCACTGTGGATAAACACAGTGTGGGAATTCGGATCCCTCGCTCCCTGACCTTAAAGATCCAGTCCAGGAAGAGTGATGACATCATTCCGATGGATGTTCTCCCGGCTTATGATGTTTTGGGTAAATCCAGCAGTGGGTTGTTGGGGAATATTATGTTAGGGTGTGTTACTTTTGTTTAGGTTGTGTTTGTTTAACTCTGTGAAGCCGTGGTACGTTGCCTGTCTAGAACACCCGATTGTCTGATAAAGCTCTGAAAGGCCAATAAATAGCAAGGCAGGAGCAAGGGTAGGCGGGGCTGGTAGCCAGAGAGAATATATACAGGGAGAAAGCTGGGGAGGGGAGCCAGAGGAGGAAGAGAACATCAGAGACCAGCCACGCAGCCGCACAGCAACCCATGGGGTAAGAAAGAGTGAGATTTACAGAAGCAAAAATCCCAGAGGCAAAAGGGAGACAGGATAAGTTAAGAAAGGCTAGCAAGAAACAAGCCAAGCTAAGGCCATATGTTTATAACAAAGAATAAGCCTTCGTGTGATTTATTTGGGAGCTGGGTGGCAGGCCCCCCAAAAGAGCAAAAAGTCAAAAAAAAATCATACTACTACAGTGGGTCGACTTCAGAGAAATGGTTCTGGGGTCTCCTCTTTCTGGGAGAGGGCAGAGAAAGTAAAAATCATAAAGTTTGCTCTTTAGTGGGGAGCTGGGACTGGAAATATACCGAGAAGATGTATGTCCCTCCATAAATACGTGGGTTCCCACGTCCCAGTGTTGCACAGGGAAAGGGGATTCATCAAAATGATTTCCTACCCACCCTCTGGGAAGCACCAGGTCAAACAATTTTCTAAGTCATTCTGAAATCAGCCTGATCAAATCATCTTTAAAACAAGGCTCTCATCCCTTAGCATTTTATACTTTGTGTGTGTGATAATGTTAAGGAGAGTCATGGGAACTGACAGTACCTGCCCACATGTGAGTTACAAAAATGGCAATTTCCCATGGTTGCCTTTAAATTCCCTTCTTTATGGAGGTGATCTCAGGATTCTACGAGCTTGACTGTGATCCCCTTGCTCAGAAAGCCAGAGCAAGTGGGTCATAAGCCCAGTGGCAGCCTGGTTTACACAGAGAGACCCTGTCAAGAAAGGACAGAAGGGAAGGAAGGAAGGGAGAAGGGAGGGAGGGATGGAGAGGGGTAAAAGAGGGAAGGGAGAGAGTGGTGAAGGGGAATGAAGGAGGGGAGGCAGAGAGGGAGGGTTGAAGCCTGTTAAGGAGGGGAGGGAGGGACAGAGGAAGGGTTGAAGGGGAGTGAAGGAGGGGAGGAAGGGAGGGAGGGTTGAAGCTTGTGAAGGAGGGGAGGGAGGGACGGGGGAAGGATGAAGGGGCAGGGGATGGATTGGAAGGGGGTGAAGGAGGGGAGGAAGAGAGGCTTTCCTATCTTCCCCATCTCAAAAGCTGCAGTTTCCTCACCAGGAAACTTTTCTCCCAGGATCCTTTTCCCGAGACTCGAAACCAGACCCAGGAATCTATGAAGAGCTAATAAAGAGTAGGGGCTACCCTGGCGAGTTCTCACCCAGCTTCACAGAGTTGCAGAGGCATTTTGTGAAAAGCCGTCCAGTTAAACTGAAGAACCTCCTCCGGCTGGTGAAGTTCTGGTACGCACAGGTAAGGGCTGGGAGAATAGGGAGGGGAGAGTGGGCACCGTCGGGCAATTTTTTAAGGAGTGGAAAAAAATACAGGGCTGGGGATGTTTTTTGGTGGCAGGGAGCTTGCTTGGGATTTACAAGGCCTTGGGTTCCGTCCTCAGCACCACCAAGAGAGACGGAGCGGGGATGAGAAAAGTGGATCAGAGGCAGGATAAACAGTGGATAAAACTGGATAGATGGAGTCTGCTCATGACCTGCCGTGCCCTGGACAGTACCAGAGCCAGGCAGTATTGTGGCAACAGTGTCTGTGTCTTGCTTAGAGCCTCTTCCTTCCAGTGACACCTTCCCCAAGGGCAGCTAAATGCTTACTAGTAAGAACACACAGACATGTGGCATTTTGATAACAATAATAACAATAATAAAGAGACCACTATGAAGTACTATGTCCCATGATGATGTGGGATGTCCTTCTGTATATGTGTTGCTTTTATGGGTTGATAAACAAAGCTGTTTCGGCCAGTGGCTTAGCAGAGTAAAGCCAGGCGGGAATCTGAACAGAGCCTCAGAGTGAGAGAGTAGGTGGAGTCAAGGAGACAGATACCGGAACCTTACTGGTAGGCTGCAGACTCATGGTGATACACAGAATAGAAATGGCTTAATTTGAGATGTGAGAGCTAGCTAGAAATATACCCGAGTCATCTGTCAGTGTTGTAATTAATACAGTTTCTGTGTGATTATTTGGGTCTGGGCAGCCAGGAAATGAAAAAGGAGCGCCTGTTTACACCATGATCTAGGCTGTACGTGATTTGCCCATCCAGTTTTTCTAGCTAATTCCTAATGGGTATATCCTTACCCTAATTTTGGAGATGAGAAAACTGAGCTGAGAGGTTAAAAGCAGAGCTGAGTTTTGAAAAGTGTGCTTGACCCTAGAATGCCACAGACAGTTTCATAACAGCATTCTTTCTGGTTATCTGCATATTGCAAAGGGCTCATTATAAAAGCAAACAATGTCTAAGAATGCATAAAGGAAGATACTGAAATTCACATGCAGTCCCAGGGCAAACCAGTAACAATAGAGTGACCGCCTTTCTGTGTTTAGTTTTCGTCTGCATTCACACAGCTCACACTAAAGTACTAGGTAAGCGAAATCATGCCATCTTGCTGCGTTTGTGGTCCACCCTTTAAACAAACACACCTGTTGTTGACCTTTGGCGTGGAATGCGAGAGCACCATCTATTTATGTCATGTGCACACTTTAGGATATCATTTCCTCCTCAACTGTTAAGACCACATGATTTGCAGATATTTGCCAATCTTCCCATCTGTATTGCACATGATTTCATAGATTTACCATCCACCTGCTGGCTCTAAGCAGGCCAACTCTAAGAACACAGTGGACTGGAGAGATGGCCCACCAGTTGAGAGCATGTCCTGCTCTAGCACCAGACCCGGGTTCAATTCTCAACACCCACACTGGGCAGCTTACAACTACCGGAACTCCAGCTACAGGGAATTCAGTGCCCCCTACTGGTCCCCAAAGGCACTGCACACATATGCACATACCCAATCACAGACACACATTTATATAATTTAAGAACATAGTGATTTCCTTTTTTGTAAATTATGTGTATTGTGTGTGAAGTTTGTGTGTGTGTGCACTTGAGTGCATGCATGTGTCTGTATATCTGTGTGTATACATGTGTGTTTGTGTATGTGTGTGCATGTGCATGTGTATGTGTGTGTGTGTGTGTGTGTGTGTGTGTGTAGGCCTCAGGTTGATGTCAGGAGTCTCAATCTCCTTGATCTCCTCCATCTATACTGGGACACAGTCTTTCAGTTGGCCCTAGGCTTGACTACGTGACTGTTTAACTAGCTTGCTTTAGGAAGCTCCTGTCTCTGCCTTGCAAGTACTGAGATTATAAGCATGCTGCAACATCCACCGAGCATTTACGGGGCTTCTGGGGATCTGGACTCTGGTTCCTACCCTTGCATGGAAAATACTTTACCCACCAAGCCCTCTCCCTGATTCAGATTTCTGCAGATGAATATTTCTGACCTTCTATGATAGATTTTGGTTACTTATCTGAACCAACCCTCTCTCTCCAGAGGAAATTAATACACACACACACACACACACACACACACACATATATGTATATATACACACACACACACACACACACACACACACACATATATATATATATATATATATATATATAGAGAGAGAGAGAGAGAGAGAGAGAGAGAGGTGGTTATTTGAATATTACAATGGACCCATCATAAAAAATTCAAACAGCATAAAAATGTATTAAAAATTTTTTGTGTGTATACATGTGTGCATATGAGTGTGGTGATATGCTACACCTATGCTCATAGTGGCAACTCTAACTGAACATGTGTGAGAGAGAAGCAGTCAGCCTCTAAGCTCCAGCCCTAACCCTTGACTATCCTTTATTCTTATGCCAAAAACTACTGTCTTTGTTACCAGGTGAAAGTGATGACTGACACCCAAGGTTGGCCTGTGACCTCCACACGTGTGGCCAGCACACCCCCTACACATACATACACTACTCATACAAGAGAAAAATCACTGGGGGCCAGGCACACCATGCATACCTGCAGTCCCAACACATAGGATGCTGGAGCAGGAGAACTGCAAGTTTTAGGCTAGCCTGGGCTACACAGCAAGACTCTGTCTCAAAAATCTCCTGAATTTTAGATAGAATCTACTCTTGTTGTTTTACTCAATAAACATGACATCAAATTGTCTTCTAAACACTGTCATTAAACTCTGGAAACAGAGCAACTCTCTTCTGCCATCAGGGCAGCCCTTCCCCAGGACACAGTAGCTGCCACAGGCTCGTGACTAGGCTCAGTGCCGAGAGGTGGTGGCAGCGGGGAGGGCCCAGCCCCTCGTGGGACATCCCTATCCTCCTTGTCTGGACGAGGCAGCAGGGGTCTGAGCCGGGGATCGGGGGTTGCCTGTGAAATGGTGGGTGTCTCCTGGACATGACAGACTCCCTGAGCTCGGGCACTCACTGACCACTGTCTGTGATACCTGGAGCCAGTCAGCATCCCGGCAGCAGGCGTCAGTGGGGAAGAGCTGAGAGCTTCTGCCTGCATGGCTGCCAGGGGAGGGAGAGCTAGTTTTCTCCTCAGGGATGTGGCTGGCTGGTGGATAGCCCCACGTCCATGCACACAAGGGCTGCTCCTACTGAACTTCATGGGTTATAAAGAAAATAAAAAGAAGGAAAGAGGAGGAGGAAGATCTGAGGGGGTGAGAAGTTGAAAGGGGGTGAAGGTGGATATGGTCAAAAAATATTGTATATAGCTATGGAATTCTCCAAGGACATATAAACAAGTAAAATAAAAACTGCCATAAATTTCTTATTTAGGAGGAATTAAACATTTGATGACATTATTTCCCTTTCTTCTTTCATTTTATTCTGTTTTGAGCTGTTTGTATGTTTTAGATTTTTCCAGTTATTTCCTGTATTTACTATGTGGTAACATTGCCTTCTCCATTCTAACCGAAAACATGGATCGATCTGCAGATGGTCTCCCTAGGTCCTTCCATTTCATGGCTGTGTCACATAAAGCAACAGAGGAACCCAAAAGTTCTTAGAGCGCCAAGAACATATTCTCTCTCTCTCTCTCTCTCTCTCTCTCTCTCTCTCTCTCCCTCCCTCCCTCCCTCCCTCGCCACCTCTCTTCATGTTTTGTCCCCCTTTTTCCAGTACCTGAGAGGTAAAAATAGGGGAGTAGCATTGCCCCCAAAATATTCACTGGAGCTACTCACCATCTACGCCTGGGAAATGGGTACAGACAGCAGTGAAAGCTTCAATTTGAATGAAGGGTTTGCAGCCGTGATGAAGCTCCTCAGAGACTACCAGGACATCTGCGTATACTGGACTAAGTACTACGATTTCCAAAACCAGGTCGTCAGAGACTTTCTCAAAGACCAGCTGAGGAGAGACCGGTGAGTATCTCAACCACATTATTTATGGCTTTAAGGAGTAGAAGCCCTGACTGAAGTGGCTTGGAAAAGCAAAAGGACTCAAGTGGCTTTTGCAATTGAAAACATTCAAAGGTAAACTTCAATTGGTGTGGCTATGTCACCAAGGTCCCTTTCTGTGAGTTGTTCAACCCCGGGAGGGGTCAGGACCTGGCATGCTGGGATTTGGAGTCCAGACCAATACAACTCTCAGGCCTGGGGGGCTGGGAGAGTTGCAAGGGTCTGGGGTCTACTTGCCCAACTTAACAATAGTGTGCTTTATGATTTCACAGACACAAGTGCCAGAGGCCATAACACAGGCCTGCTTCCATTCTCTCCCCCAGGCCCATCATCCTAGACCCAGCTGACCCCACCAACAACTTAGGAAGTAAAAATGGATGGAACCTGGTGGCCAGAGAAGCTTCCTACTGCCTGAAGCAGGCCTGTTGCTGGACTGAAGACCCCAGCAGGAGCTGGGATGTCCCGGTACAGTATAGTCTCATGATCGGCACTCACAGGGAGTAACTGCAGCACGTGCCTAGGCACCCATAAGTCCCAGGACAGGCAACACATGTAGCTATCACAGCCTACTTCTCCTCGACAGCCGTCTAGCCCTCAGGTCTTTGACCTGTAAGAAGGGCAGACTATTGTTCTTTTTAAAAGAATATGATGATAAAATGTCCCGTGTAGCTTACGGAGCAGCTGCAAGTGGAAGCGCCATGCAGTGGCGGGGGGGGGGGGGGGGGGGGTGTTCAGGGTCCCCGGGTGAGCGGCAGAGTCAAGCGGCTGGATGCGGTGAACGGCAGAGTAAATGGACATAAGGCTATATATAGAGCTAGACATTTATTACTTAAAAAGGGAGATATAGACAAACATAAAACAAAGACACACATACATACACACATGCACCCACGCGCGCACGCGCACACACACACACACACACACACACACAAGAGAGGGGGGGGGGATGGCGGGGGGGGGGGGGGGAGGGTCCAAAGTGGCTGGGATGGGCGTGGTTAGTTCTTAAAGTGTCCCAATGGAATAACACAGACAACCTGCCCTGCCCTGTAGTTGATACAGAGATAGTCAAAGAGTTTACTCGCATCTGTTGGCTCTCCCTACAGCAATACTTGCCCCTTTGGTGGGTTATCACTGTAGGTTTTTTGCTATTTAAATAGTAAATGTGAAATGTTTTTTTAAAACGAAAGCTCCTACAACCCACTGCAGACAACAGACCAGCCACGCAGCCTTCCCGTGGATGGCTTTGCCCCCATAGGTCCCAGCTATCTGTGCACTACGTCAGAATCCAGTGCTGAGGAAGCTGTTTTCTCAACCTGCTAAACCCGCATAAATTCCATCCCTTGACCCACTTTTCATCTGCGGGAAAATTCAGACTCTGTCCTCAAAGGTGACCCCACAGCAAGTGAAGCAAGGCAGACAACAGGGTCTGCCAGGGACCTGCCACCTGGCTATCAAGTCCCAGCGGTTGAGAATGTCCCAAACCAAGGGACTCTTAGGAAGGAAGCAAAAACAAAACAAACGTAACCTACCTACGTCTCCCTCCATCTCAGTTCCCAGTTTCTCCGAAATCCCATCTCCCAGGCAGTCACTTGACAACCTCTTGTCTCCACTCCTGAAAGAGGGCCTACACTCAGGAGTACGTGCCCATGTCTTTGTGTGTTTTCGTTTTGCTTATTTTTCAATGAATTGTTCCTTTACTGAATTGTCTTACAGACGGTTCCCTAGCCATACACACAGATCCGGAAGACGTCACCCTATAACATGGAGTCTAAATCAGGGCACTTTTGAGCATGACATGGGGTAATACTGATTATGCCAGCTCAAGGGGTCTATACTAGGATGGTGTTAAGCAAATATGAGAAAGAAACCTGTTTCTGTCACCTCTCAGTGGTTGTGATAAAACACCATGACCAAGGCAAATGACAGAATGGAGAGTCTGTTTGCACTTACAGGTCCACAGGGATGAGTCTTCCATCATGGCGGGGAAGTATGGCAGCAGGGAGGCGTGGGATTGGAGCTCACATCTTCAATGATAAGCAGGAGGCCAAAACAGTGAGCAAAGACTGTTGGGGGCTTTTGAAACTCCCAAACCTGCCCCCAGTGATATACTAGTATCCCCCCACAGGGCCACACACACCTTCTAAATCTCCTCAAACATTCCACCAACCAAGAACCATGACTAATGAGGGTTAGTTATCTCATGCAACCTGCCAGGAAATCATTCCAGATGCAAACCATCTTTTCAGCAAATACGTCAGCATTCTATGACCCTGTGGCAGAATTTTTAGGACCTGTCCAGACTTTTGCTATGGCAGTGGGTACCCTTGAACAGTCATCCTAAAGTCAGGCATAAACATTAAGTTACATCACTGCAATCCCCAGGCTTCCATAAATACCACACTGTTGTGTGCCCATAACGGGCGAAGATCCTGCATGGTTTCATGCAGGAAGAATATCATTTAGAGACCAGTTGTTGCTCCGGTTTGGGTAAGTCGAGGAACACAGTGTGACTGAGTGGGACTCCAAGCCTAGGGTGGCCAAGCAGCTTTCCTGTTGTCTAACATCACTGCTCGGCATCTCCCAGTTGGTCTCAGTAGATGGTAAATTCTATCAGGAACTAGAAGGGAGAAGCTCTGTAGAAAACAAACCCTTAACATCAGATGCACTTGCTCTTTCTTAACTCTCTTGCAGCCAGCACGGGACATTCAGGTGACAGTGAAACAAAGGGGAAAAGAGACATGGAGCCTCTGGGTGAACCCCTACAGCCCCATCAGGGAGATGAAGGCAGAGATCAAGAGGACAAACGGCACCAGCGGGGAGCTACGCATCTCCTTCCAGGAGCCACAAGGGGAGAGGCAACTGCTCAGCAGCTGGAAGACCCTGTCGGATTACAGAATATTCTCTAAGGTGACCGTCCGGGTACTGGAAACATTTCCTCCTGAGATCCAGGTCTTTGTGAAGGATTCCAGTGGCCAGAGCAAGCCTTATGCCGTCCACCCTGATGATACCATCGATGACTTGAAGAAGATAATTGAAGATGATGGAGGGCCTTGTATAGAGGATCAGGTACTGATGCTGAAGGATGAGGAACTGGAAGATGGTTGCAGCCTTTTAGAGCTACAGATCAAAGACTGTGACACCATCCAGCTCAGTAGGGTGGGCTAGTCCTAGTCTGGCTATGAGTGGAATCAACACCTACAGTCTTATGCTTCCCCACTTCATCCTTTACCCAGATTCTGTATTCTCTCTGTAGCTTAAATAGCAGCATATCCTCTTGCTTAAAACCCTCCTGTGTTTTCCCATACACACAGAATGGAGGTCAAGTTTCTTTGCCCAATATTCAGTCTTCTTTAATATAATCAAGGTGAGCCCTACTTACTTGCCCTTCCCCACTCAGCGCACACCAGTCTCCCAAATATGCGAAACTCACACTGATGCTGAGTCACGGCTCCATCACTATGAGTCAGTTATCCTTTCCCCTTGACCTGTGTTTTCATCTTTCAAGACTCAGACTTGTAAGCCCCTGAATCTCAAGGTACAGCTCTCAGATCGACAGAATCTCTGTCAGTCCAGGAACCTCTTAGATAGGAAAATTGACCCAGGCCAGATATTGCCCCGAGACTTGCAGTCAGTGTCTTGACAAGCCCCCCCACGTTATTGCAATGCATGCTCAGGTTTGAAAAGGCCTGCCGCATGGCCGAGCAGCTGGCTGCGTCGCCGTGGGCTCCTGTCTTCTCTCTCCGTCCGCAGCAGACTTCTGGGGAAGGAAGCGGGATAGTAATCATGTTGTTTTGTTGGAACTCTCTCTCTGGTCTAAAGGAACTTGATTTTCCTGAATGCCTAATGCCTTGGCCCTTGTGGTCTAGAATGGTACCAATTCAGTGCACATGTCTGACATGTGCCCGCTGAATAAATAAATGAACCAAAGAACGATGTTGAACCCTTCAATGTTGGCTTCATTGTGTCTGATGCCATTTTAGAGCCCACATAGTTTCAGGTACCCCCAGCCCACATGTCATTCTCTGAAGGTGCACCCAAGTGACCTTTACAAACCTAATACTGATGGGCAGATATGGTCTCCCTCTGCCTAAACCCACTTGGACCAAACGTGATAAGGGTAGACTCCATTCATTGACTATTCTTAGCCAATCACACATTTTAATCTTGGAAAGTAGGACTTTGTACAGTAAACTTCTGGGACAGTCAGGATTGAAAGAAGTTAAACAGTCGAGAACAGATCTACCCAAGCCCTTACAGAAAGAGTCATTAGCCCACAGAATAGACCACACACAGCAAGAGACAGAAGCCAAAGCCTGCACTCACGCCTAGGGGGAGGCTACACGAGTCGCTTGTCCCTCCTCTCTCCCAGACTCTCCTTGTACCTTTTCATCTTCCTTATGTCACTGAATAAATCCACGTGGGGCATCTTTTCTTCTCCGGGACATCTGTTTCACAGCTCAGCTCAGCTCACTTATCTGTCCCTCAGCACACGCCGAATCCCATGCACCCGTGTGGCCTTTATACCAAGAATATCCATAGGCAATGTTGTTCGACTGTCTTCACAGCTGCCTTGGAGTTGGATGGACCTGAAGAAATGGCAGCACTTCTATATTTTACAGATGAGAGGGGAAAAACACAAAGCTTAAAATATAAGAAATCAGCTGGGGAGGTGGGAATGCAACGCCTTTAATCCCAGTACCCTGGAGCAGAGGCAAGTGGATCTCTGAGTTCAAGACCAGCTTGGTCTACAGAGTGAGTTCCAGGACAGCCAGGGTAACACAGAGAAACCCTGTCACGAAAACAGTCAGGCAGGCAGGCAGGCAGGCAGGCAGAAAGAAAGAAGGAAGGAAGGAAGGAGAGAGAGAGAGAGAGAGAGAGAGAGAGAGAGAGAGAGAGAGAGAGAGAAAGAAAGAAAGAAAGAAAGAAAGAAAGAAAGAAAGAAAGAAAGAAAGAAAGAAAGAAAATAGGAGATTATGTTTAAACAGAAGCTGAGGAAGAGGAACCAAGATAGGCTTTTGGGGGAGCATCCGGCCTCTCCTGTGTCTCCGGGAGGATACTGTTCTCTCCTACTTCTCCAGCCTCGCGTGGTACATGCCAGGAGTCTGGCCTCATCATCCTGCTAGCCTTCTCCAATCCTCAGTAATCCTGTTGACACCAGTGACTTTACCCTCTGGTCTTGGCTGACTGGCGAGGGAAGATCACCTGACCCAAGATAGACTCAGTCCCTTGCCTAGGCTAAGGCAATCAAACTATGAATTCTCCAGACTGGGGACTATTATTTCTGGAGCCTTTCAGTGCGCTAGGACCAGCACAGACCACAACAGACTTAGATTGGTAATCATTGCTCTATTTGATTGTCAAGCGAACAGAAACATGTCTCCTAACGGCTACTAGAGCTGACACACCAGTATGGATGTCCGTCCAGCGATGGTGGCCACCAGCACCACATGATGCTACTGTCTTAGAGAACCTCAGCTCTCCCTCCCTGACCCCTGTGCTCCTCCTCCAGTCACCACCAGCCTACGAACTGGATCTCTCCTCTCAGCCCTGCCCAGATGGAGGCTCGGAGAGATGGCGCAGAGACTGAGAGCATGCACTGCACCTGAACTGAGCCCAGGTTGATTCCCAGCACCCAAATCTGGCAGTTTGCAGCAGCCTACAAGTCAAACTGCGGGCAACCCACAATACGCTTTTCTAGCTTCCAACATACGCACGCGCGCGCGCACACACACACACACACACCCACACACACCTAAGTACATCACAGACAACTGAAAAATGAAAGTAAATACAGCCGCCACCGGTTGTCACCAGTTACTTTTCTTTCCAAAGTTCTCCTATCATCTTCCAGACAGGCCATCCTCTCTGATGTTGAGGATTTCCTTACCTTTGGGTCTACGCTGGAGTCAAAGCAACAAAAGCAGAGGGAAGATGTTGACAGTAGATCCTGTTTTCTCTCAACAGCCTTCCTAGCTTTCCTTCCTAGCAAAGGAATTTTAAGCTCCATACATTGTTAAAAACTAAAACTATTTCCCGGTCTTCCTTGTGACTGAGTATAACCATGAGATTAAGTCCCAGCCGGTAGAGTTCATTTACATCATTGTATGCATGCATTTGTATGTTTACCTTCAAATTTATGTTTATCTGCTGGGCCCAGAATTCCGAGAGGATGACTCCCTCCTGTTTTGTTTGTCTTGGTTCTTTTTTTTTTTTTTTTTTTTTTTTTTTTTTTCTGTGGAGCAGCAGGGAGGGTGAATGCGTTACCTTGTGTCATGTGATACGACCCTATGCCGATGTGTTGATGAACCTGTTTGGGTGAATGGGTGCAGACAGTGGAATACCATGACTCTCACGGAAAGGTCAGAGGGCAACCTTGCAGTGTTGGTCTTCAATTTCCATTTTGTTTTGGAGACAGGATCTCTTCCCCACTGCTCAAGCCAGGCTGGTTGGGCTGTGGGCTTCTGGAGAGTGTCCTCTCTCCACGTCCCTCTCTGGGAATAGGCTCTGGGATTATAGACCCTTGTGTTACTACCTTCCTCTTTTACGTAGGCTCTGGGATCTGTACTTAGGTCATCAGTCGACGCTGACACCCACTGACCCATCCCCAGAGCCTACCTCCTGTTTCATGCTGGGAAAAGAGGAAGGAGAAACATTTACTGTAAGACACTGACAAAAATTTCTGTGAAAGTCTCTGGCGTTGAGACGGACTGGGGATGGAGTTGCTTTCTTCCAAGATGCTCCAGCAGTCCCAAGGGGGATAAGAGCGTAGTTCACAGACACAGGGACCTCGCTGCTCTGTATTCTGTATTATTCAGGGTCCCCTAAAGGAACAGAGGAGTGAGGGCAAAAGGATGGGTGGCCTCCCATTAGAGTGAGGGCAAGAAGGCAGAAAGCAGATTCCATCTTTCATGTCCTTCTCTTTGGGCTACCCGAAAGTGCCACTCACACTCTGGGTGAGACTTCCCTATTAAAAAAAAAAAAAAAAAAAAAAAAAAAGACAATAAAAGTCCCTCGCAAGAGTGCCCAGTGGCTTGCCAAGCTCACCCATCTCAGAATCCTTCAGGTGACAAGTGACAGATGGCTAAATGAATTATAGTTTGAGCTAAACTAAGTCAAGACCAGGTGGCAGCTCACATCTGTTATAAGGAGGGGCCACTTGTTCATTTCCCAGCTGCCTGGCAGCTCAGCCCCAAAATAAAGACACAGAAACTATATTAATTTAATCACTGCTTGGCCAATAGATTCTATTGGATAACTCTTTTTTAAAATATTATTTTTTTCTTTTTTTAATTTATTTATTATGTATATAGTGTTCTGAGCACCAGATCTCATTACAGATGGGTGTGAGTCATCATGTGGTTGCTGGGAATTGAACTCAGGACCTCTGCAACAGCAGTCAGTTCTCTCTGACTGCTCTCTCCATCCTCTGAGCCATCTCTCCAGCCCTGGATAACTCTTACATATTAATTTAGCCCATTTCTATTAATCTGTGTATTGCCACCAGGCTATGGCTTACCAGGAAAAGTTCCAGTGTCTGTCTCCAGCAGGGCTACATGGCTTCTCTCTGACTCTGCCTTCTTCCTCCCAGCATTCAGCTTAGTTTTCCCCACCTAACTAAGTTCTGCCCTATCAAAAGGCCAAGGCAGTTTCTTTACTAACCTATGGTATTCCCAGCATTCGGAGGGGAATTCTGAATCACACGTCTGTAACCCCAGCACATAGGAGTCTGAGGCAGGAAGATTACGGTTCTGTTGGAGACTCCAACTGGCCCCTACACAGTCTGGAAAGCCCTATTCCTGTCTTCCTTTCCAAGCACCACCAGAAGAGAGACTTGGAACAGAGGAAAGGCGCCCAAAGCCCAGCTCTGCATTCTTGGGGGCTTCTACAACTTCCTCCCCTGTTGCTGCCAGCCACCCAAGTGCCCGCCAAAGCTCTCGGTTTTTGATCATACTTGAGCACAAACCCAGCTTGTGTTCGGTATGTCATGACCCCTGCCTGCAATCTATAAAAGTTTCCTGCCCTGACCTGGGCACTCAGCTTCTCTGACCTCTATCTCTGGGACTAGAGAACCCCCTCAGGAGATGCTTTTACAGTTTGGCTTGATCAGGCTTACAGTGTGAGCAGAGAAATTTATTATTGGGGTGGGGGCTCAGAAAACATATTAATTACCATAACTTTCAAGAACCGTCTGAGCTATATAGTGAATTCCAGACAAGCCTAGGCTAGAGAGTAAGACTTTGTCTTTAAAGAAAAGAAAAAAGGAAAAAGGAGTGTTCAGATGTAGTGATGTGTGCCTTTAATCCCAGCACGTGGGAGGCAGAGGTAGGTGGATCTCTGAGTTCAAGGCCATCTTAGTCTATAAAGTGAGTTCCGGACAGCCAGAGTAGCACAGAGAAACACTGTGGGTGTAAATTAATCCTGGGCATAACTGGATGATGTTAGTCAGGGTTTTCCAGAGAAACAGGACTAATGAAAAGGGAGGGGCTGGAGAAATGGCTCAGTAGTTAAGAGCACTGCTCTTCCAGAGGACCCGGGTTCAATTCCCAGCACCCACATGGCAGCTCACAACTGTCTGAAAATACGGTTCCAGGGAATCTGACACCTTCACACCAATGAACATAAAGATAAATAAATCATTTAAAAATTTTTAAAAAAAAAGAAAAGGGAATAAATGAGAGAGAGAGAGAGAGAGTTTGTTATCTGGGCATCTCATAGTTCAGATAAACTGACTCTTGAAATCAACTGTCACGTGAGTACCATGGTCCTCTTCTTAGTGACTACAGTGGCTACAGTGTCACATCTTGGTTGATGCCGATGACATAACCTGCTAAATGCCCAAAAACAGGCCAGTGTAAATGCCTAAAAGATAACATACCTCCCTTTTGTTTATTATAAAAAAAGCAAGAATAGGAAGGGGTAGCTGGTGAGATAGGAATGAGGGCACTGTGTTCTCGAGGCTGCTTCCTGCTTTCTGGGGGCATTGGCGTCTTTGGGAGACCTGGAAGAGATGGGATGCTGGCCAATCACGGGATAGCTGGATGTTTCACTGCTGTCCAGGCTCAATGGGACTGTACAGAACTAGGAAATGCAGATCTAGTCGGAGCAGTCTGTGAGGTTGGACCACTTGGGGCTAGCCATTTTGAAAATGTCTGGGATGCAGATTTCGAGGAGACCTGGAAGGATGCTGGCAGAGCAGAAGATAAAGTTAAGAAGTTTGGGGGGGGGATCATTTTCTTAGGTTCTGGTAATTAAGGGAGGAGTCCCAAGACCAAGGGAGGCTAGCACTGTAGAAGGCTGTTCTGACTGTGGTAGGATGAATTGGGAACACTTTTATTAAGCCTGTGTTAGCTGTTTCTAATACAACACCACAAATGGATTGACTTACAAAGAAAAGAGGCTTTATTTGGTCCAGAGTACTGAAGACCCGAGGGCGAAGGAATGCATCCAAGAATGGCACTTTCTACACAGCTCCGAGAGAGTCCCCAGTGGGGGAGGTTCCAGGTATAAAAGGACAGAGGATTTTCTCGACAAATATTGAGGACAGAATTTGAATCCCCAGCAGCCATAGGAACAGCAGGAGTCTTGATAAGCGGATCTCAGGTGCCTGATGGACAGTCTAGTCTAAACAACACAGCCTCCAGTTAGGTGAGAGACCAGGTCTCAAGGCAGAGAGCGGTAGAAGACCTCTGACCTCTCTCCCTGGTCTCTGTGCACATGTGGATGCACATGCCCAAAGGCTCGAATGTATGCACCACACACACAGACCCTCACAACACACACTGTCGTGGCTAATCTTGGCTGTCAACTTCACTATCTCCAGGATTAACTAAGACCTAAGCAGCTGGGCACACCTATGAGGCATTCTCTCTCTCTCTCTCTCTCTCTCTCTCTCTCTCTCTCTCTCTCTCTCTCTCTCTCTTTTCCTCAAGGCAAAAATTTCTCTTTGTAGCCCTAACTGTCTGGGAACTTGATTTGTAGCCCAGGCTGTCCTCGAACTCACAGAGATGCACCTGCCTTTGCCTCCCAAGTGCTGGGATTAAAGGTGTGTGCCACCACCAGGATCTTTCTTGATTTGAGGTAGAAAGACCTACCCTAAATCTTGGCCACGCTTTCTGCTGGCAAGATACATAAAAGGACACAGAAAAGGGGAGTTTTTGCCCTTGTTCTGCTTGCCTCACTCTCGATGGCAAGTCCATCTACCCTACTACTGAGGTATTCCTCGCTGACATTAGAACTTACTTCTTTGAAAGTCCAACAAAGACTGAAAATCAACTGAGACACCTAGCCTTGTGGATTGAACAGCGTCATATTCTTGGCTTTTCCGTTGGGAGACATCCATTGTTGAATTAGCAGGATCACAGCCTGCAAGCCGCTCTAAGGAATCCCATAAATATTCATTCTATCAGTTCTGTCCCTCTAGAGAGTCCTGACTAATACACATACACAATAGTTCTTGGATTTGCACTCTCTACCTCCCAGCACCCCCAACCTCGACCCCTTAAGAGTAGTTCCAGAACAGACTATCCCCACCAATGTGTGTGGCACTCTCATATGATACTCGGCATTTCAGAGACACCAAGCCGAGACCATCTTCCCATATCCCATCCATCCCCTCCCCTAAACGTAACCACCCTCTCCTTCCCACAGAAACCTGTTTAGTTAAGCTGTGTGTTTCGACACTCCAGAACGTCAATGCATTACGGATTCTATATCCCCTTTTAAAACTTTCAAATGCCATCCAAAGTAGTGGTGAAAGGATTGGCATTGCTTGGCCCAGGCACTTCATTGAAGGTGAACAGAAAGAATATGTAAGTCTTGAGCAGTCTTGTGTGAATAAATTATGTTACTAGAAACATGGTGAATGTGTTGACTTCTCTTTGTAAATTTGCTGCTGATCTTTAAAATGTCGTAATACAGAATGACTTAAGAACTAGGTGCTAGGGCTGGAGAGACGGCTCAGCAGTTGAGAGCCCTGGCTGTTCTTCCAGAAGACCTGGTTTCAATTCCCAGCACCCACATAGCAGGTCACAACTGTCTGTAACTTCAATTCCAGGGGATCTGACACCTTCAGGTAGACATATATGCAGGCAAACACAAATGCACATGGAATGAAAATAAAAAAACAGTTAAAAAAAGAGGATAGTGCTGAGGATGGACCAGATGAGGGATGCAGGAGAACTAACTAATACTAAGGATGTCTGAAAAGCTATATGGAAGCCTGGTATTTCATAAGCTCATATACATTCACATAAAATATTTTAACTAGCATTATCTTACGTAGGGAAGAATGCTTTTCCCAGGAACTATATGTTGCCAAATAAAAATCCCAGCATCAGACTGGGATACTTCCCCTCCATTTGTTAGTCAGGGGTACCCTGGAGACCCCCAAAACGATACAGGCTATTGTCATTGATCTTGATTGTCCACCAGAACTTGCTAAGACTTTATTGTTTGCCAGGTGTGATGGTACACCCTTTTCATCTCAGCGCTCAGGAGGAAGAGGCAAAAATCTGTGAGTTTTCAAATAACCTGGTCCTTAGAGTAAGTTCCAGACCATGTAGGGCTACATAGTGAGGTCCTGTCCAAACACAACAACAAAACTTCCTATTTTGGTCACAGGACTTGAAAAAGTCAACATCATAGAGCTCCCTCTGGTGATCATCTATTATAGTACGGGACGGTGCTATGCGGGTCATCAACAGTATCAACTGTGTTGCCTTCCAGCCACAGCAATGACCACCTAGCAAGCTATGCTCATGGGTGCAATAGTGAACGTTATAGAGATCTGCTTCCTGGTTGCATTTAAGGTCTGTTCCGTGAGAGGAAATACACGCCCAGAATCCATAGCTGGGGGCTCATCAATCCCAAAGGTGAAGCCAGGTGGTGGTGGTGCACACTTTTAATCCCAGCACTCGGGAGGCAGAGGCAGGAGGAGCTCTGTGAATTCAAGACCCACCAACCTGGTCTACAAGAGCTAGTTCCAGGACAGCTAGGATAGTAACACAGAGGAACCCTGTCTCGGAAAGAAAAAATAATCACAAAGGTGAATGAACCTAGTATTCTGGTTTTCCTAAAGGAACTTTAAATTCATATCTCAAAAATACAGGACCTAGGGAGAAAGAAAAATACAAAAACATGAATCCATATCTCCATACCCATAGACCTCGTCAGAGAGCTTTTGTTGTGGGGTGTATGGCTGAAGGACGGAGAACAAGCATGTGTGGTATTCCCAGCCATCAATGGGACACATTTCATACCTGTCCTCACCGAGGCTCAGGAGCCATCAAAGAAGGGGAGACAAGAGTCAGGGAGGATATCAGCAAAACAGTATCTTTTGGACATGACAGGACCGGTGCTCGTGTGAAACCACAGAAGCTGTGGCTGCCTGCGCACGACCCACACAAGATCAATCCAGTCACCATCGCGCTCGAAGGGCTGAGGCTCCGGAGCCCCTGTTCCCAGCTGAAGAGCCAGTGACAGCTGATGCCTGCTGGGGGAGGGAGTCTGCTTTCTTTAAGGGTGTGGTCCCTGGTGTGCTGACCATGCTCCTGTGAATGGTCCCACACCTACTCATACATAGGAAACATGAATTGGACTCAGTGAGTTTTTTAAAAAAAATAAAAATAGAGGAGGGAGAATGGGGGATAGATCTGGGAGGAATTAAGGGGTGGGGAGAGAATATGTTCAAAATACAGTATATGCTTGTAGACATACTCAAAGAATTCCTAAGAATATACGGTTTTTTAAACCTAGCTAGATACTATCAAATATTGGATGCATGGGACTTTTTTAAAAGTTTTATATCATTTATGTATAAGAGTGTTCTGTCTGCCTGACAGAAGAGGGCACCAGATCTCATTTCAGGAGGTTGTGAGTCACCATGTGGTTGCCGGGAATTGAACTCAGGACCTCTAAACTGCTGAGCCATCTCTCCAGCCTGGAAGCAGAGACTTTTAATAACTGACTTAATAAAAAGGTCATGCCTTCCATCAAGATGAGCCAGTTTGAAAGCATTGTTTGCATTCCTGGTCTGCCCTTGCCCTGCTTCCTCTTCAACACTTCCGTGTTACTTCTGGGGGCTGGGCAGAAAGGTCGATTTTCTTCATGATTTCAGAGGTATCAGTCTGTCATAGCAAAGTGGACATGGAACAGCTCACATAAGTGGTTCTCAACCGGTGGGTCGTGACCCCTTTGGGGTCAAATGACCCTTTCACTGGGGTCACATATCAGACATCCTATATATCAGGTATTTACATTACAAATCATAACATTAGCAAAATTACAGTTATGAAATAGCAACAAAATAATTATATGGTTGGGGTCACCACAACATGAGGAACTGTAGTAAAGGGTTGCACCATTAGGAAGGTTGAGAACCACTGGCAAACAGGAAACAGTTTGTAACAGGAAAAGGTGGGGCCAGGTAATATGCAAGGATGTGTCCGCAGCGATTCATTTCCTCCAGGCAGACCCCACCGTCTGCAGGGCCACTGCCTCCCAACAGTCAGCTCAGACTTTGAATCCGTTAGTGGGTTAAGCTATTCGGCCAGAGCTCTCTGGTCTAACTGGCTCCAGAAACTCCTTCACAGACTCAGCCGAGATGGGCCTTAGCAATCTCCTCGGAGACTCCTAATCCAACCAAGTTGGCAATCACAATCCACCAGCACGTCACCCTGATCTGATTTATGCTCTCCTATAAAGCTGCCGCCACTCTGACCAACAGCAGCTTCTTGGGTCCCTCTCAGACCGCTTTCTCTCTCTCTCTCTCTCTCTCTCTCTCTCTCTCTCTCTCTCTCTCTCTCTCTCTTTCTCTTTCTTTCTTTTTCTGTTTTGGTTTAGTTTTTGGTTTTTTTTTTTAATTGTTGTTTGGTTTGGTTTGGTTTTGGTTTTGGTTTTAGTTTTGGTTTCCAAGTCAGGCTTCCTCTGTGTAGCCCTGGCTGTCCTAGAAATTGCTCTGTGGAACAGGCTGGCCTCGAACTCAGAGACTTGTGCTTCATAAGCACGCAATGCGGAAGATTTTTAAACTACTTTGTCTCCACCTGTTTGGATGCTCCATCTAGGACAGCATACATTTCTCTTCCTCTTCCCATCACTTAAATTTTAGAGCGATTTATCTTCCTCAAGGCACCAGTGACCATCTGTATGACAAGGAAGCCAAGAGCGGTTTTCACATGGATTCTCCCCCGAATTCATTCGTGGGCCCCTCCAAGCCTTCACTGAGAGACTTACTCCAAAACTTCCATCACATCCGTGACCCTCCTCTTCCTACTGGCGGCCCAAGGACCACACCTGAGATTGAGCAGTCGCTCACTCGTATTTTCTCCTGTTCTTCACTTCCCATCTCCTGTCCCTGGTTCCTCCTAGAGAGACCTAGAACCAAGCCCCCTTCCCCACCTCCTCCATGTCCAGTCCTGGTCCAGGCCATTGCCCCCACCTTTTCTTGTTATGCAGCCTCGGCTGACCTGGAACTCACCATGTCGACCAGGCTGGTTTCAAGCTCACAAAGACCCGACTGTCTTTGCCTCCCTCGTCCTGGATCAGAGGCACATGCCACCACCAGCCAGTCCACCACTGTGTCCGACGTGGACCACCACACAGGGCCCAGACCGGCCATCTGCTCTTGCCTTTCTGCCGTCATCCTCAGGACAGAAGGTGGCAGAGCAACTGCCCCAGAGTCTAAATTCACTGCACAATGTGCTTCTGACTCACTACAGCCTTTGGGACAGAGTCAGGACAAATTCACCTGCATGTGACCCAAAGGGCCACTTCCTCTTTCTCAAACAGTATTATCACTCGGCTTCCAGAACATTCTTCTTTCCCTCACCCTTCAGCTCTTTCTCTTTTGCTGAACTTTGCATCTCTCCAGACTTTGAATCCCGGAACTGCTTCCAAGCTCAGTTTCCATTCACCCTTTCTTCTCCACAGAGGTCTCGGAGCTCTCTGTCTCTGTGCTAGCGGCATCTTCGTTTGGGTTATTTGCTGTGTCCTTTTCAATATTTCATTTTATTAGTATTGTGTGTGATACATGTGTGAGTGCATATATACACATTCAAGTTATTAACTAATCAACAAAAGGTGTCTTTTAAAGTACCAGTCAGGGGCTGGAGAGATGGCTCAGCGGTTAAGAGCACTGACTGTCTTTCCAGAGGACCTGAGTTCAACTCCCAGCAGCCACATGGTAGCTCACAACTGTCTGTAACTCCAGTTCCACAGGATCTGATAACCTTCATGCACATAAAATAACGTTAAATAAATTAGAAAAGAATATCAGTCAGAGCCAGACAGTGCTGGTGCACACTTTTAATCCCAGCACTTGAGAGGCAGAGACAGGTGGATCTCTTTGAGTTTAAGGCCAGCCTGGTCTATAGAGTGAGTTCCAGGACAGGTCTATAGAGTGAGTACATAGAGAAACACTGTCTCAAAGACTCAAAAGAAAAGAATCAGTCAGACCATGGATATTCTCTACTCAGAACTCTCCAACTATTCCTTATTTCTTTCTGGGTGAAGCTGAAGTCACGACAGTCATCCTCAGGAGCCTGCAGCGTTTGCCTTCCGCTCCTTAGCAGTCAGGTCTCACTCCCTTTCAGCTCCCCACCGTGGCCACTCCGTCCTAGACACCCTGATATCCCTCAGACCAAACAAGCACGCTACCACCGCGGGGACTTTGCACACTCTTGTTTTTCCTCCTGCCAAAAAAGATCTCTTCCGTCTGCCGTACATGTGACTCACTCTGCACTGCCTTCTTGTCTTTGTTCAAGTTTGCCTTCTCAAATAAGTCTTCCCGGATTATATAGACCAAGTACCTAAATCAACACACACACACCCTATTGGCGCCTTTCTCTGTTTTATTTTTCTGCTTAGTTCTCATTCACCTTTTACCTACTCTCATTTTTATTAATTTTATTATATATATATAATATATATATATACACATATATATATTAATCCTGCTTGTTGTCTGTTTCAACCACCAGCACATAAGTTCTTTGGGGACAGGGATTCTTCTGCCTGGAACATAGGAAGGGCTCAGTAAATGTTTGCTGGATGGATGAATACAGGAAAACCGGGATAAGTGAGTGAACACACTGTGCTCCCCCACCCAGGTATATCCCCTCCTCACCAAATGCCAAGGCCTCTTCACCCTGTGAGTTCCTGACACCAGGCATGTTCCCGCTCCTCAGCCTCCACTCACTCCCTCCTTTCTGTCTGATTCCTAGTTTGTTTGAGTTCGTTGTCCTGTGGGATTGAGTCTAGGGCTTCACACCCTCTTCAAACTTTCTGCCTCCAAGCTACCGCACCCTCTGATGCCAGTCTTTGAGATTCATGTTAAACAGGTGTTTGCTGGCACTGCCTGCACGCTAAACACATTCTTCTTCCTGGCCTCCTACTCGGTCCCTGCCCCTTGATGGTAGCTGAGAAAGCATCACACCAGACTCTAGGAATCTCCTCGCTGCTCCTTTGCCCCATTGCTCAGAGAGCCCTGTGGGGCATGAAGCTTTTCTTATTTTGCCGTCCTAATATGGTGTCTGCCAGTCATTTAATAAATGTTTTGTAAGAAAATAAAAATTCTTGACCACACATTTTCTTTACTCAGTATTCTTACATTTCAGCAGCACTAACTGGGTTTAGAGATAACAGCCACCTCATAAGTTAGTCTGGGTCAGCAAGATTGCTCAGTATTTAAGGGTGCTTGCGGCCAAGTTTGATGACCTGAGTTCGATTCCTGGAACCCATGTTGTGGAAGTACAGAACTGGCCCCTGCAGGTTTTCCTCTGACCCCCCACATTTGTGTCATGGCCCATACCTCTCTCCTCACTCCCCCCAAAATCCCAAATGGCTAAATATAATTTAAAATGTAATATTCTTTCAAATAAAATAGGAGGGTCCAAGAGGCCAAGCATCTGGCAAGGCACAGGGCTTGAAAGTGTCCTGTGGATTCCAGAGGTCTCATTCCTTCCCACAACCATGAGTAGGCTTTTTCTCTTTCCAAATGATGCTGGGTGCGGGCAGCTGGCCTGAGTCATCCAGACAAGGTGTCCCTAGAAGGCCAAGCTCAAGCCAATGTCAGTTTACACACGTCACAAAAGGGAAACTCCAAATGTTGAGAATCGAAACTTACAGCACAAAAATTGGCCGAATGCCAGCCTTGTTAAGGTGGCCCCAACCTGCCAGCTCTGAGCTCCCATCCTGCAGCATGCTGCCTCCAATGACAATAAATCTCCAAGAAGGGGACTCCCAGCTACCCCATTACTCCCTTGTTCCCCTCTTTTCCCACCCTTTTCACCACAGGGTGCTAGAGAGCAGCTGGGAAGGAGCCGCCTTAAAAAAGGAGGTGTGTACGGGGAGTTGGCTATATAACCCTGCAGCAGCGGCCTTCAGTGGTGGAGCTGCCATGGCATTGGCCCGGGAGCTGTACAGCTTCCCAGCCTCCAAGTTGGACTCCTTTGTGGCTCAGTGGCTACAGCCAACCAGAGAATGGAAAGACGAGGTGCTGGAGACTGTGAGGACTGTGGAAGAGTTCCTGAGACAGGAGAACTTCCGTGGAGAGCGTGGGCTGGCTCGGGATATGCAGGTGCTGAAAGTGGTCAAGGTAAGACTGACCGTCCATTCCCAGCCAAGATAGGCAAAACCCAGTGCCGGGGGTTTCCGGACAAGAAAGACCAAACCCAGAGCTGGGGCCTCAGCCCACAGTGCCTAGCTCACACTGACATCTCAGCAAATCCTGGCTCCCTGCCTCTGCCTTGAGCAGAATGAGCTGGTAGAGAAGCCAATAACAGACCACCCTTGGGGAAACGCAGTAGCCTAACCCTTAATGTTCTCCCATTAAGGCTTATGCTCCGTGAGGTACAATTTTTTTCCACTTTACAGATGAGCCAAACAGAGGTGTACAAGTTATAATGGCCACACGCAATGTGAGGCCTCTCATTGGATCCTGGTGCATAACTGTAAGATACAGTTTGGGGAGCCTGATATGAGGGGTTCACTCCTGTGATCTCAGCAAGAGGATCACAGGTAGGAAGACAGCCTAGGTTACAAGTTTCCAATAAGGAGAAAGAGAAAGTGTGTGTGTTTGGGAACGATTGGTAAATGTTTAATATGGGATACATTTGGTAAGCAGACTGCTGTTTGTTTGTCAAGTCTAATAGCATCTGCTGGGGTGGAGTCTTTCTTTTGGAGGCCTCACATGGTGTGCTGTTTCGGAACAAAGTTCCTTGCTGCCTGTTGAGATGCAGCAAGTGGGGAGCGGTAGCTCAGTGCTCAAGTGCAAACCTTGCATGTTCGAGGCTCTGGACAGACACAGATGTGACGGTTCTGATGTGCTGGGTGCCTGGGTGATCTTTGTATTTTTTCCTATTTGTCCATGCTTTAATTTTTTGATAATAGACAGATTTTTATAATGGATGCTGAGGGGGCAATGTGGTTTGCTTAGAGCTGCACAGCTGGCCTCAGAACTGGGATTTAAATTTGAATACTCAAACTGTGCCCCAAGATTCTCACCAAGAATTTTTCCCTCTAAATCCTTCCTTCAGCTGCCTCATCCACCCTCTGTGCTAGCTGGGATCACAGCTCGAGATAGGCAGAGGTTGGCAGACCTGGAAGGGGTGGGACCTGGGTGTGATTTCCACTCCTGAGAATTCCAGCCCTGGGGAGACAGAGACACGAGAATCACCAGCTTAGCCAATCAGCAAGCCCCAGGACACAGTAAGAGACCTTTTGTCAAAAACCAAGATGCACAGCCTAGGAAATGTTACCCAAGGTTGACCTCTGGCCTGCACACGCAGGCACGCATGCACACACACAACTTTGGAGAATTCGCCTCAGCAGGTTGTTCACTTACATGAAGGAGACTGACACACAGACAGGGTAGCAAATCCTAATGCCACACACATCCAGACTAGAATTAGGACTCTGGACTCCCGGCCTAAGGCTCTAACTTTTGCTCTTGTGAAAAATTTAGCAGCCCTGAGCCTCTGTGCCTTCCTTGCACCGATCCTGTCTCCAAAGCCCCAGATCACGTGATTTAGAAGGGGCAGTCGACCGCGCCCTGTCACTACATGGACCTGGATTGTCCCTGGGTTTTTCCTCTCACCAGTTGTGTGACTTTGACAGTACCCTTCTGTGACTGTAGCCTCCTGAACATCATCTCCCACTGCCCAGCACTGAGGCTGCGCAGACTAAACATTCTCTCAGGGTAAATTCTTTGACGTAAAGGTTTCATTGTGACACTTGCCTAGGGCTTCTTTCTGGTCCACGGACTTTTCTCTCTTGGGCAAGGCCATCCTCCAGACCACCCCCTCCCTTACAAACCTGAGAAAGCAGAGGATAGAATAAAAAGTACCTAGGAAGCAGAAGAGTCAACAAACAGGATGAGTTTTGATGGTAGCAGATGCTGCCGGCTAAACCACAGTTCTCCTTCCCTAACCCACTAAATGATAGTCACACCCAAAGAGTAAGGCCCACAAAGAATGAACCTTAGACTCGAGGCCTTCATTCCCTGCACCCTTGGAATTCTGGGCGGAGGGGCGGGGTGCTGAGCTGTCCACATGACTGAATGCTCATCTAACCAATCAGGTGTGAGCAATTTCAACAGAGGCAAATCATGAAGTCTGCTCTAAAGTGCTCAGGAAAGGGAGAGAGCTCAGCCTTCAGAGGGATCAGGAAGGGAGAGGGCGGTGTAGACATGACATTTGCCACATTCAGCATCAAGCTGTGGTCCTTCCGCTCAGGGTGGGAATACTGAGTCTGAATGCTGTGCCTGCTCCTTGGGAGCAGGGTGAGGTCCTTGAACAGCATCCCAGGATGGTAAGGAAGAAGAGCCACCGGCCATGTTGTCTGACTTTCCCTCTGACTCCCTGTCTGGCTGGGAGACCTTACAAGCAGATTATGCGCCACTGCCTCCGTATTCCCAGCTGGGGAGATAGGTCACGGGCCATCTCCGTGGTGATTAGAAAAGAGAAATGCCTTCAATGGCCTTCCTGGTGCCACCTACTGGGGCTGCTTAGTCTGTGATGGCAGGATTTTAATTTCTGACCAGGAAAGGTAGCCACCTGGAGACTGACCCTCGGCTAGTAGTCCCAGGTCAATCAACATGGGGTGAGAAAGAGGTGAGCCAGAGAGATGCAGTGTCTTGTGGGTTCTGGGGCCTGCAGTGTGGCTCAGCATGGAAGGTGTCTGCTCCCAAGCCTGACAACCCAAGTATAATCCCAGGAACCCACGTGGTGAAATGAAGGGACTAACTCCCAATAGCTGTCATCTGACCTCCACATGTGTGCCATGGCACGCACGTGTGTGTGCACACACACTCATACACATAAATAAATAAAATAAAATAAAATTAAACAGTTCAGTCTCCCGCCATTAAGAGGTGGGGCAACTAATGTCTAGGAAGTTGGGGAGTCAACTAGATGAAAAGGAAGAGATACCGCTGCTTACATCCAGGACACGGGACCCCACACCCAGCACTTGGAATTCAGCATTTTAACTGACCTTCCCCGTGTTCTAATGATTCCCATTTCATCAGTGTTTTCATTTCACTCATGATGGACTTTGGGCTCCTAATGATCACATAGCAGATAAATCAGAAATAAGATTCAAGGGCAGGGCTAGGCATGCAGTCATACAAAAGTGCTTGCCTCCATCGTGCCGGCTCCTTGATTCATCCAAACATAATTAAGGGAGGGAGGGAGCATGGATGGATGAAGCTGACTGTTTCGCAGCCCATGCAGTAGACAATTTTACAAGTTGGGAGCCTCTTATCAGATCCCCAAGGCCCAGAGTGTTTCGGGTTTAGAAATTGCCCCCCCCAACTAGGCTTTGACCTATTTACATAAACATAACAAGATATCTTAAGATAGGACCCAGAGACTGAAGAGATGGCTCAGTCACTGTTAAGAGCACTGGCTGCTCTTCCAGAGGTTCTGAGTTCAATTCCCAGCAACCACATGGTGGCTCACAGCCATCTGTAATGAGATCTTGTGCACTCTTCTGGCCTGCAAGCAAACATGAAGACAGAACACTGTACACATAATAAATAAATCTTTTAAAAAGATAGGACCCAGATCTACTCATGAATTCATGTTTTCATATAGCCCAGAGGCAATTTTGTGCAATATTTTTGGTCACATGAGATTAGGTGTGGAATTTTCAACTCGTGGTGGCAGTTAAAATACTCTTGGATTTTGGAGTTTTCAGATTAGGGATACTCTGCCATTGTTCCCTTGGAGCAGGCATTTCTCTGGGTTAGACAAGACTGAGTCTCCAAAGGTGGATGGTGCAGTCAGTGGATAAGCAAGGGCTGCTATGGTGGGGGCACATCTGTCCCCATTGCTTGGGAGACTGAATCTGTCAGGACGATCATGAGTCGAGGGCAGCCTGAGATACACAGCAAGTTCCAGGCCAGCTATGGACTGCGCAGGGAGATCCTGTATCCGAAAGGAGAACATAAAGAAGCCTGGTGCTGGGTGCCAGCAGCCAGAGCTCCCGAGGACCAAATTCATCCTCCTCCGTCTGTCTGCCCCTGTGACACGGGATGGCGGCGCTTCTCTCTTAGCCCTGTGGAAGGACTATATACTAAAGGGATCTATTGGGATCTATTGCATGGAAGGCCCCAAGGTTGCCAGGCACATGGCAGAGGGCCTTGGGATGACAGCTCTGTCTTCTGCAGGTGGGCTCCTTCGGGAACGGCACAGTGCTTAGGAGCACCACGGATGTGGAGCTGGTGGTGTTCCTGAGCTGCTTCCACAGCTTCCAGCAAGAGGCTAAGCACCACCAGGCCGCGCTGAGACTGATCCAGAAAGAGATGTTCTATTGCCAAGACCTGCTGGACCTTGGGCTCAGTAACGTGAGAGTGACGGACGGAATCCCCAGAGGTCTCATCTTCACTATCCAGACAAGGGAGACCTGGGAGCCCATTACTGTCACCATCGTACCTGCCTACAGAGCCCTGGGTAAGGGGACAGAAGTCCTACATGCCCAGCCTGCCAACCTCAGGAGACTGTTACCCACTGCGTCTGGTGGTCACATGCATTCCTCCATCCTACCCATGTCCTGGGCTGGGGCTGAGCTGCCACAGTGTGCTCAAGACTCTCACACTCGGAGTTGGGAAACAGAAACTTACCACAGAGGCACACTGTGAACACACGGCAAACAGTGGGGAACAATGAGCTATGCGGGTAACCACCAGATAATGTTCAGGAAAGGACTTACCGTGGGAAGAATCTTCCGAGAGGTCTGAGACCCAGCCAGGGGAAGGACTCAGATCAGGAACTGAGTCCTTCCTACAAGACGCTTGCTGTGTCTGGACACGTACTTCATTCCCAGAAGCAGACCTGTGGCAAGGGCAGGACTAGGGGACACACACTTCATTAGGGAATTAAAACAGAAAGGGGAAGGCACTAAATGCCTTACTCAGCCCTGGGGAACTCAAATGATTATTGTAGAGACCTCCTCCACCTCACTCACCTCCCCATTGCCCTGCAGAGTGTATCCATTAACTGAGGGCAGCCTCAGACTTAGGAGGCCAAGCCACCTACACCTGCTGTTTTGTCCGTGTTTGCTATCCACCATGTTTTACTCTGAGGCCAGTGACCCCAGTCTGATGTCCGTAAGCTTCATCATCCCGTGACAAAACATTCAGGACAAGCAACTTAAAAGGAGGCAAGCTGGGGCTGGGCTCATGGTGTCGGAGGCTTCAGCCACCGATCACGCACTTCTTCCTGTTGTTTCTGACCGACGCGCCAGGATAGCGTGGAGCAATGTATGGAGGAAGAGACTTGCTCATCCTCGAGGAAGGAGTGGTGGGAGGGAAGGAGCTATCTAGAAGTGTCTCTGTGTTCCTTTAAGAGGCGGTCCCAATGGCCTGACATCTTTCTGCTAGTCTCCACCCATCAAAGGGTCTGCTCCCACCCAACAGCACCTCAGATTGACAGCTAGACCTTTAACTCATGTGTCTTCAGGAAGACTTACTATCCAAACCAGGCCTGGAAAGATGGCTCGGTGCATCAGGGAGATTCTTGCAGAGGACCTAGTTTATGACCACATGGCAGCTCACAGCTACCTGAACCTCCAGCTCCCTAGAATTCAGCACCCTCTCCAGACCTCCCTGAGCACCCATGTGTGTTGTGCATGTACAAACTCATGCAGGCACACATGCACACATGTGGATATATAAAAAATACATAAATCCAAATTCAAACTCTGAAGAGTTTTGTATTGTGCGCCAACTCCCACTGATTACAGGATGTGCATCATCGCTCCATGAGTGTTAGAAGTGGGATCCAGCCTCGGGAAGGAAGTCATCACAGGGTGGCATGTGCTCGGTTCTCCCCTATGCATACTGGCAGATTCCAACCAATCTCCTAGAAAGAGATCTATTGACAAAACAGACATTAAGGAAAGCTGGAAGTGCTGGGTACATTGAGGGACAATCTGGAACACGGAGAGCGCAAAGCTGGCCCTCCAGGCTGGGTGTGCTGGAGAATGCCTTTCTTCCCAGCACTCAGGAGAGAGGATCAGGTGGATCGCTAAGGGTTTGAGGCCAGGCCAGTCTATGTAACAAGTCACCAAAGTAAAATTTAAAGAATGAAGGTTTTTGTTTGTTTGTTTGTTTTGCTTTTTAAAGAACCTCACCAGAAAAGTTCGGTGGTGATAGCACACGCTTTTAACCACAATACAATGCTTGGGAGGCAGAGGCAGGCAGATCTCTGTGACTTCGAGGCTAGCCTGGTTTATAGAGTGAGTTCCAGGACAGCTAGGGCTACACAGTGAAACTCTGTCCTGGAAAAAAAAAATCAGAGAGAGAGAGAAATGGGGCGTAGTGGGAGTGAGAATATGAATCTCACTGGAAAGACCTTCACTCAAGGTCTCAAGCCTCCCTGGACGCAGAATGACCAGGTCCTCCCCAAATGACTACTTGGCTCCCAAGGGCTTCCAGAGTCTTCACTTGGTCTCTGTTTCCACTCTTCTCAGGGCCTTCGTGTCCCAACTCTCAGCTACCTGATGAGGTCTATGTAAACCTGATCAAGGCTAATGGGTACCCTGGAAGTTTCTCTCCATCCTTCAGTGAGCTGCAGAGAAACTTCGTGAAGCATCGGCCAACTAAACTGAAGAGCTTCCTGCGGTTGGTCAAACACTGGTACCAGCAGGTCAGGGGGCTGCCAAGTTGGGGGGCCTCAAGAGCTTTCTGTGGCTGGTCAAACACTGGTACCAGAAGGTCAGGGGCTGCCAGGTTGGGGGGCCTCAAGAGAAAAAAAGGTTAGGGGAAGAGTGGGAGAAAGCTAGGATATAGCTGGCATTTTCTTTGGGCCACTAACCAGCTCCAAAATAAAGACACAGAGGCTTATTATTAATTATAAATGCTCGGCCTTAGCTTAGGCTTGTCCCACCAGCTCTATTAACTTAATTTAACCTGCTTCTATTCATCAATGTTTTGCCTCGGGGCTTTTTACCTTTTCTTTTCTTTCATTCCATATGTCCTACTTTCCTTCTTCCTCCGTTTCTGTCTGTCTGGCCCCTGGCATCTCCCTGTTGTCTGCTTTTCCTTCGAGCCTAAATTTCTTCTCCTACCGACCCTCCCTGTCTAGAAGTCCCACCTATACCTCCTCCCTTGCTATTGGTCATTCAGCTTTTTATTAAACCAGTTGGGTGCCTTAGGCAGGCAAGGTAAAACAGCAGCACATCTCTATATAATTAAACAAAGGCAGCACATCTTTGCATAATTAAACAAATATTCTACAACACTGGGACATTTGCAGCCTACAGTTATGGCCACCTTTGGCTGACTCTGCTCCTGAGGTTTGTGAACAACAAACCCAACAAGTTCAAGACAAAGGAGAGGAAAGATGTCTTGAAATCCACTCACACTGTTCTGCTCCTCGGTGATGGTTGTTTGTGCGTGTCCTGGCCATCACCGAATGAACCAGCCTTGGTAACTAGACATCTGAGAAGTACCCAGCATATGTCAACGTAACCGGGTCTGTAGAGTTACCTAAACTGAGAAAGGAGGAATCAGAAACAGCTCCACCACACACACACACACACACACACGTACTCATGGTAGTGGGAGTGGTCTTCTTGTAAAATAAAAATACATGAAGAGAAAGATGAGGCGTAATGGCACACACCTGTAACCACAGGACTCGGGAGACTGAAGCAAGAGGATCAGCCTGGACTATAGAGTGAGCGCCAGGCCAGGCTGGGCTACACAGTGAGATCCTGTCTCAAAAACACTCCCTAAATTTGCTATTCTGGCATAAGGAAAAGAGATTACCCGTGGATGGGTTATATCCTGATCAGTGTACTCATCTGTCATACACACACACACACACACACACACACACACATGTAGTTGGTTGTTTTTGGATTCTTTACTCTTTGGGGGGCCCGCCACTCAGCTCCCAAATAAATCACGCACATGGAGGCTTATTATTTCCTTTGTTTCCTTCTTTCTTTCTTTTTTTTTTTAGTTCATTTTTGGTTTTTCGAGACCGAGTTTCTCTGTATTTTTGGAGACTATCCTGGAACTAGCCCTTGTTGGCCTGAAACTCACAAAGATCCGCCTGCCTCTGCCTCCCAAGTGCTGGGATTAAAGGTGTGCACCACCACCACCCGGTGACTTATTATTTCTTATAAGTGCCCCGGCCTTAGCTTGGCTTACTTCTCACCTGCTTTCTTAATTTAAATTATCCCATCTACCTTTTGCCTCTGGGCATTTTCCTTTTCTTCTGTAATCTTCCTTTCACTCTTACTTCATGGCTGGCTGGGAGTTGGGAGGGCTGGGAAGCTCGGTGGCTGGGGGGCTGGGGGGGTTGGGTGACTTGGAGGCTGGGGGGTTGGGGGTTTGGGGGCTGGTCCCTTCTTTCCTCACTCCTTGATCTCTCTTGCTTCCTTATCCCTCTTTTTCCTCCTCCTATTTTCTCTGCTTGCCAGCCCCGCCTATCTTCCTGCTGTCTTGCTATTGTCCGTTCAGCTCTTTATTCAATCAACCAGGTGTTTTAGGCAGGCACAGTAGCACAGCTTCACAGAGTTAAACCAATGCAACAAGAATGCAACACATCTTTGCATCATTAAACAAGTATTCCACGGCAGAATGTAACCCACATTAAGCTAATATTCCACAGCACCAAGTTCAGCAAGAGAGCCTGTCTCAAAATGTGCTGAGGACAGCGACTGAGGAAATACATCACGTTGACCTCTAGCCCCCACACCCATGCACATGTATTGTCACACACGTATACATACTAAAAGGATTTCAAATACATCTGGTGAGATGTCTCAGTGGGCTAAGTGTGCTTGCCACACAGCCTGGGAGCTAGATTTAACCTGACCCCAGGAACGCATGTAAATTTTGAAGGAAAGAACTAGCTTCACAAAATTGAGTTCTGACCTCCATACCTGCAGCACATCATAGCATGCACACACACATACACATGCATGCACACACACATACACAAGCATCACACACACATGCACACAAACACACGTGCACACACTCTCACACACATACATACACACATGCACACAGGAAGAACAAGAGATTCAAAAATAAATTATATCCCCCTAAATTTGAACTCAAATACAATTTGAAGTCTACTAATTTAGGCCCTTAATCCTAAAATAGGAAAACCAAGAACCAGAAAGGGAAAACGACTTGGCCAAGTCACACGGTTAATAGGTAGAACTAGAATTAGACTTTGCACTTTCTGCCCTTGGACCTGATGCCCTCCTTACACTTAATCTTTGCATCCCTCTCCGTCTCTCCCCGCCTCTCTGCAGTATGTAAGAGACAAGTGCCCCCGGGCCAACCTGCCCCCTCTCTATGCCCTGGAACTACTGACTGTCTATGCATGGGAAGCGGGCACCCAGGAGGATGCTAACTTCAGACTGGATGAAGGGCTCGCCACTGTGATGGAGTTGCTGCAGGACTACGAGCTCATCTGCATCTACTGGACCAAGTACTACAGCCTGCAGAACCCAGTCATCGCGGACTTCGTCAGAAAGCAGCTCAAGAGAGAAAGGTACTGGGTCACTGCTCTCAGCAACTCTGGCAGGAAGAGCAGAGAGGCTGGTGTAAGGGGTGGGCTGAGACAGCCTGTGGGATGCACGGGCTGCTCCCTCAGCATCCAGCAGATGGTGGGGGTCTTGGAGCCGCAGGCATGGAGCTCAGGGTGTGCGGTTGAGCCCAAGAGCTGCTTCACGGTCTATCACAGGGCTAGAGTCACCACTCGTGAGCCCCAAGCCCCAGGGAAGAAAAGTGTCGCTCTTACTTAGGGACATGGAGTCTGCCTCAGGCACTCCCCCCAAGGAGTCACGGAGGCCACCAGACTTTACTTAAGCCAGGAATGTTTAGTCATTCATTGTTTGCATACAGGAGGGACATCTTAGAGGCAGCTGAGCTGTCCCTGTTGAGGCAGTAGAGTTAGAACCCTAAGAACCTTCCCTATCAGCCATGAGACCTTAAGGTCTATGCCTCCATTCCTTCACCCCTAAAATGGGGGTGACAATAATAGTAAGAATAAGCCGTACAGAACTGTGGGGAGGGTTAAAAGAGGCTCACTTGGGTTCTGGCCCAGTGTTTCAAACGCAATCGATAAATGTTGGTGGTGTCACTGTTATCAAAGGCCGCTCAGCAAATTTGGCTGCAAGCTTGTGCAGCCTCTCATGACCTGAAGAGGCCTCCCCTGCCAGAGCGGACATCTGGTATTGCTCCAGGATGCATCCGGCAGCTTTATGCTCTCCAAAACTTCATCATCTCTATGCCCTTGCTTGCCGGTGGTATTGTGAGGCCCTCCTTGGCTGACAGCTCTGGGAGTGGCAGGAAAGGGCAGTGACTGAGAAGCCTCTCCCCAGTCTGGAAAGAGCCTGGACATCCTTTCTTTGTGTTGCAGACCCATCATCCTGGACCCGGCAGACCCCACCCACAATGTGGCAGAAGGGTACAGATGGGACATAGTTTCTCAGCGGGCCAACCAGTGTCTGAAACAGGACTGTTGCTATGACAACAGGGACGTCCCAGTCCCCAGCTGGACTGTGAAGGTAATGGTTTCTCCCAGGACTGTTAGTGGCCTGGCAATCCAAACATTACACTACACAGTGTTGGCTCCCCCAGCTAGGGACCTGTGGAGAACAACTCTTCAGAGACCAGAAGCCTACGACACCACTCTCCAGCCAGCTATGAACTTGGGGCGTTCTATGACTTTCTAAACCTTGAGGTTTTAACTTTTACATCCTTACACTCTTCCCCTACTGGACTATCAGGTTCACACTCCTGATCACTGCTTGTGTGTGCTGAGTTCAGATAGCTCGAGTCAGTCAGCCTTCAGGAGCCAGAACTAGACGGGGGCTGGGCTGAGAGAGAGGAGGAAGCGTGGCATAACCTTGTCCTCAAGGAATGCATACAGCACCGTTAGAAGCAAGCTAGAGCAAGCTTACACAAACCTGCAAGACAGATTCCTGGAAGAGATGAGACTCTCCACAAATGAAAAGTGCTCAGACAAGCTGCATGTTGGTACACCTCTGACGCAGCAAAGAGCATACTAATCTCGCATTTACAGTTTGCGAAGTGCTTGTCCAGGGGCTGTCTCCAGGGACCCTCACAGACAATGCTGTACGAAGGTTGAACATTATCACCATCTTTACTCTTTGTTGCTGTAAGTACTGCTGAGGCTGCAGAGGTGTTAGATCAATAAATCAAGTTCACAGTGCTAATAATCAAGTTCACAGCAAAACCTACTAGCAAAGGCTCAGTTAGGACTTTAATGAGACTCTGGAAACAGACAGTAAACACTAGCTAGAATCACCAGGCAAGAGTCCCTGCAGGAACTCAAGCTGGAGGTGAGCCTGAAGCACCAGACAGGATATAAATGCCGGTGAGATGGCTCCATGGGTAAGGCGGCTTGCGGCTAAGCCTGAGGCCCGACTTGAGTTCAATCCCTGGAGCCCACATGGTGGAAGAACAGAATTGACTCCTGAGAGTTGTCTGTCATCCACATGTACAGTCTCCACCCCCAATATCTATCTATCTATCTATCTATCTATCTATCTATCTATCTATCTATCTATCTATCTATCTTTCTATCCATCCATCCATCCATCCATCCATCCATCCATCCATCCATCCATCCATCTTCCCAAGATACTCCAGGTTGAAGAGAAAAGAATAGGAGGGGGCTGAGCAGTGTATATGTGAGAACAAAAGGCTGCTGGTGGCAGAAACTAGAGCAGAGGCTCTAAAATAAGGCACAGACAGAAAACGAGGGGCTGCAGCCAAATAAACCAGTGGATAGGAGGAAAAGGGTATGCCTCTGGGGTTTGTTTACAAAACCAGGACTGTGTAGCCCTGACTTTGGTGGGGCTCTCTATATAGACCAGACTGGCCTCAAATTCACAGAGTTTTGCCCACCTCTGCCTCCAAAATTCTGGAATGAAAGGCTTATTTTCATTTTTGTTTGTGCCTCTGGGATTTTTGAAGCAAAAATCTTTGAAGCTTCATTGCATATCCCAGGATTCTCTCAAGCTCACAACTCCCCCCATTCTGAGTGCTGGAATGACACATTTGTCACCCCTTCCCCCGCCCCGCTGGGCTGTAGGATTTTTTTTTTCTTGAAAGTTTTACAACCCCAGGCTTAGAGTCCTTTGAAACCCCCTGTGCCCTGTAGTGAGTCCTGAGCTCTACATGGGCGCAACCACTTTGTCTACCGAGTGGGAGGAGAACCAGATTCATGGGGCTGCAAATGTGCTCATGGGAGACGCCCAGCACAGAGCCTATAAACACAGAGCACTCCCTACACATTTGCTGATGATGACAATGACCAGGAAGCCGATTTTGCTATGACGAAGAAGAATCTACAAAGGGAATTAATAGATCATCAGACAGAAATGTGACCCTAACCTCATCTCCTCTCTTACAGAGAGCACCAGATATCCAGGTGACCGTGGAGCAGTGGGGTCACCCGGATTTAATCCTCTGGGTGAACCCTTATGAACCCATAAAGAAGCTTAAAGAGAAAATCCGCCGGAGCCGGGGCTACTCGGGCCTGCAGCGCCTGTCCTTTCAGGAGCCCGGCGGTCCACGGCAGCTCCTCAGAAGTCACTGTTCATTCGCCTACTACGGAATCTTCTCCCACATCCACATCTGCCTTCTGGACACCATCTCCCCCGAGATCCAGGTCTTTGTGGAAAACCCGGATGGTAGGAGCCACGCCTATGCCATCCACCCCCTCGAATTTGTCCTGAGCCTGAAACAGCAGATTGAAGATCGGCAGGGCCTTCAAACTCAGGAGCAGCAGCTGGAGTTCCAGGGCCATGTCCTGCAGGACTGGTTTGACTTTAAATCCTATGACATCCAAGACAGTGTCACCCTCACCCTGTCCAAGAAGAGGGAGGGGAAGGCTCTGCTTGCACCCAGCTAGTTTCCTCTGTAGAGCTCCCTGGATTGTTGCTCACTCTGAGACTCAGCCTAGTCATCCCTTCTTCCAGTCCTCTGCTGGGGTGGTCCAAGTCTCAGCACCCTGCCAGGAGGGGACCAGAAAGGATGTGAAGTCGTATGCAATCAGACAATAGCCAGACACTCTGTGTGGCAATGGAATTCTGGGGTCACTGCTGCAGGCCTCATGGCCACAGTATAAGGGTTTGGTCAGTAACTGGTAGTTTCCTCTTAACTTGTTCAGAGGAAGCCACAAGGCTTCTCGACCAATTAATTACATGGACCCAGCTTCAGGATGCCTCATCTCCAACCTCCATCAGGGCGTATCTGAAGCCTTCCCTGTCCCCATCCCCCTTGTGCCGGCCTCTGACTATCAAAAGCAAGGTCGGGCACCAAATCCCTTTCAAATTGAGAATAAACAACCTTTATTTCTTCCCATTTTAGTGGTTTTCATTCATTTCTATAGATGCCTCTCAACTCTGGGGATTAAAGAAGGTTAAAAAAAAACAGATGAAAAGAGGTAAAGTCTCAGAGATTGAGGATGAGACAATGTTTTAAAAATCCTCTCTGCATAGTAGCAGACCTTTAATCCCAGCACTTGGGAAACAGAGGCAGGTATATCTCTGTGAGCTGGAGGCCAGCCTGGCCTACATTGTGAGTTCTAGCCAGCCAGGGGGCTACACAGTGAGACCCTGACTCAAAGTTTTCTGCCCATAATAGTCTAGAGACAAAAACAAGCAAACCAAAAAAACCCCTCACTTCCATTGTCAAAGGATGTTATAATTGGATTTATGCCAAAAAAAAAAAAAAACCACTATCAAAGGCTCCCTTTAGATCTGTTTTCTGGTGGCCTTACCATAGTTTCAAATCCACTTTATAAGTGGTTTTTAAAACCATTTGTGCCCAATAACAATAATATTCTATATATCCCTAGTTTTTCTGCCTCCAGGCCTGAAAGAGCATCTTCTTTCCAAAGGGTAAACAGGCTACTCAACCATATCTTTGTATACTTCATAGTCCAGCCCCTGTAGGTGCTTTGAAAGAGGAACGACAGGGCAGAGGCAGATCTGCCGGTAGAGCACTCACCTGGTACCTATGAAGTCCTCAATTCAATCCCCAGTACTTCCCAAACCAGGTGTGGTGGCGAACGCCTGTAATCCCAGCATAAAGGCAGAAAAATCAAGAATTCAGTTATCCTTGACTACATAGTAGGTTTGAGGCCAGCCTGAGCTACAAGAAACCATTTCTCAAAAAAAGTGATTAGGGAGCTGGCGAGAAGGCTCAGCGGTTAAGAGCATTGCCTGCTCTTCCAAAGGTACTGAGTTCAATTCCCAGCAACCACATGGTGGCTCACAACCATCTGTAATGAGGGCTGGTGCCCTCTTCTCGCCTGCAGGCATACACACAGACAGAATACTGTATACATAATAAATAGATAGATAGATAGATAGATAGATAGATAGATAGATAGATTTTTTTTTTAAAGATCTCAAGGGAAAAAAATGACTAGATGAATAAGTCACTGTTTTTGGTGCAACTAGGCTCCTATAGCAAAACAGCGTAAATAAATAACAAGCATTTGTTTCTTACTGAGAAGTTCAAGATCATTGGCGTCCAGTGAGGACCTTTTGCTGGTTTATAGATGGCAGCTTCTCACTATGTCCTCATGTGGTAGAAGGAGAGAAAGGCAGCTCTGGGAGCATTAACAACAGTGATAAAGGCTCAGTTTCCTGTCAATCATTTCCAAAGGCTCCATCTCAGGAGTTTGCAGGAGATTCCAAACATTCGGATCATGGTGGTCACTTAAAAAATTTAAGACGTTTTTTGTTTTATTGGATGTGTGTGAGTGCTTTGCGTGCATGCATGTATGTTCACCACATTCGTGTCTGATACCCTCAGAGGTTGGTGTCAGGCTCCCTAGAATAGGAGCTGTGGATGGAGGGTTATGAGCTGGATGAGAATGCTGGGCATAGAACCCCGGGCCTCTGCAAGAGCAGCAAGAGCTCCGAACTGCTGAGCATCTCTCCAGCCGCTCCTTTAAACCCTTTCCACTCAAAACGGCTTTCATTTCAAGGATTTTTTTTTTTTTTACATTATCACAGACACAGAAGCACGTAAAATAAGCAGGCAAAGTAAACACAGGAAACAAATCATGGAGAAATATCTTTTAAAACAACTATTCGGGACCAGCAAGATGGAGGTGAAAGTATTTGCTGTCAAGTCTGGCAAACTGAGTTTGACCCCTGGGAACCACAGAGGAGGAGAAGTGCAGAACTGATTCTCTCAAGCTGTCCTCTGACCTCCACATCTGTGCACAGGCATGCACACACGTGCGTGCGCTCACACACAAATAAATAAGTAAATGTAATATAAATCTTCTTTTTAAAAAGTTATTTGAAGCCAGGTGGTGCATGCCTTTAATCCAAGCATTTGGAAGGCAGAGGCAGGCAGATCTCTGAGAGTTCTGTTGGGTCCAGGGGGGTCGCGCAAAGATGAGAACACCACCAAGTCTAATAAACCAGAAGCAAACTTTATTCCAGAAACCAGATCCTAGGATAACCAGAAGCAAACTTAAAAATAAAAAAATAAAAATAAAACACTGCGGGGCACAGAAGCTTATCAGCTAGCTGAGACCACAGCCAGAGATGGTGTTTGTTAGGCTGTGGCAAAAGGCCGGTTTTTGAACCTACTTTTTATAGTAGGGGCACCAGGCATTATCTCTGAACAAAAGAATTTTTTTAAAATATTTATTTATTTATTATGTATACAATATCCTGTCTGTATGTATGTCTGCAGGCCAGAAGAGGGCACCAGACCTCATTACAGATGGTTGTGAGCCACCATGTGGTTGCCGGGAATTGAACTCAGGACCTTTGGAAGAGCAAGCAATGCTCTTAACCACTGAGCCATCTCTCCAGCCCCTGAACAAAAGAATTTTTACAACCTTGCCCTGACCCTTGGGTTGGTCAGCGGAGACCCTAAAGAGGGGAGTGAGTGCTAATGTCAATGAGTAATTAGGCAGTCATCATGAAATATGTTTTAGGGAAGACTACAAGAGTCACTAATTGCGAGAAAACAGATATCTTTAGCAATTCGTCAGAAAAGGGGCTGCTTGTAATACTAGAAGGTTAATAAATTAGGATTAACTGGTTCTTGGGCTGAGAACTTAGAAGAAAAGCCTTTCACACTGTTTCCAGGTAAATCTTCAGATACTGACTGCCATACTTTACAACCTCCATTATCAGAGCTCATTAATTAAACCTTTGTATTTATCCACTGTCTCCTGGTACCTCCGGGTGTAAACCGGAGTCTTATACCTCTCCTCTGGTGGCGCCAGTTTCCCATAACAGAGACAATGTCTAACCCAGAGGTCACATATCTCTGTCTCCTAAAGGTTAACTCAGTTTACATCTGCCATTTATCAAGGATGGTCAGGACACTGCTCTTAATTTGTAGAGAGACACTCTGGCCTTGTAAATAAAACAGCCAGTTGTAAAATGACCTATGCTTCCCAAGCATCTGAGAAAATAACTCATTGTGAATGAATGATCCTTGATCTGCTGAGAAAGCTGCTGACAGTCTGCTCTCATTCTCCTAGACTTATAACTTTATATTTCTTTATTTTTACATTTTTATTTTCTTATGCCTGGACTCTTCAAGTTCAAGGTCAGTCTGGTCTACAGAGTGAGTTCCAGCACAGACTCCAAGGCAACAGAGAAACCCTGTCTCAAAAAAACCAAAATAAATAAATAAAAAGCTATTTGACTTGCATATGGCTTTGCCATTGATTAAAGACTGAAGCAAGCAGGTGTAATCACAAGCATATGCTTCCAATGATGGAAGCAGAAACAGGAGGGGCAATGTAAGTTCAAGGCCAGCCTGGTCTACTTAGCTTCCAGGCTAGCCAGCATTGTGTACAGCCATCTCAAAAGGGCAGAGGGGTGAGGATATTGCTCACCCAGTAAAGTGATTAGCTTTGCAGTGATCTGAGATCCATGCCCTAAACCTACACAATAAAAGCCAGGCATGGTGATGCACACTTGTAATCCCACTCCGGGGAAGGAGCCAGGCAAATCCTTGGCCAGCCAGTCCAGCTTACTCAATGAACTTAAGGCCAGTGAGTGACCTTGACTTAATAAAGACATGGGAGACAGCACCTAAGGACAAATATTCAAGGTTGACCTCTGACCTCCATACTCATGCCACCTATGTGCACATGCATCTACATACACATAAACATGCATAAATACACACACGAAAAAATCACAATTTTGCATGGTAATGAGATGAATATGTTTGTTCACTTTTACATAAATCTTGCTTTAAATATTTGATACTGTGGGACACTGTTATAGAATATTATTTTAAGATGTCTTACATTTGCTTATGCAATTTAACATTTGTTTAATGCTGCAAAGAAATGTTACATTCCTTTTGTTGCATTTGTTTAATTCTGCCAAGCTGTGTTACTGTGCCTGTCTAAACCACCAGATGGTCTAATAAGGAGCTGAACTGCCAATAGCAAAGCAGGAGGATAGGCGGGGCTGGCAGGCAGAATAAATGGAAGAAGGAAACAAGAGAGGAGGGGGGAGCAAGAGAATAAGGAGAGGAGGACACTGGGGGCCAGCCATTCAACTCCCCAGCCCTCCAACCCCCCAGTTCCCCAGCCCCCCCAACCCCCCAGATCCTCAGCCACCCAGTTCCCCAGCTTCTCAGTCCCCAACCCCCAGCCATCCATCCAGCCCCCCAACTACCCAGCCCCTCAACCCCCCAACTACCCAGCCAGCCACGGAGTAAGAGTGAAAGGAAGATTACAGAAATAAGAAAAGGAAAACACCCTTTTCAAGAAAGAATAAACCTCTGGGTGTGGATTTATTTGGGAGCTGGGTGGCAGCCCCCATCCCCAAAGCCAAAAGAGTAAAAAGAGTCAAACAGCCAACAGCAGGGCACAGAACTTCTTCAGTGTTCGTCAGAGCGGTTCAACACTTTGGTTCTATAACCATCAATGTTGAGAATGCCTCTTCTCAGAAATACACTACAAAACAGCGGGCACACGTTTAAGGCCGTTTCGGAAGTTGTTGGAAACGCTGCCAAAAAACGTTGCACAAAAGTCAACCGTTTTTTTTTTCTAATGAAACTCAAGTTAGCAACTTTTACAACAAGTATTCTACTAGAAAACAATTCAGAGATGTACTAACTTGGTATGTGCTAAGGAAGGACAGGACAAGAGAAAACATTCTTTGTTTGCTGCAACTGAACGGCTGTGCTTCCTAAGAGCAGAAAACTATGGACAGCAAGAACTCCGCAGTTCGTGGCCGGCAAGCAAAGCCAAGGAGTTCCAGCCTCCGTTGGCGTTCTGTGGTGTGAAGACACATCCAGTCCAGTGTGCAAATCCCGGGGTCAACGCTGCACTTAAGTGACGCAAGCGCCAGAAACATCACAGGTTCATCACACGCTTGATTTTGAAATGCACAGTCAGAAACCTTTACTGTTGCCAAATTTTTCATGACCCTCCACGTTCAGTTCCCCACAATTAAGATGCTGGGGGGTGGGCACATGGCAATATTCCCCACCCACCTAGAGACTCACTTGATGTGCAGGTCACAGAGGGAGTTCAAAGGGCAAACAAGCTCTCAAGGGCAAGTCTGCAGCTATCTTATGGACTATAGACTATGCTGGAACTGGCAAGGCCTCAGCTATTCCAAGAGTCATTCTGACCCCATTTGTAAGACCCTGAAAACCTATAGTTAACAATCTTCCTAAGGTCAAATATGAACTTTAAAAGGTGGTCAGCTGCCTTCCTGATCTCATCAAATTGTAAATAAATTCATTTTTTTCCTTAAAAAGAACTAATCTTGCTATGTTGCTTCTGTCATCACCTCCTTGTTTGACTCCAGGATATATATATATATATATATATATATATATATATATGTATGTATGTATGTATGTATGTATATGTATATGTATATGTATATATATATATATATATCTGTCCTGGGACTAGCTCTTATAGACCAGGCTGGCCTCAAACTCACAGAGATCCTCCTGCCTCTGCCTCTGCCTGAGTGTTGGGATTAAAGGTGTGAGCCACCACCGCCAGGCTGACTTCAGAATATTATTGTTCCCTATGTATATCGCTCATTTTCCTCCATCCAGTTAAAACTGGAAGCCAGGCATAGGGGTGCGTGTAACGCCAGACCACAGAAGGATGAACCAAAAGGGTTGAAAATTCCAGGCCAGCCCCTGTATAAAAAAAAAAAAAAAAAAAAAAAAAACACAAAAAAAAAAAAAAAACCAAGAATTCAAGAAATATAGAGGGGGTGGTAAATGGAAGGGAATAAAAGAAAATAAAGGCTAAGGAAAAGAAAAGAGAAAAGAAAAAAAGGAAAAGGGGGTTGGAAGACCATTCTAGAGCTCATCTATCAGGACCATGCACAGCCAATGGTGTTCTGTGAACTACAATTCCCATGATGCTCTGAGCATCACTTGTTCTTCACGTGGGTCATGTGGAAGGGAAATCAAAACCGGACGCTTTCCCCACAATCCTTTGCAGCATCTCAAGATGGTGGCGCCCGGTGGTGCCATGAGCGATTCTGAGAGCTGCAGCAGTAGCAACAGCGATGCAGAGGAGCTGGAGCGTTGCCGCGAGGCGGCGATGCCCGCCTGGGGGCTGGAGCAGCGCCCGCAGTGGGCAGAAAAACCTAGAACCGGTAGGGGGCTCTCCGAAGAGCGGGGTTCTTACCCTGGGCCCTGGAAAGGATGGATGGTGGGTAGGAGTCGCGGCGTCTTTCTGAAGCTCCTGAGACCAATTGGGGATCAGATTCACGCGGAGGCAGCTGAGGGACCTAAATGTCACCTGACTGCACTTTCCTGAATGTGTCCTTATTGACATTCTCTGGGAAGGTAACCATGATTGAGATGCATCCCCGTCCTGTATTCTCAGAATCCTGCCTTTCCCGGCCCTCGCATGCTGCCCCATTCTAGATCACCACGACTGTCTAATCGTGAATCCCTAGCAAACTGGAAATGAATCCGAAATCTGCCAGTATAGGGATTCTTAGTCATGGTTAGAGAATCCAACAGGTCCCATGATTTGAAAAGATACTGCATCATTACATTCATTATATACCAAATGAAATTTAACATCTTTTTTTTCTCTCATCCGTGTGAGCAACAAGCCACAGTCGTTTGACAATACCTGCTACTTCGTTGCAGTAGAAGCCACCATATTGTTATAGCTCTCCCGTTACAATCTTTTATAGATACACTGAAGTAACTTATTCACAATATAATGTTGGAAAGAAATCATTTACACTCTTCTCTACTTTAACATTCCTGCAATCTTTAGACCGATTTCTAGATCAGTTGATGGCAGTTGCCACACAAGCCTGTAACTTGTATGGATCCCCAGTACCCATCGTAGAAGGAGAGACTCCCACAAGTGAGTCGGTTCCTAAGCACAAAACGACAGCAGTAAACATTTCAAGTCTAGGAAGGGGGTGGCCATGAAAACAGCGTATGACACCAACTGTGAAAGGTATTTGGTTTAGTTTGTTTGTTTTGTTTTGAGACAGGGTCTCTCTCTAGTGGCCTGTCTGTCCTGGAATTCACTATGTAGACCAGACTGGCCTTAACTCAGAGATGTCTGCGCCTGCCTCCCGAATTCTGGGGCTAAAGGCGTTTGCTTCCATAGCCTTTAAAAAGTGAGTGATCTTTAGCTGGACAGTGGTGGTGCACACCTTTAATCCCAGCACTCGGGAGGCAGAGGCAGGTGGATGTCTGTGAGTTCGAGGCCGGCCTGGCCTATAGAGTGAGTTCCAGGACAAGCGCCAAAGATACACAGAGAAGACCTGTCTCAAAAAACAAACAAACAAAAAGTGTTCTTTAAATTTTGTATTATGTTTTATTTTGTATGCGTGTACTCACGTGCACATGCACACAGGTGCCACAGTACACATGTGGAGATCAGAAATCCTTTCTCTCCTTTTACCATGATCTGGGGGCTCAAACTCAAGTTGTCAGGCTTGGTGGCAAGTACCTGGTGAATGACTTACCTTTGCTGGGAGGTAATTTCCTCAGTTTATAGATGTAAAAACCAAAAACTTGGGGAGTTAAATGGCTCACCCTGGCTCTGGAGTTTGAGCCTTTTTCTGTGTCCTGGGAGGACTTTGCCATTGCTCATAATGGGAGCTGCTCTCGTGACTTCATGTTATAGAAGACAGGTGTCCATTCCTCTCACAACCACATCCAGGGGCATCTGGCTTTTGAGAGTGCACTGATGTAGAACAAGTGTATCAGGCAGGCACACTGTGAACACATAGTGACATAGATACAATGGTGACCCTGGAGCTAATGCTCCATAGACACAGTGGTGCCCCACGCTCTGCATTGTTCTGGGAGCCATCAAGTGACCATTCTATTCATTTGACCCAGAACCACTTTGTCCCATGTCCACATCAGACTCTCAGGGTATCTTTCAGCATCTCTCCCACACAGCGAGCCCACCCCGCCATGTAGACTCCATCATTACACTTTCTGTATTCAGAGTCCTCAGTGATATGAACAGATCCCCAGTCAGCCCTTTGGCTCTTTGGTCTCATCCTGCTGAGATACGCTATAAAAACCTAAGCCAGTTTATATTCACTGGAGGCTTTGACTCTTCCACTGGCTCGTCTTTCTCAGAACTGCAGTCCTCACACTGCCTTCCAGGGAGGCCTGGGTAATGTAGCCCCACAATCTATCTCTGCTCCTCTCCTGGCACAGCAGCCTCTGGGTGGCTTTCAGCACCCCAGGTTCCTGCCTCTGCAGGCTTGCTTCCCCTGCCTGGAAGACTCCAGGTATTCACCTCTCTCAGATCTCTGTCCATCGGTTACCTCACAAAGCCCGCCTTTACCACCTGTGGAGGAAAAGTCTCCCCCACCCCCACACTGTTTTCGCCTCTCCTGTCTTTTGTGCTTTTTATACACTGCTGCTGTTGTCCAAGTTGATACTGTGTTACTGTCATTAGCATCTGTTGTCACCAGGAATGTAAGACCTCTCAGGACACCACCACTTATCTGAGTTGTAAGGCGGGTGGGGCACCTGGTTATCAACAGCCGTTCAGCCATTCATCACTTTGCCCACCATCAGCATCCTCAGGGATCGGCGCAGAAGCCAGTTTCTTCCACAGCCTACAGCCCCATATAATAGACATTCAATAAACCATAATCATATCACACTAGGTTTGCTTGTTAAACATTAACAGGCCTCCAGAACCAAATGACCTGTACCCTCTTTCTAACCCCACTACATCAGCTCTTAGTCATGCATGAACTCAAGGCTAACCTGGGCTATGTAACAAAATCTGGTTTCAAAAAAGGAATTAGTTTTTAGACTCTAGCTATATTATTTTACATGTCTCTGACCCCAAATGGAAATGGGTGGGGCCAGGGACATCCTTGAGTCATACATGTAAATCATCTAAAATGTACCTAGCCCACGCCACTATCGTCCACTCTGTAAACTGAACACCTCGTTCTCTCGCTTCACAGATGCTGCAGGTAAACAGGTGCCAGCATCCCAGCCAAGCCACAGGTACTGAGCTTCGCATAGAAGCTTCTGTGTCACTGAACAAATATTGGTCCCTCTCCTGTGGGGGCAGCTTCTGAGCTGTCAGGAAGTGATGGCTTCCGTGTGTTACAGGCGTGAGGTGAACAAGCATGACGAAGATGGCAATGAGCTTCAGACCACACCTGAGTTCCGAGCCTTCGTGGCCAAGAAGCTGGGAGCCATGCTGGACAGGTGAGCAGGAGCACGCTTTAGCTCGTGATCCCCTCACCTCACCCTCCCAAATTCTGGGATTACAGTCTTGTGCCCCAAACCCAGGAAAAAAAAAAAAAAAAAAAAAAAAGTTTTTAGATTTAAAATCAAAAGGTGCTTTTGTTGCTACCCAAAATGTCATCCTAAGTCTTGCACCTCCTCTCCCTTAGCTCCATCGCCGTCTCGGAAGTGTGGAAGAAGCCATGCAAAGCAGAGGTGCAGCCCGTGGCAGAGGCGGAGGACGGTGAGTCCTTAAGGTGCTGGTGGGCACTGCCCTAGGGGAGGTCCACCCTGTGCACGGAACACCGTGGAGCTAGCAGTCAGGGGGCCGGTTTCTTCTTACATCTGTTCTCCCCATACTCTAAGGCAGGCATTATGGTGCCCATTCTCAGAGTGAGCTAGCTCCAAGAACCTTCACTTGCCCTGGTACCTGCAGAAGCATTTTGCCTTCTCATTCCACAGTCTTTCCCGCCTACTCTGTCTGATCCCGTCATATATTTGAGCCTCTTTGGAGGCTGCCACAGGTGAGAGTCTCAACTCCTGACTTCTGGAAGCTTCTGAAGGCCAGGTGTGGCACACACTTTTAATCCCTGCACTTGAAGCAGAGGCAGGTGGACCTCTGTGAGTTTGAGGCCAGCCTGGTCTACGTAGCAAGCTGCAGGACAGCCAGAGCTATATAGAGTGACGCTGTCTCAAAGTCCACCAGAAGCTTCTGAAGCTTGCTGTCTGGATTGGCAGCCAGTGGGTGGGTGCCCCTCAAGCCCCCTATTCTCTGGCTCCACAGGAGAGCAAGCAAGCCCTTCCTCGGACAAGCCCCAGTTTACACGTACATGGCAGGAGTGCCTGAGGACAGACTGTAGCCTCAGCACCTCGATGGGTCGGTGCCTGCCTCTCCGATTGCTGACTCTACCCCATGATTCTTAGGCTTCCGCCTTTTCTTCACATCTATCCCTGGAGGCCACAAGAAGGAAGCTTCTCCAAAACCCTGCCGAAAACGCCAGCCCCCCAGCTCCAGGTGAGAGCCCACAGCCTCTCCTCTCTCTCCTTTCCTGGCTGATCCTGTGAAGTAGCTAAGTCAGGTCCAGATCAAAGGAAGAAGCCTATCAGATAATAGGGCAGTGTGCCCCAGCAGGAAGTGCACAGGGTGTTCTAGGGAGAGCTAAGGGTCTCCACACGTTGTGAGTGAGAATCTTGGGCCAGATTCCTCCCTGTATCATTCTTGCCTCCTGTTTTGGGTGGTGTCAAGGTCCTTGTTGTAGATGGGAGTACTGAGGTGAGAGAGTTAAAGTCACGGTGCTGACAAGCTGACCTTGGAACCTGAGTCTGCCTCAGCTGAGCCCCAGCTCCTTGGCTGCCTCCACCTGGTCTGGAGGCGACAAGGTAGCTGTGAGTCCCGTCCCATCGCCTGCTAATCCAGCTGCTCTCCCCAGCAGCAGTGACGACAGTGACGAGGAGTGGCAGCGGTGCCGGGAGGCGGCTGTGTCTGCTTCAGACATTCTCCAGGAGTCGGCCATACACTGTCCTGCCGAGGTGGAGGAGGAGGCGGACAAGAAGAAATTGAAAAAGAAAGCCAAGAAGAAGGCTGACATTGACTTAGCCAGAGCCACGGGCCTGAACCAGGTAAAGGAGGCAGGCAGCATCAATGGGGACCCAGCATCACTTGGGACCAAAAAGAAGAAAAAGAAGAAAAAGGCCAAGAAGGCCAGGGAGGCTTCCCCGTGAGCACCAGCGGAGTGTGCAGCAGCTGGGCCTGAAGACTGACTCCAGGCTGCAGGCCTGTGGCCTCCAGCTGGAGGATGAGGAGCATGTGGAGTCCAGGCAAAGCTAAGCCACTCTCCAGGGCCCAGCACCGCCTCCGCCCACAGTGACTTTAGCTGGGCTTGCCCACGAGTCCGAAGGAGTGGATGCCTGAACCAGAGGGTGGACTTGTGGTTCCAGAACGTTCTATTACCTCAGGAAGGAGGGTGCTTCCAGTTTTTGAGACTGAGTCTTAGAGTTCCATCTCCCCTACCTGCCCAGCCAGGTGTGACAAGTGGTCTTTCGAAATGAGGGGAAGGGCCTCCAGGGTACTGAGGCCCAGGAAAAGTTTTGTCCCCCTCCCCCAGCCCACACAGACTAAATAGCATTGCCAGGAAAAGAAGGAAAGATACCCCCCTCCTTTTTTCCCCAGAATTTTCTTACTCCAAAATTTTTAATATACCATCTATAATAACATGTCTAAGTCAGGTCAGTTACTGCATCAGGTGCCAGAGTACTGGGGACCTACTTAATTTAGGGTGCGGGCTTGGCTTCAAGGCCCCAAGTAAGTTCTGTTCCCAGCACCAAAGAGAAAAGGGAAAATAAATTATCAGGTGACCCAAGATGTAGCCTAGGGACTGCCCCTGCTTGGTGCTGACCCTCTCTGTTTTATTGTTTGTCTGAAAGACACCCTGTGTAGCTCAGACTGGCCTGAGACCGAGTCTCCTGCTCCTGCCTCCTGAGCGCCGTCAGTGCTGCGGTGTTTGGTGATCGTGCTTGCTCAGCAAGTGTTCTACCACTGAACCACATCCTCAGTGCTGAAAGTAGGGGCCATTTTAAATAAAAACCACATGTGGGAGCCTCCCATCCAAACCCCCAGATCTGCTGCCTCACCCCAGCTTCAAGACTCAGGGAAACGGCACCACGTGTGTTAGGTTCCTTGCAGTGAATCTACACAAGAGAAACAGATGTGTGACCATGTGTCTCAAGGCTGTCTAGGCCCCAAGCCCCTGGCCTGCGCCCAGCTTCCCTCTGCCTTCCCTCCGGCTGCTGAAGGATAAGCAGGAAGCTTTCATACATTTTTCTTTGACTTTACTAAAAGTTAAATAAATGTACAGGCTTGTCCATAGCTGACTAAGCTGCAGGGGACACTGGCTCTCTCTAGGCTCTTCAGATCCAGACAAGAGCCCCTAAGAGCCAGATCCTCCGCAGTGGGCCCAGGGAGATGAGTCACGTGTGCTCTGGGTTCTCACAGCTACCTTGCCCCCTCACAGTCACACTCAAGACCTCGGGTTCCTCAGAATGGCTTTCAGCCCAGGCCATGCAGCTCTCTCAACTGCTCTCAGCATTTTCTCCACTAGACACTGCCCAGTCTTGTCTTCTGCCTTCTGCCTCCCTTACACCAAGAAGGAAGAGTTTTCAGGGCCCTAAAGCCAGAGGAGCTGATGGCCCAGGACATGGCGAGTCACACATCCTAAGAAACAGGGATGACAACCCCTTTCTTTGAAGTGGCATTTCTAGTGGAGGCAAGAAATGAGGCTGGCATCTGAAGGCATGTCCATTGGAGGGAGGAAATGCCATCCTGGAGCTGGGTGGGGATGGCTCAGTTCGAGAGTGCCTAGAAGAGCCCTTCGAACCTTCCCCTTAGCTCCCAGGCCTCACAGAATAGCCACTTGGAAAATGCCTGTTTGGGGTGGGGAGAGTGTTCCACAAATAGGTGCTGGCTCGCTGACTGGAAGGAGCTGGCCCAGGGTGGAATGGACTGGGGATGCACCAGAGACAGAAGGCAGCCGTGTGGATCTCTCAGCACGGAGATCCTGTGGGGGCTGCAGACTCTGACTAGGGGTGCCAGCATCACAGGCTTCCTTCCCTTTTCTTTTCCAAGTATGAAGTTTTCTGTTCTAAGCAGCTTCCAAAACACTTCCCAGATCAGGCTGTCTTCCAGCCTTTTGTGGTCCCCTTCTCAGCTGAGGTACCAGAGAGCCAACCCTTTCTGTTGCTGGAGGAGCAGCCATGGGATGAAAGCAAAGACTTCTGGGAAGGCCAGGAGCCTATGGTAGGAGACACATGGCAGGCTCAAATGTCCTCCAGGCAGCATGGCCGTCCAGTGCAGGCTCTGGGGACTCAGCTCCTGAGAGACAGTCACCATGGTTACTGAGAGGAGGAGGCCATCTGGGTGGAGATAAAAGTCTCGATGACACCATGGTTGGATGGCAGCAGGTGGCTGTGCCCGTTGGTTGAGTCGGAGCTCTGGTACAACACCAGGCTGCTCGAGGACACTGCAGAAGCAAATGAGGTCACTGGCTGTCGGCCACGCCCCCTCTGACCTCCACCCCACCTGTCTGTCCCTAGGGATGCTCCAGAGGGAGAAGGCAGAGTCTCACTTTCTGAATCACAACAGATTCCAGGAGCCCAGGTCATCCCTCTCCCCTCAGGGCCCACAGGAAGCCTCCCAGATGCTGGGCTGAGTCAAACACTAACATGGCTGGAAAAGTTTTTGCATTACTGGGACTTGAACTGAAGGCCTCATACTTGAATACAGCTCCTCAAGGTATTTTACAGATGTGGTTAACAGCGAATTGGCTTTCAGTAAAAGAAGTTACCCTTAACCGTGGGGGCAGGACACATTAATCAGAAGCCTTAAACTAGAGAGGAAACTGAAACTTCCTGGAGAAATTCTTTCTGAGGCCGTGTTTCCTCCTGCTTGCTGTTGTCCCCAGTGTGTCCCAGCCCGCTGCTGGTCTGCCTGACAGATGGCAGGTGCACCTGGCCTGCAGCTGTGCCCCACAACTCCCTGTACACAGTGTGGATGGTATCGACTCTGTCTCGAGAGATCCCAAACTGAAGAAAGTGACAAAGTGAGCCCTGGGGCTGACCTGAGCCCAGCCTATGCCGCCATCACTGGGGGGTCTGAGGCTCAAGGGATAGCAGCTTTCCTGAAGTCAGGAAATTGGGGACGGGGGACACTCCAGACCCGTAAGCCAAGTAGGTGGAGCGGGACAGGCTGAGGGATGCAGGTCTGTTCAATGTAAGAACATGAGCCCTCCCAGCTTCCAGATGAGTGAGGCCTGGGTAAAAACTGAATTGTTTGGGGTTTTGTTTTGTTTTGTTTGTTGTTTTGGTTTTTCAAGACAAAGTTTCTCTGTGAAGCCCTGGCTGTTGTGGAATTCACTCTGTAGACCAGGCTGGCATGGGGCTCACAGATCCACCTGCCTCTGCCTTCCAAGTGCTGGGTTTAAAGGTGTGACCACCACACCCAACAAAAACTGAATTTTTAATTCTGGCCACTCGAAGAATATTAAACACTGAGTCCTGGGGTGATGGCCTGGTAGGTAGGCGAGAAGATAAAGAAGCTGAAAACTTGATGTTAATCCTGGGACCCACATGGTAGAAGGAAAGAACTGACTCCTGAAGTTGACCTCTGACCCCCACACAGGAGCACCTCCCCCACTCTCAGTCCATTGCACACACCACCTCACATCCTACTGGGAGACAGCAGACTGCTCACCGGTGGGGCTGGTGCTGAGGCGGTGGGCCGGCTGCAGGTGCTGGATGCTCGATGGGTCCTGGCTGGGGATGTGGATGGTGGTGGCTGGAGATGATGGTTCATGAAGCCCAGGCTCACTGGAGGCCTCTGTGTCTGAGGTGAAGACCTAGGCAACCAGAGTAAGGCCCTGAACCCATGGCAAGGAAGGTAGAGCTTCAGGTGGGGCTTCAGGAGGCAGGGCCTTACCTGCTTGGTGGGCGTGAGGCTGGCAAGGGCGCTGAGGTTGGTGTCTGTGATCAGCATGGTCTGCGGAAGCAGGCTTGTGTGCGTGTACTGGGCCACCTCAGGCTTGTGGCTGTAGAGGGCTGGGAGGAGAGGACACAGATTTGGCTCCCTGGACTCTGCCCTCAAGACAGTGCCATGGGGCCTGATGGATAGTCTGAAGGGGCAGTGCGTGGGGATCCAGTCGGAAGAGATGAACCCCCTGTCTTCCCATTATAGGGACCTGCTCTGCTAAACCGACTGGGAAGCAGCCAGGGGAAGGCCCAGCACCAACTCCAGCTCGTTTTATGTTTGTTCCCCTGTTACCCCAGTGGGCCTATGCTAAGTACAGCTGATGTATTAGATGCAGATGCTGCTGTACTAAATGCAGGTGCACTGTTGTACCAAGTGCGGGCACCCCCTAATACTGTGCTCAATATGCTATGCTGAGCAAAGGACCACAGCGAAAGGTGCTGTCGTGTGAAGCGCAGGTGCCCTTGTACCAAATGCAGGCCTTTGAAGGAAAGGCCGGTGGCCTCCGTCTAGGACTCCCAACATGAAGCAGCTTCACATCTAGCCTCTCCAAGAGACTTGAACACTCGCCTAGCACAGAGTAATGCCGTACTCTCCCAGGAACTCCACTAAAAGCAGGACGACCACCACAGGCAGAGATTCAGCCTCACACAAGTCCATGCTGAAGTCTAAAAGGTCTGAACCCAAAGCACTGCATAAGGTTGGCTCCATGGCCCATTTGATAGGCCACTTTAGGCAGACCTGATGTGAGGCTGTGTGAGTGAGTGTGAGAGAGAGAGTTGGGGAATATTTTAAAGTGTGTTACTTTTGTTTATGCTGTGGAATGTGTTTAATGATGTAAAGATGTGTTGCTTTTGTTTATTCTGCATTTGTTTAACTCCAGAGCTGTGATTCTTTGCCTGTCTAAAAGACCTGGTGATCTAATAAAGAGAGCTGAACAACCAATAGCAAGGCAGGAAAAAGGATAGGAGGGGCTTGCAGGCAGAGAGGACAAATAGAAGGAGAAACAAGGAAGAAGAGGAGCAAGGAGAGAACCAGGTGAGGAGGACCTAGGGGCCAGCTACCTGGCTACCCAGTCAGCCAGCCAAGGAGTAAGAGTGAAAGTAATCTGGGCGGTGGTGGCGCACGCCTTTAATCCCAGCAGTGGGGAGGCAGAGACAGGCAGAGCTCTGTAAATTTGAGGCCAGCCTGGTCTACAAGAGCGAGTCCTAGGACAGACTCCAAAGCTACAGAGAAACCCTGTCTCGGGGGGAGGGGGAATATATATACACATATATATTCATATATACATATGTATATATACACACACATATATGTAAGAAAAGGAAAAAGCCCAGAGGCAAAAGGTAGTCAAAATAATTTAAGAAAAGATGGCAAGAAACAAGCCAAGCTGAGGTCGGGCATTTATAACTAAAAATGAGCCTCCATGTGATTTATTTGGGAGCTGGGTGGCAGGCACCCAAAAAGTCAAAGAGTAAAGAATAAAAAAAGTTAAATAAATAAAAATAAAAAAAAAACGCGCTTGTGTGTGTGTGTGTCCATGTCCATCCACATGCAAGTGTAGGCATGTGAGGCCAATAGTTCCTCTGGTGCAACCCGCCTCTTTTGAGGAAGTTCTCCCATTTGTCTGGAGCTCAGCAAGCAGGCCAGATTGGCTGTTCTGAGCCCCAGGGATCACCAGTCAGTCTCTGCCTCAGTTCTGGACTTACAGGAAACACACACCGCCACATCCCATGCCCCATGGAGTTACAGAAAGCACACACAGCCACGTCCCATGCCCCGTGGAGTTACAGGAAGCACACACCGCCACATCCCATGCCCCGTGAAGTTACAGGAAGCACACCCCGCCACGTCCCATGCCCTGTGGCTTCTGAAGGATGCCTCTTAAGCACTTGACCGAGCTATTTCCCCCAGTCCTGCATGAATCCTTGGTCTGCTTGATGTAGTTCCCATCTGTCATTGCACAGCTACCAGTGTCCTGTGGCAGGTGCTGCCCACGCTGCCCTGGAGTAGTATGTAACGTGATAAAGCCACAAACCAGCTTTCTGAAAGTGGGAAAGCCGTAGGCTAAAGTATGCACAGCCCCGAGGGCCTCAGAGAATAGCTGGTAGCCTGCACCCTAGTGCCCAGATAAGCAAGGCTGGGAGCATGACCAGTGGACACCAGCATTGCACACGTTGAGAAGTTCACACTGGCTCCTGTGCACACACACAAGCAGGTTGGTGGCCTGTAGATACCTGCACCACACACAAGCAGACCACAGCACCTGCCCTGTCTTGTGCCCACCCACAGCCACCCTCTAGGCCAACATGGGGGATGCTCACCGTGGGGGCTCTGCAGCTGGGCCATGGTGGCCATGAAGGGGCTCTGGGTCACGTGGCTCTGTACAGGGGGCATAAGCGGCTGCTGGTAGGAGGGGTGCAGTGGCTGGGAGAACTGGACCGGCTGCAGGGTGGTCAGGCTGCTGCCCATGCTGTTGATGACGGGCACACTCTGTGCCTGAGTGGAGGCCAGACCTGGTGCAAGACAGGCAGGAGTCAGCCAAGCCTCATACCCGCCACTCCGTGTCCTCTCTAGCCCCGGACCCTCTGAGGGACACCCTCCAGGCCTTTAGCTGATCTGGTGGGAAAGGCAGGCTGGGAGTGGATTAGACATTGTCCGGCTGGCTGCCCTGGAGCCCTGGAGGTTCCTCTGCAGTGGCAAAGGCCCTGGCTTTGCTCTCTGCTCCCCTCTCCCAGCAGCTCCCTGTCTTAGACACTGGGCAATAGTTCCTGCATATAAAGGGTTTGAGACTTTAAAAAAAAAGTCACACAATGCACCCTTACTGCTTTCACGCAGTCTTCTCAGACTGTAGGGTTTCAGTGTAATTTCTACATTGTGTTTATTGGTTCTGTTTGGGTCACTGTCTCGGATCATGGGTGCCTAGATACAGACACTCAGAAAGTAGGAATTGGATGGGTGGATGGATGGATGGATGGATGGATGGATGGATGGATGGATGAGTCTCAGCAGCTCTTTCCAGATCCCAGACTGCAGGAGGCACAGGGGCCCCACTCACCCCACCTGCTTACCAATGACCAAGGTGGAGGCGCCTGTGTTAGTGAATGTGGAACCCAGGGAGGCCGGCTCCCCTGTCCCAATGGTCATGACCCCAGGCAGCGAAGCCATGATGAGGTTCTGCGGCTGCTGGTTGAGTCCTGGAGAGGTCTGCTCTAAGCTGTGCAGCGCTGTCAGGGTGCTGACTGGAGGCAGGGGACCCCCAGTGGCTGAGACCTGGGAGGGTAAGTCAGGGTGAGTTAGCGTGTCCCCACCCTGTCTCCCAGCCACAGAAGGTGGGGCAAGGAGGGGTCTCCACACAGGGGTCTCACTCACCAGCTTGGCCTCGGTGCTCAGCAGGCTGCTGCTGGGCTCCAGGCCTGTGGGGGACACTTGGTGTAAGGCCGTAGACACAGTCACTAAGGGACCGCCGCTGCTTGAGGGCACCTCGGCTGCCTCACTGGTTGCAGGCTGTCCATACCGCACACCTGGAGTGGGGACAGTGTCCAGCCTCAGCGCCCCCTTTCCTGTCCTCTCCTGCCCCACAGACCTCGCCACACCAGAGCTGTTTTTCTGGCACCCCGGCTTTCCTCCTGTGCTAGCTGCTCCCAGATCTGTGTCCCCCACTGCCTGGTGTGTCCGGTTCTGTGCAGAAGACTCTCAAAGAACAGAGGGACTGAGTCAAACTGGGGCTCAGAGAACTTATTGGAAATGAACTGAGTTGAGCAGAATGGACTGCAATTGGCCAAATTAAATTAAATTTCCTTAAGTGGGGCCAGAAATGAGTTCAGATAGATTGAGCTTTTGCTGAGCTGATCAAAATCCAATTGAAATGGACTAAATCGAATTGAGCTTCACAGTCAGCCCCTTATCCACAGGTGCAGCAGCCTCAGATTCAATCAAATGTTAGATTAAAAAAAAAATCTGAAAAAAATCCACATTTGTACTGAACATGTGCAGGATTTTTTCCTCTCAGTAGTCCTCAGCCAATACAGTTAATTGTCTGCAACATAATTACCCTGTGTCGAGTACCATAAGTCATCTAGAAGTTACTCCGTATATACGGTAGGATGCGCGTGCTGAGAGGGAGCTACTATAGGACCTACAAGAGGTCCTGGCACTGCTTCCCAGGCTCCAAAAGATACACTCTGCATAATGAACTGGATCACGTGGAATCCGTTTGGTCAAACTGAATGGTTTGCACGGGAATTGGTGGATTAAACTGTGATCTGAACACAGCTGAGTTGAGCTGAAATGGTTTCTTAGTTCATAGATCCACAGTGGTTGTGTTGTACTGAAGTATCCAGAGGCTGAACAGAGGAGGCTCGAGTGGGGTGAGCAGCGTGGCACGGATGGGGTTTTGGTGAGTGCGTGGGGTGGTGTGAACCAGTGTGTGTATCCGGCTGCGTGAGGTGCGTGGAGTGCACAGTGTGAACCGGAGTGAGGAGGGAGGGTAGAGTGGGTAAGAAGGAAGTGGGAGGAAACAGAAGCGGGAGACTGGAGTGGGTGGAGGCGAGGGTGGGGGGTGAGGGTGGGGGGTGGGGGGAGGGGGTGGAGCGCGAGCCGAGAAGAGCGGGATGGATGGAGCTCAGGAGGCACAGTGGAGGGGTGGAGCACAGAGTGTTTGGGGTGGTTGCCACCCCAGGGAAAGCCCTCTGGCCCTTCTGCCCATCGCTTTTCCTTTTCACTTCTTTTCCCAATTTCCTCCCCCACAGCACTCACCATGGACCTTACTGGGGGAGAGGGCGGATGTGGGCAGGCCAGGGGAGCTGTGAGCTGGCAGCGCAGGGCCTGGGCCTGGCCCTGGCCCTGGCGGGGGGCCGTTGTATGTGTCCATGGCCAACTTGTGCCGAAAGGCTTCTTCCTTGCGTCGGTTGGCAAACCAGTTGTAGACACGCACCTCTGTAACAAGGTTGGAGCCTAGTCCCTGTGCCTGTGACGGCGACACCCCTCTCTGGATGCACTCCGCCCTGCAAAGATGGCACCCATGAGCCTCCAGGCCAGACTCAGAGGAGGGAGGAGACGTTAAGCAGTGGAGTCCACCCATGTGCTGAATTTGATAAACCCAGATTGCAACACCAGTCCTGCTGTGTGACATTGGACAAGAGACTTAGCCTCTCTGACCTTAGTCAAGAAGTGAACAAAATAGCCATAGGGCTGTAGAGGAGATGATACAAGTGCCCCCCCCCCCCAAGTGTTGCTCGGGTGGGTGGGGGATGCTGAGAATTCAATTCAAAACAATGGGAAGAAACTGACTCCTCTCAATGGACAGCAAGAGTTCTCAAGGACCGGCGAGCCCCCTGAGAACCCAGAGACACCTTCCCTTCCCCGGCTTCGCCTCAGCCCTGGCTGGACCACCATCCTACCTATTGCACTCCTCCACCAAGGTCTCCCGCTCTTCCTTGCTGGGGTTCTTCTGCCTCTCGTAGGCCTGGAACAGGATCTGCTGGGATGCTGGGCCCCACTTGAACCGGTTCCTCCGCCCCTTTTTGGTTGGCAGCTCATCACCTGTGGGTTCTTCAATCAGCCCCCCCTGCCCTGCGTGGGTGAACTCTGTGGGGACAGAGAAAGGCGAGTAGGGCGTTGACCATGCCGCCTCCACTGTCAGCTCACCTGACCTGCCCCCTCTGTCTTTGCCAAGGTGCTGAGGCAGCAGTGGCAGCTGAGAGAGAAGTCATCTAGTCTGAATTGCAGCTGTGAGCCAGTCGGGAGAGGGCTTGCCTAGAATGCATGAAGTCTGAGTCCAACTCAAAGTCAAGCCCCACCCACTGCTAAAAGAGGACTTGGTGCCACAAGTACCAGCACTCAAGAGGTAGGAGCAGGCAGATCTCTGAGTTCAAGGGCAGCCTGCTCTGTTCACCAAATTCCAGTCCAGTCAAGGCTACATAGACCCTGTCTTAAAACAAGCAAACAAACAAACAAGCAATTAATTAACTTGGCTCAGAGTGCAACATTCTGCACAGGGTGGCCCTTCACTGCCACTCACGCTGCCTCTGAGGTAACCATCTTGCTTCTGTCCACACTCAACTGAGTGGCCACGGGAGCCTGGACTAAGACCTGAGGTACCAGATACTATAGCTTGGCCCCTAAATCTGGAACACTTTGTCTATTTTTAATATTTTTGTTTGTGTCTGCATGTCATATGTGTGGGGTGCCCACAGAGGCCAGAGAGGGTGTTGCAGGCGACTGAAACCCCTCATGTGGGTGCTGGGAATTGAACTAGCATCCTCAGGAAGAATAGCATTTCTTTTTCTTTGAGACATGGTCATGCTGTGCAACTCTGTCTGTCCCAGAACTTGGTATATAGACCAAGCTGGTCTCTAATTCACAGAAATCTACCTGACTTTGCCTCATGAGTTCTGGGATTAAAGGCATTTACCAACCACAACTGGCCCTAAATATGTACTTCTTAAAAATGAACTCCAATAACTATATGATAAGATCAATGTAATGAGTTGCAAAAAAATTCAAGTTAAAACCACAATACATTATCACCATGTGTACATCGTGGTGAAAATGAAGAAGACCCACATTAGCGAGTGATGACAAAGATTCAGACGCCCCTGAAATGCTGAGACCCTGCTGGCTGGAGCACAAAATGACTGGGCAGTGATCTACTAAGACCTACTAACTCCGTAGCCAATAGAATTGTGTATACGCCTTCAGCAAAAAGCACAAGCGAAAATATTCAGAGCAGTCCAATTCACAGAATCAAAAGATCAGAAGCAATCCAAATGTTCACTAGAAAGGAATAATGTCAGCCAAAAGTGGTGGTGCGTACTTTAATCCCAGCACTGGGGAGGCAGAGGCAGATGGATCTCTGTGAGTTCAAAGTCAGCCTGATCTACATAGTGGGTTCCAAGTCAGCCAAGGCTCCATAGTGAGTCCCTGTCTCCAAAAATTAAAATAAAATAACAAAAATACCAAAAACAAACAAACACCACCACCAAAAGATCTGTAGATTTTTGTATATTTTTAAAGATTTTTTTTTTTGTTGTTGTTGTTGTTGAAGTAAGTCATTCCTTCAACTGAAAACCGGAAGACTGTTTTCCCCTCTGAGATTACTGAGCAGATAGGATGATGGCGCAGGGTTCCCAGGACCAGTCTGTGGCCCTGTGAAGAGAACCCCTGAAGGTGTGCCAGCAGAGGAGAAAACCAACCAACCAAGCCAGCCAACATGGTGTGCACAGCTCTGAGCTCAGCCTGTGGGAAGTGGAGACAGGAGGAACGGTGCAAGAGTCATCCTCCGCTGCGTAGCAAGTTTGAGGCTACAGTGGGCTACACATGAGCCCCGAGGGAGAGGGAGAGGGAGGGACGGAGGGACGGAAGGGGGGGGGGGGAGAGAGAGAAGGGAGGAGGGAAACAAAGCCAAACCAAGCTACTAAGTGTATGAAAGTCAGTTAAGGCCCTGGAGACAGCCGTGCCTGAAACAGCCCTGAACTGCTCACATTCATGAGCCAAAGAATTCCTTTCCTAAAATTCTTAAATCAGTTTCCTGAGAGAGCTTTAATGCTTTGGGCTCATCTCGAACATTCTTCTCCCATGCTTCAGTTTTTCCCTTAAAATTTAAAACTCTGGACTGGGGGCTGGAGAGATGGCTTCAGCACAGGTCGCTCTTCCAGAGGACTCAGGTCCCAGCACCCACGAGGGGGCTCACCACCATCTGTGACCCTAGTGCTGAGGAATCCGACACCTTCTGGCTTCCCTCTGCAGGCGCCACGGGAGGCACACAGACTTAACTTATGGTGGCATAACACTCTCTCACATACAAAATAAATAAAATGAAACCAACTCCCTCCTGGCTGCAGGCTCAGGGGGCATTTCCCGCTGGGGGCAGAAAGACTGAGTGCCAGAGGGTCCGGAAATTTTCTGTGAGGCTGGGTCTCTTAGGATAGAGTCTCACCAGGACAACTGCCAAGATGAGCTGAACAAGGGCAGCAGCAGCAAATATGCCAGAGTGTGTGGGAGAGGGGTGCATAGACCTAAACTCCACACAAGATCTAAAGGCAACTGAAGACTGAGAGCGGGAGAGATGCTCCTCCTCAGGAAAGAGCACACCAATCGGACACCCAGTACCAAATGGTCTGCCCAGAAAACACATGCAAGTAGCATACAGACTGAGCAGGCTCTGTTTAGGGATACATGTCTATACACATACTTTAAAAGCATACAGACTGAGCAGGTTCCATTTAGGGATACATGTCTATACACATACTTTAAAAATTAAGTAAAACAGATCTAAAAACAAAACAAAAACCTCCATCAAGAATCTGGGGGTCCAGCCCAAGTCACTGGGCGGCCAGCACTTTACCCCCCAACCATCTCATGACTGTTCAGCAACCACTTTTTTGTTATTGCTTTAGGTAGGGTTTTTTGTTTGTTTTTGTTTTGTTTTGAGACAGGATTTCTTTGTAGCCCTGGCTATCCTGAGGCTCACTCTGTAGACCAGGTTGGCCTTGAACTCAGAGATCCACCTGCCTCTGCCTCCCGAGTGCTGGAATAAAGGTGTGTGCTGTCATTGCCTAGCTTCATCAGTGATTTTAAAAGCACTTCCTCTGCACACCAGCATCCCACATCTAGGAACTTTTTCTATGTGGATGTCCTTTGCAAAAATGGATCATGAGAGCAGATCAGAAAAACCCTAAGTGACACAGACTGCTTTGAGAACCCTGAGAATGAGTGACATCAATTTGGACGTGGCAGAACACTTGTTACCCTAGCACTTGGGAGGCGAAGTAAGCAAGGCCATGAGTTCAAGGCCAACCTGGGCTACAACCCTGTCTCAAAAGTAAACAGAAGGCTGGGAACTTAGCTCTGTGCATGATAGAGCACACTGTTTGGCCAAGAGTTCCATCCCAAGTATGAGAGAGAGAGAGAGAGAGAGAGAGAGAGAGAGATCAAAAGCTCAGCGATCTCTAAGTCAGCAGTTCTCAGCCTGTGGGTCACGATCCCACAGGGGTTGCATATCATAATTTACATAATGATTTATAACAGTAGCAAAGTTACAGTTGTGAAGTAGCAATGAAATAATGTTATGGTGAGGTCACCGCAACATGAGGAACTGTATTAAAGGGCTGCCAAGTAAGGAAGGCTGAGAACCATTGATTAAGTTATAGTATCTGGGTGTACCCCTGCCTCTGAGTCTTTTCATGTTCCTCTTAATTGTGAAGCCCTTCTTTATCCCTCCGTAGGGACACTTTAAGACCTACGGAATGGCCATGCTGCTCATGGGACCTTCCGGAAACCTGAGCTAGTCTGCTCACCATTTTCCTCAGCACCGAACCCAGCACACAGTAAGGGCTCAATTAATACTATTTCTGGGTTTTGTCATTAGCATATAAAATCCATGTCTTTTGTTTTGTTTTGTTTTTCGAGACAGGGTTCCTCTGTAGCTTTGGAACCTGTCCTGGAACTAACTCTTGTAGACCAGGCTAGCCTCAAACTCACAGAGATCCGCCTGCCTGTGCCTCCCAAGTGCTGGGATTAAAGGCCTGCACCACCACCGCCAAAAACCCACATCTTACTATATCATAGTGATCTCTCTTACTTCCCGTTGAGCAGTGTGTTGCTGGAAGGAGAGATGCAGCTTGTCTATCTGCAGGTCCTGGGTACCAGCCCTGCTCCCTTCCCTCAGTGCCTCGTGCAGAGTGGGTGGTAAATTTGGGGACATCCTCCGGGCTCCCTCTCTGTCTCACTTGTCTGTGTGCTGGGGGTGGCGACACTCCCACCCCACTATGAGCTGTGGACACCGGCTGGGGTCATTACTTACGCTGAGCCACCTCTCGCTGCTTGCGGACATACCAGGTGTACAGAGCAGCTCGCTTCTGCGTCTTCATGGGGGTGCCCTTGTTGAGGTGCTGCGACAGGTGGGACTGGTTGAGACCGGTGGTGTCCACCACCTCCCGCTGTGGGATGTTGTGCTGTTGCAAATAGGACTTGACCATCTTTGCCACGCGCCACGGGTCCTCCCTGGAAGGGGGTAAGGACAGGGTCTGCTGTCTGACACCAGGCTATGGCTCTGCTCTGTGGGTCGGACCTGTACTTGGGTCCCATATTGGGAGACATGGATGCACGAACACATTCCCACTGGAAACTGCCCGTCAAGTAGGGAAGACCCTCAACCTGTGACTCCTTCAAAGTTCCTCCCCTCTTCTGAGCCTGCTCATGAGTGTGTGTGTGTGTGTGTGTGTGTGTGTGTGTGTGCGCGCATGTGCGTGTATGTGCACACATGCCACAGTAAGTGTGTGGAAGTCAGTTTTCTCCTCCCATCCTTCCATGGATCCTGCAGCTCGAACCCAAGCCACCAGGTTTCTGCAACAAGCACTTTTACCTGTTGAGTCGCCTCACAGGCCTTGCTAAGTGAGTTTCTTTTTTTTTTTTTTGTAGATTCATTTATTATATACATAGTGCTCTGCTTGCACACGAGAGAAGAGCACCAGATCGCATTACAGATGGTTGTGAACCACCATGTGGTTGCTGGGAATTGTCCCGGGAAGAACAGGCAGGACTCTTAACCTCTGAGCCATCTCTCCAGCTCCTCAGTGAGTTTCAAACAGCTGTTAAGGGTAGGAGGAACTGTATGGTTCCCAGAACCCCAAAATGGCCTGACATGGAGTATGTCATGGATGACATACAAGTGAATGAGTTGATGGATGATGGATGGATGGATGGATGGATGATGGATAAGGTTGCTTGGATGGATGGATGGCGACCTGTCTGGTTGTTTGGCTTTTGTTTTTAGACAGCTTAGCATGAGCTAGAGTTAACCTGTAGCCAGGCAGTGGTGGTGCACACCTTTAATCCCAGCATTCTGGAGGCAGAGATGGGTGGATCTCTGAGTTTGAGGCCAACCAGGGCTTCACCAAAAAACCCTGTCTAGGGATGGGAAGGATTGGCCTGTAGGCAAGATTGTACAGCATTTTCTTAATTAGTGATTGATTAGGGACCAGACTTTTGTGGGTGGGCCGCCCCTGGACAGGTGGTCCTAAGGTATATAAGAATGCAGGCTGAGGTCAGGCAGAAGTGACACATGCCTTTAATCCCAGCACTCAGGAGGCAGAGGCAGGTGGATCTCTGTGAGTTCGAGGCCAGCCTGGTCTGTATATTGAGTTGCAGCGCATTGGGGCTGCACAGTGCAATTCTGTCTCTGAATGTAAAAGGAGTAGGTTAGGCCTTGCACAGAGCCTAAGCCTCCTCTGTCCACTTTAATCAGCTCAGGTTGCAGCAGGGGCGCCACCTAATGGCCGCTTTACTCAGTGACAGTGAGTGCAGAAGCCATTACATTCTTTTCAGTCCCCAGCTGGTTGATTCTGCAGGTTTGGAACTCAGTGACACAGAGGACTGGCTGCATCTAACATCCCCAACTGAAACCCTCTCCCAGCACTCTGAAGCCAGCCCCACAGTCCCTCTCCTTCCTAAAGTCAGCTCTGTTTCACAGCCTGGAGAATGCGGTTCTCACAGGCAGGGCCATGGCCAGTCAACCTGTGGGTCATGACCCCTTTTGTGGGGGTCTCCTAAGACTCCTGGAAAAGAGATTGACGTGACTATTCACAGGAGCAGCAAAATCACAGCTCGGAAGTAGCAACGAGCACAATCTGACGGTTGGGGTCAGCACATGAGCAACAGCATTAAAGGGTCATAACATGAAAGAACGTTGAGAACCTTCAGCTTAGACCCTCTTACTCCCTCCTGTTAGCAGCAGCTACAGAGCAGCAGGGGCGCAAAGAAAGTGGACGGAGTAATTGAACTCAGCACAGCAAAGAAATGAGGATGAATGACTCCGGGGTCACTGGGAGCGGCCTGCATCTCACAGCGAACCCAGGAAGTACGTTCCATCTGGACTCTGGCTCCACCTCTGACAAAACTCAGGTTCAGAAAAGGGAAACCTTGTCCCAGGTTGATCTAGCTGGGGCACAAGAATACTTCTCATCGCCAAGGACCCCACCTGCACATTCCTTCCTGCCTCCTTTCAGGGTCTTTGGAGTCTCACCCCTTCCCCCTTCCCGGGTGCCAGTCAGGGCTGGGAGAAGCGGGGACAAAGTCCAGCTTGTGCTTCTGCAAACATTTTTATCTGGTGGCCTCCCTCCTCGGGCAAGGGCAACCCTCGCCCTGCTCTCCTCCCTCCCTCTGGCCCTCACTACTTTTTCTCCTCCCTCCTCTGCAGGGCGACTGGTCACCTGGCTCTCAGTACAGGCGGGGCTTTTCTTATAGTCATCCAAGGTCTGTTTCTCTCTCTCCTTCCCTTCTTTCCTCCCTCCCTCCCTCACACATGTGTGCAAGCATATACACACTCATTCTGACTCTGCTGGAAGAAGTAAATGAGTCCCCAGTGGGACTTTGAAGACTTTGGGGCAGAGCCTGGCCCACATCAAGGGTTCAGTATGTGGAATGATATTGTTATAATCCTCAACATCACTGTGGCCCTGTGTACCCCTGTCCCCACAGCAGAACCCAGAATAGTGGACTTCTACCCTCATCTTATCTCCCTATTCTGGAGTCAAACAGGTGTCCCCAGTGTTGGACGTTTGGCTCTCTGGTTTCCAGACCATGGAGCTAAGAGGCTAGCCTGAAGGGCCACTCCTCTGGAGAGGAAGCCAAATTCTTAATAGGGGGAAGGAGTCAGTCTTAGATCTGAGGAAGATTCCCAGCTCGGCTACTCTCTCAATGGCCTTGCAGTGTGGTTTAACATCCATGTCCCCCCCACTTCTTCATATATAAAGTAGAACTAAAGATATTTCCTGTGTCTCAGGCCGGGGATATAGCTCAGTTGGTAAGCACTTGCCAAACATGCACGAAGCCCTGAATCCAGTCCGAGCATCACGTAAAGCTGAGTGCAGGTTGCAGCAGCACCCACCTTTAGTTAGTGTTCTGGAGGTGAAGGAAGAGTCGGGCACCCTGAGTTTGAAGCCAGCCTGATCTACAAAGGGAATTCTAGAACAGCCCAACTACACAAAGAAGCCCTGCATAAAATAATAATAATAATCACGAAACAAAGCAGGCACAGTGGCACATGCCTATAATCTCAGCACTTGGGAGGTAGAGGAGGAGGATCAGGAGTTCAAGGTCACCCTTGATATATCAAGTTTGAGGCAAATCTGGCACTTGAGACCCTGTATCAAGTACATGTGTGAGAGAGTGTTTTAGAAATTGCCCAGAGGGGGGCTGGAGAGATGGTTCAGAGGTTAAGAGCATTGCCTGCTCTTCCAAAGGTCCTGAGTTCAATTCCCAGCAACCACATGGTGGCTCACAACCATCTATAATGAGGTCTGGTGCCCTCTTCTGGCCTGCAGGCATACACACAGACAGAATATTGTATACATAATAAATAAATAAATATCAAAAAAAAAAAAGAAATTGCCCAGAGGGAAACCTGAGTTTAATACATCTTTAAACCCTTTGTGAGGGTTTTGGGCTTTTTTGTTGTTGTTTTGAGACAGGGTTTCTCTGTGTATCCCTGGCCGTCCTGGAACTCACTCTGTAGACCAGGCTGGCCTCGAACTCAGAGATCCACCTGCCTCTGCCTCCTGACTACTAGACTGAAGGCAACGCTGCCTCCATTGCCCGGCATCCTCGTGGGAGTTTTAAAGTCCTGCATGAGAAAGGATTTCTGGTCAAGCTGAACAGCAGGAATGATTGTGGGGTGGGGTGAACATGCACAGACAGGCTGGGGGGGATGAACATGCACAGACAGGCTGGGGGGATGAACATGCACAGACAGGCTGGGGGGATGAACATGCACAGACAGGCTGGGGGGGATGAACATGCACAGACAGGCTGGGGGGATGAACATGTGAGACAGGCTGGGGGGATGAACATGTGAGACAGGCTGGGGGGATGAACATGTGAGACAGGCTGGGGGGATGAACATGCACAGACAGGCTGGGGGGATGAACATGTCAGACAGGCTGGGGGGATGAACATGTGAGACAGGCTGGGGGGATGAACATGTCAGACAGGCTGGGGGGATGAACATGTGAGACAGGCTGGGGGGATGAACATGCACAGACAGGCTGGGGGGATGAACATGTGAGACAGGCTGGGGGGATGAACATGCACAGACAGGCTGGGGGGATGAACATGTGAGACAGGCTGGGGGGATGAACATGCACAGACAGGCTGGGAGACACACAGAGACAGGCTGGGGGTGGCACATGGGTAAGCATGCAAAGACAGACTTGGGACTTAAGAGTGCTGTGCAGACGTGGGCTAAGCCATCTCAGGCCCAAGTCTGGTCTTACTACATGAGTAAGTCATTTTGCCTCATTGGGCCTTCCTTCACTCATTCATGAAATGGGACTATTCATGTTACAGGTTCGATACTGCTTAGCTGTGTGTCATGCTATTGACCTGGTGACTGAGTGTTGATCTCACCATTCTTCAGAAGAAACTGGGACTCGGGGAACAGAACCCACCTTGCTGGCTGGAAAGGGACAGAGCTGAGATGGGAAGCAAGGCAGCCACTGTCCAGTGAAGCCTTCTGCACACTGCCCCACTGCTGTGTTTCCAGCTAGAAGAACCCTGCTGCTGCTTGACAGGGAGGGAGGGTCAGGAAACAGCAGGCTGGGGTTTAAGCAGTTAACAGCCCAGATAGAACTCTGGATCCCAAAGGCTCCTCTAGGAAGAGCAGGAGGTGTCCTCAGGGAAGGCTAATCTGCGCTCACTCCTGCCTGGAGTGTCAGGGCTGGATGGGGGACCAGGGTGAACATCCTTGGAGATGTCTTCACATCAGGAGAAAAGCAATGAACAAAGACACAAATAAAATAACTAAATGGTTAAGGGTCTGGAGAAAGTAGGTGGACACAGTGAAGGAGAGAGAAAGTGGGGTACAGCCCACATGCAGATAGGAGCTAAGAGCCAAGGAAGAAGTGGGGCAGGAGGGGGTGGTGGTCCTGATCAGGAAGACCAGGGCAGGCCAAGGTCATGAGGTAGAAATCAGCTTGTGCATCCAGGGCCAAAGTCAGCATCACAGGTACCAAAGAAAGGATAAGGAGGGTAGGGAAGCTGGTGAGAGGGGCGGGGGAGGAGAACTGGAACCAAGGCAGAGAATTTGCCTTTATTCCCCGTCTACCTGGTGGCACCGAAGCAGGGGAAGGAAAGGGACTTGCCCAAGGCCACACAGTAGAAATCTGAAGGATAGAAATCTGAGAGGAGAGTTGGGGTGTCTGCAGTGGCCTCACGCATGAGCATGGGGGGGGTCAGACCCCAGACCCACACCCCTCTTTCAAATGTAGGTCTTTGAACCAACGGCTCCCATAGGGAGTTGGTCCTTACACCCCCTCTTCCAGCCCCAACCTCCCCACTGCCCTGGCCTTTATCAGGTAGGGGTCCTCCCGCCCTTTCCCCAGGTCCCACTCCCCTGTCCTGAAACTAGAGGTCCTACTTTCGTCCCTGGGACATTTTCAGGTCCCCTTTGTTACCTGAACAATAAGTAACCCAGGTAGTTAGTTATAAACTCCGCAGGAACAAGGAGCTGGTTGATAATTTATAGCAACATCTCGAATTTAAATGGAAAGCAAATAGCACGCTGTTAGCATTAAAGAAAACCAACCTGGGAGAGGAACTCCAGCCTCCTCCCAGCTCTGCCTCTGTCCCCTGCCCCTTCTGCCAGCTGCTCTGAGACCCTCTCCCTCCCTGGCTCCTCTGCTCTCCCAGCTCCTCCAGCCCTCTCCCTCCTCATCCTCCCTGCCGTCCCTCTCCCTGTCTGCTTCCAGGACTCTGCTGGCCCCCACGGAGCACTTTGACCTCTGCTCAGCAGCTTTGGACCAGCCCCGCTCCAGCCTCTACTTCCCCTACCATGGGGCTGCTGATCGAGGGGTCCCACCTACCCAGGTAAGAAGACCCTTGGCACCCCTGTTCCCTGAGCCTCACACCTGAGCCCCTAGTCCCACCTGGGGCCCCTGAACAGGTCAAGCCCAGCCCCACCCTAACCAGGTTCCTTGTGCCCTGGGTCTGGCAATACTTGGCTCTTTGCCCTTCCCCTGCAGAGAGGCAGCCCTTTGCCCTTTTCTTCCTGCCAAGCCAGGGGGCCTGACTGCTCCCCTGCCCCTTGCCTAAGGTCCAGGGAAGTTCCCCAACGCTTCCAGCAATGCTGGGCTCCACCAGCCCTCCCCCACCCCAAGTCAGGATCAGGACCTTGGACAGAAAAGAGGCTGCTTCTTGAATATTCTCCAGAGATTGGCCACAAACTCCTCAGCTAGCCCTGAGGCCCTTTTCTTCAGAGCTCCTGCCCCAGTCCAAGTCTGAGCCTCAGTTCACTATCTGTGAAGCCGATTTAGTAACAGCTTCCTTCTAGGGGCCCATGTCCATATTACAAGTATGTAGGCACCATGAAATCCCCAAAGAAAGTAGCAGGCAGGGAGATATTCACATGAATTGTGGAGGCTTTGGGAATGGGGAGTGTTGTTCCCCACAGCCCCTAGGTCACCCTCCCCCCACCCCCTACTGGGCATCTCCCAGCCACATCCCGACAAGTTAATGATCACAGGCCTTATCAGAGCCTTTCGCTATTTATAAATTTATAAAACAAAAGAAATAATAAAGGTGCGTGGGTAATTAGTAACCAGGTCAGCTTTGCTGAGGAGAGGGGAGGCATCAAGACTGGGACCCACCCAGCACTCCAGGAGATGGGGAGCCACACAGCAGATGAGGGGCTATGGTTTGGGGAGGCCTCCAAACCTGCTACTGGCCAGGTGGGTTAGCAGGGAAGTGGTCGTCCCTAGGATCCATCTGCCTCAGGTAAGAAAATCCCCGGCTTACCCTGTCAGATGTTTAAGGCCCTGGTGCGTCAGGAAATCCCCTAAAAGCCCTGACCTCAGCCCAGTCTCCTCAGAGACTTTTTGCTAAACCTGGGGTATGACAACCTAACATAGAAGGTAGAATTTGTAGGAACGCAAATGACCACAGCGGCTAAAGAATTCTACCATTCTGGTTTCTTTGTCCTCCATTTCAAAGTGACCTCGGGCCTGTGTCTCCTTTCTAAGGACCGGGCTGCAGACAGTAGCTCAAAGATATGGGGTATAGGGACCAAGCGGAGGAGTAGGTAGGTCCGGCAAGAACCCCTTGGGCTGTCTCCCCCGAGACCACCAGCCTGAAGGCCACAGCTCCCGAGGACTCTAGCCGGGAAGTGGGCCGCTATGGACTCTTCCTGGGTGCTGGGGACAGGGTGGGGTCTTACTGCAGAAGTGTCTCCACCACGGCTTTCTGGTGGGCTGCCTCCTCCGGGCTGAGGTTCTCCAACTCTTTCAGAATGGGTGGCGCGAAGTCTTCCCCATCGTCATCCGTGTCATCCTCCGAGCCACGCGTCTCCCCCAGGCCATTGGGCAGCTCGGCCAGGTCCCCTCGACTCCCACCGCAGGACTCCCCCTTGTCCAGGGGACCATCTCCAACCATCAGGTAGGGCCCTGGCTGCTCCCCCAAGGCCTGAATCAGAGCCTCCTTGCTCAGGCCGGACTCCAGCAGGGCAGCCAGGAGCTCCGTCTGCAGCTGGCTGAGCTTAGAAACCATGGCTCCGCTGCCACCAGGCCACGCGGCCCAAGGCCACTGAGCTAGCCGCCTCCCCCACCCACAGCCGGTGTCTACTTGCCGGCAGGCTGGCAGTCACAAACCAGGCTTGCTATACCTACTGCCCCCCCAAATCCCACTAGTCAAGCCCCGTGGGCACCCCCAACCCCCAACCCTGGCCCCAGCGGCCAGTGAATCAGGGCCCCTGCCTGCTCTGTTTACATTGGAGCTGGGGAAATTCTCCAAGGTTCATATTTATCCGTGTGCTTAGCGAAGGGACTGAACTTTGGACTTCAGCCTTGCAAAGTGCAGGCCTCATGGCAGTGAGAGCAACCAGACCAGGAGCCGTAGCCCGCAATTGGGAGTGAGCAGAAGGGCGGATGGGGGAGGTGGAGCGGGGGCCAGGGGCGCTGGGATAGAAGTATCAGCAGCCAGGAGGCCTCTGAGAGCAGTGCTGGGTCCCACTGCCAAGGTTTCGGTTGTTTTCAACCCCGGGGCAGGAGAACTTTTAAAGCAGGTGTCTTTGGCTGCGGAAGCAACCAAAAGAACTGGGCCCCTGGACCAGTTCTCAAGGGCAGAATTAGGTCACATTCCCGTGAGTAGGGTCACTGTACCCAAGCCCAACACCAGACTCCCAGTGGGAAGGACTTAAGACTTGTGTTTTTAACACTTCACATTTCTGTGTTGATGTCTTTGCCCTTCCCATCATTGTACAACCCTGACCAGGAGGCAGGGGTGTGTGTGTGTGTGTGTGTGTGTGTGTGTGTGTGTTACTTTTTGAAACAATCTTACTATGTTGTACAGGTTGACCTTGAACTTCTGATCTTTCTGCCTCTACCACAGCCAATTTCATGAAGTGCCGGGGATGAAACCCAGAGTCTGATGTATGCTAGGCAAGGACTCATCAACGGAGCCACACCCCCTAGCCCCAAAATGCGTCTTTTAATTTTTCTCAAGTATAAGTTTTTTCAGCACTACTTAATGAAAGCACTCAATATTTTTATCTTTTTGAACGTAGGGGGGGATGTAAGTGTATGTGTGGTGTGTTTGTGGTGTGTGTGGTGTGTGTGAGTGTGGGGAGGTAAGTGTGTCTGGGGGGTGAGTGTGGAGGGTGAGTGTGGGTGTGCGTGGGAGGTGAGTGTGTGTGTGTGTGTATGAGTGTGGGTGTGTTTGACTGCTCCGGCGTGGAGGCCAGAGGACAGCAGCCGGAGTCAGTTCCCTTCTTCCTCCGTGTGGGAGCTCAGGTGGTCAGACTTGGCCACAAGCACATTTACCTGATGAACATCCTGTTGCCTCTTGAGATGTTTTTAGTGCATCCCAGCACTGCATCACACTATCCAATCTACTTAGAGCATCCGCATCATCCTAAGAGAAACCACATCTACTGAGCAGCCCCTCCCCGTGCAGGTCTCCAGCCCAGCCTCTGGCAGCCACAGCCCGACCAGCCCTCCCTCCCTGGGCCTGCCTATCTTTAGCATTCTGTTTGCAAAGCTCACTCGTCCAGAGCATGGGTTTATCCGCATTTATTCCTTCTCTAGTGAATAAAGGGCTATTGGGAGGCGACAAGGCTTCCCCACGCATCCGTGAGCGGCTAATTGTGGTCCTCTACCTGTGACTACAATGAGCAAGGCTGCTTGCTCACAGCAACCACATTCAAGCTTTTCTGTGAATGTGTTTTCCATCCTTTCAGGTTTTTCATTAATGTAAAAAGCATGTCACAGACAAAGAGTTCTGGACCAGCCAGGGCTACGTACTAGAAAGTCATTCAAAAACATCTGTGAATAAAACACCAAACTTTGCATTAAACAGGCCCATCCTTCCCTCACTTCGTCCTAGCCAGGCCCCATTTTCCTCCCATGAGGGAGCTTGGCCCCCACGTTCCCATACATCCCTTTGCTGGTGAAGAGCGCTACCCCCAAACTGGGCCGTTTCCAGAAACCTTCAAGGTTCTTTGGAGCCAGGATAAGTTTTGCAATGGAGGAGGAGGAAGAAGGGGAGGAGTCAATAGCCAGGAAGCCTCCAGGCCAGCAGCAGTCCAACCCAACATCCTTGCCGGTCAACCGTGTCCCCTTCTCACAAGGCCCTTCTCCTGTCTGATGCTGCCCACAGGAGTCATCCTCAACAATCATGCCACCAGTCACGTGTGGCACCAGTCATGTGGCACCAGTCATGTGTGGCACTAGTCACATGTGCCACCAGTCACACGTGGCACCAGTCACGTGTGGCACCAGTCACACGTGGCTACCAAGAACTTGAATGGTGGCTGAGATCTGTGAAATGTTGAAAGGGCTGGAGAAGCAGCGGAAAAGCTTGTCCCTGCATGCATGGGCCCCTGAGTTCCATCCCCCACGCACGCATTTAAAAAATAATTAAGTTAAAATTTAAGGTAATTTAAATTGCATCTCATTAAAGTGAAATTCATTATTATCATACCATATTGCATATAGTTACAATTAATTTAAAATTATTTTATCATTTACTTATTGTGCTGGCTACTTTTATGTTAGCTTAACACAAGTTAAAGTCGTTTGAGTGGAGGGAACCCTTTTGAGAAAATGTCCCCACTAAGTTGGCCTATGGGCAAGCCTGCGATGAATTTTCTTGATTGATGATTGATGTGGGAGGACGCGGTTCACTCGGGGTGGAGTACCATGAGCAGATGGTCTCAGATGGTATAAGAAAGCGGGCTGGGCAAGCCAGGAGGAACAAGCCAGTAAGCATCACCCTTCATGGCCTCTGCATCAGCTGCTGCCTCCAGGTTCCTGCTGACTTTGCTCAGTGGTGTGGTGTGATCTGACGGTTGTAAGCTGAAATAACCTCTCTCCTGCCCAGGGTGCTTTTGGTCATGGTGTTTATCCCAGCAATAGAAACCTTAGCCAGGACAACACTTACTTACTTTCTATTTTTTTTAAAGCACAGGTAGATGGTGCTTTCCCTGCCACATTTGGGATCAGAGGGAAATTCACAGCGTCCATTCTCTCCTTCCACCTTCCCTGGGTTCTGGGGACCAAACTCGGTTCCAGGGGTCGAACTGCGGTTGTCAGGCTCACACCAGTGGTGAGCACCTTCACCACTGAGTCGCCTCGCTGGCTCTATTTTGGTTTGGTTTGGTTTGGCTTTGAGGCAGGGCCCCACTATGAACCCTGGCTATCCTGGAACTTGCTATGTAGATCAGGCTGGCCCTAAACTCACAGAGATCCTGCCTGCTTCTGCCTCTGGAGTGTTGGGATTAAAGATATGAATCACCATGCCCAGTACTTTGGGTATTGATAGTTTATTATTGTTGTTGTTGTTGTTGTTGTTGTTTTGAGACAGGTTCTCTACATAGCCAGGTTGTTTTTTTTTTTTTTAGACAAGGTTTTACTAAGTAGCTGAGGTTGGCCTCAAACTCATGAACCTTCTGCCTCGAACTCGCAGGTGATAAGATTATAGGCCTGTGCCACCATGCCTGACAAATAATTTTTCACTTAAAAACTTTGTAATTAGATGGTGGATAGAAGCAGGAGGATCATGAGTTTAGGGTTGACTTTAGCCACATAATGAACTCGGGCTAGCCTGGGCTAGGGGAGACCTTGTCTCAAAAAAAAAAAAGCCAAGTGTGCTCCTGTAATCTCAGCACTTGGGAGGTAGAGACAGGTGATCTCTGTGAGTTCAAGGCCAGCCTGGTTTAGTCTACAGAGAGGGTTTCAGGACAGATGGGGCTATATAGTGAGACTATACAAGAGAGAGAGAGAGAGAGACAGAGAGAGACAGAAAGAGACAGAGACAGAGAGAGAAACAGAGAGAGAGAGAGAAGAAAAAAGAAAAGAAACACAAATAAATAAATGAAAATAACAATGTCCCTCATCTCTTTTCTCTCTGTTTATTTTTGGTTTTCTCATTGCTTAGCCATCTATAGAGCCTAAGGACTAGGGTTACAGGTACAGGCTGCAACACACCCAGTTCCTGCCTTGTTTGTTTGTTTGTTTGTTTTCATTTTGAGACAAGGTTTCTCTGTGTAGCTTTGGAGTCTGTCCTAGAATTCGCTCTGTAGACCAGGCTGGCCTCAAACTCACAGAGATCCGCCTGCTTCTGCCTCCCCGAGTGCTGGGATTAAAGGCCTGCGCCACCACTGCCCAGCCAGTTCCTGGCTTTTTATTGTTGCTACTGAGATCTTAACAGTTCTGTCCACAGGTCTAGGGCAGAGCTCAGGCCCTGCATGTGGCTCACATTGTCTCCATTGCTACCCTGCACTCCACTAAGGTATTGTGCTGGGTGATATTGCCAACGACAGGACCTACGATCTCTGAAGGGGCAAACCTCTGGCGTGCTGTGAGGGATTACCTAGACAAGGTCGAGGTGGGAAGACCCATCCTAAACAGGGAGTGGCACCATTCCATCCTCTGGGGACAGCATAAAAGGAAAAGGTGAGCCGAGCACCAGCATTGTCTCTCTGCCTCCTCACTGTGGGTGCCACGTGACCTCACACTCCTGCCACCGTGCCTCCTTCACTGTGATGAGTAGCAACGCCCCAACTACGAGCCAAAATAGACCCTCCCCTCGTCGGCCCTGTCTTTGCCAGGCATCATCAATCAGAGCAGGGGAAAGGTAACTGACAGGGCTGTGCTGGCTGTCACTGTTAATTTTCTAGAACGTGAGCCCCTGAGGGCTCTTCTCGGCTTTGCTTGCAGACTCCCAGAGCCTAGCAGAGAGCCTGGGCACATAGCATAGAACATCCAACAGCAGACACTAGCAGATGCGCAATGGATGCTTGTTAAATAAATCTCATCACAACTAACCATGCTTTGTGGGTTTGTGGGGTGTGTGTGTGTGTGTGTGTTGAGGTCAAATCCAATATTCCATGGTTGGAATGTTTGGAAACTACCCCCAGTGCAGCATCAAGAGCATCATGTCCTTATCTCAAGGATGGGTAGTTGTCTAGAGGAAATTTGTTGGAAAAACAAGCAGGACCCTCTCTTGCCCTTCTCACTTCCTCCACGGGTGGTTTAGTAAGAAGCTTCCTTGAGTAGATGCTGTCTCCTCCCTCCACCAGTTCTCAACCTGTGGGCCGTGACCCCTCTAGGGGTCATAGATCAGATATTTATAGTTCATAGCAATTGCACCGCTACAGTTATGAAGCAGCAATGGAATAATTGTATGGTTCGGGCCACCACGGCACGAGGAGCTGTGCTGAAGGGCCGCAGCGCTAGGAAGTCGAGAACGCTGCTGAGAATCATGGTCGTACTGCTTTCTGGTTCTTGTCAATTTCCCGCGCCCATCTATTATTGGAGCCGTGGATACAGATGAAGACGTGAGCTTGGCTTGGCTCTGCCACACACTTCAGTCTTGTACCGGGGTCTCAGAACAACTCTGGATTCTGTTTTAGTTCCATTCCGCAGAAGAGGAAAGAGGCACCGTGTGGTTCAGCGTCCCTCGGAGCTGCGGAGCTGCGATAGGCCGGCAACTCCCTTCCTCCAGGGTCGGGCAGAAGTCCCGTGTCCATGCTAATGGCCAGGACAGCACAGAGTTCCTTCATGGCTTCATGCTTTTACAGCTGACAGATGCCTACTTGGTGGCTGGAGCAGGAATCTGAGAGGACACGACACGTCCTCAAGCGTAAGCAGGAAGCAGCAAAGGCCTCCAGTGACGTATTTCCTCCAGCAAGACCAAGCCTCCTAAACTACCCCGAATTACTTTGTCAGCCGGAACCAAGTGTTCCAAAGCCTAAAAGGGGCTTTTCTCATTCTCAGTCAAACCACCACTCAGGGTCTGTAACTCCTGGCTGGCGCCCTGGTTGGCCTTGAACTGTGGTAAGCCTCCTACCCCAGGCTAGGATTCCGTCCTGAACTACCAGACCCCATCTTGAAACACACCTCACCAAATTTCTCAGGCACTCAGGGTGTGGTGGTGCTCTTTAAGCCTGCCAGAGGCAGAGGCTGGAGGATCTCTGCGAGTTCAAAGTCTATCTGGTCTACAGAGGGAGTTTCAGGACAGCCAGGCTACACACCCAGACACTGCCTCTGAAAATAAGAATAAAATATAAAATTCTCAGGAGTGGCTGTGAACTCTCTCAGTCCTCTCGAGTGGTGGGCTTACAGGCATGCACCACTACACTTGGCTTAATTTTTAAAAGATTTCTTGCTGGGAAGTGGTGGTGCATGCTTTTAGTCCCAGCACTTATGGGGCAGAAGCGAGTTTGAGGCCACCCTGGTCTACAGAGGGAGTTCCAGAACAGCCAGGGCTACAAAGAAGAACCCTGTCTTGGAAACAAACACAACAGCAACAAAAGCTTTTTTTCTGTGGGGCCTGAAAGGCTAAAAGCACTGGTTTCCCTTGCAGAGGGCCAGATTCGGTTCCCAGCACCAGCATGGCAGCAGCTCCCTACTGTCTGTCGCTCCAGTCCCAGGGGAATCCAGTGACCCTTGAGGCACAAGGAACATGCATGGTACACTGACATACATGCAGGTAAGATACCTGCACATATCAAATAGATAAATAAATGTATTTATTTTTTGAAGATTTCTTTTTTATTTCTAATTACGTGTGTGTGTGTATGTTTGTGTGTGTGTGTGCGCATGTGCAGGGAGGGGTATGTGCACATGAGTACAGGTGTCCAGGTGTCTGTGGGGACCAGAGGATTTGGATATCCCTGAAGCTGGAGTTACAGGCAATCGGGAGCTGCCTGACAGGGACCCGCTTGTCCCTGCCTCCCGGGTGCTGTTTCTTCTCCATACTTGTGAAATGTTTTAACAGTGTTTGTGCGCCTGTTGGCTCAACAGGACTGCTCGAACCTTGGCATTAGATTAGAATCTACCGCCTTCATTTCTGGCTCTGTAACCAGTTTTACACACCGGTCTCTCTTTATCAAAAGAACCATAAAGCTGGTTTCAGGAAGAAGTGATATCGTGGAAAGGAATGGGAGTTGCTTCCTGGAGTAGACAGAAGGCGCGGGGCTGGTGGTTTCTTAGGCATGCAACAGGTGCCTGTGTTACCTTCTAGATCTCTCTAAGATCATTCTCCTGTGTCCCAGGGTGCATGATTTGGGAACTTGAGACCATGAGGGCCTCCATGGACAAGTAAGTGTTCAAAAAAACACGTGTGCCGGGTGGTGGTGGCACACGCCTTTAATCCCAGAATTTGGGAGGCAGTGGCAGGCGGATCTCTGTGAGTTCGAGGCCAGCCTGGTCTACAAGAGCTAGTTCCAGGACAGGCTCCAAAGCTACTGAGAAACCCTATCTTGAAAAACTGATAAATAAATAAATAAATAAATAAATAAATAAATAAATAAAATAAACCACCCATGAACACACTAGGTTTAAACACCAAGAAAGTGTCCCTTTGGCCCAGCAAGAGTCAATCTCAGGGCTGTTGCAGCTTTAACTCACCCTCCTTTGGATCTGCACCTGGCTATGAATGCAGATGACAAGAACAAAGGTCGCCCGTTCCCTGCCACCCTCGAGGCTTACACAAGACTTCCCAGCAGAATCCGGCCCCCTAAGTTCTGAGGTCGTCCACAGTGTGGTTCTTGTCTACACTCAGAGCAGACGGAGGTGAACACCTCCACTAGGAAAGCGAGCTGTGGTGTGTTTGGTCCCTGAAAAACATTTTTTATTATTGTGTGTTGTGGGGTAAGCGTGTGGAGGTCAAAGGACAACTTTGTTCTTTCCCGGGTATCCTGAAGGTGTGTTTTTAATCCAATTAGACGTAAACTGGGAGAACCGTACAACCAGGCTTTCCTTCACTCCCCTTTTCCAGCTCAGACCTGGACACAGACAAACTTAAGCCAGGAGAAACAAGGTGGGGGAGCAAGGCCTTGTCCTGCTGCGTTGGTGCAATACCCTTCTTCAGCAGCAGAGAGCGCTCGAACTCCATGCTCCAAAGCTTCCTGCCGTTCCTTAGCCTAAGAATTTCCAGTCCGATCCACCCACTTTATTCCTGGATTAGAAACGCCCGCCCCATCTCCTCCACCCCGTTCCTGTCCAATCGGCAGAGAAGCTCTTGTCTGAGCAAGCCCTTCTAGCAGCCTTGCCAAGATCTCATCTGTTTCCCGCTCTCCAGGTGCTTTTAGGAGACAATCTGATTCCCGCAAGCAAAAGCCCAAGGACGTCTATACAAGATGCCAAAGTGAGCAAAAAAAGTGAACCGCGCGCTGGCAGCGCGAGCTGGGGAGATAGCTCTGTGGGTAAAGTGTTTGCTATGCAAGTGTCGGTGCCTGAGTTCGGATCCCTCGCATGCAGGTAAACACCTGGGTGTGGCTTTGCACGTGTGTAACCACGGAGCTGGGAGGCAGAGATGGAAGGATCCCGGAGCTCACTGGTTTGTTTAGCAGGGAAGTTCAGTGAGAGACCCTGCCTCAAAATATAGTGAAGAGTGTGACAGAAGATACCCACCAACTCTGGCCTCTTCATGTGCGTGGACTATACATGGACACACACGCGCGCGCGCGCGCGCGCGCGCGACCTAGGGTTCAGGAAAAGTACTCCCGATCAGGCAAACAACTGCAGGTCCTGCAGATCCCAAGGCCACTCTGAGCCTCGGTTTCCTTGTCTGTAGCAGAAGACAGAAACTTCCATGCTGACCTGAGAGTCTGGCATCAGGATTGCCCACTGTATGAAACCACCTGCCACCATCCAATACCTACAGAAGCTGGGACGCAGGAACCAGTGTATCAGTCTCCCTGACTCACCTTCGGTCCTGCCATGTGTGAAACTTCTCCATGCCTCAGGGCCTTGACCCATCCAGCTCCGTCTACACGAGCTACCCTCCAAACGCCCCATCCCATCCTTCCCTCTGCTACAGGCAGCATGTTCATGCCCTCCCCTCCACATTCAGGTGTTGGAACCTAAATACCAATGCAGTGATGTAAGGGGGGGGGCTAGAGGGAGATTTAGTAGCCTTACCAAAAAAACAAAACAAAACAAAAACAAACAAACAAAAAAACAGCCCAAGGGAGCTTGTTTGCTCCTCCGGTCCTGTGAAGAAGGCGCCATCCAGACCGGAGGGAGGGCTCCTCCATTAGAGGACCAGTGATTTCATGGACACCACTCCAGCTCCAGTCCAAGTTAACTCAGAAAACGACAATAAATTCAGTGTCAGCAGGTGTTCCGTCTAGCTGTACCGCAGAAAACACAAAGTCATATTCAGAATACAGGCTAGTTCCTTTCAGAAGTAGCACCAAGGGCCCCACAGTGTCACCATTACCCTTTTACCCTACTATCTTCTACAAGGGGTGACCGGGCTCGAGATCCCACGAGACCTGTGGGGCTGCCACCTGCCAAAGGTCTGAGTTCACCCCTCATTTGCATTTTCTTCCACTCTGCTTAATATATGTAGTAAGTCAGGTGCAATGATAGGTAGGTAGATAGGCAGACAGACAGACCGACAGACAGACAGACAGGTAGATATAGATAGAGATACAGATATAGATAGATGGATAGATAGATAGGCAGACAGATAGATAGGTGTCTATAATCCCAGCTACTCAGGAGACTGAGGCAGGGGGATTGCAAGTTGGAGGCAAAAGTCAGAGCAATTTCCAAGGCAGCCTGGGGCTGTGTAAGAGAGACTTTATCTCAAAAAGTAGGGGAACAAGATAGAAGGGGAGGGCGTAGCAACTGAAAAGAAGTTCTTGTGGATAGTGGGAGAATTTTAGTCTGAATCAGAATTCTCAGTCTTCAGGCTAAGTGTACCTAAATTGGTAGAGTGTCTGCTTGGGATGCACAGAGCCCAGGATTTGATCCTCAGAGGGTTATAAACCAGGCAATGTATACATGCAAGCAAACCCAGCACTCAGGCGTGGAGACAGGAGGATCACCATTTACTGAGGGTCACCTCTGGGACTGGGATCCATAAGACCCTGTTTCTAAAACCGAAAGAATTCTCAATGTGACAGTCAGCCGGCTATGTGCTTAGGCGTAAAATTATTGGCTTTTTCTTTCTTTTTTCTTTTCTTTTTTTCTTTCTTTCTTTCTTTCTTTCTTTCTTTCTTTCCTTCCTTCCTTCCTTCCTTCTTTCTTTCTTTCTTTCTTTCTTTCTTTCTTTCTTTTTTGTGAGGCAAGGCCTTGCTCTGTGGCCCTAGCAATCCTCCTGCCTCAGCCTCCCCAGGATTTTGATCTAACCCTGCATTCTCTCACATCCCATAGTCAGTTGGTCTTGAATTCAACAAGAGTTTTCTCGGAGGGGCTGGAGAGATGGCTCAGAGGTTAAGAGCATTGCCTGCTCTTCCAAAGGTCCTGAGTTCAATTCCCAGCAACCACATGGTGGCTCACAACCATCTGTAATGGGGTCTGGTGCCCTCTTCTGGCCTGTAGGCATACACACAGAGAGAATATTGTATACATAATAAATAAATAAATATTAAAAAAAAAGAGTTTTCTCGGAATCATAAACAGAGAACATCCCCAGCATGAGGTGCGTCCTTCCTCCTGTCCCTACGGTAAGGACCAAGGGCACTTACAGAAGAAACGGCTGATTTGGGGCTTGAGGTTCCAGAGTCAATGGTGGCAGAGTGCAGGCAGCAGGCAGCTTGCAGTGCAGGCAGCAGCAAGAGCACACATCTTGAACCCAAGGCAGGAGGCAGAGAGCGCTAACTGGGAAACCTCAAAGTCCGCCCCCAGTGCCATCAACTGGGGATCATGCATTCAAAGCCCCCAGTTTTATGGGGCCATCTCTTCCAAAGCAGAGCATCAAGTCAGCTTTATGGAGAGTCAGTGTCTCCTGTGGTCACAAAGAGGCTGCACCACACACAGAGGCCACCTCCAAAGAGCAAGCACCTGCTGCCTGTCACGGTCGAGAGGCCTGACTCTGAGCCAGTCACTGGCAGGAGGATGGTTGACAGGTTCCTATCCTCAGGTTACATCAGCCCCACCTCCTGGAGCTTGTTAAACACACAAATCCTGCAACCTCAATTTAAGCCACCCAGGAGGTGGCCCCACAGAATTCTGAAGGTGTGCTCCTTTGGGAAACCCCCAAACTTTCAGAGGCCTATTGCCTCCTTGGTTTGCTTTTTGTTTTTTATTTTTTAATAGTTTATTTAGGGTACTGGTTGGGATAGGGTTGCATATAGAAGTCAGAGACCAATCTGTGAGAACAGGTTCTCACAGTCCACCATGTGGATCCTGGACATCAAACTCGGGTCCTCTTGCTTGACAGCAAGCACCTTTATCCCCAAAGACATCTCTCCAGCCCTTGCTTCGTCTTGTTTGTCTTTGTGTTTTGTTTTGCTTGAGGCAGAGTCTCAGTATGTAGCCCAGGCTGTCCAAGCAACTTGTGATAGCCCCTATGTCTAACTCCCAAGTGTTGGAATGACAGGTTTTGTGCTACTATACCAGGTGATGACTGGTGTCATTAGATTCCATTTGAGTACTAAGGAAATGGGTTCAGAGAAGCCACGGCTGCCTGGCTACGCGGGTAGGGAAGCCACGGCTACCTGGTTATGCGGGCAGGGCTGGCTTGCATTCTCATGTGACCTACCAATGGTGTGCCAGCGGGAACATGGCTGCAATGGGAGTTATTTCCTCAAGAAAACTTAAAAGCAACTAAAAATTAGGCCAGCAAGATGGCTCAGAGGATAAAGGTGCTTGCTGCCGAGCCCAGTGACCTAGATTTGATCCCTAGGACCCACGTGGTGGAAGGAGAAACGTTTGTGTATGCAAGAGCTTCTCCGCCCCCGTGTGACGCTAAATAGAGGTAAAAAAGGAATTTTTAAAAAGACAAGTGAAAACCACTTTTGTATCCATTATTGTCATGCCCCGGAGCTGCTGGCAGTGAGAACATTCTCTGTCTGGTGATGGCAGTGATGCCAAGTTTTTTGTTTGGTTGTTTGGTGGGTTGTTCTGATCTTGGGTTTTTCATTGTTATTTTGTTTTGTTTTTGCTTTTTGAGACAGGGTTTCTCTGTGTGGCCCTGGCTGTCCTGGAACTCACGCTCTGTAGACCAGGATGGCCTCGAGCTCATTATACAGCTTTTTTTTCCATTTTTTTTTAGAAACAATTTTTATTTTATTATATATATATGAGTGATCTGCCTACATGTATGTCAGGGCATTATATGTTTGCAGTACCCTCCAGGGGCAGAAGAGGACACTGCATCCCCTGGAACTGATGTTACCGACAGTCATGGGCGGTGGGAATTGAACCTAGGTCCTCTGGAAGAGCAGCCTTAAGTAGGGAGCCACTGCAGCTCTCTTTGTTTTGATTTTTTTTTTTTTTTTGAGACCGGATCTCCTGTGGCTGATGATGACCTTGAATGTCTGACCTAGGCAACTTGCCTAGGAGTTAGTATCACAGGCATCTGCCACTGTATTCAGTGGGTGCATGACATTGAACCCAAGCAACCTGTGCATGCTGCAGTCCTGACCTCTTATTCATTTTATTTTCCTTTCTCTGAGATAGGATCTCACAATCCCCAACATTGCTTAAATTGGCCTCAAACTCAGGGCAATTCTGCTCAGGCTCCGGAGGGCAAGGAAAAGCTACACTCCTGGCTAAGATTAGCTCCCTGTTGAGAAACACTTGTCTTATCTGGTCACATGTGCAGTGTGTTTCTGTGTGCGCAAGTGTGCAGGTGCCTAAGGGTATCAGAAAAGGGCATCATGTCACCTGAAGCTGGACTCAGGTAGTTTGGGCACCAGGTAACTGGGAACTGCACACCGGCAAGCCCCCTTAATTGCTGAGCCGTCCCTCTAGCCCCTAAACCCAGTCCTTTTTTTTTTTTTTTGAGATGACCATATTGCTGGGATTTATTGCTAATAGATTCCTTGATATATATAGAAGACATTACTTATAGCAGGATTCCTCGTTGTTTGGTTCTTTTTTAAAAAAAAAATTATTTATTTATTATGTGTACAATATTCTGCCTGTGTGTATGCCTGCAGGCCAGAAGAGGGCTCCAGACCCCTTTACAGATGGTTTGAACCACCATGTGGTTGCTGGGAATTGAACTCAGAACCTTTGGAAGAACAGGCAATGTTCTTAACCTCTGAGCCACCTCTCCAGCCCCAACCCAATCCTTTTTGATCATCCCATTCTGCTTTGCCATTTAGTCTGCACTGAAGCTGGCGGAAGGAATCCATTCTCAGACTGTGCCTCTGTACCCGGGGGACTCAATTATGAACAATTGTCCAAGGCAGGTTTGTAATATCACAAAATTGCTGGGCACAGTGTAGCCGTCAGGTCCCCATGTAGAGATGCCTGTATTTAAACTATAGATTTCTCTTTAACTGATAGTTAAGGTGCTATTTCCTACTCCTGAATCTGTGGTCCTAGACCTGTGAATTCAACCGATCTCAGGTCAAGAATTACTGTTTTAAATACAGCATCTGTATTATGTGCAGTTAACTGATAGTTAAGGACCACCCGTGAGTCTGTGGTCCTGTGTCTGTGAATTCAAACAATCACAGGCTGAGAATTACTGTTTTAAATATAGCATGTGTATTATGTGCAGAATTCTCCTGCCATTATACTGTAAGCAATATGGCAGAAGCACTGCTTAGACTGTATGTTCACTGACTGGAAGTGTGTAGGGAGCCAGGCCTGATGGCACCTTTAATGCCAGCTCTTTGGAGAGCTGAGGCAAGAGGAAGATGACAGGTCTGCCTAGGCCGTGGAGTGGGCTCAAAGCCAGCTTGAACAACAACCAAAGGCTGGTTTGTTTTAAGCTGGTGGTGTACCTCAGTGGTACACTGCCTGCCTAGCATTCATTAAGGCGCTAGGTTAAACCTGAGTAAGAAAGGGGATGGGGTCAGGAAGAGAGGGGAAGGGAGGGAGGAAATACAGGATGTGGACGTCTTCTGTGGGAGTCAGATCAGTCTCTCAGGTTGGTACCTGTGCTGTGACCCGAATCCAGCCCCCAAAGACCCACAAGGATGACAGTTGAGTGGCCAAGGACGAAGACAAGAACTTCACCTATTTTGGATCCACCTCTCTCCATGACCATTCGGGGTTTTCTTTTGTGTTTAAATGTAAAGCAGGGGGCTGGAGAGATGGCTCCGTGATTGAAACCACTTGCCGCTCTTGCAGAGGACCTGGGTCAGTTCACACACACACACACACACACACACACACACACACACATACACACACACACACACACACACACACACACACACACACACACAGAGCTCCAGCTCCAGAACGTCACAGCTGTGTCCTCCCCACCCCCCTGCACCCGGGTGCACACACGCATAATTAAAAATAGTAAACATTTAAAATGTAAAGCAGTGACATTGAGACCAGAAAGGTCTAACAAAGTTGATTTTTATTTTTTAGGTTGTTGTAATTTATACCTGTTTGAGACAGCATCTTACTGTGTAGCCCATGCAGGCCTGGAACTCTATGGAGTTCAGGTTGGCCTTGAACTCAGGATCAACTCTTTGGTGCTTCACATCTGGTCAGTATAATACTTTCATCTAGTAAAGTTCAGGAACGAACTAGCTTGTTGTTTGCTATTTAGTTAGTTAGTTAATTTTTTTAGAGACAGGGTTTCTCTGTGTATCCCTGGCTCTTCTGAACTCATACTGTAGACCAGGCTGACCTTGAACTCACAGAGTTCTACCTGCCTTCACCTCTAGAGTTTCGGAATTAAAGGTTGCACCACCACCCAACAGCTTGCTGAACTTATGTTTTACTTTTTATTTTTTATCTTGTTTTATTTTGGGTTTTCTAGACAGGGTTTCTTTGTGTAGTTGTGGAGACTATACTGGAACTCACTCTGTAGATCAGGCTGGCTTTGAACTCACAAAGATCTGCCTGCCTCTGCCTCCTGAGTACTGGGATTAAAGGCGTGCGCCACAACTGCCCCAGCTTGCTGAATTTCAATGAGAACTTTAAAATGGAAACATTCCTCTTTGCTAATTAGGAGTTGTTCTTCTTCTTCCTATTATTATTGTTGTTGTTGCTTTTTCTGAGACAGGTTTCTCTGTGTAGCCTTGTCTGTCTTAAAACCCTTTATGTAGGCCAGGCTGGCCTGAACTCACAGAGATCTGCCTGTCATTGCCTCCTGAGTGCTGGGAATTGTTTTTAAATGAAAGAAAGAATTAATCTTCCTGCAGCCTTGGTGGAACTCTGAAACACAGCTTGCTACAATACTGAGAGGAGGTGAGAGTGATCAGCCTCCTGGCGGGACACCCACTCTCTAGACCCTCCATAGTGGGGCAAAACCCTGGGCCCCTCTCCCACCTGCCTCAAATTATCTAGTCAGCCAGCAGGAGAGTTTCCTGCGGGTAGGCTGCCCAATGCCCACCCCCATCCACCGGACCCCAAGAGTTACAAGTACCATCTCACCCCCAAACTCGCCATTTCAGTGGAACTCTGAAATGTAGTTGGCTACAATACAGAGAGGACCAGGAGGGGAGTGACCAGGCACCTGGCAGGACACCCCACTCTCTAGGCCCTCCATAGTGGGGCAGAACTCCGGGCCCCTCTCCCACCTGCCTCAGCTTCTCTAGTCAGGCAGCGGGAGAATTTCCTGCAGAGAGGACCAAGAGAGGAACTCTAATGCACAAGCTTTGACTGCACAGAGGGGACCAAGAGAGCGAACCAGGCGAGCAGACCGAGAGAGCAGGCTAAGACAGACCTCAGTGGCTCCCTGAGTCACAGACATTGACAGTACAGAGTAGGCCACGAACAGTTCCCAAACACTCAGACAGCCACTGCAAGGACTGGACCAAGACAAAAAGACACTGCCAGCATCGACTGAGGGAAGAAATGGGTAGGCACCAATGCAAGAATTCACCCATCCAACAGCCTAAAAACCAACACGGTAACACCAGAACCCAGTGGTCACACAACAGGAAGACTTGATCGTTCTAACCCAGAAGAAGCAGAAGAAAATGACTTTAAATGTAACTGTATGAAGATGATGGAGACTTTAAAGAGGAGATGAAAGACTCCCTTAAAGAAATGGAGGAAAAAACAAACAAAAAATTGGAAGAAATTAATAAATCTCTCAAAGAAACCCAAGGAAACAAGCAATCAAACAGGTGCAAACAGTTCAAGACTTGAAGACTGAACTAGAGGCAATAAAGAAAACACAAACCAAGGGAATTCTGGATATGGAAAATCTGGGTAAACAAACAGGAACTACAGAGGTAAGTATAACCAACAGAATAATAGAGATGGAAGAGAGAATCTCAGGTCTTGAAGATACTATAGAGGAAATTGATTCATTGGTCAAAAAAAAACATTAAATCCAACAAATTCTTAACACAAAACATCCAGGAAATATGGAACGCCATGAAAAGACCAAATCTAAGAATAATAGGGGTGGAAGAAGGAGAACTCCAGCTCAAAGGCTCAGAAAATATAATCAACAAAATCATTGAAGAAAACTTTTCCAACCTAAAGAAGGATATCCCTATGAAGGTACAAGAAGCTTACAGAACACCAAATAGGCTGGATCAAAAAAAAATTTCCTTACCATAAAAATCAAAATGCAAAACATACAAAATAGAGAAAGAATACTAAGAGCTGCAAAAGAAAAAGGTCAAGTAACATAAAAGTAGACCTATCACAATTACACCCAATTTCTCAATGGAAACCATGAAAGCCAGAAGGTCCCGGGCGGATGTGCTGCTGACACTAAGAGACCACGGATGCAAGCTCAGACTACTATACCCAGCAAAGCTTTCAATCACCATCGATGGAGAAAACAAGATATTCCATGACAAAACCAGATTTAAACAATGAATAACCACAAACCCAGCCCTACAGAAAGTACTACAAGGAAAACCCCAACCCAAGGAAGCTAGCTGCAGCCACAAAAACACAGGCAACAGATAACCTCCCACCAGCAAAACAGAAAGAAAAGAAACACAGAAACTACTGAAAAATAACAGCAATTAACAACCACTGGTCATGAGTATCTCTTAATATCAATGGACTCAATTCACCTATAAAAAGACACAGGCTAAGAGAATGGATACAAAACCAAGATCCAGCCTTCTGCAGTATACAAGAAATACACCTCAACCTCAAAGACAGACATTACCTTAGAGTAAAGGGTTGGGTAAAGGTTTTCCAATCGAATGGACCTAAGAAACGAGTGGGTGTGGCTATCCTAATAAATAGGATTTCAAACTAAAATCAATCAAAAGAGATAGAGAAGGACACTTTATACTCATAACAGGAACAATTCATCAAGATGAAGTCTCAATACTGAACCTCTATGCCCCAAATACAAGAGCACCCACATATGTAAAAGAAACATTAGCTGGGCAGTGTCTTTAATCCCAGCACTTGGGAGGCAGAGGCAGGCAGATCTCTGTGAGTTCGAGGCCAGCCTGGTCTACAAGAGCTAGTTCCAGGACAGGCTCCAAAGCTACAGAGAAATCCTGTCTCAAAAAACCAAAAAGAAAGAAAAAATAAAAAAAGAAACATTACTAAAGCTTAAATCGCACATCAAACCCCACACACTAATAGTAGGAGACTTCAACACTCAACGCTCCACTCTTGCCAATGGACAGGTCAACCAGACAAAAACCTAACAGAGAAATAAGAGAACTATTAGACATCATGATACAAATGGACTTGACAGACATCTATAGAACATTTCATCCAAACACAAAAGAATATACCTTCTTTCAGCACCTCATGGAACCCTTACTATAAAATTGACCACTTACTTGGTAACAAAGCAAACCTCAACAGATACAAAAAAATTGGGAGTAACTCCTGTGTCTTATTGGATCACCATGGATTAAAGTTAGAATTTAACAACAACACTAATTGCAGAAAGCCTACAAACTCATGGAAATTGAACAGTGAACTATTGAACCACCGCTGGATCAAGGAAGAAATAAAGAAAGAAATTAAAGACTTCCTAGAATTAAATGAAAATAAAGGCACAATGTACCCAGACCTGTGGGACACTATGAAAGCAGTGCTAAGAGGAAAGTTCATAGCACTAAATGCCTACATAAAGAAAGTGGAGAAACCTCTCACTAGTGACTTAACAGCACACCTGAAAGCTCTAGAACAAAAAGAAGCAGACTCACCCAGAATGAGTAGAACACAGAAAATAATCAAATTGAGAGCTGAAATCAATAAAATAGAAACAAAGAAAACAATACAAAGAATCAATGAGACAAAGAGCTGGTTCTTTGAAAAAAAATCAACAAAATAGAGAAACTCTTTTCCAAACTAATCAAAAGGCAGAGAGAGAACATCCAAAGTAACAAAATCAGAAATGAAAAGGGGGACATAACAACAGACACTGAGGAAATCAGAGAATCATTAGGTCATACTACAAAAACCTGTACTCCACAAAACTGGAAAATATAAAAGAAATGGACAATTTTCTGGATAGATATCAATACCAAAATTAAATAAAGATCAGGTGAACAATTTAAATAGACCTATAAACTGCAAGGAAATAGAAGCTGTCATCAAAAACCTCCCAACTTAAAGAAGTCCAGGGCCGGATGATTTTAGTGCAGAATTCTAGCAGAACTTCCAAGAAGAGCTAATACCTATACTCCTCAAAGTGTTTCACATAATAGAAACAGAAGGATCATTGTCAAACTCTTTTTATGAGGCTACAGTTTCCCTGATACTGAAACCACACAAAGACTCAATCAAGAAAGAGAATTACAGACCAATCTCACTCATGAACATAGATGCAAAAATACTCAATAAAATCTGGCAAACCGAATCCAAGAACACATAAAATCATCCACCAGGATCAAGTTGGCTTCATCCCACAGATGCAGAGATGGTTTAACATATAAAAATCTATCAATGTGGGCTGGAGAGATGGCTCAGAGGGTTAAGAGCACTGACTGCTCTTCCAGAGGCCCTGAGTTCAATTCCCAGCAACCACATGGTGGTTCACATCCATCTGTAATGAGATCTGGTGCCTTCTTCTGGCCTGAAGGCATACATGGGGGAAAAAACCCTGTATACACAATTAATAAATAAGTCTTTTTAAAAAGCTATTAATGCCCGCGTTGGAGCACGGAACTGAGCCCCCCAAGATCCAAATGGAAGGAAGAAAATGACGAAGGACTGCGAGGGATACTATCACCCACTGATACAAGGGGTCGGATCTAATGAGAGTTTACCAAGGCCAGATGGACCGTGACTGAACGAGCATGTGATCCAACCAGATTCTCTGAATGTGGCCGGATTTTCTGAATGTGGCTGGCCTGCAGTCTTACTGAGAAGCCATTGACAATGACACTGGGACTGGTTTCCTCTGCATATACTGGATTTTTGGGATCCAGTCTGTTTGGATGCTCACCTTCCTGGACCTGGAGGGAGGGGGGAGGAACTTGGACTTCCCACAGGGCAGGAGACCCTGACTGCCCTTGGGGACAAAGAGGGAGGAGAAGAGGGAGGGGGGGAGTGGGAGGGCGTTGGGAGGAGGGGCGTAAATGGAAACTCTTTATAATTTAATAAAATTACTTTCAAAAAAAATAAATAAAAAAAATAAAAAGCTATTAATGTAATCCATAATATAAATAAACTGAAAAAAACATATGCTCATCTCATTAGATGCTGAAAAAAACATTTGACAAACTCCAATATCCCTTCATGATAAAAGTCTTAGAGAGATAAGCGATACAAGGAACATATCTAGACATAATAAAAGCAATATACAAGAAGCCAACAGTCAACATCAAATTAAATGGAGAGAAACTCAAAGCAATTCCACTAAAATCCACTCTCTCCATATCTCTTCAACATAGTTCTTGAACTTCTGGCTATAGCAATAAGACAACAAAAGGAGATCAAGGGGATTCAAATTGGAAAGAAAGAAGTCAAACTTTCATTATTTGCAGATGATATGAAGTGACCCCAAAAACTCTACCAGGGAACTTCTACAGCTGATAAATACCTTCAGTAACGTGGCAAGATACAAGATCAACTAAAAAAAAAAATCAGTGACCCTCCTATATACAAATGATAAAGAAGCTGAGAGGGAAATCAGAGAAACATCACCTTTCATGATAGCCACAAATAACATAAAATATCTTTGGGTAACATTAACCAAAGAAGTGAAAGACAAATTTGGCAGGAACTTTAAGTCTCTGAAGAAAGAAATTAAAGAAGATACCAGAAAATGGAAAGATCTCCCGTGTTCTTGGACAGACAGGATCAACATAATAAAAGTAGCAATCCTACCAAAAGCAATCTATAGATTCATTGCAATCACATCAAAATCCCAACACAATTCTTCACAGACCTTGAAAGAACAATAATCAACTTCATATGGAAAAACAAAAAAACCCAGAATAGCCAAAGCAATCCTGTACCATAAAGGAACTTCCAAAGGCATCACTGTCCCTACCATCAAACTCTATTACACAGCTACAGTAATAAAAACAGCTTGGTACTGGCATAAAAACAGAGAGGTTGACCAATAGAATAGAATAAAAGACCTGGATATTAATCCACATACCTATACCTGATTTTTGACAAAAAAACTAAAATTATACAATTGAAAAAAGAAAGCATCTTCAACAAATGGTACTGGCATAACTGGATGTCAACATGTACAAGAATGAAAATAGATCCATATCTATCCCTATGCACAAAACTCAAGTTCAAATGGATTAAAGACCTCAATATAAATCCGACCACACTGAACCTGATAGAAGAAAAAGTGGGAAGTAGCCTACAATGCTTGTTAACAGGAGACCAATTCCTAAATATAACCCCCATAGCACAGACACTGAGAGCAACAATAAATAAATGGGACCTCCTGAAATTGAGAAGCTTCTGTAAAACAAAGGACACAGTCAATAAGACAAATAGGCAGCCTACTGAATGGGAAACCATCTTCACCAACCCCACATCAGACAAAGGACTGATCTCAAAAATATATAAAGAACTCAAGAAATTGGACATCAAAATTCTAAATAATCCAATTAAAAAATGGGGTATAGAACTAAACAGAGAATTTTCAACAAAAGAATCTTAAATGGCCAAAAGACACTTAAGGAAGTGCTCAACATCCTTAACCATCAAATGGAAATCAAAACGACTCTGAGATACCATCTTACACCTGTCAGAATGGCTAAAATCAAAAACACCAATGATAGCTTATGCTGGAGAGGATGTAGAGTAAGGGGAGCACTCATCCATTGCTGGTGTGAATGCAAACTGTACAACCACTTTGGAAATCAGTATGGCGGTTTCTCAGAAAATTGGGAATCAACCTACCTCAGGATCCAGCAATACCACTCTTGGGCATATACCCAAAGATGCTCAATCATACTACAAAGACATTCGTTCAACTATTTTCATAGCAGCATTATTTGTAATATCCAGAATGGATAAAGAAAATGTGGAACATTTACACATTAGAGTACTACTGAGAGGTAAAAACCAATGACATCTTAAAATTTGCATACAAATTGATGGAATTAGAAAACACTACCCTGACTGAGGTAACCTAGACCCAAAAAGATAAATATGGTATGTACTCGTTTATAAGTGGATACTAGCTTTAAACAAAGGATAATGAGCCTATAGTTCAAGATCCTAGAGAAGCTAAGTAACAAGATGATCCCTAAGAAAAACATATATAGATCCACCTGGAAAGTTGAAATAGACAAGATCACCTGACAAAATTGGGAACATAGGGGTGAGGGGAGAAGGGAGGGTGAAAGGGGAAGAGGAGGGAAGAAGGAGAGGGGTGAGGAGAACTTGAGGAAACAGAATAGTCGAGATAGAGGAAGGACAGAGATGAGAGCAAAGAAAGAGATATCTTGAATGAGGGAGCCATTATGGGACTAGCAAAAAACCTGGCTCTAGAGAAATTCCCAGAAGCCCACAATGACCCCAGCTAAGACCCTAAGCAATAGAGGAGAGGGGACTCGAACTAGACTTGCCCTGTAGTCAGACTGATGAATATCTTAAACACCACCATAGAATCTTCATCCAGTAACTGACGGAGATGGACACAGAGACCTGCATTGGAGCGCTGGACTGCACTCCCAAAGTCCAGCTGAAGAGTGGGAGGAGTGAGACCTCCTTTGCTCATAATCTCTACCTGAGTCTACCTGAGCTAATGGGAGCTCACCAACACCAGCTGGACTGGGGAGGAACAAGCATAGAACCAAATTAGTCCCTCTGATTGTGGTTGACAGTTGCTTGGCTGGGGCAGACTGAGGAGCCACTGGCAGTGGCACCAGGATTTATCCCTACTGTATGTACTGGCTTTTTGGGAACACACTCTCTTTGGATGATACCTTGCTCAGCCTAGATATAGTAGGGAGGGCCTTGGACCTTTCCCAAAGCAATTACCTTACCCTCCCTGAGAAGTGGATGAAGGTTGTGTAGGGGTTGGGTGGAGGGAACAGGAGGAGGGAAAGGGGTGGGAACTTGGATTGGTATGTATAATGAAAAAAGATAGTTTGCTTTCTTTTTTAAAAAAGTAAAAAGAAAAAGTTAAATAAATAACGTAAAAAAGAAAGAAAGAATCAAGAAAATAGAGAACATTAATGATCATGCCACATGTAATTTGCAAAACATCTTTATCTGCTCACAGGTTACAGGTGTATCTAACTCGAGGCCTTGGAGCTGCATGCACCTTGGATAGCTATGAGTCAAGCCCAACTTACTTAAAATATTAGGAGAAGCGTGTGTGTGTGTGTGTGTGTGTGTATGTGTGTGTGTGTCTGTGTGTCCGTTTTGTGTAACTCAGTTACACAGTTCTTCAGCTTGAACTTGGCAGCTGACAGCATCTTCAGCAGTGTTAAGAGGCTGACTGTGCCCTAGAAGATGACACTCAGCCGGTAGACTGCTTGTCTGCCACGAGCAAAGTCTCAGGATTGCATTGAAGACAACAAAAGAACAGGTGTGGTGGTTCATGCCTGTGACCCCAGTGCTTGGGTAGTGGAGGCTGGAAGACCACAAGTTCATAGTCATTGTTGGCTACAAGTTCAAGGTCAGTCTGGGTTACGTGAGACCTTGTCTCCAAAAGAATTAAAATTTGAAATCAAGGGGGCTGGAGAGATGGCTCAGTGGTTAAGAGCATTGCCTGCTCTTCCAAAGGTCCTGAGTTCAATTCCCAGCAACCACATGGTGCTCACAACCATCTATAATGAGATCTGGTGCCCTCTTCTGGCCTTCAGGCACACACACAGACAGAATTATGTATACATAATAAATAAATAAATATTTTAAAAAAATATTTGAAATCAAACAAACAAATATAAATGAGCCCCAAGTCAAAAGGAGTCCATAGACACCCGGAGGCCATTTTCTCACCTGCGATTTGATGTCCATCTTCCTAACTCAGTGACTCAACTCCCGTGTTCATGCAAATGCTATCACATTTCAGATCACTTAACACCCTCTGGAGGGTCTAGAGCCTGGTGGGGACCTTCAAAGATGGGAGTGAGAGGCCAAGCCCAGGTCTGAAAACAAGTCAGATCAGCATTCAGGCTGGGATGGGACCGCGCTACTCAGCAGCCGACTCTCTTGGAGTTCATTTCCTCATTGCTCCTATTTTGTAAGTATCTTTATAAGCTCTTGGGGTTGATATGAGGATTAGTTGAGAGAAGGCGTGTCACTTAGGTGTGATTGTTTGTGGCCTTCCCTTCCCCACCTTCTGAGGGGACAGTGTTCTTGCTGACTCTTCTCCATCCTGGCCTTCACCAATGGCAATGGGTGACACCCAGGCACAAAGAGTTGAGTTACAAACCTGAGCATCTGGCCTCCTTCAGGGAGGCCACTGTGGGAGGGAGGGTAGAATTTGGTTCTGTTTTGTTTGTTTGTTTACTTCTGTCTTTGGAGAAATGTCCTCACAGTCTGGCTTCGTGCTAAAACAACCTTCTTGCCTCAGCCTTTGGAGTGCTGGGATTCCAGACGGCTGCATGCTACCACGCCTCACCAAAGTATTTTAAAGAACTCTCACTTGGGCACTCAGTTGGGGAGTGCTCGTCCAGCATACATGAAGCCCTGGCTTCTATCCTCAGCACCACATAGATCTGGATATGGTGACGCTGACCTGCGACCCTAGCTCTTGGAGGGTTGAAGTGGGAGGATTTGGGGTTTGAGCCAGTTTAGGATGCATGAGAAGACCCTGTCTCCAAAACAACTTAAATATATAGCAGTCATGTGATCTGAATATTCCATTTGTGGGGATGCCCTGACTAGAGATGAGGGAACACACAGAGGCTCACAGCAGCTAAAAATAGAAACAACTTACATGGATGAAAAATAGGTCATCAAGAAGGGACATATATCTAATTAACTGTGGAGGCCCAAATGTGAGCCTATTTCCACATTGACCAAAGGTCAGAGTTGGAATTTACCTCTATTCCTTCAAGGTAGATTGTGTTTCTACTGCAAACAAAGGTCCCACCTAGAGGTGGACCTCTCAGAGAGTTCTGCTCCCAAGGTTATTGTCAACAGGTGTGGCTAGTAGCCAGACCTTGTACTCCAGGAATAGAGAAGTAGATATGTTTCTACCTCAAACAAAAGTCTAAGGATCTGACTAAGGTTCCAGTCCTTTAGGGAGATAACTTTGGAGTCCACCCAGGGAGGGGTTTGCCTACAGAATGTTTTAGTCTAGGGTGTGAACATGACTTGTTTTATCCTAACAACAGAATGTTTAACTATGGCCGTAGCCCATGACCTTTGATTGGTCTGGTCATTTCCTTGTATGTTAATGCAGTTTTTGTCTTACTCCTACCTTTGGGATCAGGGGTATTTTAAGCAGTTGGATATTAAATGCAGGTGAGTTTCAGTATTCATTGGAACTCCCTCCTGATACTATTCTGTTTTTCTGTCTTATTATTTTTGAGACTTTGTAGTCTTTTTACTCTATTTCTAAATTCCAATGCCCCCACCCTGGCTAGTGGTATTTTTGTCAAGGCTGGTCTCCAACAATTAACAGGCCACTTACATAGCACATGTTCAGTGCTTACATACATGCACACATGCATACTCATACACTCTCGCTCTTAGACTCAATGTCATATACACTCACACATGCTCTCACACTTTCACACATGCATTCATACACACACACACTCAGACACACACAGTTGACTTATTGATACAATGGAATGCCACTTGCCAACAAAAAGAATGAATTATTTATTGAGAAGAGTATGTTACTATCACAATGGCAGGGATGAATCTCAGTCACTCAGTCATGCTGCTGAAAGGGGAAAACATAAAGGGCTGGAGGGCTGGCTCAGCCCTCAGAAGCCATACTGCTCTTGCAGAGGGCCAGAGTTTGGTTCCCAGCACTCAAGTTGGGAGGCTCACAACTGCCTGTGACTCCAGTTCTAGGGGTTCGTGGCCCCTTTCTGGCCTCACTGGGCGCCATATGCACATGCGAACAGAACATTCATACATGTTAAGCAAGTGTTTAAAAACACAAAAAGCACATGATATGATCCTATTTATAAAACATTCTAGGAAATGAAAACTTATCTGCAGTTACAGTGTTGTAGTTTGAATGTAATTGACCCCTTAAGATCTCAGGAGTGATTGGGAGAGATCTGGCCTTGCTGAAGGTGTGGCCTCATTGAAGGAAGTACGGCACTGTGGGGGTGGGCTTTGCTCAGTCTCACAGTCCACTTCCTGTTGCCTGCAAGATGTAGGACTCTCAGTTACTTCTGCAGCACCATGTCTGTCTGCATCCACCATGTCCCACCAAGATAATGGACTGAACCTCTGAAACCATAAGCCACCCCAATCAAGTGTTTTCCTTGTAAGAGTTGCTGTGGTCACCGGGCGATGGTGGCGCACGCCTTTAATCCCAGCACTTGGGAGGCAGAGGCAGGTAGACCTCGAGAGTTCGAGGCCAACCTGGTCTACAAAGCTAGTTCCGGGATAGCCAGGGCTACACAGAAAAACCTTATCTTGGAAAACAAAAGAAGAGTTGCCACGGTCATGGTCCCTTCACAGCAACAGAAACCCTGACTGAGACCTACAGTGTAGTTGTAGTGTTGAAATAGAACTCTGCTTGACGGGAAGCCCAGCTGCAGAAGGCAGACCAAAGACGGACTTCCTGTGACTCTATTAATGAGCTTGATTGTGCTGACGGCATGACAGGCGGCCATCTCCATCAAAGCTTATCAAATGACATGTTGGACATGCGTACGGTGTACCGTAGGCCCATTATACCTCCAGGAAGCACTTTGCATTTTATTTGCTATTATTATGAGGATTGTGTGTGTGAGAGAGTGTGTGTGAGTGTATGTGTGTGTGCTCTCGCACTCCTGTGAGTATAGGATGTGTCCTTGTGCTTACAGATGCACTCAAGCAGATGTATGGAGGCCAGAGAACAATCTTCAGTTCCCAGTGCCCTCCTTCCACAGTGGATTCAAGGAATCCTACTCAGGTTACTGGCCTGGGCAGCAAGCGTCTTTATCCACTGAGGGAGCTCACCAGCCCTACAGCCACTTTAACAAATATTTCTGTGTAGGGCTAAAGATGTAGCTCAGCAGTTGGGTTTATGCCTAGCAAGCATGAAACCGGGGGTTTGATTCCTAACACTTCATAAAACCAGGCACAGTGGCTCATGTCTGTAACCCAGCACCTGGAAGGTTGAGGCAGGAGAATCGAGAACTCAAGGTCATCCTCGGCTAAGTAGCAAACAGGAGGCCAGAGGAGGCCATAAGAAACTTGATCTTTTAAGAGTGTGTCCACACTTGTCGAAGAGGGCGTGCTCACGGTAGAGCTTGCCTAAGGCTCTTGGTTTCACCCCCAGTCCCATCAAAGAAGAAAAAAAAAGAAAACTACTCATCCTGGCATTTTCCTGAGAGACTGGGAAATGATTCTAATTACTTTCAATTGCATTTTTCTGCCAAATCACCCACCATACTGAGGTGAGGCAATGGAAAGCCCTGGTTATAGTTGGCTTATATATATTATGCATAGAGCTTGGTGGCTGTCGCAATAAATAGCCCTGGCTGGGATGATTAATGTGGCCCTTCCAGATGCCATCTGACAGACAGAGAGAAGAACTCTATTCAGGCCAGAAGTGGAAGTTCAGGAGCTTCAGGGCAGGTGAAGCAAAGTCAGCCAAGCAAGGAGAGCTGTGACTGTGGGCAGCTCCAGAGACTTCAGTAAAAGGGAATTTATGATCTGTCAAAATGCACGTGAATGGCCGGGGCTGGGTAGGTCTCCAAGGGGCCACATCAGCAGCCCGTGACTATATGTTAATGAGATTCCCCAGCAGCCTGGCTGATAACAACAGCTAATTGTACAAAATGCTTTTCTTTGGTGCTCCCATCCCATTTCCCTGTAGGCTAGGTAAAGATTAGTTCATTTTCTAGTGATACCACTGAGGTCAGGCTTGAGGATTTAAGACCCAAACCTATAGCCATGGTCTGCTTGGAACTCACTATTCAAACCAGACTGGCCTCAAACTCACTGAGATCCCCCTGCCTCTGCTTCCCAGGTGCTGGGATTAAAGGTGTGCGCCACCATGGCCAGTTTAACGTTAGCACCTAAACTTACCTTTCACTGGACCCGCGTCTCTTCCCACCCAGACACCCCTAGGTCACACAGGCTTTCTTGAGTTCTATGGTCTAAAACTCCACTATTCCTCCTTTCTAAAAAGTTATCCAAGAAGCCAGTGATGCTTTGGTTTGGTTTGGAGCTCTTTTGAGACAGGCTCTGGCTACAGATGCCAGGCTGGCCTTAGATTAGAAATGTCCCTGTATCAGGCTGCTTTGGGTGTGTATGCTTGAGTGTCTATAGTGTACATGAGGTGTACATGTATGGGCATGCATGTGGAGGGCTGTGGACAGCCTTGGGCATCACTCCTTGGGAGCAATCCTCCATGCTGTTTTTGTGTGGTGCCATCATGTGTATGGATACACTCCTCCAAGAAGCACCCATGAAGCCAGGAGTTCATGTCTGACGTCTTCCCTTATGGCTCTCTGCATCATTATTATTATTATTATTATTATTATTTTGAGGCTGGGTCTCTCACTGAACTGGCCGGACAGCCCCTTGGATCCTAGTTCTGTCACCCTGGGCACACCTAACTGGCCTGGTGCACACCTGACTGGCCTGGTGCACACCTGACTGGCCAGACAACCTCTTGGATCTTAGCCCCATCACCCTGGGGCACACCTGACTGGCCAGATAGCCTCTTGGGTCTTTCTAGTTCCATCACCCTGGGGCTCACCTGACTGGCCAGATAGCCTATTGGGTCTTTCTAACTCCGTCACGCTGGGGCACACCTCACTGGCCAGATAGCCTCTTGGGTCTTTCTAACTCCGTCACACTGGGGCACACCTGACTGGCCTGGTGCACACCTGACTGGGCAGACAGCCCCTTGGATCTTAGCTCTGTCACCCTGGGGCACTCCTTACTGGCCGGACAGCCCCTTGGGTCCTAGCTCCGTCACACTGGGGCACACCTGACTGGCCTAGTGCACACCTGACTGGGCAGACAGCCCATTGGGTCCTAGCTCTGTCACCCCGGGGCACTTCTACACAACTGCATTTTACATGGGTCCTGGGGATCTGAGGTAAGGCTGGGCTTCATTCACTGTGCTTTCTCCTCAGGCCCCTGTCTGGTGTTTTTGAGACACGGTGTCTTCACTCAGACCTGGAAATCATCGACTGGCTAGGCTAGTGAGCCAGGCAGCCCGCCCCATACTGGAACACTCCCATGCCTGGCTTTCTTTTGTGAGTCGTAAATATTGAATCAGGTCCTCAAGTCTGCAAGGTGAGGGCTTTACAAAACCAGCAAAGTTTGGGAGTAAGAAGAGTGGTTCTGGGAGTCTCTCAGGAACCTTCTAGACACAAAGAGCAGAGCTGCACACTGGCCCATCCTTCTGCTCATCTCAAATTGATATTTTTGTTTTGTAATCTATAAGCAATTTCTCTTTGTAAATGTATCCTGATTATAAAACAGGGAAAACTTTTGCTTTCTTTTTTCCCATTTATTTATTTTGAGGCAAGTTCTCCCTACATAGGTCAGGATGGCCTTAAACTAACAAAGTTCTTTCTCTCTCCACCTCCTGAGTACTGGGATTCTAGGCCAACACAGCCAGCTCATTAGCTCATTTTTTTTTTTTTTTGCTTGTTTACTAGAATCAGGGTTTCGCGTTGTAGACCGGACTGGCCTTGAACTCACAGAGATCCGACTGCCTCAGGAAAACTAGGGATGAAAGCTGAGCTCCACCACTCCTGGCACCCCAGACATTTTTTAAAGCAAGCTATTATGTGTGAGAATTTGTTTATTCATTCCACAAGCAAATCTAATATGTGAGAATCTTGATAAATAGTGAGTGGGGCTCACTGTGTATGCGCCAGGCATGCGCCCAAGTATTTGACAGGCATGTGAGCAATTCATCGTTAGAAAAGAAACATGTGTGCCGGCTTCTCTTAGGTCTCAGACTGTGTGGGCTGCCAGAACAGTGCCATAGATGGAGACTTTATTCCTCATCATTCTGGAGGCTGAGGAGCTCAAGACCACGGTGTCCATGAAGCAAACTTCGTTCTGAGGCCTTTTGGTTTGTGAATCTCACACTCACACAGCCTCTCCAAGACTCTCCTTAGCAAGGCGCTAGCCCAAGTTGGGTGCTGGTGGTGCACGCCTGTAATCCCAGCACTCGGAAAGCAGAGGCAGGTGAATCTCTGAGTTCGAGGCCAGACTGATCTATGGAGTGAGCTCCAGGACAGCCAGGGCTACACAGAGAAATCCTGTCTCAAAAAAACAAACAAAAAAAAGAAAGAAAGAAAGAAAGAAAAGAAAAATGAAAGGAGAAAAAGAAAGGAAGGAAAGAAAGGAAGGAAAGAAAGAAAAAAGGAAGGTGCTAGCCCGGGGCTGCAGAGATGCCTCAGCTCCTGCAATGGGCTGCTCTTGCACAAGACCTGGGTCTTAGCACCCACTGCTAGCTTTCAGCAATCAAACTCCAGTTCTAGAGAACCCAGTGACCTCTTCTGACTCCCTTGGGCACCAGGTACGCATGTGATACACAGACATACATTCAGGCAAAACAATGATACACATAAAATAAAATAAAAATACCTTAAAGAATTAAAAGAAAAGAAAAGCACTCACAGACCGGAGCCCGGCCCTGATGATCCTCTTTAAACCTCCGCTGTTTTCTTGAGAACCACATCTCTGTCAAACATCGGGAGTTAGGACTTCAGCATATGAAGGGGGCGCTCACAGAGGACACTCAGTCCACAGTGATTCATTTCTCCCCAGGGACGGTAAATCTTTGAATAGAGATTAGAGCAGTAAGTTAGTAAGGCAAAACTCTGGGTGTTTCTGAGGGCATCTTCAGAGACAGTTAGATTTACATTTAGGGGATTCTGGTCTAATGAATCATATGATTCGTAGATAAATTCACAATTTGAACAGATCATTAATAGCAAAATGTGGGAAATGGGGCCTAGTTGGATGACATAGGTCCCGGTGGGCATGCCCCTTGTAGGGCACCATTTGTTTGTTTTATTTGCACGGGGACTGAACTTGAGGTGTACTGGTCAAGCACTCGGCCTCTGAGCTGGTTTCACTGTAGTTGGTTTCACAGTGGTGCTTCCAGGCCACCATGACTCCAGCTGCTTGGTCCCATCCTCCCCTTCCTGTCACAAAGCAAACCCTCTGAAGCTGCGGACCAAAATAAATCTTCCTTCCAGCTGTTCTGCTCAGATGTTTGGTCACAAGAGACCATCTTACAGATGGATATGAAGCGCAAGACAACGGAGTGATCCAGACTCATGTTCCGCCACCTCGAACAGCCTGGGAGGAGACAAGGATTAAAATGAGAGGTTGAAGGTTGAACGGTAGAGAGCAGAGTGTGGAGTAGAAGAGCGTGCTGGCGTCTAGGCGGGGCGGGGCGGGGCGGGGCGGGGCAATCAAGCAAGGGAATTCCAAGCCAGCACCACGGCACTCGCCTGTAGTACCGCCAGTTCAGAGTGGAGGCAGGAGGATCGCAAGTCAAAGGCAGCCTGGACTACAGAGAGACCGTCTCGAACTAGGATAGGGTAGACCTGGGAAACTAGGTCAGCCGTAGACACATGCCCAGCATATATCGGCTGCAGATTCCGTCTCCAACACTGCAAAAATAACGAAAAGCTACATAAAGAAGGTAAATAGGGCAGGCGAGATGGATCAGCAAGCTTGCCACCGCGCCTGCCGCCTTGAGCTGGATTCTCAACCAACATGGTGAAAGGAGAGAACCGACGCCTGAAAAATGTTCTCCAACCTCCACACATGTTCTGTGGCATGCATGTGCACACACATAAACAAACAAACAAATAAATATTTTTTAAAAAAATGTATACTGTAGCCCATATTAATGTTGACTGATGCATTAAGTCATTTCTCTATTAATCAGGATTGATTCCGTCTTCCTCCCATCACTGTAGACATTTCTTCAGTGAATCTTCTTCTAAGTTAAAGTTTCAGATCTAGTCTTTCACTGTTTTTTTAAGTTAAGTTCCTAGAGCCATAGAGCTTCTGGATCAAAGTGTTTGTGTGTTTTTAGAGTTCACAAACACATGCTCAAGCAAGTCCCACATTCTTCCTATTGCCCTATACTGGTTCCCAAGCAGTTGCTGATGCCTAGATGGGGATTCTATGACTTCTCTGACCTCAGGGAAGCAGATGCCAGCAGGAAGCCTTTGGGCTATGTCAGGCCTGTGACTGGTGACTCTCATGCATGGTCCCGGTCATTCTGTTAAAGAAAGCTTGTGGTAGGAGGCAATCAGCTGGGAGATGAGGCTCTAGGTTTGATTCCCAGCACCGCATACACCAAGTGTGGTGGTGTGACCTGTAATTCTAGTTTTGGGGAGGTGGAGTCAGTAGTTCAAGACTCTCCTCAGCTACGCAGTGAGTTTGAAGCCAAAGACAAGGGTATAGCATTTGGATTTGGGACCAGCACTGGGCCCAACAGACCCAACCAGGAGAGTTGAAGTATGGCAACCAAATTCAGGCCAGTCGCAGAAGACTCTAAACTAACCAGTGAACTAGTTAGGCTATAACAGCTGGTGTGTGAGCCTTAATCAATCGGCTGGCTGATGGATGTGGGGCGCAGATGCCCAGTTATGTTATTTTCTATGCCTCCCTCCTGCTGGTCTCCAAATGCTGTCAGATCACAATGGTTGGAGGGTCAGAGCGAACTCTGGCTTGGGGATCAGATCACCATGGTTGGAGAGTCGGAACAGGCTTTGTTTTGGTGAGCCACCCCATTATCAATTCCTTTCTTTTGCCTGGCTTGGCTCAGATAAACCCTACTTAAATTTAATTGATCCGAGGAGTTTTGCTCTTAAGTTTTCTTAGCTACTCATTTGTTTATTAATCCATTTGAAACTCTATTCCCAGGCTGGAGAGAAGGCTCTGAGAGGAAAGGTCGTCTGGCACTCCTGATGACCTGAATTCTGTCCATTGGACCAACATGGTGGAAGGAAAGAACCAACTCATGAAAGTTGTCCTCTGACCCCCTCATACGTGTATGCTATGGCACATTCCCCTTCCGTGCACTATACAGATAATAGACAATGAATATAAAATACATTCCCTAAATTTATTAAAGATTATGTGTTCTTTAGCCAGACAATAGTTCAAAAGAGCAGTAGGGAAAAATGTTTCCTCTCACATCACCGCTTTGGCTTCTAGACTCCACTCTTCGGCAGGTGAGCAAGCCAAGGTGGGTGACAGTTTTTGGTTCATACTGTGAGTTACACCTTAAAGTTTGTTATTTGTTCATGTCTTTATATATCTATAAACATTTGAATATTTGCAAGGTTGTTCTTTGACAATGCATATATATATATATATATATATATACATATACATATACATATATATGGTATTTTGAGATAGGGTTTATCTATGTGTAGCTCTAGCTGTCCTGGAACTCACTCTGTAGACCAGGCTGGCCTCAAACTCACAGAGATCCGCCTGCCTCTGCCTCCTGAATGCTGGGATTAAAGGCGTGCGCCACCACCACCTGGCTTATATATTTTCACATTTATTCTCTTAGTGTATGTGTGCGTGTGTGAGCATGTGCGCATGCTCATGTGTGTGTACTGTGGCCCTGTTCCTCTAGTCGGGGTTCTAGGATGAGCCTCTCCGTTCCACTCAGAGCACTCAATGTTGCAAACCTTCTGTTTTATTGGACACGCGTTTCCGTGGCGCTTCCAGCAGTGTCTTTGCAGCTGCATAAACGCCTGCTCTTAACCCATCATTTCCAAACGTGACCCTGAAACAGCTGCTGGCTTCTTTTCCTCCATCGCTTTGAAGGATTAGCTGTATCACCTTGTAATATTTCCCTGCCTCAGTGTGGAATAATGAGCTTGTATCCTTGTAAACCAACAATAAATTGAAGATCTCTTCTGTCAAAAGTATATCCCAGACATACTGACTAACACAGCTCAGCCTACCCCACTTTAAGCCTCTGGCATGCTGCCTTAGTTACTTTTCTGTTGCTGTGATAAAACTCCATAACCAAGGTAACTTAGAAAAGAAAATGTTTAGCCAGGTGGTGGTGGTGCATGCCTTTAACCCCAGCTCTAAGGAGGCAGAGACAGATGGATCTCTGAGTTTGAGGCTTCCTGGCCTACAAAACTCGTTCCAGCACAACCAAGGCTACCAAAGAATCCCTACCTCAAAAAGCAAAATTAAAAAAAAAAAAAGAAAGAAACTGTTCAGTTGGACGTATGGTTCCAGAAGGTTCGAGTTCATGATGCCACAGTGGCAGAAACAACAGAGGACCACAAACTGAGACACAGAGTGCATCAGTAAACCTTAGGCTGCACCTCCTCCAACAAGGCCACACCTCCTACAATGAGGCTACACCTCCTCCAACAAGACCACACCTCCTACAATTAGGCCACAACTCCTACAACAAGGTCACACCCCCTACACCAAGGCTACACCTCCTACAACAAGGCCACACCCCCTCTTCCTTCCCAAACAGTTCCACCAAGAGGGGAGCAACTTACTTGGTATACCAGGCTGACCTCGAACTCAGAGATCCTCCTACCTCTGCCTTCTGAGAACTGGGATTAAAGGTGTGTGCCACTACTGCCTGACTGAAAATGTGTACTTTTTAAAACTTTAGAGTTTATTTTATGTAAATGCGTGTGTTTCTGCGTGTATATATGTGCATCATATGCATGCAGTATCTGAAGAGGCCAGAAGAGGGTGTCATATCCCCTGGAACTGGAGTTAAATATAGGAGCTGGGAACCAAACCTGGGTCTTCTGCAGCACGTACCCTTAACCTCTTGGGCCATCTCTCTAGCCCCTTCAATTTTGTTGTTGTTTTTGCTTGTGGTATGTGTATGTCTGAATGTATACATGTGCACCATGCGGGTGTGCACAGTGCTTGTAGAGGCCAGAAAAGGGCAATGACTCCAGAGTTGAAGTTATGGGTAGTTGGGAGCTGTCCAGCGAGGACACGAGCAACTGAACCCAGATCCTTGAAGTCGTCTTTTCTTTCCTTTCCTTTTCTTTGTTTAACACATAGTGTCATACTCAAGTGTTCTATAGCTGTGAAGAGGAAGAGCAAGCCATATATATATATATATATGCATTTAGCCAAGTGGTGGTGGCACATACCTTTAATCCCAGCACAAGGGAGGCAGAGACAGGCAGATCTCTGTGAGTTCGAGGCCAGTCTGGTCTACAAGATCGAGTTCTAGGTCAGGCTCCAAAGCTACAGAGAAACCCTGTCTCAACAAACCAAAAAAAAAAAGGCATTTAATTGGAGTTGGTTTAGAGGTTCAGAGGGTTAGTTCATTGTCGTGGAGGAGAGTATGGTGGAATACAGGCAGACACAGTGCTGGAGAAGTAGCTGAGACTTTTGCATCTGTATCAATAGGCAGCAGGGGCCCTTGACACTTCCTACAACAATACCACACCTGCTCCAGCAAAGACTTGCCTCACTATAGCACTGCTCCCTGATGGCTAAGGATTCACATAGATGAGCCTGTGGAGTTCGTTCTTATTCAAACCACCACACATAGCTTTTCCTTCATGTATACTTTTTGGAGATTATTTTACACTAGTCACTAAATCTACTTAGTTCATTTTAATGGGTACATAATATTCCATTAAGTGATGGCAATATTAAGAAGAAAGCCACCGGGCTGGGGAGACGGCGCAGCCTTGGCTAGGCTCACAACAGAAAATATGAGGGAAACCATAACTTTCTTCACAATTTTTTGAGGCATGTTAGGTTTATTTTATTTTTTTAATTTAATTTATTTATTATGTATACAGTGTTCTGTCTGCATGTATCCCTGCAGGCCAGAAGAGGGCACCAGATCTCATTACAGATGGTTGTGATTCACCATGTGGTTGCTGGGAATTGAACTCAGGATCTTTGGAAGAACAAGCAAAGCTCTTAATCACTGAGTCATCTCTCCAGCCCCATCATGTTAGGTTTATTTGCAACCAGTTGGTGTTATAAACACAGCAAGGAACATCCCTCCCCAGATACTCAGTAGACTCACAAGGTGCAGGTAACAAGGGAAAGATAGCAAATGGGACAGGTGTGAGTCCTATCTGAAGAACTGGTCTAGTCATTCCCAATCACTGTGGAATACACAACACCCCAGGAAAATTAGAAAAGTCCAGTGCCTGTTGTAAAAAAAACATACTGCACTGGATGAGAGAATAACCATGGAGGATGAATCAAAAATTCCAATAGAAAACATATATTTAGGCAGATTTCTATAAATGATCAAAGACCAAAGCTAAGAGTATGAATAAATATCATTATAATGGAAGGATTACTAGACACAGGTGCAGATGTGACTCCAGAATCTTGGCATCTGAATTGGCCTCTTCGGGAGGCAGATGTTAAATTTCTAAGAATTGGAACCCTATCTCAGGTAAAACAAAGCAAGAGATGAGTTGAGTGCATAGGGTCAGAAGGACAGGGAAGAAGGCCATATGTGACTAATGCAGCAGTGAATCTATGGGGTTGTGATCTGCTACAGCAACGGAATACCCAGATTAACATCCCTGCAGTTCAGAAATGGACCATAAACAAAAGCATGTTTCTGGGAAGGATATTATAAGGTACTGTAAATATCAGTCACCAACCATTCAGGCTGTATAAAAACACAGAACAACAACTGGTGAATTTGCAGAGGTACCAATGGCCCTACCTTTAAAATGGTTAACTATGAAACATATACAGGTTAAGCAATGGCATTTAACAAAAGAGAAACTGCACACTTTAAAACATCTGGTATGGGAGCAACTACATGATTAGCATATTGAAGAATCAACCAGCCCTTGGGATTCTCCTGTATTTGTTGTTAAAAAAAGAAATCTGGAAAATGGAGAATGGTAACAGGTCTAAGAGCTGTTAATAAGATGTTGATAAGGCCAATGGGCTCTCTACAATATGGAAATCCTTTGTCTTCCATATTGCCTAAAGGATGGCCTCTTATAGTTATTGATTTAAAAAATGTTTCTTCACTATACCTTTACAAGAAAAAGACAGAGAAAAATCTGCCTTCACAGTGTCTACTTGTAATAATTCTCAGCCTGCTAAAATATATCAATGGAAGATCCTCTCACAGGGACTGTTAAATAGCCCCACTCTGTGCCAATAGTTTGTAAGTCGGACATTGGAAATGACACATAAGCAATTTCCTGAATGTATAGTTTACCATTACAGGGACAAAATTTTACTTTCTGATTCAAATGTAGGTGCTTTAGAAAGAATGTTTGAAGAATAAAGAAAAAATTTGCCTTGTTAGGGATTACAAATTGCTCCTGAAAAAATACAAAGAGGAGATTCTATTAATTATTTAGGTTATAAAATAGGATTATAGAGAGTTAGACCACAAAAGGTACAAATTAAGAGAGATCAATTGCAGACTCTTAATGACTTCCAAAGATTGCTAGGAGACATTTCCAATCTATGATTCACTTTGTGATAAAACCTGACAACTTGATTTTAAAAAAATTAGATGGTGACAAGGACTTCAGTAGTCCCAGGGAATTATCAGTTGAAGCTGGGAGAGATTTGGCTTTGATTGAAGAGAAATTAAAGAAGGCACATGTAGATTGTGTGGATTCAAATCTTAACTGCATTCTGGTCATACTACCTTCCAAATATTACCCCACAGGAATTTTAATACAGATGGAAGATATTATCTTAGAATGGATCTTTTTACCACATAAACCAAGTAAAAAATTAAAAACTTACGCAGAAAATGTCTATGAGTTAATTATAAAAGGAAAATTGAGACTTTGTTAATTAGCAGGAATAGACCCAGCAGAAATTATAGTGTCTTTTAATAATGATGAAGTTGACACATTATAGGAAGACAGTGAACCCTGGCAAAGAGCTTGTCATAATTTTGGAGGGGAGATTAATAACAACTATCCCAAAAGTGAGATCATTTGACTTATAAAGAGAACTAATTGGACCCTTCCTCACATTGTACAGGACACACCAATAACTGGAGCCCCTACATTCTTTACTGATGCAAATAAAGCAGTAAAGGCAGGTTGCAAATCAGAAAATTTAAGTAAAGTGGAACAAAGCCCTAGTGACTTTGTCCAAAAGTCAAATATGTTATTCTCATGGTACTAAGAGATTTTATTTTGTTTTGTTGTTGTTGTTTTTTCAAAATAGGGTTTCTCTGTCACTTTGGATCCTGTCCTAGAAACTAGCTCTTGTAGACCAGGCTGGCCTCAAACGCACAGAGATCCACCTGCCTCTGCCTCCTAAGTGCTGGAAATAAAGGCATGAGCCACCACTGCCTGGCTCATATTAAGAAATTTTAAAGAGCCTCTCCACATAGTTACCGATTTGCAATAATGCAAAAAAGGGTTGTTTTGCATATTGAACCTGCTGAATTTATACCAGATGATACAGAATTGACTTAATTATTTATTTAGTTACAAGATATAATCAGGAAAAGGCATCATCCCATATACACGATACACATCTGATCCCATATGGGTTTGCCAGGTCCTCTAGCACAAGGTAATGCATAAATAGATCAATTATTGATTGGGAATGTGCTGAAGGCCTCAGAATTTCATAAAAAGCATCCTGTCAGTAGCAACGGTTTAAAAGGGGGCTTTTCCATCACGTAGCAACAGGTCAAGGAAATTATAAGATGTCCTACTTGTTCTTTATACAACCAAATACCACTACCTGCAGGAAGTAAACCAAAGGAATGAAATCTGGCAGATGGCTGGGTTCCGTTTTGTAGAATTTGGACAATTAAAATATATACACCTCATGATTGATATGTATTCAGGGTTTCAGCTGGCAACCGCTTTGAGTTCAGAAAAGGCTGATTCAGTAATCATGCATTTATTAGAAGTTATGGCCATCATCGGGATACCTGCATTAAAAAAAGACAGACAATACTCCAGCAGATGTCTCTAAGAAAATGAAACAGTTTTTTGCTGATTATAATATAAAGCATATTACAGGTATACCACACATTCCTACAGGACACACAGTTATAGAAAGATCAAATCAAGCTATAAAGGATGTGTTAAATAAACAAAAAGGGATGATAAATACTCCCAGAAATAGATTACCTAATGTTTACTAGCCTTGGATTTTCTTAATGCTAATGAGAAAGGAACAACAGCTGCAGAGAGACATTGGACAACAGAAAAAACTTCTGAATTTAATCAGTTGGTGTACTTCACGGATGTATTGATCTCAGAATAGAAACCAGGAGATGTGCTACATTTGGGAAGGGGTTTTGCTCTTCTTTCCACTGGAGAAGAAAAGCTATGGATACCATCAAAATTAACTAAGATTTGGTTTGAAAAGGAAGAGAAACGAGAGCTCATCCACAGAGGTGACAATCCTACAAGCTGTAAGGAAACCTCACAAGGGTTGTGACAGGGTTCTGTTCTTATCTTTGTGGAAAATACCCATCTTCAAAATGTCCTGGACCTAGGACATCTAGAAGCCTAAAGAAGAAAAGATAACTATCAAGAAGGAATCACCAAGCAAAGAAAAATCTGATTTATGATAGCAATATTCTCTGCAGGGTAAAATCTCACTACTTACACAGACTTATCTCCTTTCTTCTTGGTAGTCTCAACTCACTTAAAAATCAAGGCTGGTTTTGGAGCTGAACTGTGGCTCTCCTGCTCTCAATACAAGCATATTGTTAAAAGAAAACTTCAGAGTTTCCATCTCATATCAGAAGAGCCATCCGGTGTGGGAGAGAAGAAAGATAAAATCTAGGAACTAAGGTTATCAAAACTCTGCTTTCAAAAATTCTGCTTCTCCCCATACCTATTTTTGCCTCTATGGTGCCTTTCTTTGGATTCATATCTATTAAAATTCAGACTTTCCATTTTGTTATGAATTATGTTTAAGTTTCCACAGAGAACTACATATTTTCCTACAGTAATCTCTGAAGTTTCCAGGAAGAAGGTGGGGCCCCACAACGATTCCACCTGGTTCATAGGATGCCATTCAGCTGATGGCACCTTTTAAAAACGGGCTTTAGACTACAAACTGCTCAGAACAATTTAGAGGTGGCTACCTGAGATGATCCAGCCTCACAGACTAACTAGCCAGGACTTAAGACAAGACCTGCACTTTCCCATTACACAGGGACTGGACAAAAAATGATACAGCTGCCTCTCCCAGGACTTGGCAATTAACCCAATTTTTTTCTTTTAAGGATCCCCTAAAGATACTGTCAACCCCAGACATCAGGAAGTAAATTTAAGAATATGACATCCACCTTCCCAAGAGATAGGGTAGGCTGGTTTTGGTTGTTCAATGTGTTACAAATATTTGCCATTGTTTAGGGGGATAGGTTGTAAGTTATTATTGGTCATGGTCAGGAAGAAAGCTAAACAAAGGAAATTAGATTCAAATTTCTTGTTTTGAAAAGAAAAAAGAGGATATAGATATCAGAAAAAAGGGTAGATTATTAAATCTCCCCTAAAAAAAAAAAAGAAGGAAGGATAGAGATATGATAAGATAAAAAGGTAGATTATTGAATCTACGTTTAGAAAGCAACTACTAGTTTTAAATGTTTTACATTTGATTGGACTTTTATATATTGTATACAAATTTTATATATGGATACAAATTTGAGGTTTTGTTTTAACCTACGGTACATACGTTTCTAATCTTGTTCGAGTTATTATACTTATACAGCTCATTTAATAATGTAGTGGAAATCTCTAGTCTTTGAAAGTTATTATTGCCAACTGTTAGGATAATAAGGAAATACAGGTTAGTAATTAGTCACCTATTATACCAAACTTGTAGTCACATTAGGTGTGTTTTCAACGTCAAACAAAGATATATTTTAGATAGATAGGCCATCTTCTAATGCTTCAGAGATCTATAGGGTATGGCATTTAAGATGTTTTACCAACATAGCTCTTTTTTATGACAATGTGGCATGTCTCTTCCTTGAAGCACCATTCTGCTTCAGAGAAGTGATGAGAGTCTCTTGCATCTGAACCTCATGTACATGTTTGGAGCTGTTGGAACGCCCAGTCCTCAGAGCAGAGCAGCTTCTATCTGCCTGAGAGTCCGTCACGATTGGGCCTGTGGGCGGTTGACCTTCCCTCATAGAAGCAGGGCAGAAAGAGTCACTGAGCAGCCAAGGCTTCCACTTCCAGCATTTTTCAAACAGTTCTGTCCTAAATCCACAGGTCTTCCAAGGTCTCAGGGAGGGGCTGGAGTATATAGACAGCCAAGTGAACAGAAGGGACCTCTACCTATACAACTACAGGGAAGCCATCCTCCCTGCTGGGTGGGGGATCACCTATGCTCCTGCCCTCACTACAATCTGTAAGTCTAACAAGCTGACTGTGTACCCACAAAAACTCAATGAACTGTGACTTGTGATTGGGCTCTGAGGACAGGGCAGACCTTGCTTATGTCTTCCTAGGGAAGGAATTATCGAAACAATCGGAACATCAGATTTGATTCCATACTATGGAACAAAGCTATCAGACTTTTCAGGTCTGACTGTTCTGGGAGAACAATGTACAACTTCCGCCCTGGCAGTGCTGGCAAAGATTTAGCTCTGGTTGCAACCGCCAGGCTCCGCTCGGCTTCTGTGAATTTTCTGATCTTAAATGCCCAATTCCCTAAGACCCCAGCTATTCTAACTGGTCTTTTCTGCCTAAGCTCCCCAAACCAGGTTCTGTCTTTGGCAAGTGGAGACTGTAGCAGGCTGGGACCTACCCACAGTGATCTGCAGCCATGAAAAGATTTCCTTAAGTAGGAAACATCTTCCCGTCATGTGTGTCTCACGTCTCCCTGCACCTGATCATTCCGCCACAGCAGTAGGGTGTGTTCAGAGCCTACACACAGTGCAGGGTTAAAAACAAACAAATACAAACACCACGTCAGGCCTGGAGATGGCTCAGGGGTTAATAGCGCGTGCTGTTCTCGTGAGGGACAGGTGCTCAGCCACCAGCCCTCATGTCAGATGGCTCACAATGGCCTGTTTCTCCGGCTCCAGGGCAGCTGACGCCCTCTTCCAGCCCTCACAGTACCTGTGCACGTGTAAACAGGTGCACACTCGTGTACACACACACACGAAATGAACTAAACCTTCAACAGGCCAACCTGTTTTCTGGATCCCTCCTTACTGCAGAAATCTGGGTTTTCTGCTTTGTTTTATTTTTTCACCTCATTTGCTCCAGAAAAACAAGACAACAACAACAAGCAAGCAAACCAGGCCGAACCTGCTCAGATTTGTAAGCAGATTCTTTCAGTCGTTCATGAACATCTTTTGTCCAGGGACCAATGTGCTTGCCTGTAACCTGCACCAGTTATATATATATATATATTTTATCTAGAAATCTCATATAAAAGTTTCAGATTTCGAGCCGGGCAGTGGTAACACATGCCTTTAATCCCAGCACTTGGGAGGCAGAGGCAGGCAGATTTCTGTGAGTTTGAAACCAGCCTGGTCTACCAAGCAAGTTCCAGGACAGCCAGGACTGTTACACAGAGAAACCTTGTCTTGAAAAAAAAAGTTTCAGATTTTCAAATTTTCACGAAAAAAAAAATCAGAACCAAACATGTTCCAATGTTCGTTTGGAGCCCAGTGGCCCAGACCCTTTCGGATGGGCTGTGACTTGTCCAGTTGTCGGGGCCTCCACTCGTTCCCATGTTGCACCTGGCTCACCTCATGCATCCATCGTCATCTCTGTGGGTCCGGGAGGTACTTGAGTTCACATCCTTTTGTTTAGGTTGAGTGGAAAGTTCTGCTGCCTTTCTTATTTCCTGGAGTCTGGCTTTATTTACTTTTATGTGTATGTCTTTATTTACTTTTATGTGTATGAATATTTTACCTGTACATTTGTCTGTGCCCATGGAGGCCAGAAGAGTTTTGAATCCCCCGAAAACAGCCGTTGGGAGCCATCAAGTGTGTGCTGGGAATCAAACCTGAGTACTCTGGAAGAGCAGCCAGTGCCCTTAACTGCTGAGCCGTCTCTCCAGCTCGGCTGGTTTCTAACGGCTTCCATTGAGAACTTGCCAAGTGGCACAAGTTTTGCAGTCCCCGCTTAGCTGCAGGACCTGGCTGTGTCCTTTAACTTCTGTGGCTTTCAATTGCTTTAGCTGTGAATGGACAGTTCCCAAAAAAGTATCGCAAACTTCAGTCTGGGGAGATGGCTTGGTAACGTGCTCTTTTGGCAAGGAAAAGGACTTGAATTCCATCCCTAGGACCCACATTAAAAAGGTGGGTCTCTTTGTGTTTGAGACCAGCCTGGTCTACATAGTAAGTTCTGGCCTAGCAGGGCCACTCAGGAGACCCCGTTTTGTTCAGTCCTATCCTCCGAGCTACACTGCCACCACTCTTGACCAGAGTTCATCTGGGCCTGCTCACAAAAGATACAGTCGCTGCGCTTGTTGACGGTCAACTCTCCTTCTTAGGAGGAGGGGCAGGAACAGTCATGGGACTCTCACCTGAGCACCATCACTCCTCCAAACAGTGGCATGCAACTCTGCCCTAATTACATGTGGTCTCCAGAGATGGAGAGGGGTTAGAAGAGGCTCCATTTACCCAGCCATGGGGGAGTCATCATCCCTGCTGGGGTAGTGATCTTTCATTGTGGCTGTTCTAAGTTCACCCACATGTCTGCCCATGACCCCTTTGCTCTGTAAGAAAGCCTCAGAAGTGCACTGGTTCCCCTTGTGGAATAGCACCTCGGTTTGTTGTTGGGATCATGAGGTGGGAGGTAGATTCATTTATGTCTTCCCAGGGAAGGAATTTTAGTAACACCCTGCCTTTAAAAACAAAACCAGAAAAAAACAGCCAGACTTGGTGGTGTGTTTCTGACCTCAGCACTGGGAGGGAAAAGTCCGGAAGCCCTGGAGCTTGCAGGCCCCCCAGACTAGCAGAGACAGCAAACTCCAGTTTCAGAGAGATGGAGAGACCCAACCTCAAAACATAAGGCTTAGGGATGGTGAGATGGCTCAGCAGCTGAAGGTGCTTGCCCTTACGAGTTTGCCAGCCCGAGTTCTATCCTCCAAACACCCAGTAAAGACAAAAGGAGAAACTGACTTCACAAAGCTGCCCTCAGACGACAAAAATTCACTGAGACAAGGTCAGTATAGCGTGATACATTATAGCTATCCATGAAGATTGTTGAAGATGTAGGAGATTCTGAGAGCTTTAATTTGGCAAACCCATCAAGATGTTTGGCTCATAGCCAGGGCTCAGAAAAGTTTACTTTTTTATTACACGTATTTGTTGTGCACGTGTGGGCATACGTGCCACACTGAGTGCACACATGGAAGTCAGAGAGCAACATTCAGAAGTTGGTTCTCTCTTTCTACTATGTGGGTTCCAGGGATAGAACTCAGGTCGTTAGCCCTGGTGGCAAGCACCTTTATCTGCTTGCCCTCTCTCCAACTCTCCCGCCCTGTTTCTTAAATGCTGAGTTTGTCAGATTTTGTTTGGACCCGGGTCAGAGCTGAGTAATCTAATCACACGGTGCTCTTGAGAAGGGGCCCTAGGGTCCAGGAAGAGCCGAGTCCCCGGCTATCTTATGAAACACAGACTAGATGGGGGGATAGGACCTCTCATGAGACATATCCAGTCACATGCTCTGATACACATGGGATCTACTGGGCTTTGGGAAACAGGAAAGACATGCTATGCGGGTGTCTGAATTTGGGATTCAGACAGGCCCAAACCAGCCCAGTGGGCTTGGCAGAAGCAGGCAAAAGTTGGACGGGCAAAAGTAAGAGGCCTGTGGAGAAAACTCTCAGGAGAACTGCCATCTGGGAGCACCTAAATGAGAACTGGCCCTGCAGCATGGGGTTTTAAGAAGCCATCTGAATCTGGATGTGGTAGTACATACCTGTAGTCCCATACTCATGAAGCTGAGGCAGGAGGACCACCTCCAGCTTAAGGTCAGCCTATATTACACAGTGAACTTCAAGTCAGCCTGGGCTACAATGTAAGCCTTTATCACAAAATAAAACAAACAAGCAAGCAAGCAACAATCTGAGCCCAGCATGGGTGCTCATGCCTCAAGTGAATTTGGGAGTTCCAGGCCAGCCAGGGCTGTGTCAAAAGACCCTGTCTCAACCCTATTCACCACCAAAATCAAACCAAACCAAAACATTCCCGCAGCCTCCAAAACAGTAAGGAGCAAGGAGCGACCTTAGTAAGTATATTAACACAAGCAAGTTATCACTTGGTCAAGGTTAACTTCAAGTGGCTGGGGTGGTGGGCCAGGCAGCCAGCCTCGATCATTGGTGACACCATGAGATGAACTGGGATAGAGGGGAGAAGCCATCATCAGTGGCTTTGACTTGGGGACCACCACTCTCAGGCTTTCTCTTCTTGGGGTTCTCTGTGCCACCGGAGAAATCAGATCTGTAGAATGGCTTCTCTGGGTCCTTGCCGTGGCTCCTGCAGGGAGACAACCCTAGGGAAAGTCTCACCACAAAATGAAGCTGAGTGGGTGGTTGTTCTCTAATGCACTGACAGGGGCCAAGAGCACTTGGGATATGCTCCTACCTGCCCAGGGAGGCACAGGTTCCTGGGAGTGGCGACCTGTGACTCACCATGAGTGTGAGTGAGCCAGTCTCCTGGCTCAGCACCAGCTCAAAGTCTCCAGGAGCAGGCTGGAACACCAGATGCTCAGCGACGCAGGTGATTGCAGTCTCTGGGGCAGCCTCTGGTCCACTCTACACTATGTGCCCTGAAGTGGCTCTGGAGGAGCTGGGGGTTCTCTTCGGCCTCTTCATGTGGGAAAGGGATGTGGCCCTGAGGACACGACCGATGTCCGTGCTTCCTGCAGGCAGTGGTCTGAGGTCATATGGCAGCATCTCAGACACTCATTCTCTAGGGTGGCTGATTGACAGCAATCCCATGCTGTATGCTCACTGCCTTTGCCCTTTCCTCCCACAGAACATCTCTTTCCCATCTATCCCATTTCTCCTCTCTCAGTTCCTGGACCCTTCCGTGCCTTCCTGAATGGTCACGTGTTGCTGGATTCAAAACTTGGACCCATCTCTTATTTGTCTGTCTTTGGCCGCCACTTTCTTCATATTTTAGTTTCCTATGATGGAGAAAGAGGATGAAATTTCAGCATCACAGGATTGTCAAGGATTTTCCTTTCATGTGTGTGTTTATTTTTTTATTTTATTAAAATATAAATATACCATGCCAGGTAGTGGTGGCACACACCTTTAATCCCAGCACTTGGGAGGCAGAGGCAGGCAGACCTGTTCAAGGCCAGCCTACAGAGCTAGTTCCAGGACAGCCAGGGCTGTTACACAGAGAAATCTGTCTTAAAAAACAAAACCAAACCAAAAAGAGAATATACGTCACCTGGCATGAAGAGGATGCTCAGTAAGCAGTGGTGCCTCCTTCCTCTGGGCATGCCAGCGTTCTGAGAAAGCCCAGTGTTCACTGAAATCTACAGACCTGAGTCTTTAAAACAGCAAGATGAGCTGCAAGAGATGAGCCAGCCTAGTCACCTTAGAAGGTGCCAATCAAGAAGTTTCTCTGGGAAATTTGTGAGATGGGCAAGCTTTGAGGATGGCAACCAAGTCTTCTCTTCTGACCGCTGCTGCCACATTCAGCTGGCTTCTAAAAATGAGACAGTAAGCGTTTACCTTCCCCAGTCCTGGGTCAGTCCTGGATTTCCATAGTGAATGGTGATCCATTCTTAAATCTCTGAACAGAAATGGGGACAATCAACCATTTGCCCCTGGTTTTGTGGTTTTCATACCCCATTCAGATTTGTCAGCTCAGTTTTCATAGACTGTGTGGTCTCTAGCTAGCAGGGAGGGCCATAATCTGAGGGTGGGGGTATCTGAACACTTTCCAGAGGTTCTCTGGGGGCTTTAGGAATCAGTTTAAATGTTTCTTATTTTAAGAATGTGGCCTGAGGGAGAAAATATTTCTCTAGCATGTTTAAGGCCTGGGGTTTCATCCCTGGTACTGCAAAAAAATAAATAGATATGTAGTTGAAGTGTTTCCTGTTCTTGGAAGGAAGCATGGGTAGGTTAAAGGGTAGAGGCTGCGGGAAGGAAAACATGGAGAAAGGGATTCAGAAGTAACTTAGAGAACATAGGTATAATTTGACTGTAGACACCTACGATAATATGTCAGAGATTGTGACAGAAGGAAACAGGAGGGAGACTATGCTAAGAATTACATACCAAGGCCAGGTGGTGGTAGTGCACGCCTTTAATCCCAGCACTCTGGAGGCAGAGGCAGGCGGATCTCTGTGAGTTCGAGGACAGTCTGGTCTACCAGAGCTTGTTCCAGGACAGGCTCCAAACCTACACAGAGAAACCCTGTCTTGAAAAACAAAAACAAACAAATAAAAAGAATTACAATACCAGAACTGGAGAGATGGCTTATCTGTTAAGAGCACTGAGACCAGGCAGTGGTGATGCATGCCTTTAATCCCAGCACTCAGGAGGCAGAGGCAGGCGGGTCTCTGTGATTTCGAGACCAGCCTGGTCTACAAGAGGTAGTTCCAGGACAGACTCCAAAGCCACAGAGAAACCGAGTCTCGAAAAACTAAAAAAAAAAAAAAAAAAAAAAAAGCACTGACTGTTCTTGTAAAGGACCCGAGTTCAATTCCTAGCACCTACATGGTGGCTCACAACCATCCACAACTCCAATTTCAAAGGATCCAACATCCTCTTCCGGCTGCCTTGGGCACCCAGCATGCACATGGTGTACACACATATATGCGGGCAAAACACACACACACATTAAAAAAAATAAATCTCAAAAACAATTGCAATCTAGTTGGGCATGGAGATGTACACATGTAATTTCAGCTTGCTGGAGGCAGAGGGAAGCAGATCTCCAGAGAATTCAAGGCCAACTTGGTCTACCTAGTAAACTGGGACTACTTAGTGAGACGTGTCTTTATTTATTTGTTTATTTGGTTTTGTTTTTCAAGTCAGAGTTTCTCTGTAGCTTTGGAACCTGTCCTGAAACTAGCTCTGGTAGTCCAGGCTGACCTTGAACTCACAGAGATCCACCTGTCTCTGCCTCCAGAGTGCTGGAATTAAAGGCATGCACCACCTGGTGAGACACGTCTTTAAAAAAGAAAAAAAGTTTTTCAATCTAGAGGCTGCAGAGATGGCTCAGTGATTAAGAACACACCCTACTCTTGCAGAAGACCAGAGTTGGGTTCCTGGTACCCATGTCAGGTGACTCACAAATCCAGGGCTCTCTGACGCCTTCTTCTGGCCTCCACAGTCACTGCAGTCACATGCACATTTCCTACCTCTATAATCATGTACAGCCTGCTGGAAGCTAAGGGGATGTTGGGCACCCCCTCATCCCTCACTTGCATTATCTCACCACAGACCCATGAGGTCAGTGCCAGTTTTTAATCTTCATTTAGAAGAGGACCTCAGAAAGAGAGCCATTCTTTCCTGAGGCCTCAGAGCTAAGCCACAGGACTTGACAACCCAAGGAGTGGTTCTAGAACCTCAGCATTCATGTCACCTGCTAGGGGGAGCCTGATGGAAAAGTCAGAGTCTTGAGCGGAGGATTACCAGTAGGAGGGACTGTCTTTGCCAGAGGGGGTTTCCACCTGGCTGAGCCCCAGGGAAGCGGAATAAATTGCAGATTTCTCTGTCCCTACTGTGGAGTGATTACCTGAGTAGTTGAAGCATGCCCTCTCTATCTTGCATGGATTCTCAAATGACGCTGGTGATTGACAACTAATGTAGCCTTCTCTAAATAGGGCTTTGGAGACTCTCACCTCCTCTTGTCGGCCAAGGATCTTCCAGGGGAATCTAGGCTGTCATTCAAACCACGCTTAAGGTGTGGTGGGGAAGTGAGGGCAAGCATAGAGTTGCCTCCTCCCTGGTTTCAAACCCTCTCTCTGTCCTGGGCTTAGCTGTGTGGCCTTGGACAATGGTTTTAGGGTTTCACTTTCCTGGGCCTCAGTTTCCTCACCTTAGAAATGGAAAGAATGCTCAGTGAGCTGGGCTCAGTGCTGCGGTGACTGTGACCCCAGCACTGGGAAGCTGAAGGGAGGGGACAAAGAAGATGAAGCCAGCCTGGGTTACATGGGGAGTTCCAGGCCAGCCTGGGTCCTGGCTCAGCAGATGCTTGATTTCAGAAAGACCTGTGTTATAGGAAATATGGAACCAAGCCCAGTGCTGGTAGCACATGCCTTTAATCCCAGCACCCAGGAGGCAAAAGCTTGTGGATCTCAGAGTTCAAGGATAGCCTTCCTGGTCTACAAAGTGGCTTCCAAGACAGCTAGGATTATATAGAGAAACTCTGCCTTAAATTTTTTTTTAGTTGATTGTGGTAAGTTAAAAATCCATGACATTCATTCTTACTGTAGCAGCTACTAGAAAGCAATTTAGAGAACAAAAAGGGAGAAAGAGGAAGAAAGCCAATTAAAGGATTAAAATATAATGCTAAAATTATTCAAGTAACACACTAGAAAATTAGAAAAGCAAAACAAAGGGAAAATAACAATTTAACAAAAGCTGGAAGGCTGGCTCGGCAGATAAGGCATTTGCCACAAAAGTGTGTGGACCATGAAAGAGAGGGTATGCATGAGCTGCCTGTAATCCCAGCTCTGGGGAGACAGAGGCAGGAGGATCTCGGTGAGTTTGAGGTCAGCCTGGTTTACAGAGCGAGTTCCAGGACAGCCAGGGCTACCCAGAGAAACCCTGTCTCAGACAAAATATATTAATATCAGATAAAACACTTCAAAGGGGAGAGTTAATAAAAAGGCTCTTAATTAGAAGGACATTATAATTTTAAGTGTATTTTAACCTAATCATATAGTGTCTGGGCTGTGGTTGTGGCTCAGTGGTGGAGCACCTGCCTAGCATGTGTACAGCCCTAAGTTCAACACCACACACTTATACAAAAATGTGTATTAACTAGATAAAGGAAATTAGATAGAATTAAAAAAAGTAGACAGTCATAACATGTGTGTGTATTAAGAAGTAGACAGTCATAACATGTGTGTGTGTTAAGAAGTAGACAGTCATAACATGTGTGTGTGTTAAGAAGTAGACAGTCATAACATGTGTGTATGTTAAGAAGTAGACAGTCATAACATATATGTGTGTGTTAAGTAGACAGTCATAACATATGTGTGTGTGAAGTAGACAGTCATAATGTGTATGTGTGTGAAGTAGACAGTCATAACCTCTGTGTATGTGTGTGTGTGTTAAGAAGTAGACAGTCATAACGTGTGTGTGTTAAGAAGTAGACAGTCATAACATATGTGTGTGTGTTAAGAAGTAGACAGTCATAACATGTGTGTGTTAAGAAGTAGACAGTCATAACATGTGTGTGTTAAGAAGTAGACAGTCATTAACATGTGTGTGTGTCTGTGTTAAGAAGTAGACGACCATAGCGTGTGTGTGTTAAGAAGTAGACAGTGATAACGTGTGTGTGTGTTAAGAAGTAGACAGTCATAACATGTGTGTGTGTGTGTGTGTGTGTGTATGTGTGTGTGTGTGTGTGTGTTAAGAAGTAGACAGCCATAGCGTGTGTGTGGGGTCTCTGCAAGCTCCACAGCCGGCAGAGATGAGAGACAGGAAGGAAATCTGGTTCAGCACAACTTAGGCTGCTGGTTCAGACTTCTGGAGTCTGAGCCTGAGCAGTTTATTAGTTTTCATATAATTGAACACAGTACAACTTTGGAAAAGGTTTCCTCGTGACAGCCACCACAGCAAAGCTTAGTGCGCGACTCCATCCAGACTCCTTGATCAGCAGATGCCTTTGCGGAGCACCTGCGACTTCCACAGGAGTGAGTTCTGTTGACTGGGAAACAACGCTCAGGACAGGGGTCCAGGGAAGCCTGGCTCCCCAGATAGCAGATTCCCAGGATATTCACATATCTACTCCCATCCTTCTGGATGGAAAACAGACGAGAAAAGCCTGCATGTTTAACAATTCTGGTTTCTCTGTGTTTATCTGTAAGCACATGAACCTCTTGCCCTCTAAAATAACAAAATTACTTTTGCTTTTAAATAACTGATTCAGGGAGCTGGAGAGATGACTTTAGCAGTTAAGAATAATTGCTGCTTCTGCAGAAGACCAGAATTTGGTTCCCAGCACCCCACATAGTGGCTTCCAACCACCTGTAACTCCAGGTTCAGGGGATCCCTCTTCTGGCCTCTATGGGCTCCTGCACCCACATGGTACACATAATAAACTCAAGCAAGCACATGGATATATAAATAAAAATAAATTAGTTTTTAAATGTTGCATTGCTAGAATGTGGCTAAAACAAAGATCTTTAGAGAACAGAACCAATTCAACTTTGCTACGACCACACACACACACACACACACACACACACACACAGTAGGTAAAGATTGAGTGTATGGACACAAATGACTGCCTTCAATCAATTTACTTGGACAGAACACCAACCCCTGAATTCTAACTGAACAAAGAGTATTTGCAAAAATAAACTAGACTTTGGGTCATAATCACATTTTAATAAGCTTCAAAACATTGAAATCTTACAGAATATGTTAAATTTGAAAAATTCAACAATAAGATATCAGGGAAAGCCATAAGTGTTTGGGAAATTAAACAATATGTTTGCAAAACCCCAAATAAATGGCACATATGCCCAAACAAATTCTGCTTGTGAATGTTTATCTCATTTTATTCATAATTTCCAACACTTGGAAGCAGCCAAGATACCCTTCAGTGAGTGGATATATAAACAAGCCCTGAGATTTTTATATCATAGGGTATTGCTTGGTGACTAAGGAGGATGTGTGGCTGGGCACGTTGATGCAGGCTTGTGATCCAAGCTCTAGGCCCCTGACCCGGAACCCATGGGGCTGGTGTCGCTTTTAAACGCTTTCATGTGCACATGTGGAAGCCAGAGGGTGTCTTTCTGGGGCAGTTCTCCTTTACCTTGTGAGTTCCGAGGAGCAAACTCAGGGCATCAGGTCGGGCAGCTAGTGCCTTTACTTGATGAGCCATCTCAGGGACCTTATTTTGATTTTTGGCAGGGACTCATATAGCTCAGGCTGGCCTCCAACTTTCTATGTGTGTGAGGATGGCATTAAACTTCTGATCCCCCTGTCTCCACCTCTCAAATGCTGGGATTACAGTATTTTATGGGGATCAAACCCCAAGCTCTTGTTCATACCAGGCAAACACTCACACTTTACCACCTGATCCACATTCCTAGTCCTCGCTTGGATTTTACAGCAAAAATCTGTCTCAAATGAAAAGAAAGCCTGGGCTGGAGAGTTGGCTCAGCAGCTGAGTCCTTGCTGCTCTGAGTTTCAGAGGACGCGGGTTCAGTTCACAGCCATCTTCTGTGGCAGTGGTTCCCAAACTCCCTACTGCAGTACCCTTGAATGAAGTTCCTCATGTTTTGTTGCTACTTCATAACTGTAATTTTGCTACTATTTTGAATTGTGAGGCAAATATCTGATATGTGATATATGAGACTCCAAGGGGGTCTCAACCCACAGGCTGAGAACTGTGCCCTGTGGGCACTAGGCATGCACATGGCACACTTACTTGCACGCAAACAAAACACCCATAGAGATAAAATAATAAATCTTGAAAAAAAAAGCCCTAACAAGTCCTGGAGAGGACTGAATGTGTCGTACAGTTGGTAGATACAGCGCTGGGTTAGCTCTCCAAATAATCCTACTGTGTGGACAGGAAGATTCCAGCAGGAGGATCAGAAATTCAATCCTGCCTAGGATACATGAGACACAGAGAAAAGCTACAAGTGTGTCTCTAAGTGATAAAGAGACTGTCTAATGGAGTTACATCATGTATTGTTCTAATCACATGATGTTCTAGAAGAAATTAAAACTATGGAAACAGTAAAAAAAAAACACTGGTCATCAGTGGCTGAGGGGACAGCTAACTAGGCACAACTTGGGAATTTTTAAGACAACACTGGTCCACATGACAGTGTGATGGTAGATACATACCTTGGCAAGCTTGTTCTAGCCCACAGAATTTATAATACAGAGGGGAAGCATATATTGTTACTGGTGAATCAATTAGGGGAAGCTGTGTGTCAGAGCGTGCTCTGTATTTTCCCGAAATTTTTGCTGTAGCTTGAAAGTATTCTCTTTCCACATTGCACATATATGCATGTATGTGTGTATATGTGAATGTATGTATGTGTGTATGCATGAATGTATGTGTGTGTTCATATTCATGTATGTATGTTTGCATGTATGCTTGCTTGTTTTCTTTTTGGTGCTAGAGATTGGACCCAGGGCCTTGTATGTGCAAAACACATGCCCTACTACAGGATTACACGCCTTCACTCCATGTTTAGGGCCAATGGGATAGTTCCGTGGGTAAAACACCTGCTGCCAAGCTTGCCATCCTGTGTTGAGTTGGGTTTCCAGGATCCCTGTATGCAGAAGGAGGGAAACAACTTTAGAAAGTTTCAGGTGGGTACAGTGAGGAAGCTGCCTGGGCTTTTTCACAGATAATAGAAGCAAAAGAGAACACAGGCCACCAGGGACTGACAGGTGGGTCTCTGGGGACGACTAAGTGTCCCCTGCTTGTTGGTGCAGTGGAAGTGGGAAGACAGAAGTGAGAGATAGGCTTGGAGGGCAGGTAGGACTCAGGTCTTCCCTGAGCCCTTGACCCTCACAGAAACATGCCTAAGCCAGACCTGGCAATGCTTGCTCCCTGGAGTCTGTGCCTCAGGCGGATGATGCATCCTGGGAGGCTCTCCAAGTCTCCTTTGAACACACTCAGTGGATAGAACCATCCTATAATTACCATGGGGATAATTAGAGGCACTTTCATGGTCTCTTTCAACAAATATTACACAAGCTATGGCCTTCTCATCTTGGGGGTAGGGTTGGAGGAAAGTGAAGCACCCCTCTTGAGGGATAGCCAACACCTGAACCCTTGCCAAACACACCTGACTCCCGGGCTGAGGCTCAAAGTTGCGCGGATACACCCGGGGCGGCTCCAGCTTGGGGCCAAGTGCTGGCACAGGCACTGGAAGTCACTCCTTGGTGCCACAAAGCAGGGAAGCTTCCATCCAATGCTTAGGCTTCTAGTTTATTCCCAGAGGATTGCAAGTCTGTGGAGATCTTGATGGTGACCCAGAGATGCCTTCAACATCTTAGCCTAATAGATACTCAAGTCACAAGGTTCCAGGCCCTCCTAATCTCTAAGGGCCATGCTCACAGGGTTTCTGCATGACCCTCCTACCCTAGCAAGTGCTATTTGGTACTTGCCATAGACTTCACTTTGGGAGCCTCTGGTTTAGATCTCTATTCCATACCTCCATCAAGCCCCATTTCCCTCCTTTCTTATTTCCCCCACTGGGCAGCACAGTCTTCACTTAGTAAGGCTTTGATGTTTTCTCCGCCACTCCTGTTCCGTTCACTTCATACTAGCTTCTCGCTTGGCTTAATCTCCTGTGACTCACTGGGAATCAAAGCCTAGGAGAATTGCCCAGAGCACCCGCTTGTCTTGTCGTTTTGTTTCATTAGCGACATGTCTGGTTTGTTTGGTTCTTAGCTCCCCTGAGAAAGAGCTTTGGCACCTCCCACAGCCACTCCTGCTTATGACTTGGGGCCTTTCCCATGGGATCTGAAACCTTACTTTCTCAGCTTGGAGACTCAGAATGACTGTGCCATACTTAAGGTCACAACTGGCTTTTCTGAGAACTACCTAAGAATTGTAAGAGTTCCATGAATGTCAAGAATTTGGGCTCTTTGCTGTTTTTTCTCCCCATGTCACCTATGGGGTTCATGGCTTAGCAGATGCTTGAAGGCTGGTACCTTTCTGAGTGGTTAGAAAAATGATTTTATTGAGGCCTTGGATTAAACCCTCCTGACACCTTTCCTTGGGTTTTCTCTCTGATGACACCCAGAAGGGATCCCCTAGACCCAGGCTGGTCCTAGTACCTGATATTGGGGGAAAGGAGGAAGGTAAAAAGCTTGCAGAAACCGTGTACTTGGCCATCTTATGAAAGGCTTCCCCTTGGGGAATAGGCAAGCAGCAGCTGTATGGGTAATGTCCAACTGATCTTTTCGGAGATAGATTCAGGGTGTTGGCGTTCCCTGTAAGCTTGCCCCCTCCCCCCACCGGGAAACTAGAGCAGAGTTACAGCCTGACCTAACACTGGGTGAGCCTGGATCCAGGATGTGTGAGCCTTGCTTTGTGAAGGGAGAAAGAAAGGGGACCTACAGGAAGAGTAGTGTGCTTATTAGCCAACCATGTCTCTGGAACCTGATCACTTTCATTCACAAGCACAATGTCGGAGGGGGAGTCCTAGGGAGGCCCTTAAAAGCCTGGTCTCCACCCACAATTTTAGTGTCTTTGGTCAACAGCCTATAACACAAAACTTCTTTCCCCTGCCTGGTTCCAGGCTCAGCCCTGACATTCCCATTTCTAGGTCTTGTTCGGTGCCACAATCTTGCCAAAATGTTTCTGTTGGTAAGCCCAAGGGGAAGTGGGTGGGTGGGGGTTCAGTTCATTGCACCATCCCATTTTTCCTAAGGCCTAGGTGCACCTAAGGTTGCTGTCTGATCTATTAAGTTTATATCTGTGGCAGTTTCTTTCTTCTTTTCCTCCTCCTCCTTTTTTTGTTTTGTTCTGTTCTTTCTTTCAACAAGGCTTCACCAAGCCTGGCCTTAAACTCTGTCAAACTCCGTAAGTCAGTTTCCCTGTACAGCAAAGGATGACCGTGATCTTTTTGCTCTGCCTACCTCCACTTCTGCAGTTCTGGGATTACAGTGTCATATAGTCTAGTTTTGTTGCTTTAAAAATCCTCTATTTTTGTCCCTTTGGCCCCTGATGGCCAGTGACTTTTTTTTTTACTGTTTCCATAGTTATTTTTCCAGAATGCCATGTGATCAGAAGCACATACTATATGGCCTTCTCAGATACCCTTATATTTAGACTTGTCTTTCGTATTTATTCATTTATTTACCTATTTATTTGCTTACCTGTGCCTCCATGTAGTCTTAGCTGGCTTTGAAATCTATAAGAGATCCGCCTGCATCCCCCGCCCCCACCGGCCCCAACCTGCCTCTGCTGGGATTAAAGGCATGCACCATTAGACCTGGCATTTTTTTTTCCCAGACAGCGTCTCACATAGCACTCTATCAACTGTGCAATGCACAACTAGAGTAGCCTGCACCCCTCCTTTAGTCTCTGTACCCTTATTCTATTAACAGTTCATAACTCTGAAATAACATTCGTGCTGTGGTCGGCTTGAACAAACAATTCATGCCTCTTCTCTGAGAATGTATCTGTAAGGACAAAGGCCCAGGTGAAGGAGCTGACTCCAAGCTGTCACCCAACAAGGCTCTGCTGGTCGATTCTATGAAGACAAGCATGTAGCATTTGACTTGGCACCAGGCACCGCGTGGGATATTGGCCGAAACCCACGAGGGAACGCAGCGCTTTGCCCACCCGATGACAGCTGACTGGCAGTTGAGAACCCAGGCCAACGGACTGTTGATGGAAGGCTGACAGTTGAGTGGCAGCCGAACGACGCGCACCAGGGCCTAGCACGCGGCTGCCGCCAACGGTGGCCTCGAGCCCGGCCGAGCGCTCCGCGCATGGGCCGCTCACGAGGGGCGGGGCGCGAGGGTCACGTGACCGTGTTTTGGGCACGTGACACGCGCGGCCCGGGCTCTCCCCCGCCCGTTCCCTCCTCCCTCGGCGGGTGTGCTCCGAGCGGCCTCGCCTCACCGCCTAGCGCCCCCCTCAGCCGTTGCCGCCGCCGCCGGCCATGTCCCCCGGCCGCCGCCGCCGCCGCCCGAGCGCGGCACTCCCGCGGCCCGGCGCGCATTGAGCGCGGGCCCGAGCTGCCGTTCGCTCGCCCCGGGCCCTTGTTCTCCGCGCCGCCGCCGCCGCCGCCATGTTGGGTTTGGAGCCGCAGCGGAGCCGCCGCCGCCGCCGCGGCTGACGAGGCCGAGCGCGGAGCCCGGCCCGCGCCGGGGCCCAGGGAGCGGGGCCCGTCGGAGTCCCGTCGGAGCCCGAGTGCCCGTCCGCCGTGCGAGCGAGCCGCCGGGCCCCCGGCCGCGCCCTCTGCCGCCGGCCGAGCGAGCCGCGGAGCCCCGAGAGAGGCAGCACCATGGCGGAGCAGACCTATTCGTGGTGAGTGCGGGCTTGGGGGGGCCGGGCCGCAGGTGCTTGCGGGGTCGGGGTGCGGGCGGCGGGCGTCCTCGGGGCCCGGGGGAGGGGCGGGCATCCGAGCGGCACGGCCGAACCGACTGCCGCGGGTGTTGGCGGGCCGGAGGGACTGGAGAGGGTGGGCAGAGGCGGGCCCGGGTAAAGATGTACCCCACTCTGGCGAGAACAGGTGGGAAGAGGCACAACTTGCTAGTGGTGGTAGGGGGAGCAGCCGCCTCCACGGTGGGCAGAGGCCCTGCGCGGAGAGAGCCTTGCACCGCGGAGGGGAGTCTGTTCGGATGACCACATTCTGGAAAGGAAGTCGTTGGTAGCAGTGGGGCATGGGCAGTCTTTGTAAGGGTTGGTACTCTGCTGGAGGGATTTGAAGTGTGCTCCTGTTCTAGGTCGATTACCGAGATGGAGGGTATGCAAGTTAAATCCCTTTCTGTGGGACTTTTCAGCACGTTCAGGGACTGAAACACAGGCTTGGAGTTTACTGGGGTGACTAATGTGTCCTGATGAGGGAGTGCCAAGTTTTTGGGGGGAATGAGGGGTGAGAAGTGCAGAGGTGTGGAGTGTTTGCAGTGAGAGAGGTTGATTATATTCGTAACGAGTGGAGATGGTGTAGTTGAGAGCAAGTAGTGGCTTGGGGGTAAGAAAAGAGTTGGATGGGAGGTGTGGGGCGGGATGCCTGGCTGCAGTCTGGAGAGGCTGGAGGTGGTTTGAAGCACTTGTGGTCTGTAACAGAGCTGTGGTCTTTCCCAGGAGCAGAGTTGAAGGTTTGGTCATTGGAAAAGTGAGTTCTTCCTCACTTTTCAAGTATATAAAGTACAAGAATTGCCCTTTTCACAGCCTGTCCGGATTAAGTGGGCACCTTCACAAAGCACAGAACAAACTGTCAAGTGTCAAAATTACAATGATCGTCGTAGGGAGACCATGTAAGAAACGGGTTATATATGAAAACAAGGAATGGCTTTAGTAAGTCAGGAATTCACCGTGATTGAAGATAATTTAATAATGCAAACTTCAGCGATGTATATACAGCCTCAGAAAGAAAGTAGCCGAGAAACAGAGAGGAGGTAACTAAAAGCAAAGTTAGGTTTTGGTTGATTACAGTTGTGTTTTAAAAGGACAGACTAATTGATAGTTTGGGCCAACAGTGAGGGGCAAATGGTGTGGGACACACGGCTACAGTTTGCTCTCCTGAGGATGGATTAGGAAGTGAAGTTGATCGGGATAGTGATGCTGCTGATGAGGGGTCCTGCACCATGAACCCTTATGGTTGCCTTCTTGTGGCTTTTTTTTTTTTTTTTTTGACTATTTTGTGAAAAGGCCGTAGGTTTGTTGAAAAATAACATGATGGTCAGGAAATAGGGAAGCTGCAGTGCATGGTGGCACATACTTGGAATCCCAGTTTGAGCTAACCCTGCCTATAAACACAGAAAGTTGAAGTGTCTTCCTTTGCCGCCCATAGGTACTACTGGTTAAGGAGAGACTACTTCGTGAAGGCTGAGCATTTACAAGACATAGTCTCTTGAAATATTTGCTTAGGTCTCAGCTCTGTTAATTTGCCTTGCCATCAGGATGCTCAGCCTTTCCTTTCTAGCATGTTTTCAGGTGCGGACAGTTCAGAGCATCTTGAGAGAGCATGGAGAAGTTAGACTTCTACCCTGTTTTATGATTCTTCCCAACTAGGGGACAAAAAACTAAACATACAGTGTTTAGCATGCAGCAGTTCACTTCCCTCTTGTCTCTAAGGTGGGGAGATCATCCCTATTTTCAGAGGAAGAAACATGCTGAGGAGGCTGAGTGGAGCGTCCTGGGTGTGAGGCCTAGAGTTCTCTTGCCACTTTACCCATCTCACAGAAATACCGATGTGTTGGCGGTATTCTGCATGTATATGTAAGCTGAATTTGGGGGTTTTCTGTCTTTTGCAGTATCTTTTGTCATTCTTGGATTATACAGATACATAAAAAATGATTTTTTGAAAACAAAATTGTGTTTGACCGTTTGTATTCTACATTTATGGAAAAAAATCCATGATCTGTGCATTTGTCTGAGAAAGAGTACAGAAGGAATGTACTAGTTAAAAATAGGCTTATAAGATGTGACATGTAAGTTACATATAAAACAAGATTGGTAAATGCTGTGATCTCACGTGTTTGTTATTTTATTTGGTTGATTTATGCATGCTTAATTTTTTTGTAATAAAATTTAAAAAATTAAACTCTGCCTATAAGGCCATATGGTTCTGCTTTCTTGTACGTGCTTGTTTCCTGGAAAATTGTGTCACTCAAGGGGGCTCCATTTGCTGTAAAGGATTTTCTGCTCACTCCTGATGCTGGTCTTTTTATTTTTAATACTTGTAGTCCTGCCTGCAGTCACCCCTTCCATTTCTTGTGTAAAAACTGAGCCCGCTCACTGAACTTTCAAGAGAGGACCATGTCACACTAACCTTTGTCCTCTGGTGCCTAATGCACCTCTGGCACATAACTTCTGCCCAGTGATAAATACTGCGTGATTAATGTGACGACAGCTTTTCAGTTTATCTTATGTTGGGTAGAGAAGGGACTACTGGAGGACTACTGTCTACTAGCTTTCCTGATGTCCCATCGTGTTTATAGTATGGAGCATCATACTTTGTCTTTCTGAGACAAGATCTCGTTGTAGCATCCAGATTGACCTGGAGTACATCATGATTTCAGATTGACCTTGAACTCACTGTCTTCCTGTCTGCTGGATGCTGGGGTGGCAAGCCTGCAACACTTACTCCCTCTTAAAATGTGAAATAAAAGCCGTTAACAGAAGAAGTTAAAATAGTTGATAGGGCCATCTGGATTTTCTTCACGTAGCTAAGACTGACTTTGAACCCCTGATCTTACCCATTCCTCTTTAGTGAGTACAGGCACATGCGCTGCCTTTGGTTCACCAAGTGCTGGGATTAGACCCAGAGTTTTACTCATTTGTGCTAGGCAAGTAGTTACCAACTGAGCTACACCCCAGTTTCACAAGGATCTGCATCATGAATTAACTGCAAGGTCCTGTTTCTGTCCTTTCTACTCACACTGAGGAAGTAAAAGAATGCATGCAAAAACACAAATTGAAGGTTAAAGGGAAACACTTGCCCAGTGTATACTTATGAGTAGTTGTTTCAGTGTAAGTACTGTGAGAAACCCCAACTTGGCTCTTGAAATCAATGCAATCCTTGTGTGGGATTGCACTTGAACCTGCTAATAGTTGGTTGTGCTTGGCTTCCTGTTTCTGTAGGGAGAAGGCCATCTTCCTGAAACATTCAAGTGAGTCTCATTACCAAAGAACTAGCATGGTGATTTATTTTGTATTTTTTGTGTGCTCATGTTTTGAGGATTATAAAGGAAAAAAATATGGCCCAAAAGAGTGTACAGTAGGGCTGATGAGATGGCTCAGCAGGTAAAACTGACTGCCTCACAAGTCTGTCCTTCTGAGCTCATTACTAAAGCAACATATATATGGAAGAAGAGAACCAGTCACACAAAATTGACCTGCGCTCCATTTGAATGCTAGTACTGAGATGCACATACTTACATATGTGCACACGTTCCGTATACAAACAAAATGAAAAATTTGAAAGAATGTAACTCATCCAAGGAGTTACAAACCATAAAACCATACAAACTATAAAAGGCCTCAGGGTCAAGACTGTTGACAGTGATATTAACAATCTAATAACTCAGGCAGAGAGAGCTGTGAGCTGGAGGCCAGCCTGGTCTACATAGCCAGTTAGTTCCAGGACAGCCAGGGGCCACAGAGAGAGACCTAAAGAAAAAGAAAAGCAAACAAGCTGTAAACATACAGAGTTTAGGAGCTCAGGGAGGAGGCAGAAAGAGTTTGTAAGTTTGTGAGAGAGATGGAAGACTTTTGCTAGGCAGTTGTGTGTAGAAGTGAAATAAGGCTTTAATTAAAAAAAAATCTGGTTAGTGACTAAAAAAAAAAAAAACAGTCTGTCTTCTGTGCTCCCACTGTCATTTTGCAGTGTCTTTTGTCATTGTGTTCCTGTATTGGCCTCCTCTTTGTATGCCAGTTTTTCTGAGTGGCCTTCTCATGATCTAAGATTATGGCAGTCCTAGGCTCGTGATTTTTGGCCAGAGTTGGGATAAAATTCCAGTTGCTTGGTACAGTTCTCTCTGAGAGATGACAGGTGATAAACTTACACCTTACAGAAGGGGAAGTTTCTATGCTCTGTTGAGTTCTCGTCCTGTAGTAGGTAGGTGGTAGAATTTCCTGAGCAGGTGGATGAGAATGTTTCTGTCTGTCCTGTCTACAGTCAGACAGATTGTAGAGCAGCATGTCATTAAGATAGGTGGTCCGTGGCCGTGGTTGTGTGCAGAGAAGGAAAAGGAAAAAGATCTCCAGAGCCACTGGAGGCCAGTTCTGATTTCGGTTATTGTATTTGTTCTGATCATCACTTTTTAGCAGCTGTACCTTTTTCAGAACATAGTGTAAAACATGGAGGGCTGTAGACTGAGTTATTTAAACGTTTTTTGCCTATAGCTTAAAGTGCTATAATATGATTTAATTTGGGTAATATGAGATTTAAGCTAAAGTTAACACCTTAAATTTGTTTTTAAATCACTTCTCAATTTTATTGTGAAGTCTTTGAGGGGAAAAGAAACTGGAGACATTTTTATGTGTTCATTTCCTTTACAGATGGCAGGTGGCCACTGTAGTGTGAGATGTCTGTCATGCAGCTCTCTGTCTGATAGTAACGTCAGTAACATTGATAAATCGCTGTTTCTTTATTTTTTATTTTGTAAACTTTTTTTTTAAGATTTATTTATTATATACACAGTGTTCAGTCTCCATGTATGCCTGCAGACCAGAAGAGGGCACCAGATCTCATTACAGATGGTTGTGAGCCACCATGTGGTTTCTGGGAATTGAACTCAGGACCTCTGGAAGAGCAGCCAGTGCTCTTAATCCCTGAGCCATCTCTCCAGCCCCATGGTTAAGTTTCTTTGTTCTTACCTGTTTCTTCAAACCATTTCATACAAAATTAAAAAAAAAAGAAACATGTTTTGTTTTGAGTCTGGAACTCACTGTTCACCTGCCTCTGTCTCTAGAATTTGGGATTAGAACCTTGCACCACTACTCCTGAGGTGGAAGAATATTTTAAAAGTAACTGACTTGGAAATCTATGTAGTTTGAGAGTGACTTTTACCTCTGATACCTGTGACTTAGCTGTATCTCAGGTGCAGTGTGTTTCATCAGGCACTAACCACTGAGCACCCACCACCACCAGTGCTTCTGTGGGTCCTCTACAGGGCTGCAGAGGTTCTGTGAGATGCTGTGTAGAAATACTCTCTGTTTTCTACAGCTATTTGTTAGATTCTGGTAGGCTCCAAACAGTTCTTCAGGATAGGAATGCTTTTTGTTTTTGTTGAGTCTAACCAACATTTAAACTCTTGAGATGACCACTTTATCAGGAATGATGATATATAAAAAGAAGTAGAATGTCTAATCTACATGGGAAATAGAAAAAGATAAGATCTCCTGAGTAAATTGGAAGCGTGGGGATCATAGGAAAAGGTAGAAGGGGAAGGGGGAGGAAGGGAGAGGAGCAGAGAAAACAATCTAGATCAATAAAAACAATAATAAAAAGCCTTAGACGGGAGAGAAAGCACTTACCATGTGGGTCTTTGGGGACTTTTGTCCAAGCTGTAGCACAGCCTAAATGTCACATATAAGAAGCAAATCCAGAAAAAAAAAATAATGAAACTAGTTTTAAAACTCAGACAATTGATAATAATCATAAGATCATCTAAATTAAAATGTATCTATATTACAGAATGTATTGTTATAAATCATGTTTTAGGATATACGTTCAAAATAAGATCCAATATTCATAATTTAAAGGGATTCAAACATTGCTCTCTTTTGGATGAATATCCCACACTTATATTCAGCTTGTAAAGAGAAGTGTGCTATGTGTTTAATGTTAAATTTTCATATGTGGAACAGGTAAAGGAAAATATCTTCAAAAGTTCTTTTGTGAACTAATAATGATCAAAAGACCGAGCGCTGCAAATGTAGAATAATTATTGACACAGTAAATTATCCTTAAACAATTATAACCACCAAAAAAAAAAAGTAGAATTACTTATAAATTGCTACTGACTTACAAGTCTGAGTGGTCAAGTCCTGACCTTTCGCAGGTTTCATTGTCCACCCCTGCAGATCACAGCAGAAGAGAAATAATAAAGTTACATTTATTTTCATGTAATAATTATTTAAGGTCCTTTCCCTGTATTCCCTATCTGTAATGCAGTGGAAGTTTTCCACTCTTCTATTAGCCAGGGCAAGGTTTTACCAGTTTCTTATCTGTTTCCTTACCCAGAGTCTGAAGGCACACCCACTTCCCTCCATCTAGCAGCAGACCTAAACCTCACTCTTGACCTAAATAGGACATTCTTGATAGAATTTTGTCCATTGTTTCTTCGACCTGTCTACACAGACATTCTGAGTATTGTGCTCAACTTTAATTTGTCTTAATTTGTCCTCCATGTCATATAACTTTACCTTCAAAACTTGATTAAATCTTCAGGCCTTGTTTTTGTTTTTTAAAGAAAATATTTTCCTGCCATCCATAGCTCTTTTTTGATATCTAAACAACCACACATTTAAACCCATTTCTCAGAAATGTTCATAAAAAGTCTTAGAAGTCTTAGAAGTAAGAATTGTAAAGAACAAATCTCTTATCTTTGACTTGGTTAGTGCAAACATTTTTAGCAATGCTGTCTGGTACCACAAGCCCAGTTAGCCAGCAGTGAGCCAAAGGCTAGAGAGAGATAAGGTCATTAACTGAGTGAGGGCTAAAATAGAAGACACTCAGAACACTTGGGAAACTTAACTGTGAGAAACAGGAGGGAGAAGCCTGTGTGAGGTAGAGTGATTAGGAAAGGGAAAAGGTACAAAGGAGTTTTAGGGGCAGGAGCGTAAAAAACTGGATTCCAAGGGGGTGAAAAACAGACAATTGACTTCGCAAAGGAAGTCATTAGTGGAAGTGTGCTACTGAGATCAGAGTGGTGGGGTGAGGCTGCAGGCGGGCTGGACAGTGAAGGTGTAAAGGCCTCTTGAGAAAACCAAGAAAGGAGAGGGGAGCACCAGCGGGGCCATAAAGGGTTGGTTTTCACTCTGAGAAAGAGAGAGTTGTTTGTTTGAAGACAGGAGGAAGAAATAGATTTTGGAAAGAGAAAAGGCATTGTTTTGTTTTCCTTGTAGTTTAAGCTTAGAGTTTATTTTTCTTTAAATTATTTAGCTATTATCTAAGAGTTGTACAGAAATTTATTGGGGAATATTTAGTGTGTTCATCTAGCCTCTGTCACTCGGTCTTTATTATGTTGCCACTAGGTTTGGTTGTATTATCTTTAGTAATACTGTTTTCAATTTCTTGAATATAAAATTCAACCTCTTTACATCTGACTTTTGAATAAATATGGTCTTCCAATCCCATTTCACTTTAAAATATTACTTGTGCTAAATTAAATAACTGTTGTTTGTCTAGTTTCAGGGACTTTCTATAGCCCTGGCCATCCTGGAACCTACTCTGTAGACCCGGCTGGCCTCTGCCTCCTGAGTGCTCCACCACCACTTAGCTGGGTTTTGTTTGTTTGTTTGTTTGTTTTGTTTTTTTGTTTTCTGTTTCTAAATGTCTTCTTTTAAAAGTTGTTTTCTAAAGCCAGGAATGGTGGTGCATGCTTTTAATTCCAGAACTCAGAGGCAAATGGGTCTGTGTGAGGCCAGCCTGCTAGATCTAGATAGTGAGTTCTTTTTCTTTTCTTTTTTAATTTTTATTTTATGTGCATTTGTATTTTCCCTGCATGCATGCCTGTGTGAGTTTCAGATCCTCTGAAACTGGAGTTAGAGCTGTGAGCAACCGTGTAGGTGCTGGGAATTGAATCTGGGTCCTCTGGAAGAGCAGCCAGTGCTCTTAACTGCTGAGCCATCTCTCCAGCCCTAGATAGTGAGTTCTAAGACAGCCAGAGCTACATAGTGAGACCTGTTATCAAAAAAGTAAATAAATTTGTTGTCTATATTTTATTATTTTGTGGGGCATATGTGTTTCTCTCTCTCTCTCTGTGTGTGTGTGTGTGTGTGTGTGTGTGTGTGTGTGTGTGTACAGCAATGTACACGTGTGTATGTATGGAAGTTGGGGGTAACTTTGTAGACTGGGTTCATTTCCAAGGATTGAATCCAGGTCACTTTACCTGCTGAGCCACCTCAAAGACTCTGAAGTTTTCTCTTTTAACTTATACTTCTTTCCTGTTTGATCATTATTATCCAGAAAGGGTAAATTAAAACAGTGCTGTGACGTGGCATGTGTATACTTAAACCATACTAATTTAGCAGGGCCTCAGTCTTACTTAGGTCATGGTTGTGTCCTGTTGCCTTCTCTGTCTTTTACACAGTCACTTTAAAGTTTTCCTTCTCACTGTCCTCATTCCCCCAAAGAGAGAATGCTCTTTTCCCACACTTGCCTCTTATAAGAATTGTGGGGATTTGTTTGTTTGTTTTTCAATAGGATCTCACGCTGTAGCTCAGGCTAGCCTTAATCTTGCCCTTTAGCCCAGGCTGGCCCTAGACTCTGGGTATTCTTATTGCCTCAGCCTTTCACATGGTGGGATTACATGAGTGAGCCACTAAACTACTCTCTCCTTCTCCCAGGAATGGGATCCTCCTGACTCAGCTTTTCTTATGCTGAGACTATAGGTCTGTCTGTACCACCACACCTTACTCTTTTTTCCCCCTTTTTTTTAAAAAAAAATTTATTTATTATGTATACAGTATTCAGCCTGCGTGGTGCCAGAAAAGGGCACCAGATCTCATTACAGATGGTTGTGAACCACCATGTGGTTGCTGGGAATTGAACTCAGGACCTCTGGAAAAGCAGTCAGTGCTCTTAACCACTGAGCCATCTCTCCAGCCCCTCTTTTTTAAATATATTTTTATTGATATTTATTGAGCTCTACATTTTTCTCTGCTCCCCTCCCTGTCTCTCCCCTCCCCACCTGAACCCTCCCCCATGGTCCCCATGCTCCCAGTTTACTCAGGAGATCTTGTCTTTTTATACTTTCTACTTCCCATGTAGATTAGATCTATGTAAGTCTCTCTTCGTGTCCGTATTGTTGTTTAAGTTCTCTGGGATTGTGGATTGTAGGCTAGCTTTTTGTATGCTTTATTTTTAAAAACCACCTATAAATGAGTACATATGATAATTTCCTTTCTGTGTCTGGGTTACCTCACTCAAAATAATGTTTTCTAGTTCTATCCATTTTCCTGCAAAATTCAAGCTGTCGTTATTTTTTTCTGCTGTGTAGTACTTCATTGTGTAAATGTCCCACATTTTTCTTATCCATTCTTCGATCAAGGGGCATTTAGGTTGTTTCCAGGTTCTGGTTATGACAAACAAAGCCACTATCAACATAGTTGAGCACATGTCCCTGTGGCACAATTGAACATCTTTTGGGTATATACTGGGTCTTGAGGAAGGTTGTTTCCTAGTTTTCTGAGAAATTGCCACAGTGACATCCAAAGGGTTTGTACCAGCTTGCATTCCCACCAGCAATGCAGAAGTGTTCCCTTTTCTCCACATCCTCTCTAGCATAAGTTATCATCAGTGTCTTTGATCCTGGCCATTCTTACAGGTGTAAGATGGAATCTCAGAATTTTCTGATTTGCATTTCTCTGATTACTAAGGATGTTGAACATTTCCTTAAGTGTCTGTCAGCCATTTTAGATTTCTCTGTTGAGAGTTCTCTGTTTAGGTCTGTATTCCATTTTTTTTAATTGGATTATGTGATCTTTTGGTGTTCAATTTCTTGAGTTCTTTGTATATTTTGGAGATCAGACCTCTGTCTGATGTGGGGTTAGTGAAGATCTTTCTCATTCTGTAGGCTGCCGTTTTGTCTTGTTGACCGTGCCCTTTGCTTTATAGAAGCTTTCCAATTTCAGGAGGTCCCATTTATTGTTTCTGTCAGTGTCGTGCTGCTGGGGTTCTATTTAGGAAGTGGTTCCCTCTACCAATGCATTCAAGTGTACTTCCTACTTTCTCTTGTGTAAGGTTCAGTGTGACTGACTTTATGTTGAGGCCTTTGATCCATTTGGACTTGAGTTTTGTGCATGGTGATAGATATGGGTCTATTTTCATTTTTTTACATGTTGATATCCGGTTATGCCAGCACCACTTGTTAAATATGCTTTCTTTTTTCATTTGATATTTTTTGCTTCATTATCAAAGATCAGGTGTTTGAAGATGTGTGGATTGATATCCGGGTCTTCTATTTGGTTCCATTGGTCCTCTTGTCTGTTCTTCTGCCAGTACCAGGCTGTTTTCAGTGCTGTAGCTCTGTAGTAGAGTTTGAAGTCAGGGATTGTGATGCCTCTGAAAGTTCTTTTATTGCCCAGGATTGTTTTGGCTATCCTGGGTTTTTTGCTTTTCCAAATGAAGTTGAGTACCGGTCTTTCGAGGTCTTTGAAGAATTTCCTGGGATTTTGATGGGCACACACCTTACTCTTGTATTCTCTTTTTTTGTATCAAATCTAAGGACACAAAATTAAATCCTAAGTGGGTGATAAAGTATGAGATAATAAACTTGGCTCATCTGATTCAGCTTAGGCATGTAGTTTTGGAGTCTTGGGAGAAGGGGACAGGACATCGCTCCTCTTTCCCTAAAGTCTACTCTAGGGTAACCACAAAGGTAAATTGCATGTGTCTGCAATTTTACCTGTCCATGTGACAAATACTTAGCTGTAGCTTATTTCAGAATATATGACATGTGAAAATTACGCTACAGGAAGAAATAAGACTCATTTAGAGCCATTTATGGAAAATAATCCTGGGCCAGCAGTGTTTCTCTCTCACAGGTATTAATCACAGCTTCTGTCTTGGCCCTGACAGAGCTGTTATGGTTGTTTATTTCAGTTATACCACAGATAACAAACTGATTTAAGAATTGAAAGATTGTTGGGGATATATTATTTAAATAGTATATCCAAATTTAATTATAAATTTATATTAAATAATTAAAATGAGTCTTATTTTAAAAGTAGTGTCAAGAGATGGTCAGCAAATGAATGAATAGTAACCAATTTGTATTGAGTCAATTGTGAGCTCTGTAGAGACTCATTCTCTTGGTTGGGTGTTTTGTTTTGTGACAGGAGGCTGTGGGGTGAGTAGTTTGGTTTTGGAGGCAACCTTGGAGTCAAAGCTGACCTTAAATGTGCTAGGTAGCTGGGATGACCTTGAATTCATGATTTTTTTTGTGTGCTTCCTGAGTGTTGGGATTAAAAGTGGGCCATTGTTTTTGGTATTTCACATGGCTCTCTCTGTTCTTGGTTAGTTTTTTGGTTTTGAGATGATCTTGTATTGCAACTCACAATGACTGACCTGGAACTAATTCACTGCGCATCCCAGTGTATCCTTGAACTCATTGAAGTTTTCTGTCTCAACTTCCCAAGTGATGGAATTACAGGTGTGAGCCTATATGCTCACCCCTTGGTTTTCATAGAATGTTTTTTGGTATTTTGTCCAGTTATTTTTTCCAACTTTCCAAGTTCTGTAAAGTATCTGTCTTTATATTCAGAATATTTCTGGATGGTTGACTCTTGCTTGTTGTCTGATTTGGTAGTCTTTGCCCCTACTTTGTGGTCCTACCAACATCAACCATTTTATGCCACTGCACAATCTTTATTATCTTTTAATTGAAGAAAATAATCAACTTACATTTAGTATAATTATTTAATAAATTGTATTTGATTTTTTTTCCTCTTTTGAAAAATTTCTCTCCTACTCTTTTTCCTTTAACATGAGTTTTTTTTTTAGAATTATATTTAATTATGTGTGTGTGTTTGAAGGTGTATACTTATGAGTGTAGGTGCCTACAGAGGCCAGAGAAGGGAGTAGGATCCCCTGGAATTGGAGCTACAGGTGGTGAGGAATCTTTTGACGTGGGTGCTGGGAACTTAACTTAGATCTTCTGGAGAGCAACACTTGGATTTAACTTCTGGGTGTCTCTCTAGCCTGGAGTTAGTTCTTATGTCTTCATATTTGTTACATATTCTCTCTCTTTTCTTTTTTCTTTTTCTCTTTATTTTTTGCTTATTTTTCAAGACAAGGTTTCTCTTTGTAGCCCTGGCTGCCCTGGAACTCACTCTGTAGACCAGGCTAGCCTTGAGCTCATGCAGATCTGTCTGCCTTTGCCTTCCAGCTTTTTTTTTTTTTAATTAATGTTCTTGTTTAGGTTACTTTAGTGATTTAAGAATCACCAGTAAGCTGGGTGTGGTGTCACACGCCTTTAGTTCCAGCACTTGGAGGCTGAGAAACCCTGTGTGTGTGTGGGGGGGAAATCATCAGTAACTTGGTTACACGAGCTTGGTCTGTATGTTGAGCAGAAAATGGGGCACCGTAGAAAAATGTGTCCCCACTCCAGGATGCCTGTGATTCTGAGGGAGTTCAATGCTGGCACTGGAATTATCTTAAGGCGGTTTTTGGGTGGTGCTTTGTATTTAAGGTGGTGTATCATTGTATAGGCCTAAGCTCCTCCTACCTTTGTTCCCTGATTTGGGAAATTACAGGTGTGTACTGAAGGTTTGCTCACTTACATGCAATGCTCATTTGTTTGTTTGTTTTTGAGACAGGGTTTCTCTATAGCTCTGGCTGTCCTTGCTCTGTAGACCAGGCTGACCTCGAACTCACAGAGACCCACTTACTTGCCTCTGCCTCCTGGGTGGTGGGATTAAAGCATTTACCACCACTGCCCAGCCATACTCTTTTTTTTCTTTTTAAAGACTCTTTTTTAATTTTTTAAGTTCATGTGTATGTAGGAATGTTATCCTGTGTGTATAGAGGCCAGAAGTAGATGTCATATCCCAGGAGCTGGAGTTATATAGGGTTATGAGTTGCCCAACATGGGTGGAACCAAATCCAGGTCCTCTGTAAGAACATCATGTGCTCTTAACCACTGAGCTGTCTGTCTAGCAACCTTCCCCCAATTATTTTTTCTTCTGGCTATTTCATCTTTTCCTGCTTCTTTGTATGTGTAGCCATTGTAGATTGTGTGTTTTACTGTGTGCTGATGTTTGCTGTATTCTTCCTATAGTCAAATGGCATTGTGCTGTCCTTAGCCTGTGGTGCTTGCTAAGGTTTTCATGGCATTCACAGACGTCACTGTGCATGGACTGATTGGTTCCCACTACCAAGGATACTTGCAGAGATTCTTACAGAGACTTTGGTGTTGTGCTCTGTGGTGGTTTTTTTATTCTAACCAGTGGACCACAAACTATTTCCAGTCCTTTGTGAGCTCTGGTGTCATGCAGAATACAGGCTTTCTGTATACGGAATACAAGTCCTAGATATTTCTTTCTCCCCAAACTCAGTGTCTTCTCAATTCACTGAGACCTTCTGATTCAGTGCTCTCTCCTTTCTTTCTTTCTGCTTTAGTTTTGTATTTATACTTGCTTCTTTTTTTTAAAAAAAAAAAAGTTAGTATATGGGGACTGGAGAGATGGCTCAGTGGTTAAGAGCACTGACTACTCTTCCAGAGACCCAGGTTCAATTCCCAGCAACCACATGTCTGCTCACAATTGTCTGCAACTCCAATTCCTACATCCTCACACAGACATACATGCAGGTAAAATACCAGTGCACATTTTTTTTAAAAAAAATCAGTGTATAAAAAGATACATTTTTGGTGATAGAACAAAATGGTTTTTTATGGTCTAGCCTGTAAGAATTGACACATTTTTTTAAGTTAACACTATTTTATTACTTTTTGAAGAATTTTTCCACAAATTTTAAACTTAAATAACATATTCTAAAACAGTGTGCTGGCTTCAGTGTTTTTGTTTTGTTTCTTCGCCTTGTCACAGATTGTCATTTTAGATAAGATACTGGTGGTGAAGGACCTGCTGGGTCAGTAACGCAATTTCCAGATATTCTTGGTTTTTTCTCAACTGCATATTTGAAATTCCTTTTTTATAGTTATGTGTTATTTCAATTCTCGGTTGTATTTGAGTTAATGTTGGATTGCACATACTTACAGTGTATGTGTTTATTGTATTTGTTTCTGTATGCACAGCTGCTTCTGAGCTACAAAGCAATACTATGTAGCACCAAACATACTTGCTTCAGTAAATGTGCAACACAGGTGCCAAGGGTTGTGCACTCTTTCGTGGGCACACTGTCCACTTGTAGTAACTCTCCTCTAGAGAAGATTACTGATGTCTGAGTGTGTATTTGGTTGTCATCTTAGTGTGCTTGTTGCAAGTATTTAGTGAGCAAGTTAGGTTTATTAGCTTTTGCAGTATGGAGACCAGTATCCTACAGTGAACTGTTCTGTCTTGTGTGGTGCTTGATTTTGTTTGGTTACTTAAGCCTGAAATGCTTTTGTGCAAAAATTTAGAGCATTTAGCATGGTGCGATGTCCCCGAGTCTATATGCTTATATGTTGGAGTATACTGTCCTTTTTATTTAGAGTTTGGCCAACAGTTTAACATTTGGTAAGTATGCCACATGCCACTCTGGGTGTTCTAGTCACAGCTTAGCTACAGTTAGGACATTATAATTGATTTCCTTAGTTTTCTATTTTGAGACAGTGTTTTCCTTGTAGTCCAGGCTGATCTCGGATTGAATTTTTAGCAGTCTTTGTCATCCTCCCCCATAACCTGAAGACAATTTTATTCAAGATTTTAAATAATGTTTTTTCATAAAACAAAAGTTTGTGTTCATTGAACTATTAGAAAGCAACAGTGTCACTATGTTAGCCATCCTGGCGTTCAGTCTGTGGTTGTTTAATAGCCCTAGTCATTCCTGACTGTGAATTTATTAGCTACTAATCAGGAATTGTTTTCTTGCACTTATTTGCACATGTAGTTGTCAGTAAAAATCATGGCATATGACCACAGTGAATCAGTGATGTGTTTAAGGAAGCTAAGAGCGGTACTGACATATCATCAGCGCAGTATCAGCTGCCACAGCCTCCATTCTGCAGTGGTATTAAAGGTTACCGTAGCCATAGTTTTCCTGTTTATTTTATTTTAGTTGAAAACAAATATCAGAGGTGGTTTATTGGCCATGTGGTGTGTTCTGTAAGGCTTAAGGAGATATTCCGCTGAGTGGTTTTCAATGCCTGATTAGCAGTGTTTATCTTAGAAGACTGGTTTATGAGTTGCACTACTGCTTGTCTGTTAGAAACGCATATGCTCTAATCCTTTGGTAAGTACCACTTTTTGCATTATTAAAAATACAGTCTTTAGCCAGATGTGGAGGTGCACACTTTTAATCCCAGCACTTGGGAGGTCTGAAGCAGGTGGATTTTTGTGAGTTTGAGGCCAGCCTCATCTACATAGTGAACTCAGAGAAAGCCAGGGCTACATAGAGAGACCCTCAAAAAAATCTTTTTTTTTTTAAATTTGTTGTCAGTACTTAACCCCCCCACACACACTTTTATGTGTTGTTAAAACAATATTTTTTTTTTACTCTTTGTCAAGTTGCAGTACCAGGTAGAATTTTATTGTACTTATTGTTTATTGTCATACTCCTGAGAAAGGAACCAAAAAAAGAAAAAAGAAGAAAAGACAAGACTAGAATTTTATTGCTGAACCATCAGAGTTAGCTTCCTGAATAAGCCGCTGCCTACAAAGATAGAAGAGAGAAAGGTTAGAATTAAAAAATTCTACAGTTCCAAGTTGTCGGTGTATACTGCAGCAGTGCAGACGTGTTTGTGATCTGAGCTAAGATGGGAGTTCTGGGTGCTGAGAAGGTTAAAGGTAGAAAAGTTGCCTTAAAAACCACTCCTTACCCCACTTGAGACAGGGTCTCCAATATCTCAGGCTGGCCTCAAACTCATTGCATATAACCTTGAACTTGTGGTTCTCCTGCCTGCCCCAGCTGGGAGTGCTGGGAGGTGCTCCTAGGAGAGTGCACCACATTCTGTTTACAAAGTGCCAGGTCTAACCCAGGACTCCATGCATGCTAAGCAAGCACACTACCTGTTAAGTCACATTCCCAGCCAAAGGACATTTACTTATCATTGTAATCACCTTTATAGGTGTTCTTCAAGGCCAGGTGACATGAACAAATTTTATCATTTTTTTCTTCTGTGTAAACAGTGCTCAGCTATCCTGAGTATATTTACAGTACACCCCAAATTTAAGCATATGATAAAATTTTGGTCCAGTACTCCATTCAGATCCATTAGTCATCACCCACACTTTAACTGTATGCCTGTACCACTTACCAAGACTTCCAGATAACAAAGCAGCCTGCTACCAAAATTTAAATTTAAGGGAACAAGACATAAGTATTCTACTGTTACTATAAAAATATTGGATGCTGGCTAAATTATATCCTTAATTAGAATTTAAATACTCCCCCCCACACACAAACATCTCAATGGTGTTAACCCGCTGCCTCGTCCACAAAGTGACCAGTTGCAGGGATAATTCTTTACTCTTTTCAAAGGGCGCTGGGGCCCCTGTGTTGACTTCTGCAGTTGCTGTATAGGGAACAACCAACAATACTCTAGTAAGAGAGGGTGCCAGGAGTGATGCAAAAATTGGCTACACCTAGTACATGCAGCCCACACATTTACACACTCTCGCACGCACGCACGCACGCACGCAAGCAGACACACACACTGCTATATTTGTTTCATTTGAAAGCTCTCATCTTCTCATTCTCACTGGAACCTCCACTTCCATCCCCATGGCTTAGGCTACCAGCTTTTTGTTTGTTTGTTTCTCGAGACAGGTTTCTTTCTCTGTGTAGCCTGGCTGGCCTGGAACCCAGAGAGATCTGCCCGCGACTGCCTCCCGAGTGCTGGAATTAAAAGTGGGTGACTACCAGCTTTTTTCTCCCAGCACCAGAAGTTGATGACTTGTCAGCTTTCTACATATCACCGTTTACCAAGCCCCTAACCACCCTCCACCACTTTACCTAACCGCTGACTCCACACTCCACCACGCTGGCAAGATCACGTTGGGGCTAGACCTGAAACGCAGGCAGTTCTCCCAGGGCACAAAGCTGGTTGAAGGAATCCTTCTGAAGGAAGATGGATTCGCTCACACCTTCTTAATCCTGGAAACCATTGCTAGGTGCTGCTTTCTCCACTGTAGATGGGAAATAAAACAACAAGAATTTAGGGCGCCTATAGTCTGGTCTTCCCATGAGGTGCACAAAATTGACCTCTGGAAACTTCCAAGGGTCAGGAGCAACCCTTGCTGTCCCCCAAACCTGCCTAGCAGAGTCACAGGGAAGGAGCTAAACACCTTACACCCGGTCCTCACCTTCTTAATATGGGCTACGATGTCCATTTCTCTTATTTCTCTGTTTTATTTCTGGCTGAGTAGCACATCCTGTGAAGTCCTGTTTCATCTTTTCCGGCATTTGGGTGTCTTTGATAGCTACCTTTCTGTAGCACATCATTCTCTGCGGTGGACTCTAAATCCCCAGCTACTCTCCCAGGCAGCATAGTGGGGTCTGTCATTGTTGGGGAGTAGATGGTAGAAGTCTTAGGAGAACAGGAACTGGCCAACTGCAGTCATCATCTGGGGAGGTGCCAGTGCAGCTCAGTGGGAAGCGGATGATGCTGCCTTCTGTTGTCCCGAACCCACCCCTACTCCCGCACCGCTTGTCTCTATTGGCAGAACATAATCCCCAGAATTCTCCCATTGGTCCGTGGACGCAATGGTTGCTGACTGGATCCTTTCTGCTGCTTTGTGGTGAGGCACGCCCGGCAGCTTTTCCCAGCTGTGCGGAAAGTCATGTCAAATCCCAAGTGGCTGTCGGGTGTACTCAAGTATACTCTCCGACAGAGGCCTCCGGGGATGGGTGGCCTCTCCCTTCTTCCAAAGGTACCTGAAATAGGGCAGACTGGGAATAGCTACCGAGGTATGCTGCAGGCACATTGGCTCAGGAAGAGTCCTTGGGGGCTGCTACTGTCTCATTCTTAATTTTTAGCAATGCTTACATTCTTTTGTTTGTTTGATCGCTTGTTTGTTTTTATCCGTTTTACATTCCAACCACAGTCTCGCTCCCACCCGAATGCTTACATTCTTAGCAAGGGATAAGGGATCCCACTTATAACTGCTCCTACACTAAAGCAGCCCAGCATTAGGGAACTTGGGATAAGAAGGGAGGGAGATTTGTTTTTAAACGCAGGGATTATTATCCCCAAAGGGATCTCACCAGGCAGTGCGGATTTTAAGTTTAAGAAGTTGGTGTTCTGGATGGATTGGGGCTTATTGACCCCAAGGTGTGTAAAGGATGGCACTGTTTGCCCCAGGGAAGGAAGTAGCTACTCAGTGTGAGAGAATCTCTTAATTTAGCATTGTATTTGGGGGGAAATGCCCCAGTGGACAAGAAGGTGTTCATCTGAGATGTCTCCCCTAATTTAGGGAAACTGATGACTTAAGTGATTGCAGAGCAGTGAAAATTGAGGAAGAGCCCAGGGACAGATCTGGGTGTAGACAGTCTTGTCACACACTAGCTGTTTGCAGTCCATGTCTGCTCAAGTGAGTAAATGAAATGGGGAATCAAGTAATTGTCTCCCAAAGCCACAGAAGAACAACGCTTAAATGCCTGTGTATGTAGTTTTGATACATAAATTGTATGTCAGTAATGTAATTTGAAGCTTCCTGTTTACATTTTCACATTTTTCTCTACTTGGTTTGATTAACAGTTTGAACAGAGACACATAATATAAAAGAGAAAGATAGTAGTAACAATGAGAATTTCTCCGAGGAGCAATAAATATAAAATACAAAAAGAGTTCCTTTTTTCCTGCATTTTTCTAATGCTGGGCTTAGGAGTTTGAGGATTTCATCATTCTATAAGGTTTGTATCCTGAGGAAGAAGTGGCACCAAGTAAAGCCTAAGATTCAGCACTATAACACTAATGATGATACCAAAATCTGAACCTCTGATGCACACACACGTGTACACACACACACACACACACACACACACAGCCCTCTGATTAAAGGCTTGGCCAGCCTTGTTTCATTTATTTGAATTAAAGAACTGAGAGTATTTCAGGAGACTGAGGGACGGTCACTGAGTGGTTGTAACCGTCAGATTCAGCACTGGCACTGGCAGTCCGTCTGCAGTTGCTCAGAAGCAGCTCTTCCTGGGGTCACTTTCTCCTTCCCTTTTTGCAAAGCTGTCTTTTCATGTAGACTCCAGCTTAGGTGGTACCTCCCCCTTTAGTTACTATCCACAGTACTTTCATCGTGTCCATTGCATTCAGCAGTGTCTTCTCGTGTGTTACTTGCTTCCTTAGTGTATCTGCTCCTGACTGCTTGAGTCAGCATCCTTCATCAGCATTGGATTTAAAGCTACCAGGTCTTGTGTCCTTCATCTGCAGATTACAAAATTAATTTCCTAAGAACATACTGTTTTCTCTATACTCCTTTATTTTTTTAAATGATCAAGGGCTTGCTTGTTTCTGTTGCTGGGGCTCAAACTCAGGGCCTGCTTCCCGCTGGACAAGCATCATTTTACCCACAAGAGTATCCCCCCCCCCAAGACAGAATTTCTCTGTGTAGCCCTAGTTGTCCTGAAACTTTCTCTGTAGACCAGGCTGACCTCAAACTCACAGAGATCCACCTGCCTCTGCCTCCCTAGTGCTGGAATTAAAGGCGTGTGCCACTACTGCCTCTACCCCTGAGGTTCTTTGATGTAGGAGTACTGTTCTAGATGTTTTCTTGGTTACTGTTCAACTGCTGCAAAGGCTCTTTTGTGTGTTGTGTGGGGGGGTACTGTCTTAGATGTGGTCCTAGTCACTGTTCTATTGCTGTGAAGAGACATCATTAATGAGGCAACTTGTAAAAGAAAACATTTAGTCTGGGTAATGCTGGCACACGCCTTAAATCCCAGAATTCTGGAAGAGACAGATCTCTCTGAGTTAGAGGCCAGCCTAGTCTACATAGTGAGTTACTGGACAGCCAGGGCTAGCTACACAGAGAAATCCTGTCTCAAAAAAGGAAAAAGAAAACACTTAATTGTGGGCTTGCTTTCAGTTTCAGAGGACTCATGGCAGCAAAGATGGTACTGTAGGAGTACTGAGAACAGAGCTCACATCTGGCCAACAAGTTTTAGGCGAAGAGTGAGAAATTGAAAGTAGTGTGGGCTTTCGAAACCTCAAAGTCTGCCCCCATTGATATAGCTCTTCCAACAAGACCACACCTCCTAATGCTTCCTAAGTAGTACAACATCTAGGAATCATGCATTCAAATATATGAGCCTATGGGGACCATTTTCATTCAAACCACTACAGAAACCTAAAACCTTTGACCATTTTTCATTCCTTTTTTGCTCATTTTTTACACTCTTGTCAACTGTCTGGTGATAATAGAACTTCCCTACAAGCAACAAATATTCATCAAATTAAGAGTCCTCATCTTCCTGCAGACTGCAAATGTCCCCATTAGCAGAAAAGTGTTGTGCTGTGCTGTGCAGTGCAATGCAGCTTTTAGAAGTTTGAAGTGTGTGTGAAGCCTATTAGAATTCCACCCTCAAGGAGCTTCTGGATTATCATAAACTACCTGATTCGTTCTGAGAAGATAGCAAATGAGTGTGAGCTAAGTGGGAATAGTGGAAACTGGTAAGTAAAAATGCCCCTATAAAGGTGCCAGGCTAATGTTGTCATTTAGAAGTGCTGCCCCGCAGTATTGCTAATATTTCTGATTTTTAAGAAAATATCAGATATCTAGGTTATTTTCATGGGCATATCCTCAGCTTGAAATGTATTGTAATGAAGGCCGCTTGCTGGTTCGTGGCCACTCAGCCCCCAAATAACCACACAGATACTGTATTAATTAAATCACTGCCTGGCCCAGGAGCTCTAGCTCCTTCTTTGCTAATTCTTACATCTTAATTTAACCCATCTCCATTAGTCTGTGCATCTCCATGAGGTCATGGCCTACCAGCAAAGTTTCAGCATGTCTGTCTCTGTCTCTAGTGGCTCCATGGCTTCTCCCTGACTCTGCCTTCTTCCTCCCAGCTTTCAGTTTAGTTTTCCCCACCTTGCTAAGTTCTGCCTAGCTATAGGTCCAAAGCAGTTTCTTTATTAATCAATGGTAATCACAACATACAGAGGGAAATCCCACATCAGAAATGTAAATTTATTACTAACATAGTTTACAGTTTAAGTATGTTCTGGGCCTCCTACCTGCAACCTCTTATTTATTTTGATCCCAAGTTCAGGGCTTTGTCATAGCATCAGAGAGACTGGCTTATTCTTGGGTGCTAGGGTATTCATATTTCTGTGGGAGCAAATGGATTATATTACCTGGCATATGTTGTTTACTGAATGAATTCTGAATAAATGAATGACTGTATCACCAACATGTACTTGGAGCTGCATAAAGACAGTCTGGTACAGATGGATTGGCATCCCATAAGGTTTCCTTTGGACTGTAGGGATTCCATGGGGAAACAGAAAGAATGGGGGCTTAAAAGTCTTATGTTCTGTCCTGTTGGACAGATAGACCAAATGTAGGTCATCTCTGGTTCCTCTGCAACTGGTGCTGGTGCTGAAGTAAAGCCCTTGAGAGTTTTCCACACAGAACCGCCATAAAAGGTGCTGCACGCAGAGATAATTCAGTGGTTAAGAACACTGGGTCCCAGCACTCACAACCACCTGTAACTCCAGCTCCATTGATGTTCAGAGAGGTGACCCCACAGTCCAATGTGACAGGTAGATTCTGAGCTACTCCACCTTCCTAGACAACAGTACTGATCTTTTATTGGGGAATAGGCCCTTGGTAAGAACCTTCTAAATATGTTTAACTAAATAAGTGGAAGAAATATTGGTGTTGGCATGAATTCTAATTGTTCTTAATAATAAAATTCCAGGGTTTACTTAAGATTCAAGGCCCTTGCCAAAGAGGAGGTTGTAAGGTCTAGATCTTGAACCCCTATCTTCTACCTCACAGAGCTGGGGCAGGCAGGGGAGCTAAGGATGGTACTTGGTTGTGGGCAGAGTGAAGCCAGATAAGGTGAGACAACTCAAGGTCCCTGTGACCATAGTCAAGCATTGCCTGAGTAAATGACACCCTGCTATGTTACATGCAGAGTGTCTAGTAGGCTTCTCAGTCCTAGTCAGTGGGCTCAGCCATTCAGAGCAGATGAGAAAAGGTAGGTGGAGGCAGGAGGATCGTGAAAACAGCCTTGGATACACATCCCAGTTCTGTCCCAACAAAGTTTAATTTGGCAAACTCATCTATGGTTTTCTCATACAAAGGGGACTGTGATAGTCCTTATTTCTTAGGGGCAATTTGGAAATAAAATGCTATATTCAGAATATGTAGTATGGTATTAGACACCTTACCAAAGATACTAGCAGCCAATTAATTAGCCTTACCCTAAAACCACTGTCTATGTTTGGACTAGAAAGGTTTTTTTGTTTTTTTGGGTTTTTTTTTGTTTTTTGTAAATTGTTCCATGCCTCAAAAGATGCTATCAAAGGATTTAAATGTAAAGATCTGCATTGGTGTTATTTGCCCTTCCATAGTCATGTGTACTTCATAGTGTCCCCATGTGCTAAGCAGAGGTCAGTTAGGCTGAAAGAGGCTGAAGGAGGTAAAAACACAGGAAAAAACAAACAAACCAAAATGATCTTTTCCTTGGAAGATGATAGGGAACAGGGAGACAGAACAGGGAGACAGGCTGGCTAAAGTGGATTATTTTTCTAAAGTTTGAAACATAGGACCTTTGTTTTTATGCCCATTGAAACTGGCCTGTTTGGGAAACTTTGCTGTACCATCACCTTCTAGGAGGGTCACATAGTTCATTTTAGTTTGATAAGGTGGAGCTTCTGTATTTAGTGACGCCATCTTCACTTTTATCCTGGCCTTTTAGGGCCTATTGTAGAAACTTCCTGCAGAATAGGAACCTCCTACAGTTTTTTAGATTAGCAGTTTAATGGATATCTGACCACTACCCAGGAGATGTTGTCACACTGCACTTCCAGTGTTAAGAACCAAAAATGTATACAGATGATAGCAGATGTCCTCTGAAGGCTAAAACTGCTTACCTCTTGTTGCGTAACCACCCCACATAGTCTGTAATGAGCGCCTCTCTTAGCACCACGTGAAGTCTACAGGGCATTCAGACCCACTTACAGATGAAAGGGTGGAAATATTCTCAATTACAGATCACACTGGCTTGAGGGTAGAGTATACCATAGGAGGTGTAGTCAGCTCTAGGAGCTAAGGAGCTGGATTTGACTCAGTGTTGTGTTTTATATATTGTGAGGTTCCCAGTTAACACTTGGGTTTTCTTTCTTTTTGCAGTGTTAGTGGAACGAAAGCTCTGTGCAAGACAGGCAAGTACTCTAGCACTGAACCTCAGCTGCCCATCATTAGAGGCTCTGAACTGAGGAACAGGCGATAGGACCTGATTCTGGCATTACATTCTAATTCACTGGCTGGGAAAAAATCTGACTGTCCAAAATTTAAGAGAGTTTGTTCAGACCTTCAGTTAAGATTTCTGAGAGGGGCTGGAGAAATGGCTCAACAGTAAAGAGCGCTTGATGCTTTTATAGAAGACTCAGTTCCCAGCGCCCACATAGTAGCTTAAAATTGCTGGTAACTCCAGTTCTAGGGAATCTCATACATGCATGGTGTACAGGCACACATGTAGACTAAACACTTCACATTCATAAAATAAACCTTATGTATGTGTGAAAAGATTAGCGAAAGATTTTTGAGAGAGCACTTGTCACACTGTTCTAGGTGGTATGGAAGCAAAGTGGATAGTCTTTCTAAAACTTGTTCAACAGATAATAAATGAAAATAAATAACCTGGCCCTGGCAAGTACAGTAATAAAAATAAGAGAATCAAAGTTGACAGACTCAAAGTTTTGCTGTACTAGAATCTCAAGAGGGCCTGTTTGAGAAATGCCCTTGAAGCCCGGACACGATGACCTCGCTCCTAGGTAGAGGTCAGCCCAGGGAATCCAGTGCACACAGGTCAGCTAGTGCTTGTCGTAGTACTCTGGTCATGCTGTCTTACACCAGAATAGTAGTGGCAGAGATGAGACAAGCGATGGCCAAATCCAACCGTAAGGTAGAGCTGACAGTTTTACTAATGGATTGGATACAGAATAGGAGGGAAGGGTGGTCAAAGACTCCAGCTCTGTGACCTGAACAGTGACAGGAATAGATTGTGACACAAAGGCTGGTTAAAAAAAAAAAAAAATTCTGTCTGCACTATGGTTTGGTTGAGGTCCCTTTAAGACATTCTCAGTGGAGGTGTTAAATACAGAGTTGTATATGTATATATAAGTTCTTCAAGTAAGTGCAGGCTAGGGGTAGAATGCAGGAAGCCATAAGCTTACAGGTGACATTTAAAGTGATGGAACCTGATACTATGGTGACCAAGGGCAGGATATGTGTATGTGGAAGAGAGTAATGTTTATTCAGTTTGCATTTTCTTCTGTATATTTACTGTACTTTAAACAAGTACATAGTCCAGATAGGCTTGGCACTTGCCCAAGAGAAGTCCCATTATATATTATGATGATTATCTTTGCAATCAGCTAAGGTGGATTGGGGAACCACCTAGGTAAGTAAAGCACACCTTTGGGTGTGTCTGTGAGGGTGATCCAGAGACCATGGGCTTTGACCTGATGGATGGGCTCCTCCTTGACAGCACTGAGAGGTGATCAGGTGATTCCGCTTTGGGAGTGTCCTACCCTTCCTGTATTCCTGTCTGCTCTGCTTCGTGTCCTTCATGAAGTGAACAACTTGTCTCTGCCACAGATACCATCCATCATGTTGTGCCCAAACAAACAGAACCCAGTAACTAGATGGAAGTTTCTGAAACTGAGCCAAAACAAAACGGTCTCCTCTGAGTTGCCTTTTTTCAGGTATTTGGCTACATTTTTTGAGCAACTACTTGGTACAAGGTGCTCATCTAGGCACTCAGGATATAAAGGAGCAAGCAGTCATAGCTTTTCATGGAGGAGGAGTCATTTTGTGGTTGAGGAAGCAGCCATTGAACAAGGGTACAAAACAGGATGTAATGAAACCAATGGGGTAGATAGCAGAGACCTTTGGACTCTTACATAGCCTCGTTAAGGCATATAGATTTCATCCTGAGACACGGTGTCCTGAAAGGTTATGTGGTGCTCATATGACCAGATGGCCACTGAGTAGACTAGGTTTCAAAGGACACCAGAATGTCAATGAAGAGGTTCTTAAGGCACCTGTCTTTACATTTCTCTATTTTAAACATGTGTTTTCAACCTGCATGTGGTAGTAAAATAATAATAAACATTAATATTAAAAATAAAACATTTAAATAATAAAATTAGTGCAGCCAATTGGGTCTCTCCTCAGATTTGGCATTACCCATTGCACCTGGGAACTATTTGTGGGAGCATTAACAGTTTTCTTTCCTGATGCTCATTTTTTTTTTCTTTTCTTTAAGCTAGGGTCTCATTATAGGCCTGAAACTTGCAATGTATGTCAGGCTGGCTTGGAACTTAATGGAGATCCACCTGCCTCTGCCTTTTGAGTCCTGAGATTAAAGGCATATGCTACCATCCCTGGCAACAGTTATAAAAATAATAAATGTACATGGGAAATGATGCGGGGAATAGGAGGAATGCATGATAAATGTTGAGTTCACAGAGGTGACTATTAATGCCGCGCCTTAGATAGATCTAATTACTTTCTGTGTGTGTGTACATAATCATGGTATCTGTAGCTTCATATTTTGTTTTTATTACTTTTAAACTTTCTGAAGTGTCTGTTTATAATTCTTTCTTAATAGTTCATAACAGTTTTCCTCCCATTTATTTTTGAAATAATCTCTTGTGTTAGATATTTATATTATTTCCAGCTTTTCAGTATTTTAAATATTGCACATGGGTATATAATATTTTCCAAGGATTAAGAGAACCCTTGTTTTAAGTTTCCAAATTTGCTAACTGAGGGAATTTAGAGCCTGAAGACAGAGTTCCTGGTAATCTTGCAACTCACAGATATCTGTTAAAATTATTTATTATTTTAGAAAGAGAAGGCCGGGCGGTGGTGACACATACCTTTAATCACAGCACTCTGTGAGTTCGAGGCGAGCCTGTTCTACAAGAACTAGTTCCAGGACAGGCTCCAAAAACTCCAGAGAAACCCTGTCTCGGAAAAAAAAATTAGAAACTTTCATGTGGGTCTACAAGTGGAGGCCAGAGGTCACGTTGGGTCTTTTTGATCTTATTTTTTGAGAGTCTCCCACTGGATCTGAGAATCCCTAATTGGCCAGGGTGACTGACCAGTGATTTTGTAGGGATGCGCCTGTTCCCACCACGCCCTTCACTGCACCTGACTTTGACATGGTCCTTATGCTCAGGACCTGCCTGAACTCAGGCCCTCATGCTTGCATATAATGTGCTTTAATGGATTGAACCATTTCCCAGTTTAAAAAATGGCTGATTCTAGATTTTCTAGATTTCTCTCGTTAATATGATAAATTACTTCATTCCTCCCCCCCCCCCCCCCAAGACAGGGTTTCCCTGTAGCTTTAGAGCCTGTCCTGGAACTAACTCTTGTAGACCAGGCTGGCCTCAAACTCACAGAGATCCCCTTACCTCTGCCTCCTGAGTGCTGGGATTAAAGGCATGTGCCATCACCACCTGGCTAAATTATTTCTGCGCACCTGAATCTGCTTGCAGCCTCTGCCCCCTTCCAGTATGAATAAAATGGTCTATGTTCTGTCTAAGGCCATCATTCTGGTTCTGAGCCCACCTCTTCTCCTTTTCTTCCCCTGCTACATTGCCTCAATCAGCAGGGCTGGGACAACAGGAAGACACAGAAAAACTGGAATCAGATGGACCATGTGCAGCCCGGTTATTATATACGTGTGTGTGTGTGTGCGCGCGCGCATGCATGTATGTTTTTATCTGGAGGAGGATACAGGTTAGCTAATCTCAGTGTTGTTTCTTTGTTGAGGAGCAGTCTCATCAGTCATATGGGAAGAGGAAGCAGTGGTTGGTGCTTTCTGCACCCAGGGAAAGGCCTTGATATTCCCACAGGTCTTTAGCTTTGGAGTCCTTAACATAATCATACTTATGTTAAGAATTCTCATTCAGAAGGGGGCTTACTTGCTCCCCAAACTCCATCACCCATAGCCCCCGAGTAACGGATCATTTCCCTACAATGATGCTATAAATACTCTTTATCCATTCTTTGCTTCCACACCATCTCAGCTCTGCCAAGAGTTGCCTATGCTCACTGTCTCCTTCCATTCTGTTTCAACCCACTTCACCAAAACAGTTTCTCAAAGTCACCAGTGACCACTGTGCAACTAACTGACAGTAATTGGTCAATTAATTCTCCGTGTATTGACACACTTGAGTTTCTGCTTGGCTTCCAGGATCCCACATTCTGTCTGTCATTTCTCCTGTGCCACTGACTGTACCTTCTCCATTTACTACTTTTCCAACTCTTCTCTCTCAGCCCACTGTCCGTCACCCCTTATTAAATGCTTTCTCCCTGTGGTCTCCATTTTCATGGTCTTATTTACTGTCCCTGTGCTCACAGTTCCCACATTTGTCTACCCCTGACTTATTCCTAAATACTTAGCCCATATTTCCATCCTAGGTGAAACATTTCTGGATTGATACCCATCTCAAACTTTATTTCTATCAGCCCTAGCACTAGGGAGGCAGAGGCAAGTGGATTTCTGATTGGAGGCTAGCCTGGTATACATCACAAGTTTCCGGTCAGCCACAGCTACATAGTAAGACCCTGTCTCAAGTCAAAACTGAAACACCTAATGCCCAAAAGTTTTTATGAACCTCGGGCACTGCTGCAGAGTCTTGGAAATAAATAACATTTTAAGAAAAAAAATTCTGCCTCTTAGGTTTCTTGGAGGCACAGTAAAATTTTCCTGTGGGAGATTTTAAAGTTTTATCTATAAGAAAACTTAGAAGGTACTGCAAGTGAAATGCTCAAATAACCAGGCTCAAATAACTAGCCTTTCTTTCTTTATATATATATATATGTGTGCATATATATATATATCAATAAGACTAGATTTAATTACATCCAGCTACTAGCATATACAATTTAACAAGTACTATTAAAGCTAGCTTCAACATTCTAAAATAGTTCAGAGGTGGATTATACATAGTATTTTATTAGTATATTTTGAATATTTTATACATATATGCAATGTATTTTTATTATATTTACTCCTCACTCCTCTCCCTAACTCCTTCTAAATCTACCACCTTCTTACCCTGCCAACTTGGTATACCTTCCCTCATTTTTTAAGCACTGCTCATATACCCAAGCGTATACTACAATGTGGTTTACTTAGCAGTGGCCCCGCCTGTAAAGAAAACTGACTGTCCTTCCCCAGAAATTACCCATAGTTCTTTAGTTAGGGTCAGGGATCTTATGAGTCCCTTCCATTTCCAAACTGATGCTGATTGTCTTGATCATGGACAGGTCTTGTGTAGTCAGCTGTAGCTGCTGTGAGTTTATGGTTGCTCTGGTCCTGTTGTGTCAGAAGGCACTGCATTGTTTTTGTCCTCCTTGACCTTTGACTCTTACAGTCCTCTGCCCCTTCTTCTGTGATGGTGCCTGAGCCTTCAGGAGAGGATGGGATGTAGATGTTCCATTTGTGACTCAACTTCACTGGCGCTTCTCCTCTGTACTTGATTATGAGTTTCTGTGTTGACCACTGTCCGCTGCTCAAAGAGACTAATCTTATGAGATCTGAGAACTGCACCAATCCGTGAAGACTGGCATAAGAATTTAGAAGGCAGTTTATATTATATCCATTTAGCAGAATAGTAGAAGTTTCCCCCCTGGGTCCTGCAGGCTCCCTAACTATGGGTTGTTGGCCACATTTGCAGTATCAGGCATGCGTTTCCTCCTCTAGAACGAGGAGGAAATCCAATTGGGAAAGAGTTTGTTAACCCCATAACATGCATGCCACTATCGCACTCATGGATAGAAATATCTTTGGTAATTTTGTTAGAAAAAAGAAAATACATTAAGGTAATATATAAATGCAGTTTTAGTTCTTTTAACATAAAGAATTTTCATGGTTATCAAGTATGCATTAGGTCCTGAAAGAGTAAAACAAAATAAGTTAAATTTTAAAGTTGTTAGTGCTGGAGAGATTGTTCAGCAGATAAGAGCACTGGCTGCTCTCCCAGAAGTCTCAGGTTTAATTTCCAGTGCCCATATGGTGGCTCACATAAAATAAAAAAATTTTAATGTTAGAAGTTATTTAAATTTTTGTGTGCTCATTACAGTTGTTGCACATACTGTTGGCGAAAGAATACTTTATAGCAGCCGGGCGTTGGTGGCACACACCTTTAATCCCAGCACTTGGGAGGCAGAGGCAGGCGGATCTCTGTGAGTTTGAGGCCAGCCTGGTCTACAAGAGCGAGTTCCAGGAAAGGCTCCAAAGCCACAGAGAAACCCTGTCTCAAAAAAAAAGAGAAGAGAAGAGAAGAGAAGAGAAGAGAAGAGAGTTTATAGCCAGGTGAGATGGTGCGAACCTCTTATCCCAGCACTTGGAGAGCAGAAGGGTCAGGAGTTTAAGATTATCCTCAATACGTAGCATATTCAAGGCCAGCCTGAACTATATGAAGCCTGTCTCAAAAAAATAAAATGAGAAATTTTATCTTCGGTGTTCGCTTACTTTTCTTACATGTCAGATGTAATCTGATATGCCAAAAAGATTGGTAATTTAGTTTAGTAAGAACCTAGCCATTTGTGTACCTTTGGGTTTAAGTGAGATTTTTGGGAAATGGAACAATCAGTAGTAGTTAATACAAATTATAAATTTGACTTCCTTTAATTGTAAATATGTAGTTCAGTTACTCAAGTATATGTAAAATATAACATTTAAAATAGCAATTCTAAAATAATACTTGTTAAGCTAGCTCTAGGCAGGGGGCAACAAGGAACTTGGGGTAAATAAAGCTCTGCCATTCTGTTAATGGTATGACTAGTCTAAACCACTTGGACTAGCCTAGAAATAGCATCTGCCACACACAGCCCTCCACCTTCTTAGTTTAAGCTCATTAACTTGAGGTGGAGTGAGGATAGATAACTCTAGATCCAACCCTATCCCTCAGGTTGCCTTAGGACTGTTGACTGTGACTAGGCACTTCCTGTGAGGTGCCTGACATTTATTCTGTCCCTGTATATTAGGAACTAGCTGGTGAAGACAGTGAGATTAGACATCAAGTCTTCCTTTTTCTCTTTGTCAGGAAGCAGAAAGATGAGGTTCTTGTCATTCAGTGCTGGCGGGTCTTCTCTCCCTATAGTAGATCCGACTGTTTGGGAGTGGCCTGGGTTACATGGTGGTCTCACAGGCACACAGGCACCCCCCCCCCCATCCCAGTGCTAGTGATGCAGACCAGACTAGGGTGTTTTCCATGCCTCTCTTTCTTCCACGATTTAGCTGCTTCTAAAAATTATTCTCTGGCTAAAGAGATGGCTCGGGTTATAGTATCTACTCTTATAGAGGACCTGAAATTGATTCCCAGCACCCATATCAGGTGACTCACAACTGCCTGTAACTCCAGTTTCACCAGAGATGATGCCCTTCTCTGAAATTCACAGGCAACTCACATGCATATAGCTCCCAAATATGCATAATTAAAAATAATAGGCATTAAATCTAAAAAAAAATTTCTCAGGCCAGTGATTATGCCCTTTAAGGTGCACAAATTCATATTTGCTGAGACAGTTGAATATGGTACAGGATACAGGCGAGCAGGAGGACAGTGCTCTGCTAGGGGATGTGAAGTTCAACACTAGTGTTCATCAGTTTTCAGACTCCTCAAAAGCAAGGAGGTGAATTAGTCCTTTCCTTCCTTGTTACTTTTATAATCAACAGTGTCTTCCTTGCTGCTTACATCTTGTTCTGTGCATATGGTCACTTGCACTTGACTGTTGGTATAGAGATTCAGTAACATAAAACTTCATTTATTTGCATTTATTAACCTAAATTGCTGTTATACTTCTTGAGCCTTTGGAGAAACCTTTAAAAAAAATCCATTGGGACTTAAGGTATAATATGTATGCCACTTACTTAATTACCACCTCAAGATTAGTCAGAGTTCACTGTCACAAGTAGAGGGCTTGTAGAAGCTTCCACACCTCCACAAGCTCTTGGCTTTTCTATTCCTGTTCTCTGTCTGGCAAACAACTGCAAATCTGTTCCAAAACCTTCTGTGAAAGCAGTTAGAAACCTGGGGAAGGCATGCCAAAGTCTGGCGTTTCTGTTCCATTTTACCAACTTTATCCACACTGTAGAAATAGGAAAATTGGTTACTTTTGAAAGCATTGTCACTCCCTTCCTAAGAACTTTTAATTTGTTGCAGGTTTTTAGAACTCAGATTTGGGAGTTAGACAGACACTCAGCAGTTAAGAGCACTGGCTGCTCTTAACATCGGATCTGGATTTAATTCCTGGCACCTATGTCAGACAGCTCACAACTATCTGTAACTACAGTACTAGGGAATCCAACACCCTCTTCTAGCCCCACAGGCTCCTGCATGTGCACAAAGCACATATGTGCATTCAGGCGCGCACACACACTGCATATACAAACATGCATAGCTCACTGTTCTCCCTTTCAGAGCCTCTGAGAAGTCTGTAGTAGACCATGACAAGATACTAGAATTCTGGGACAGCTGTTTTAAACTGAAATAGTTGCTGTGTAAGCCAGATGATACATTGTTTCATCGATATAAAGCAGCAGAATTCCATTGATTTTAATTTTTAATACAGCTAAAATCTGTTTAAGAATGCTGGGCTGTGATGGAGCACACCTGTAATCCCAACACTCAGGAGGCAGAGGCAAGCAGATCTCTGAATTCAAGACCAGCCTGGTTTGCATAGTGAGTTCCAGGACAGCTAGGGCTACACAGTGAAACCCTGCCTAAAAAAATAAATAAATAACGAATGAACAAAATTATGTTTGAAGGGATGGAGAGACTGTTCAGAGGTTCAGAGTACCTCTTGCTGTTGCAAAGGACCTGGATTTAGTTCTCAGCACTCACATGGAGGTTCACAGCCACCCGTAACTCCAGTTCCAAGGGATTCGACACCCTCTTCTGATCTCCATAGGCACCAGGCCACACACATGGTGTGTATATATACATGAGACAAGACACTAAAATCTTTAAAAAAATATGTTTGAGGAACTCATCATACATGTTTGACAACTTGACATGCTGTTTAGATGTGTTATTCCTTGTGCATGTTTGTAATAAATTTGTGAAATTAGACATTTATTGATTTCCCTTGGTGTCCCCACAATTCAGTTATGTAATCATTTGTAGTATTTAGCAATATCATGTGGTGTGTCTGGACACTGTCTTAAGTACTCTAGTTAGAACAGTGAACATGTCTTCAAAGCCCCTGCTCTCACGGAGCTTTGCCACTGCTGCTGCTGAGCATAAGCAAATGCAAACAAAATTAGTAATGATTCCTCAGCAGATAACTAGAGAACAGTGTGCTGGAGTGATTGGAGTAGCTTGGTGGGAAATGGTGTCTGGGTAAAAAGAAAGGTCAGAGGAAGCAATATTCTGTACAGAATGAATAATTCTAATGAAAAATTGTGTGATATTGATAATGAAATTTTCCATCAGGTTCACCTAAGGTGTATATAGTTATATTTGAAATGTGTTTTATGTGTATGTCTTTGTATAGAATGAATTAATAAAGTTGTTCAGTAACTTGTATTTTAAAAAAAAACTGAAAGAAAATCATGAAACTGACAAGCCATGTTTGTTAAGATGGGGAGGGATAGATGGAGGCTTGGAATAAGGACAAAATTGGGGACCAGAGAGATAGGCAAGAGCTTAGATTTTATTATTTTTTTTTACATTTAAAAAAGATAATTTATGTGTATGAGTGATTAGTTTGCTTTTATAAATTTTTTTATCTTATAATTACATAATTTCTTTTCTTCCCCTCCCATGTCATCTCAGTCTAAGAGCTTAGATTTTAACAGTACAGCAGATAGTCACTTAGGATTTTAAACAGGTATGACCGTGGTACGGACGTTGAGGACCTTGGCTACAGACCAGTTAGGAGATTGTGATGGCGCTTCAGATAGTTTAGTAATGACATGAATTAAGGTGTTCATTGTGGAGTTAGAGATGGAAAAGGCTGGTAAGTTTTGGAGGTGAGAAGTTGGTAAGTTTTGGAGGTGTAGGTGATTTGCTTATGCCAAAGATTTTACCTTGTGTATCGGGGTGAGAAGTGCCTTTATCAGAAGGGTGTGCACAAGGCCCTAGACTTGATTCCCAGTGTCACAGAACAACACTGGACTCCATAAAAGTAATAAGGGAAAATATAGGCTAGAAAGAGGGGGAGACCTAGTGCCCTGGAGACTCCAGGAGAAAGAGTCATCTGAGTGACCGAGAGAAGAACAGCAGCAAGTGAGGCAAGGGAACTGGTTTGCAGTGTTTGGATCCAGGAGCTGGAAACTGCCAAGCACTTAGAGGTGCTGGCCTTCGGAGCCACTCCTGGTCTTGACAGGAACATTCTTAGGAGAGAGGAAGCAGTCACAAAAGATTATATAAAACCATGGCTGTAACAGGTAATTAATTGTACTAAGATAGTAGATAGCAAACATGCTTTGATCCTAAGGTAAACCTGCAGAAATGCTGCTGGTCAGCTTATGTGTACATACTTGATACCTATGGACCATGCTTGTTCTTAGTGGATTGTGACCAGTCACTTAGTGCTGTGGAATGGAGCCCAAGCACAGAGAGGGCTTGAAAGTTGAGGTTTGTGTTGAGAGACTTTAGTACTTTGAGGTTGTAATTTAGTATATCTCCAGCTAGAATTGACGCAACATGATTGTGTATGTGTGAGTTGCCTCTGTAGCTTCCATATCATTGATCAAACAGGTTGTTCAACATTTTTTAAAAGTCTTCTTGGCATTTTTTTTCTATTAAGGATTAATGTCTAGATGTTCTGTCTTCAGTAATTTGTGCTGTGATCTCAGTTTTTGTGGTTGACTCTGCCCCCAAAAGTCAGGTGTTGACACTTAATCCCCCATGTTGTGATATCAAGTGAGGTTTTAGGGGCAGTGACTATTAGGGAGTTTCCCTTATAAATGAGCTTCAATATCCTTACTCAAGAGTTTCAAACCTCTAGTAGCTCCTCCACCCAGGTAAGCACGCCCTGAGAAGACATTGCCTCTAAAACAGTGTGAGTCCTCACCAGGTAGAACCTAGGAGCACCTTGATATCAGACATCCCAGCCTCTAGAGCTGTAAGAGATACATTTCCTTTGTTTACAATTAATAATCTACTTTATCAGTTTTAGCAACTCAGTCTTAACATACTGTTAAGAATTCTAAGAATTCTTCTTTTCCGCTGTTTTTGAAATGTCTTCTTGGCTAGCAAATACCAACAATCCCCATCTCTGCTCTGACCCCACAGAGCTGGTCTTAAAAGTGCACATGACCATGCCTAACTTTTTTTTTTAAGATTTAATTATGTTTATCTTCCATGTGTGAGTGTGTTGCTTGCCTGTATTTGTGTTCCACATACATGTGTTGCCCATAGAAGCCAATAGAGGGTGTCAGCTTCTCTGAAACTGGAGTTCCAGATAATTATGAGCTGTCATGTAGTTGCTGGGAACCCAACGTGGGTCCTCTGCAAGAGCAGCCAGTGCTCTGAGCTCTAAATGCTCTCACTCCCATCTTTCTTTCTTTCTTTTTTTTTTAATAAGCATAGATACTGGAATCTACACTCAGGTCCTCATGATTGCTTATGAGGTTCTCTTACCTATCTCCAGTACAAACCCTAACTACATTTTTCTCTCCCTGCCTGCAGCCTTTTGTAGTGACATACATACCCACACTCTACTTTTGTCTTAAGAGTTTCTGGTTTGTCTATGGTTGTCTCTAACTCTGTGGGACTTGTTACATCATTGCTTTCATTAGTCAAATAGGCCATCAGGAGACGTGCATAGCAGTCTGTCCTTACTCTACCTGAGGAGCACCAGCTTCCTGTGTGTGCTTTAGGCTTATAATTTCAGAAATCTTTATTTCTTAATGTCTTTCCCCTGCCCCCCAAGATGAAGTCTGTGTTGGTCTTGCACCACCGAATGTAGGGACCCTTTCATCTCTCGCTGGAAGCACTTCCTAGCTTGCTATCGTGGGTTTTTTTTCCTGTGCCTTATTTTCGGTCTAAACTCCTGAATACAGTCTGTCTTGACAATCAGAAATGTTTCACCTTTCAGATCCTCGAATGTACAGTTCCAGATAATAATAAAGTACTGATGGGGGCAGGAGACGTAGATTGCTGTGTGGTTAAGAGCACTGACTACTCTTGCAGAGAGGACCTGGGTTTAGTGCCCAGAATTTGATGCCTTCTTCAGTCTTCCATCAGCACCGGGCACACACATTCATGCAGGTAAAGCACTCACACACATAAAAAACATAAAAATAAATTCTTTAAAAAGAAGGGGAAAGAGGGCTGGAGAGATGACTCAACAGTTAACATCAAGAGATGGCTTGCTTTTCCAGAGGACCCAGGTTCAATTCCCAGCACTCACATGGTAGCTCACAACTGTGTGTAACTATAGTTCCAGGGGTTCAGATACCTTACACAGACAAAACACAAATGCACATAAAATAAAATTAAGTATAAAAAAGAAAAGTACTAAGATATACTGATGGATGCTTTAGACATAATATTGTCAAATTTCTCTTTAAATATGTGATGCACATAAGTCCATAAGCCAGTACTTGTGATTCAGGCTGCTGACTAGTGGACAAAGTGAAAAGCTAAGCAAGCTCCCTGTATGCACATGTCACTAGGAAGAGAAAGTTAACTAACTAGTTGGATATTGAGCCTCTTTGACAAGAGAAAAATTAATTTATATCAAAGTTGGATTTTTTACTTGATAAACCACTCAGAAGCTGAGTAGATTGTACAAGGGACTGTTTTTATGTCATTGGGTTAATTATACAAAGTGTAGTGGTTTACCTAATGTACATATTGTTTCTTAATCTGAAACTTCTGACTGACAAGTGGTGACCTAATTAACATAAGCTGGAGATGTCTTTCTTTTCACTCTTTAAGGGAAAATATGACCAGGTATACAACATACAAGTTTTAAGAATTCCTAATGTGGGTCTGGAGAGATGGTTCAGAGCTTAAGAGTACTGGCTGCTCTTCCAGAGGTTCTGAGTTCAATTCCCAGCAACCACATGGTGGCTCATAATCATCTGTAATGAGGCCTGGTACCCTCTTCTGGCATGCAGGGATATACGAAGAACACTGTGTACATAATAAATAAATAAAATCTTTATAAAAAGAATTCTTAATGTGGAATATTGAGTCAAATGGAGAGGTGTTTGACTATTTTTTCCACCTAAAAATACAGCAAAAAGAACTAAAACTTATAATGGTTCACGGTTTTTTGTTTTTGTTTTTTTGAATCTTATTTCTTGTGATAACAGCTTTCCACCGAATCCAGACATGCTTTTTCAGGCTGGAGAAGTGTAGTTTGGATCCCCAGGAACCTGTCAGGTGGACGTGGTTGTCCAACCATAAGTCCTGCCTAGAAAGGTAGAGATGGTATCCTTCGGGAAGGGCTTGCAAGGCTAGCCGTACCTGTGAGCTCTCAATTTGATTAGGAGGCCTCAATGAATAAGGTAAAAAGGCAGTCAAGGATGATTCCCAGCATCAAAGTACACACCATGGTATGTCATGTTTCATGTTAGTACTTCATTCTTTTCAGTGGCTCAAAATGCCCCATTACCTTGCTCTACCACAGTGTATTGAACCTTTCCTTTGGTGATGAACATTGCTGCTTATTTTTAATTACATGTATATATATATGTGTGTGTGTGTACATGAGTGCAGGTGCCAGAGATTCCTGTCTCCTTGTGCTGGAGTTTCAGGAAGTTGTAAGCCGCCCAAGGTGGGTGCTAGGAACCAAACTCTAGTTCTCTGCAAGAGCAGGAGGCTCTCTTACTGCTAAGCCTTCTCTCCAGCTCCTGTGTCAAGGTTTGGAGGAGCCAGGTTTGTTTCCAGAATGACTGAATGGATGTAAATTTTACAGTCTGTCTGTGTTTGTCTCCCCTGCCCTACTCCTCGTATGATTGCATTATTTTAGAGCACCCTTGTGTGTGTGTGTGTGTGTGTGTGTGTGTGTGTGTGTGTGTGTGTACCCAGAGCCCTATTCATACTAGGCAAGTGCTCTACCACTGAGCTGTGTCCCCAAACCTGGTCTACTTTGGTGTTTAGAGATAGGCTATCATCTGTTTTTTCTTAAATAAGTCATTGACTTGGTAGGTAACTAGGATGTAAAGGTGTACGTGTATACTTGAGTTTAGCTACAGAGCTCAGGACTTCATCTGCTTTCCCCACCTTTGGCTAGTTAAGGAGAACACTTTTAGCTTTAAAATGTGTAAGAGACTGAAAGTGGTGGCACCCCAAAAGGATGAGTTACAGAAAAATCCATCAGTTTTTTTTTTTTTGAGTCTGCATACTTTGTTGGAATGGTGATTACATACCTTGATAATCTTATAATACTCATTTACTCTTGGTGAAAATTTTATCAACTGAATGGTTATATGTGCAAATAACAAAGCAGTTAATTGAGTTAAGTAATAATGAGGGTTTTCTCATAGTAGTTGTAGAAAGTCCAGTTAATATTGTTTTTTTTTAATGTAAGAATTGATCTCTACTTGTTCTAGGACTAAATTCCTTCATATTAAACAGAAGTCTCAGTCAAATCTTATTTTTTTTTCATTAAGACAGGGTCTCTTTATGTTGTTCTGGCTGTCCTCCAACTCACAGCAATCCTCCTGTCTCTGTTTCCCAAGTACTAGGAATAAAGAAGTGAGCCACTGTGCCCTGTTTCAAAAATCTCAGTTAAACTGCCAGCTGAGGACCAAGCCACTAATACATGAGACTGTTAGTGGGTACTTCTTACCCAGGCCATTGAGGATTAGGTGGCCGGTTGAATTTATGTTGCATGCAGAAGAGGAGAAGGCCATATTTTCTTTTAAGAAGATTTCCTATAAATTCCACACAGTATTTTTACTATGCCATCTTGGTATTGTAAAAATTTAGTGTCCTTGCTACGTGTGACTTCAGTCAAATTTAGAAAATAAGTTAGTTTAAACATCATTTGAACTTGGTTATACAACACTTAGTGTGTTCAAAGTGTGTTCAGTCTCCAGGACCCCTACTCTGCAGTAAGGATTCTGTACCAAGAAGAAAGAGAACAGGGTTGGGAGTGAAGCCTTCAGTCTCCTGTGTTGTAGCTTTGTTGTTTCTTTTGCTTTTGTCTTTTCCTTTGTTAATCAAAGAGGTGCAGTTATACAGTGGATATTTGGGGATGGGGTATAGGTGGCTGCCTGCTAAATTGTCTTGGTAGAAGTTAATCTGTTGCCTTGTAGGGATCTCACCTCCTTTTCATAGTGAATGTAAAGTTACCATATAAGTAAAGTGTGAGGACAGATGTGCTAATTCTCAAGTTCATTGATAATAAAGGGGAAAATTAAGTCACTATTTTAAATGCAGCTAATTTGAACTCGAAAGAATGATTTGAACATCATTTGTTTCAATTAATTGAGGAATTGATTTTAAATGAACCATTCTTTTTATGCCACTAAAAAAAAATAAGCTGATCAATTTTAAAATGTACTTCAACTTCAAAGTTGCCAAAATGTGGAGCAGGTGTGTCCTTGTCGATATTAACTTTTTCCATGATTGACTTTTGTCTGCCATTTCTCTCTAGCCCATCAGACAGATAATTATTACATGCCATTGAGATCCGTATGGTTAAACACAAATGCTATCTTCTTCATTTTTGTAAATGTGGATGTTTGAAACCCCATAAAAAGTAAGAAATAGAATGCGATGATTACTTAGCTTCCTTCTGCAAACAGCCGCTTCACATAAAACAATTCTCTTGCAAGGCAAGTTGCCAGAGTTCGACTAGGCTGAGGATCCCCAAGGTTGGAGAGACAGTAGCTTCAGGTGGCTGGTAGAATGTGAGGAAAGACTCAACCGCTCTCATTTCCCTAGGCCAACTGTTTCTTGTGCTCTTAAAACAGAGGGGACTTGTGGACATAGTTTCAGATTCTGTGATTATTAATATTAGGAGACCACACAAATTGTGCTGTGTTTCAGGTAAGGCATGTATGGATACTGTATTCTAGGATGCTTTTAGCTTCACAGAACAAATGTTTTAAGAGGTTAAAGAACAAAAGAGACGTTATTGGGCAAGTAATTGAAACTAGGAAAGCATTGTCTCGAGATTTTTCTGTGAAATGTTAAACTTCATTTTGTTGTGAAAGTGACATCAAAGGTTTAGGTCAGCTTCTTTAGCAGTTATGTGTGTGTGTCTCTCTCTGTGTGTGTCGCTCTGTACATATCTATGTGTGTGTGTGTCGCTCTGTATATGTCTTTGTGTGTGTGTTCGCTCTGTATATGTTTGTGTGTATCTTTCTGTATATGTGTGTCTTTGTGTGTGTCTCTCTGTATATGTCTTTGTATGTGTGTTCGCTCTGTATATGCCTGTGTGTGTCACTCTGTATATATGTCATTGTGTGTCATCTGCATGTCTTGTGTGTCACTACATATGTCTCTGTGTGTGTCTTTCTGTATGTTTATGTGTGTCTGTGTGTGTCGCTCTGCAAATGTCTCTCTGTGTGTTTGTGGCTCTCTCTCTCTGTATATGTCTCTCTGTGTTTGCACACACATGCTAAAACAAGTTCTCACATGTCCCAGCCTGGCCTCAGTCTTTGTGTTTGCAGAGCAAGCACTCTTACCCACCAAGCCATCTCCCCAGCCCTTGATCTGAGTCTTTAGAGAAGTGGCTTCATACCAGTCAACCACCTGTCATAGATCCTTTGTTATACCTCCGAAAGAACAAGTGTTAGTTATTCCTGTTGTTGCTAAGGATGTAGAACAGTTTTCCCTGCATAGCTCAGTACTTATTCTTTGGAGTGCATGGTGTTCTGAGCTCATCTTGATGTGTGTGTCCAGATTCTTAATGCTAGCTTTGTAACACTGAATAAGTTTCTCTCATCTGTTTCTTCTCTTCTAACTTAGGAGTAATAAACTTTACATATTTCATTGGATGATAAATAATGAAATTAAAATTGTGTATAATGCTACTTGCACATAATAAATACTTTATTTTGTATTCAATGTTTGAGTTAAAAGTGTTTCCTAGCCTTAGGTTTTAGAAAATAACTCTATTGGCGCAAGGCTTCCGAAAGTATATATTCTGGAATACAAAATCTATTAGATTCTCTAAGAAAACAAAGGATAAAGCAAAGGTAAGATTTGTGGGCAGTATATGTCAGAGAGCACTTTACTTAGGAAAGGCCAAATAGTTTGGCCACATGTATTTGCCCATCACTGCTGTTAAGTCACATAAATCAGCTCGATACCTCAGTGGATAAAAACCCTTGCTGTTCAAGAAGGAAGACCTGAATTCAGACCCCACAGTAAAGTCCTGGAAGCTCAGACACCAGTGGTCAGGCTCCTGTCAGCTCATCTAGCCAGAGCAGCAGTGTGCTCTAGGGTCAGTGAGAGACTGTCCTAGAACAAGGAGAGAGGAAATGACACCACCACCAGCAAGCTTGGCCTCCTTTGGCATATGTGCAAGTGAACATCCCCCCCCAAAAAATCAAATTAAGAAACATTTGTCTTACAGAGTCTGCTTTGAGAAACATTGTTTAAGATGCTTTGAGTAGGTCAGCAAGACAGCTCCGTGTGTTAAAGCACTTGCCTCACCTGTATTTGATCCCCAACATCTATGTGATGGAAAGAGAGCCACAAATTGCACACACATACACAGCTCCCTCCCCATAATACCTAAGCACATAAATGAAAAACAATTAAAGAATTTTTTGACTGATATTGCAGTTTGTTTAGTGTTTGCATATTGTCACCTTTATTTTTGCCTTACTATTTGTGTTCCCTGTGGTCACTCAATCCTTGGTATAAACAAGGTACCTTAAAATAGACACTGTGTTTCTCTTTACAGGGCTCCTGTTGCCAATGCTCAGGGTAAAAGTTGGGTTGCTTTTGAAGTGAAAGTAGATGAAGCCAAGGGAAACCTGAAATTTATATGTGAACTTAGTATGAACATGTAATATTGGGGATGGTGATGACAGCAAAAGTCAGCCCCTAACATCCTTGGTCTTGGATTTATTTAAATGAACCTATAAATAAAAGGTCATATTAAGTTGGAGGTACTACACACCTACAATTTCAGCACTCCAAAGGCAAGAGAATTGAAAGTTCAAGATCATCCTCAACTGCATAAGTAATTGGAGGCGGCGGGGCAGTAGTGGTGCATGCCTTTAATTCCAGCACCCCAGAGGCAGGGGCAGCTAGATTTCTGTGGGTTCAATGCCAGCCTGATCTACAAAGTGCATTTCAGTACAGGCAGGATGGTTACTCAGAAAAACCCTTTCTTCAAAAACCAAACAACCAAACAAACATTAGAGCTTGGGGTTATTCAGAGCTCTTGCAGAAAACCTAGGTTGCTTCCTAGCACCCACATCATAACAGTTCACCACTGCCTTTGACTGCAGATCCAGAAGGAATACCTCGGGCCTTCAAGAACACCAGCACAAATCACATATGCGTGCACAAATACACACACATATACATAGTTTGAAATTAATGCTGTCAGCTTTTAGAACACGGGTATGTAGGCATGTTTTTTTGGGTGTATACATTACAATTTCAAGTTATGTCCTGTGCAGGACAATTGATGCGACTGGAGGCAGTCATTGTGAGCAAATTAAGCCAGTCTAGAACAATAAAACCTGATAATTTTTCCTCAGCTGTATTTCAAGGATTTTATATAGTCATGTCAAATGTGTACATATTATCCTAATAGATTGTATACGTATAACAAATGGAAATTTGTAAAATTGTCTGGGAGAAAGGGTGCCTAATGGGAAGAAAGGGGAGTGGTAGAGAATGGGGGTCATGCCCAACATGCAGCATGCACTGCATCCCCCTTCTGAGCTGGCCTTAGTCACCATCCTGCCTTTTCTCTCGTTTCCTGCTCTCGTGGCCTCAGAGGGAATGCCTTTTCTTAGTCACTGGTAGGCACTGATCTTCCTGTCTGTCTCATGGACCAATGCTCTCTTCTCTAGCTCAGTTGTCCTGCTTGATGTCTTGATCATGCATGCGGCATGCATACAGCAAGGTGGAACAGTAGCCAGAAAGAGTCTGCTAATTGGAGTTCATAGCAGATACTCCTACAAGTAGACAGAAAATCTGTTTGGTTTTAGATTTAGTGAATTAGAGGGGACCATAATAAATGCAGGTGGCTTTACTGAAATTCAGTCTCAGACTTGGTGTTTGTTATAGATTGGGTGAAAATAGGCTCATATGTTTGCATGCTTAGTACCCAGTTGATGAACTGAGTTAGGATTGGATTAGGAGATTGGCCTTGTTAGTGAAGGTGTGTCTACTTGGAAATGGACTTCGAGGTTTCAGAAGCCCATATCAGGCCCTTGCTCTCTCTCTACCTGCTGTCTGTGGATCAGTATGTATAGCTTTCAGCTACTGCTTGGGTGCTGTGCCTGTCTACTCACTGCCATGGTGATAATGGACTAACTCTCTGAAGCTTTAAGCCCCCAATTACTTCTTGGTCATGATGTTTCTTCAAAGCAAAAGAATAGTATTTAAAACTGTTCAAGAGACACTACTCACTTTCTAGTTATCTTGATTTAAAAAAAAAAAAGAACAAGCAAGCAGTGGAAAGTACCAGAATATTAATCACTTTGCTCCTTCTGCCTTGTGTAGGGCGATATTTGTCACCAGGAGGGTAAGCCCCAGAGATGATGCAGTGTCTTCTTAGATTATGGAACTGGATGGATGTCCCTAAACAAACAAGACTTTGTTTCTAAAGTCACTGAATGGCACAGATTTTTTTATTTTTTTATTGTCTTTATAGAGCTATATATTTTTCTCTACTTCCCTCCCTTCATCTCCCCTCCCCTTCTACCCTCTCCCATGGTCCCCATGCTTCCAATTTACTCAGGAGATCTTGTCTTTTTCTACTTGCCATGTACATTATATCCATGTATGTCTCTCTTAGGGTCCTCTTTGTTGTCTAGGTTCTCTGGAATTGTGAGTTGTAGACTGCTTTTTCTTTGCTTTATATATAAAAACCACATATAAGTGAGTACATATGATATTTGTCTTTCTGAGTTTGGATTACCTCACTCAATATGATTTTTTTCTTACTCCATTCATTTGCCTGCAAATTTCAAGATGTTGTTATTTTTTTCTGCTGTGTAGTACTCCATTATGTAAATGTACCATTCCTTTGGTGTCTTACTGCTCTAGCTAGAACTTCAAGGACAATATTGAATAGACATGGAGAGAACAGACAACCTTGTCTTGTTCCTGACTTTAGTGGGATTGCTTTGAGTTTCTCTCCATTTAGCTTGATGTTGGCTGTTGGCTTGCTGTATATTGCTTTTATTATGTTTAGGTATGTTCCTTGTATCCCTGCTCTCTCCAAGACCTTTATCATGAGGGGTATTGGGTTTTGTCAAAGTGTGTTTTTTTTTTTGCATCTAATGAGATAATCGTGTGGGTTTTATTTTTCAGATTGTTTATATGGTGGATTACATTGACAGATTTTCATATGTTGAATCATCTCTGCATCTCTGGGATGAAGCCGTCTTGGTCATGATGGATGATTTTTTGGATGTGTTCTTGGATTCTGTTTGCATATATTTTATTGAGTATTTCTGCATCAATGTTCATGAGTGAGACTGGTCTGTAATTCTCTTTCTTAGTAACGTCTTTGTGTAGTTTGGCAAAGTTCCTTCTGTTTCTATTTTGTGGAACAATTTGAGGAGTATTGGTATTCTTTGAAAGTCTTGTAGAATTCTGAGCTGAAACAATCTGGTCCTGAGCTTTTTTTTTGGGGGGGGGGGTTCAGAGATTTTTGATGACTGTTTCTATTTCTGTAGCAGTAATAGGTCTATTTAATTTACCTGGTCTTTATTTAATATTTTTTTCAGTTTTTTTTAATTGATATTTATTGAGCTCTACATTTTTCTCTGCTCCGCTCCCCTCCCTGCCCCTCTACTCTCCCCTACACTCCCACCGCCCCGCCAGGTCCTCTTGCTCCCAATTTACTCAGGACATCTTTCTTGTCTTTTTATACTTTCTACTTCCCATGTAGATTAGATCTATGTAAGTCTCTCTTAGTGTTCTCATTGTTGTCTAAGTTCTCTGGGATTGTGGTTTGTAGGCTGGCTTTCTTTGCTTTATGTTTAAAAACCACCTATGAGTGAGTACATGTGATTATTTTCTTTCTGTGTCTGTGTTACCTCACTCAAAATTATGTTTTCTAGCTCCATCCATTTTCCTGCAAAATTCAAGCTGTCGTTATTTTTTTCTGCTGTGCAGTATTCCATTGTGTAAATTACCACGTTTTTCTTATCCATTCTTCGATCGAGGGGCATTTAGGTTGTTTCCAGGTTCTGGCTATGACAAACAAAGCTGCTGTGAACGTAGTTGAGCACATGTCCTTGTGGCACGATTGAGCATCCTTTAAATATATACCCAAAAGTGGTATTACTGCGTCTTGAGGAAGGTTGTTTCCTAGTTTTCTCAGAAATCACCACACTGATATCCAGAGGGGTTGTACCAGCTTACATTCCCACCAGCAATGCAGAAGTGTTCCCTTTTCCCCACAACCTCTCCAGCATAAGTTGTCATCAGTGTTTTTGATCCCTGCCATGCTTACAGGTGTAAGATGGAATCTCAGAGTTGTTTTGATTTGCATTTCTCTGATTACTAAGGATGTTGAGCATTTCCTTAAGTGTCTGTCAGCCATTTTAGATTTCTCTGTTGAGAGTTCTCTGTTTAGGTCTGTATTCCATTTTTTTTAATTGGGTTATGTGTTCTATTGATTTCTTGACTTCTTTGTATATTTTGGAGATCAGACCTCTGTCTGATGTGGGGTTAGTGAAGATCTTTTCCCATTCTGTAGGCTGCCATTTTGTCTTGTTGACCGTGCCCTTTGCTTTATAGAGGCTTTTCAATTTCAGGAGGTCCCATTTATTAATTGTTTTTCTCAGTGTCTGTGTTGCTGGGGTTATATTTAGAAAGTGATTCCCTCTTCCAATGTGTTCAAGTGTACTTCCCACTTTCTCTTCTGTAAGGTTCAGTGTGGCTGGCTTTATGTTGAGGTCTTTGATCCATTTGGATTTGAGTTTTGTGCATGGTAATAAGTATGGGTCTATTTTCATTCTTCTACATGTTAATATCCAGTTATGCCAGCACCACTTGTTAAATATGCTTACTTTTTTCCATTTGATTTTTTTTTTTTTTGCTTCCTTGTCAAAAATCAGGAGTTTGAAGGTGTGTGAACTGATATCTGGGTCTTCTACTCAGTTCCATTGGTCCTCTTGTTTGTTCTTTTGCCAATACCAGGCTGTTTTCAGTACTGTAGCTCTGTAGTAGAGTTTGAAGTCAGGGATTGTGATGCCTCCAGAAGTTCTTTTTATTGTACCGGATTGTTTTGGCTCTCCTGGGTTTTTTTGCGTTTCCATATGAAGTTGAGTACTGTTCTTTTGAGGTCTTTGATGAATTTTGCTGGGATTTTGATGGGCCTTATGTTAAATCTATAGATTACTTTTGGTAAGATTGATTTAATTTTGGTAAGTGATATTTATCCAGAAAGTTGTCCATTTCTTTTAAGTTTTCCTTTGTGGAGTACAGATTTTCTAAATATGACCTAATGATTCTCTGGATTTTCTCTGTGTCTGTTATGTACCCCTTTTTGTTTCTGATTTTGTTAATTTGGATATTCTCTCTCTGCCTTTTGGTTAGTTTGGTACAGACTACTTTAAAAACACACACACACACACACACACACACACACACACACGACCTTTAATTCCCAGCACACCTTTAATCCCAGCACTCTGGAGGCAGAGGCAGGCAGCTCTGTGCGTTCAAGGCCAGTCTGGTCTACAGATTGAGTTCCAGGACAGCCAGGGCCCCCAGAAAAACCAGGTCTTGGGGGGGAAACAGGAACATAAAAAACCAAGACTTAATGGTAAAAGCCAATTATGCCACTGGTTATAAGGTAAGTGTTTTTAAAAATCCATTAATTTTTTATTAAAAATATTATGTTACAATATACAGAGTCAAAATTTGAGCCTTACCGTATTAGCTATTGATCAGTATACAACTCAGCGGCCCTAGTATGTTCAGTTATGTTTGATGTAACTGCCCATAGGTATCACAGTTGCCCATAGCCACAACTTTTCTATCCTCCCCAAAAACTGCACACATCAAACAGTAACTTCCCGATCTCCTTTGCTCCAGCCATCATAACTTCTAGCCTTTTTATTTCTATGAATTTGAACTATTTTAGATCCCTTATGTGAGTGAAATCAATCTTGTTCTTTTACATATGGTTATTTTACTCAACATCATGTTTTCAAAATTATGCACATTGTTGCGTGATGAGAATTTCTTTCCTAAGTCTGACTGATACTCATGTGTGTGTCACCCTTGTTCATCCATCTGCCCATCTTTGGCCGTGTGAGTGGTTTCTGCCATTGAGGTGCTGTGCATGATATTAATACAAAAATTCGTGTGTCTGAGTTCCTGCTTTCAGTTCTTTTGGAACATGCATGCCCAAATTATATTATGTTGTTTGAGGCATTTAGTAGCAGTTTCATTGAAAATACCAATTTTGGTCATGAAATGTGATGTCAATTCTTGATTGTTAACATCTGGAATTAACCAAAATCCAAGTGGCTGGGTATACCTGGGAGGGAATTTTGTCTTTTTAGTCATTTGAAGTGGAAGGATCCACCGATACTCTGGGTGATAGCCTCTGTAAAGGACATAGAAGAAGGAATCTTGCCCTCTTTGCCTGCTTGCCCTAGCTATTCCTGGCAAGTCCATTTCTTTATTGGCATTAGAGCATACTTCTTCAAGATTCATGTACTGCAGACCAGCTGAGACATCCAGCCTCATGGACTGAACAACTACTGGATTCTTGGACTTTGCATTTATAGACAGCCATTGTTGGACTAGCTGGACCACAGCCTGTCTGTCACTCTAATAAACCCCTTTATATGTGTTATAGATTCTTTCTAATAGTTCTTTCCTCTAGAAAACCCTGACTAATAGAAATTTCTGTGAGTTTTTAAGATTTATTTTGGTCATAGATTCATTCTAGCAGTTCTGTTCCTCTAGAGAACCCTGACTAATAAAAGTTTCTGTCAAGTTCTAAAACAGTCTTGGATACGGCACAAAAGCTGCTTTTCCCATCCTGTGAATAAATCATTTGAACAGTGTGATATGTGCACTGTTTTCTTCCAGTTTGCACTTACTTGTCTTTGGAAATTGATGGCCTAAACGTTTCTTTGCCATATGTTTGTTGTAGTCAGTGCAGTAAAGTCTTTAATACAAGAGTCACAGCATGTTACTGGATATTTTCTCAAATCAAAATTAAATCTTGCGTCTGTGGCCTGAGGAAGCAGAGGGTCATCATAGGAAAGAGTTGAAGTTGTAACATGGACCTTTTCATGTGCGGTCTTCTGCTGTGTGGATTTGTCTGAATTTACTTTTTCATTGGTATGATTGATGGAAGTAATCTTTTTTTTTTTGCCATGTTAGTCCTGATAAATGCAGCTGTTAACATATAGTTTACTTTGTATATGTTCTTTCCATTTAGTATCTGGCAGTTCTGCTTGGTAAATACTTAAAATGGTTAGAAAAATAATAAATTGCTTGATACTTGTGAAGGAATGATGATATTTTGATACTGAGCAACACCATATTATCATGGCCTGACTCTAGGATGCTGAGGATTGCTGGTAGCTCATACACACAGTTGTGTGTACACAGTGGCCAGGTGGGTTTAAGGCTCACACACAAATACTACCTTTGTGAAAGGAAAAGCCACTCATCTCTTCTGCTAAATGCACCATCCAATAGTATATGGTTCTGCTTAACAGAGTGTATTCATGTACAGATTAGCCCACAGGGAAGAATGAGGAGGTTGTCCTTTAACTTAGCGGCTGTCTTAGCCAGGTGTCCTTGTTGAGAAAACAAGAGGACATAGCAGTGTCTGTTCAAATAGTAAATGTTTGGAGCTTCGTGAGCCATATAGTGTCTGTCACAAATACTCAGTGGTTGAAGTGCTGAAGTGGCAACCTCAACACTAAATAGAGAATTGGACTTGCCTTTGTCTATTGGAATGTAGTAATTGCCTGTAGTTTGCTGATTTCCTGAAATGTGGTAACCCATCCCATAGCTCTTTATTTCTCCCTCAACTTTTTCTTCTGCTTTTTATTGTGTGTCCTCGCAAGATTGTGCTCTTACTCACTTTTTGTACTTTGTACATAAGTGATTGATGTGTTAAATTTTTATTTGATAAGATACTGGTTCTGTCAAGCTTAGAATACAGTCAGAATTGTGTAACTGTTTTGAGAAGTACTCACTGGAAGTTTGTCACTGTGCAGACATCAGTACTTGTACTTGCACAAAATTGAACAGTCTGTGATTTTTGATCAAAATGTCAACATGTGGTATGATTCATATTGGGATTTTCCCTTAAAAAGAAAAAAGAAGGAAAATAATTAGGCATTATGCTAGATTAAGTCAAAATGATTGGGCTAGCCAGGCCACCACACCTTTAATCCCAGCACTTGGGAGGCAGAGGCAGGTAGATGTTCAAGACCAGCCTAGTCTTCGGAGCAATTTCTAAGACAATCAGGGCCACACAGAAAAACCCTGTTTCAAAACAAAACAGCAAAAGAACAACAACAAAATGTTTGGGTTGAAAGATGGCTCACCAGATAAAGGTGCTTACTGACGTGCCCAACAATCTTTTTAATTATTAAAATTTATTTTTAGCCTTGTTGATGTGTCTGAATGTTTTGCTCACCTGTATGTCTGTGCTTCGTGAGTGTGCCTTGTGCCTTTGGGGGGGCAGAGGGTGCTGGATCCTCTAGAACTGGAATTATAGATGCCACTGTGTGAGCACTGGGAGTCAGACCTGGATCCTCTGGTTAATTCTGTCTCCAGACTGTCGCACATGCACTCCTACACATATGCATACATAGATACACACAACATAAACAAATGTACTGAAAATGTAAGATGTCAGTGTCCTATATTGTTTGGACTAACCTACCCACCAAAAAAGTCCCATTGTGGTTCACAACTCAGTGGTACCTAAAAATTTCACTGTGGTCCCTTGAACCCAGTGGCACCTTACTGTAGTACTAATCATGGTGGTGTTCAGCGGGCATGCAATTTTTGCTTTTGTTTTTAAAGCCAATTTATCCTAGAGTGTTCTTGATGAAGCAGTAAAGATTCCTTAAGTAAGTCTCAATCCTTGTATACTTTTTAACAAGAAAGTGGGAAGTTCCCACAAGTATCTGTGCATATGACAGTGTCATTGCTCATCTTTAGCAGAGTACCTGTGCAGCTGTGTGACACACTAGCTGGGGTAGACATTATCTGTTCTTTTGGGGAAGATGCCATTTTTACTTGAAAGAATACAGTGGACAGATTAAAGTTAATCCAACTGTCAGTTCTTCAAAGCAGAATAAGCCTTGCTAATGGTAAAATTTGAGCTTTCAAATAGAAATTAGAGATTTGGGGGATTTTTATCTACTGCCACCAGCTTCAGGAATGGCATTAACAGGAATTTTCAAATATTCAGGAAAACTGAATAACTTTCAGAACTGTATGAATTTAGTGTAGCAACAGCTTATATATTGTTTGCATCATCTTACAAAACCATCTGTGGATAAAAAGACTATTCTAAGTACAAAATAGGCCATCCAGTTCAGATGTAATCTAGTCTTGTCATTGTGGTTACTCTATTGACAGGGTTTCAAATCTCACCTTTAAGAAAATCGGTTTAGTCAAGTGTGGTGGCTCATGCCTGCAATCCCAGAGGCTGCGGCTAGAGGATTGTGATTTCAAGGCTAACCTAAAGTAGGGAGACCCTGTTTTAATAAATAAAAAGCAACAAATTACCCTATGAACATCAGAGAAAACTGTCTCACCCCCATTATTTGAAAAAGTTGTTTAAACACCGACTCTTTTGCATGCCTGATTTTTTTTTTTTTTCGGGCTGGGTTTTCCCCATAGAGTTGAGGCCTGACAGCTTATGGCAATAGGTGAAGTATACACACAGAGAATCGAGCTGTGTTCCAGGTCGGACATGGGGAAGCTTACAAAGGTGTGAAGGAAGACCCTTTTCAGTTTTGTGTTGTTCACAAAAGAAGGTGTTATTTATGTTCACATACAGTAATTTCATTTTAAATAAATTAACGAATATTTTAAACTTCTCAATATCTTAGGGTGTTTTGTTTTGTTTAGAGATGGTGTCAGTTGGTCTAGACTGGTCCTGAATTTCTGCCTCCACATCCCAAGTTCTCTAATTAACAGGTTTATGTATAATCAAGTTATTCCATTTCTAATGAGTAAATACCATAAACTTCCACTTACCAAATAAAAGCTTAACTTCAGAGTCCTCAGTTTTAGGAGTGTAAATCGTCACACAGCCAAAAAGTGGGTGGCTGGTCTGAGGCAGCACTCTTCAGAGCTGGAATAGGACGATTGGGTTTGTTGATGAACAAGAATACTTTCCATTGTACTGATGCGTGGGACACATTACTCAATAGTGCTCTCTGTTTTGGCTTAGCAGGACTTTTTAGTGTTATACACACTCGCTGGTAAAGCAGCTCGAAATAGATTTTAACTGCCCAAGTTACTAAAGTCCAGCATGGTTCTGACGTTCTTAGGATGCACAGCAACGTCTTGGATATTAGAGTACTTCTTGGCTTTGTCTATTAAAGTAAAGCCCTGGTGGGATGGGATTAGAGAATCTGTGCTTTTTATATTTAGCCTCAAATATCAGCGCCTGACAGGCATCAAGACATCACTGACCAAGTTTTCCTGTCTGTGTAAAATATAATATAGGCCAACCTGATTTGGACATGTTTCAAATGTATGTAATTGCTTCACATTTCATAAGGATTTGTTTATTTCATAAAACAGCATAGTTCTGTCTTTGATGTACATTCAAAGTCTTTGGGAACAGACCCACCAAAGGGCTCGAGGTACAAGAATTCATTCCAAGAATTCTCTGACAGTCTGAGATGGAGGGCAGGAAGAGGCTCTGGAGTAAGATTGCTGGGCATAATTTCCTAGAATTCCCCAAACACCCTCCCATTTTCTTGGCAGAGCTGTCTGCTTTTCCCCCCTTCCTCCTGCCTGCCTGTCTGAGTTATTATTACCTTTAAATAATAACAGTATGCTTCAAAAAAGCAAGACTACAAAAGCCAAGTCATTGCCTTAAACCACCATCAAAAAGCCAGCCCCAAAGAGAACTTTGTTACATCCCTAGTCAGGGAAAGAACAATTTTAAATTGCTTTTCAAAACACCTACAAAAACCATACAAGCAGCTACCTAACCTCATTTTCAACCAAATTTTAAATCGTAACTACATCAGAAATTCAGTGCAAATGTAAATCATACTAACATAGCAGTTTTCAAGCACGGCAGCCTTGACAGAGTATGAGGGGACAGGAATTTGAATCCATTTCTGGCGCGAGTGCAAAATGGCGTGCCATATCTGTAGGCAGTTTGGTATGGCCTGCCATGTCGCAAACGCATTTCATTCCCTGCTCCACTCTCAGGAACTCTGCACATGAACGTCATCTCACAAGCTTGCGTCCAGAGTACAGCTTTCAAGAGTCTTTATACAGAGTAGTTGCTCTAGCAGAAGTTTTACAATTTTATTTATTTTATGTGTATGAGTGTTGTCTGCTTTTATGTATGTGCATCACATATGTGCTTGGTGCCCACAGAGGTCTGAAGCCATTGGATCCGCTGGACCCACCACCACCCCTTAGGTGCTAGGCACCTAACCCAGGTCCTCTGTAGAGTATCAAGTACTCTAAAGTGCTGAAGCATCACTCCATCAGCTGGAGTAGAATTTGAATCAGGTCCTGTTTTTGTCCATAAGGGTTAGGGGTGGGGAGAACAACCAGGATCGGTGAGGTGAGTTGGCAGTTAAGAGCTCAGGCTGTTCTTTCAAGGGACCTGAATTTGGGTCTAGTTTACCAGCTTAGTTGTCTTGCCAACCCTCATACTTCTAATTATAATCTAAGACTTTGCCTTAGGTTTTGCCAGAGTAGGTTTGTGTGTCTGTGTGCTCGCCTGGCATGTACAGCATCCTGGGTTTCAATCCCCAACAAGAAAGAAGAGAGAACTAGCAGTAATAAAATTAGATTTTTTTTTCTTTTTTAAATTTTATTATGTGAGTCTATGTTTGTGAACAGTCAGAGGACAGCTTGTAGGCGTAGGTTCTCCTTCCAGCTTTGGGGGACATGGGGATTGAACTCATGTTAACAGGCTTGGCTGCAGACACCTTTACTCACCAAGCCATCTTCTGAGTCATGACTCTAAAACAAAACAAAATTTTATTATTGAAATTTTCAAACATATGCAAAAGTGGAAGACCATAATAAAATTCTCAGTACTTGTTATTTTAACTTAACTATTTCCCCCTGGTTTTGTTTTTGCTATTGTTTTGATTTAGGTCTCTCTTACCTTTTTTTTTCTCTTGAAACATTTTATATTTTAAGAATGCATATTTTACAAAGGATGGGTTTAGGTCTCTTAACGTCTCATTTAATCTGGGAGCCCCACTGATGACAGTTCAAGTGGGCAGGAGGGTCTACACGGGGAGTTCAGAGCAGTCAGGGATACACAGACTTTCTCTCAAAAACAAGCTAATATCTTTGAGACATTTTCTAGCCAAGCTGTCATTGAACTCTCTAGGTAGCTAAAGATGACCTTAGACTTACGATTTTCCTGCCTCCTCTTCCAAGTGCTGGAACAACAGTCACAAATCACCACATCTGGTTTAAATAAGGTGTTTCCAAAAGCAAAAGGGGGGGGGTTGTTGTTTGTTTGTTTTTGATTGGTTAGAGTGGAAAGTCCAAGTTAGACATTAATTGACAGTTTCTGATTGGGTAATATGCTATCAGGTTTTGATTTGCTTAAGGTTGGAGCCATCCAAGCTATGAACTTCTGACTAAATTTTGTTTATTTTAAATACCCATAGGGCTTGATATATCTGTAATAGCTACTGCTCAGAAACTGACTGCAGGGTTGGCCAGATGACTCAGCAGGTAAAGGCACTGGCTACTGATAAGCAATAACCAGAGATGATCTCCAGAACCCACATAATGGAATGAAAAAATTGTACCCTAAGGGTCTCACATACCTATGTGTACATATACACACAAAAGTAAATAAATAAATGTAATGATTATTTCTAAAGATAGACTGCCGGTGTACCCTTATGTCTTAACATGAAGTTTTTATTGTATGCTTTGAGTGTGGGCATGGCATGGGAAAAATCTCCAGTAGATCAGAGTTCAGTTTGTAGCCAAGGATGGTCTTGAACATCTGATTCTTGAACTTCCACATCTGAAGTGAGTACTAGGATTGCAGGTGTGCACCACCATACCTAACTAAAGATCAGAGGACTTAATAGACTTTCCTCTTCACTAGGAAGTACAGTCAGCATGCAGAAAGAGTGGAGTGTCTCCCATCTTTATAAAACTGCAATTTTTTTTTAAGTGATACACACACACACACACACACACACACACCCCACAGCACATTTCAGGTAGAGGACAGTTCTCAGGAATCCATTCTCCTCTACTACCTTGGTATCAGTAACTCAATGAACGAACTCAAATCCTCATTGGGCCAGCATGCTCACTGAGCCATCTTGTCAGTCCATAAAAAATCCTTTTAAAAGATCTCTCCATCCTTCTTCCTCCATGCCATTCTGTTCTCCTTATTACACACACACACACACAGAGAGAGAGAGAGAGAGAGAGAGAGAGAGAGAGAGAGAGAGAGAGAGAGAAGGGGGGAGGGAGGAAGAGGGGGACGGAGAGAGAGACTCTTAGCTCTATTTTTCTTAACTTGAATTTCTTACCGATTCCTATTTGATATTCATCACTTTGTTAGAGCACTCTTTGTTGAGGTTACCACTCCGTGTGACACGGACAACATTGAGTAAATGTGACCTGCTCATCTTAACCAGTGATAGCTCTATAGAGTGCTGCTGTTTGCAGACGGGAAAATTACGTGTAAAGAGATTGAGTAGCCAGCCTCCAGTGACCACAGGATTAAAACTCAGCATAGTCTAACCCTGCTGCTTCATTAAAGTGACAGCTGTCCTTGACTTCTTCTCTTTCTCCATTTTGATTTTCTTTGCTGTGGTGTCTCCTAGCTGATGTTCAGATTTGGAGGGTTCTCAGGCCACCGTCATCTCTGGCCTTTTCTCACTGCGGTTAAGACACCTCGCACACACCTGTGGACTCACTTAGAGGAAGCGGATAAGCTTCTGCACTTGTACATCTTGCTGTCAGTGTACTCAAAACTTGGCTCTGACTCTCTCTCCCGCCTTTGTTTTGCTCTTTTTCTGAGTAGTACAACTCAGATACTCAGTAGAAACCTGGGAATCATCCCCAGGTTGCCCTCTCCTGGTTCCCACACTCAACCAGATCCTGTTTATTGTAGGTTATGTGTTTCATTCACCCCTTTCCACCCCATTCTTAGAGGGGGTCCGCCTTCTACCCTTACATGCCGTGTCTGTTCTTTCTCCTCTGCAGCATTGCCCACAATTGCATTCACTTAGGTTGAGGGGAAAAAGGGAAGAGGTCTCATTCCCCAAGTGGCTCACTCTCAGAATACCTGGCTCATTTGCATCATTAAATTGTCAGAATTAGTGTGCTGAGAATGTTGTTGAGTGATAGAGCATTTATTTCAAATGCTTAAAATGTTTTGAATTCAGCCCTCAACACAACAGAATCTTTATATGGTGGTGCACGCCTTTAGTCCCAACACTTGGGAGACAGAGGCAGAAGGATCTCTGAGTTTGACGCCAGCCTGATCTACAGTAGTGAGTTCCAGGACAGTCAGGGCTACATAGAGAGAACTCTTTTCACTGAATTTAAAAAAAAAAAAAGATGATGATGATGATGATGATAAAGATACTGTTCTGCCCAGGACTGGTAGTGTGAATGGTGAGTTCCTGGAGATGCTTTAAAATAAGATTTTTTTGTAGTTGATCATGGGAGCTAAGGCATTGATAGTGGGACTGGAGATGAAGGGTATGAAATTTCAGGGCTGCCATTCATCCAGTTCATAAGAGAAGCAGCCATCAGGAAGATGTCAGTTTCTTTAGGCAATTGAGTACGAAGTATAAGAAAGTAATTAGTTTTAGATCCTCCTTACCACATCCAGATGACAGTAATCAGTGGACCTTAGAAAACAAGAAAAGGAATCGAGGAGAGATGTGGTCTTTACCTCATCATTCATTCAAACCAACAAAGGACTATTGGTTATTCATTGTAAACACATAAAAGCATAAGCACTGAGATTTTTTTTATTGGAATAGGTTTAAGTTGGTAGTTAATGTTACAAACGTGTTATGTATGATCATACAGATGTGAAGTTTTTATACCATTATCTTTTAAGATCCTAGGAATGTTAGCTAACAATACCATGAAGCTCTCTGTGTGTCCCGTGTGGTAAGCTAGCATATCTTGTTTTAATGGTTTGTGTTGCTAACGCTAACGTACATCTCTCTTAGTAAACACAGGGACTGTGAATTCCTTGAGCACCTGCAGCCTGTGTTAATATGTGTCCTCTCTATGTCTCTAGGGCCTACTCCCTGGTGGATTCCAGCCAAGTGTCGACATTTCTGATCTCCATTCTTCTGATAGTCTATGGTAGTTTCAGGTAAGATATTCTCCATGGGGTTGTTTTCATTGGCTCTGTGGAGAGAAAAGGCTTTTGCAAGGACTTTGAGTTCCAGTGGGTAATTCTAATATTTGTTCTTTGGTTGACTGCTGATAAACAATCATGTTTAACACATCAAACTTATGACTTTAGCATGTTAATGCAAATGTGGAAAAACTAATTGCTTAAAACTAGGTCTGCAGATAGTGAGTGACTCAGAAAAGTTGAGCTTGTTGGAAAGGCTATGAGGGGCGCTGACAGTGATTCTATACCACTGGGATCAAAAATTAAAAAGACAATTCAGAATACAAAAAAAGGTACATGCTGCAAAATAAATGATAGTCACTGTTATGTTTGTTTGTTTTCTCTAACTCCAAAGTGTAGTAGAAGGCATTTAATAGACAGAGGAGGATCAAGTACCGAGTGCAGCTGCTCACGGAGCTGGGAAAGTTCTCCTTGTCCTGCAGAACTGCTTCATGACTCGCGTCTTTACAGAGCTAGTTTTCCCTCACTACAGAAGCACTGTAGTGTCCTACAAATTGCTAATAATAGACTTTTTGTTTAAACCATTTCATGTAACTCACCCTGTTACCCGAGGTGAGTGTGGTAAATTACCAAGTCTTCTCCCTCTTGCTTTTGGGAGTGCTGAGACTAGATCCTAATGACTACATACTCATCCTAGCACTCAGTCAGTGACTAGGACGAAAACATAAAGACACAGACAGATGTTCCCTTCTTAGACAATCTTCAGTTGAAGGAATTCTAGTGGCTGTGGAATTCAGATCATTGTGTGGCTGACACAACTAAAAATGAAGGCTGTGGCCTGGAGAGAATGGCTCAACAGCCAAGAGCACTCCCTGCTCTTCCGCTTGATCCTTTGGTTTCTAGCACCCGTTGTAAGTCCAGACCCTCTTCTGGTCTCTGAGGGCACCAGAGAGGTGTCATACTAGCTCTGACATGTATGGTATACACTCAGAAAGACACAACACACATACACATAAAATATGAAAATGAAAGTAAAGGCTGCTTGGGAAATTTAAGTTAAAATTTCATGAAACAGCAAAAATAATAAATATATCACTAAAAGGATTTTGAACTACCTAATGTTTCTGGATGTTGATACTTTGTGAAATCACAGACTTTCAGTTCTTTATTATAGCCATTGTAGAAGAAAGATGTATCACTATATACACACTGACTGAAGTTTTAACCACAAAGATGTCTTCAGAAGCCCTAAGTTCTTTTCTGGTTTGTTGACTTTTCTGTTTGGTGTTGTTGGTGGTAGTGTTTTGTCAACACAAGCTAAACTCCTCTGGGAAACAGGGAGCCTCTGTTAGATGACTCCTCCATCAGATTGGCCTGTAAGCAAGTCTGTGGGGCATATTCCTGATTAATCATTGATGTGGGAAGATACAGCCTTCCAGGGCAGTGCCACCCCTGGACAAATAGTCCAAGTAGTCCTGGGTTGTATAAGAAAACAGCTGAACAAGCCATGGAGAGCCAGCTAGTGAGCAGCATTCCTCTTGTTTCTGCTTCAGAGTCCCTACCCTGATTCAGTGATAGACTGTGATCGGGGTTTGTGAGCCAGATAAATAAACCCTTACCTTCACTGAATCACTTTCAGGTGTGATGTTTCTCCAGCAGAGTAAAATAGGACACATTTCTATTTATGTATGTATTTACTTTGAGACAGAGTCTCTCTGTATAACACTGGCTGTCCTGGAACTCCCTCTTAGACCAGATGGCCTCAAACTCACAGAGATCTGCCTGCCTGCCTGCCTGCCTTTGCCTCTTTAAGTACAACCCAATTTAAGACTGTTTTGTTTGTTATTTGAGACAGGGTTTTTCTGTGTAGCCCTGAACTGTCCTGGAACTCCCTCTGTAGACTGTACTGTCCTTGAGCTTGCCTGAGATTAAAGGTGTGCACCACCCTCGCCCAGCTAGGATACAATTCTTAATCACTTTTAAGAAGCCATGGCAATTTAGAACCTTGCCAAAGTGATCAATATTATTCGTATTTTGTATTTTTACCCCTAATATTTTATCTTTTATTACCACTGATATGTAGCAACATTTAAAAAGACAATTTAAAACAAAAAGAGGCATCTTTAGAGTTACAACTCATACCACTTTTATTAGTGAAAATTACCTTTTCTTACACACACACACATACACATACAGAGTTGTGTACATTTAGAAAGTTCCTTTATGTACTGATACTTTTCACACAACATCCCAAGTTTCTGTAGTCATCATATTAGTGTTTAATAATTTAATATTTCTTCATGCTCTGTTTTTGTTAGACATGTGAGCTGTGAACATTTTTGTATTTTTTTTTCACCTTTGGTTGAACTCTATTATTAAGATAAACATTTAGGGCCAGTTAAAGTTACACCAAATAAAGGCACTTGTTACACCAGCCCAGAAATCCAAGTCAGATCCTGTAGACACAAGTTTCTGTCCCACCTAGTTCTAGTCCCGCAGTCTTTCAGTGCCAGAGAAACACACAGAGGCTTATATTAATTAGAAACCATTTGGCCTCTTAGCTCAGGCTTATTATAAACTAGCTCTTACAACTTAAATTAATCCATAATTCTTGTCTATGTTTAGCCATGTGGCTTGGTACCTTTTCTCAGTAAGGTATTCTCATCTTACTACTTCTACATCTGGCTGGTGACTGCATCTCTGCCTTTTCCTCTTCCCAGAATTCTCCTAGTCTGGTTGCCCCACCTATACTTCCTGCCTGACTACTAGTTAGTCAGTGTTTTATTAAACCAACATAAGTGGCATATCTTTACAGTGTACTGGTGTGGGAGGTCCTTCTGTCTATGTGTTGCTCTCATTGGTTAATGAATAAAGAAACTGCCCTGGCCTGTTCATAGGGCAGAACTTAGGTAGGCGGGGAAAGCTAAATGGCATGCTGGAAGAGAGAGGAGGCAGAGTCAGAGGAGAGATGTCATGGATCCCCTGCCTGAGACAGATGCTGGTTAGAATCTTTGTTGGTAAGCCATGTGGCGATATACAGATTAATAGAAATGGGTTAAATTAATATGTAAGAGTTACTCAATAAAATGCTAGAGCTAATGGGCCAAGCAGTGTTTTAATGAATACAATTTCTGCGTGGTTATTTTGGGGCTAAGCTAGCCAGGCGGCTGGGTCAAACAAACAGACCTTTCCCCTACAGTGTACAAAAGCATTATCCCACAGCAAGATCCCTTGAATCCATGTAAAAGGAAGGAAAGAACCAACTATGCAGAGTTGTTCTCTGACCTCCACATGTACCATGGCACACATGCCTATATATACATCATGCATGCACTCCCCCTCGTGTGTGAAATATATTTGTTTTAAAGATAAACATTTAAAAGTTGAAATACATGAACTGTCTCTTCCTACTACATGTTGCCGTATTATTTCCAGAAAATTGCACCAGTTCAAGATTGGGCAAATCTTAGCATTGTGTTAAAGAGAGTAACAAAATTGTTGTATACGTGTCAGGGATCTCTTTGGTGAACCTCCTGGTTTACAGTGAGAAGACTGTAGCACTGCTTGTGTGCCTGGGAGATCAGAAGACATCAGAGCTACAGATAGATGTGAACCTTCATATGGGTGCTGGGAGCTGAACTTGGGTTCTGTGCAAGAGCAACAAGTGCTTTTAACATCTGAGATATCTCTCCTGCCCATTTTGTTTCTTTGTTTGACAAGGTCTCACTATGCTGTGCCCTGGCTGTCCTGGAATTTGCTGTGTAGACCAGACTGCTCTTGAACTCAAAGAGCTCCAACTTCCCAATCCATAATAACTACTCATCTCCCTAGAGGTGCCTGCTCAGGACACCCCAGCCGAGGTTTCTTAGGATGTGACCCCTTGTCGTTGTCTGCTTTCATTGCTGTGTTTTTAATGACATCCGTACCTTTTAGTGTATTTCACTTCTTTGTGTTGCTGAGTAACTTTTCTGACTGTCTGTGCTGCTACTATTTTGGCTGTTATGAATAACGATGTGGTGAATGCTTATGTATAAGTAAGTGTTGATGTGAGCGTGCGTTTTTATTTCTTGTCAGTAGCAGAAATATTAGATGATATAGTAATTCTTTGATTTAACATTTTAAGAATTGCCACTGTTTTCCAAGGCATCTGTACCACTTTACGTTCTCACCAGCATTGTATTAGTTTCTTCACATTTTCACCAACAGTTCTCTAATGTTAGTGTTTTCTTCATCTTTACTAGCATGTATCAATTACATATCATAGACTTCCACTATCTGATTTCCGTACCTGTATGTCAGTATTTTCGCCTTAGTCCATACAAGCACATTACTCTCTTATTCCCCTTCCTTTTGACTCTATTCTTCTTCCCAAATAGTCCTTTTCTGCTTGCATGTTTTCTTCTTTATGTTATTACTGTTCAGTCTAGACTCAGCATGTAAAAGGAAATATGATTTTTATCTTTCTCAGCCAGGTTAATTATACTTAATAATGATGAATTCCACTTTTACCTATTTTCCTGCAAATGGTATAATTTCATTTCCTTTATGGCTAAATTTGTGTGTGTGTGTGTGTAAACTCCGTTGGTTCATTAAAAAACATCAAAGGAAATGCATGACTTGCCTATTGCCACACATTGGTGTGGGGTATCTCTGTTGCCTGCTGACTTAGCTTCCTTTGATTCTGTAACTAGTGATTATCAGGATCTTACTGCAGTTTCTTTCTTTCTTTCTTTTTTTTAAAGAACCTGCACCCCGATTTCCATGGTATTGGAACTAATTTACATTCCCACCAGTTGGGTGCACATAATGTGTTCCTTTTTCCACCTGTGTCCTTACCAGCATTTGGGCTTATATATGTTGTTTGTTTCTTGATGGTAGCCACTCTGGGTTAGGATGGAACCTCAGCATCATTTAGTACCGACTGTCATTCTTCTGTGATCCTATGGGCATAAAGTGGTACCTCATAGCTTTGGCTTGCATTTTCTTAGTGACTTACTGTGTCCCCCATCTTTTCATGTGTTTTGTCATCCATGTAGATTTTTGTGGCCCCCACCCCGTGGGGGTCAAGGCCAGGGTCATGAGCATGCCATATTTACACTGAGTCCCTCTCCCCATTATTACCTTCCTAGTGTTGAATTGAAGAGTTCTTTACATACTGTGAAGATGTCTTTACTGCTTAAGTACTTGCAGAACATTTTTTCTTTCTTTCAGTCTCTGGGTTTGTCTTTTCATTTTCTATATAATTGTAGTTGTATATTTCCTGGTGGACTGACCTTTGTAAATTATCCCTCTTTATCAGTGGTTCTCAACTTGTGGGTCAAGATCCCTTTGACAAACCTCTTTCCAAAAATGTTTACATTATGATTCACAACAATTACAAAATTACAGTTATGGAGTAGCAATGAAAATAATTTTATTGTTGGAGTCATCATAACATGAGGAACTGTTTTAAAGGGTTGCAGTATTAGGAAGGTTGAGAACCACTGTTTATACCTCCCTAACAGTTTTTGTTACTATTTTACTGAGTCTGATGTTAGTATACCCACTCAAAGTCTTTTAATTTTTTTTCAATTTTCAATAATTTGTTAAAGATGTATCAAAATCAAGCTACAATGACAGATTTAAACATGAGCCTCGGGAATCCCAAATTTTTTTAACATTTATTTTTTAGTTATGTGTGTATGTAGGGTGTGTGCATATACATCATTTCATAGCCTTTTTCCTTGGAGGCGTTCAGATAAATAAATGTTTATTAAATGATTCATAGTACTATTTGATAGAAACATTTGGGAAGTATTTCAGTCAAAATTGAGGATATACAACCAACAGCAGGGGCTGTGGTCTGGATGACAGGTTTACTCTAGAGAATAGCCTGCGGTGGTCATGCTGTCTGACTGTTGATCCCGCAGTTCTTCCTGACCATGGCGCTCTTAAATACAGTGGTGATCCAGATGTGTGATGTTGCCAGCTGAATATGGACCTCATTGTCTCAGCTGCACACAACACCATATCATACCTGGCAGAGCCTTGTGCATACCATGTTTCTCCTTGTCCTAAGGCACATAGTGTGGGTTTTCCACAACAGGCCAAGGACTTTGCACAGAAAATCCTTTAGAGTCTAAACCATGAGTTTATTTCCAAGCATTGATGGGGTAAGAGTGTAGCTCAGTGTAGAGCACTTGACCTGCCAGCCATGTTCACTCTGGTTTTGAGCTACAGTGGCACAAATTATTAAGTTTTTGGTGTTTGTGGTGCCTGTACATGTTATGTGGGTGTCTGCATGTGTGGGGGTGAATTATGATGGAGTCCTCAATAGCACTCTACCTTATTTATTGAGATAGCATCCCTCACTGAACCTGGAACACGTCAGTTCGGTAGCCTGAGTAGCCAGTAAGCACTGTGAATCCATCTGTCTCCAGCGCTAACACTGGGACTATAGATGATCCTACTGCACCTGGCCTTTACTCTGCTCCTGGGGATCTGAACTCAGGTCCTCATGCTTGTGTGGTTTACTGACTGAGGCATCTCCCCAAATTTTATTCCTTTCTTATGATTTAATTCTTACCTTTAAACAAAAAAAATATAGTTAGATCTCTACCTCAGCCTTATTAAAGTATTACTAAGACATTCAGTGTGTTAAACAACTTCCTGCTATAATGTTATGATAAATTCTTGTTGTGACCATGATCTATTTGATACTAATTAGTTGGCCTTTGGATTCCACTCAGCTCAGGATTAAACCGTAGCATCATGTCGAAGGTTGCTGACCTGACATTGTCTGCAGTGAGACAGGATACATGCACAGGTCAGAGGAACTGCATAATGCAGTGATATGAAAGCTATCCTTAGCACACTAGTACATGGAAGACTCTAAAGTGGTGTGTCTGGGATGTTCAGTAGGTTTGTTCACCTCTCCAGCACACATGGCAGTGTGTGCCTGTAACCCTAGCTTTGGGGGATGGACACAGGCAGATCCAGTCAGCTTAGCCCAAACAGCCATGTTCAGTAACAGACCATCTCAAAAACTGAAGGGGAGTATGATGGAGGAAGATGCCAGAAGTCCTTCTCTGTCTTCCGCGGGTGCTCACATGGGTATGTGTTCCTGTGTACAGCACACAACACACACACACAGGGAGGGATTGTAAACACATACGAAATGTACTTATTCCTAGAGGATAAAAGTTCTGGGGCTCTCTTGCTTTGTACCATTATTATTGTTGTTGTTGTTATTTTGCATGTTTCATATTGTGGCTTTTAAGTTATTTTTCTGGGGGTGAGGGGCTAGAGGTCTTGTTTGGTGGGTAGCTAAAGGTCAGGCAGGGGAGATGAGATGATAACACAGTAGCGCTAGCACTGGTTTGCCAGGACTGCCTAACAAAGAGCCGCAGACTTCCTGGTTAGACAGCAAAGAGCTTTACTTTAGCTCTAGAAGCTGAAAGTCCAGTATATAAGATGCCATCAAGGAGGCCTTCATCCTGACACCTCTCCTTGCCTCATAGATGGTGCCTTTGTATGTTCTTCTCTCCTGATTACACAGATGTTTGGAAGGACCATTTGTCTCTCCCTTTCTCTTCGCCACATCTGCTCATATCCTGTGATACCATTTTAAGTCAGGTGTGGTGGTGCACACCTTTAGTCCTAGCACTTAGAGAACACAGGCAAGTGTTTTTCTGTGAGTTCAAGACCAACTTCCTAGTCCAATCCTAAGACTGCACATTGAGACTCTGTCTAAGTGGGTAGAAAAAGGAAACAATCTTACCTGTAATATTTAAAACTGTCTACATTCAGTCAGTTACATGTTCAGGTCCTGTAGTTAAAACTACAGATACGAATCTTGTGAATGTACAGTTCAGTCCAGCATAGGTAAAGAGCGATCATATTGCTGTCCAGACTACAATACTCTGAATGATTTTGAAGCGGGGTACTTTAATCTTGCTAGGAAAATATAATGAATAATTACCTAGGAATTTGTAGTCCCCTGCTTATAGGGTTACTCTGGAAATCAAAGGAAATCATGCCCTGGTCAGTGTGGCACACTTCTTTAATCCCAGCAGAAGACTAGGTAGGCGAATCTCTGTATCTCTGTGAGTTTCAGGATATCCAGGACTGTTACACAGAGAAAGGAGAGAGAGAGAGAGAGAGAATATATTAGATATCCAGTTCAGTGGTAGACCGTTTGCATGGCACATCTGAAGACTTAGATTCCATTCCCAGCACTGAATAAGAAACCATCCTGGCACAGTGCCTGGCCAGTGTGAGTCAGTTAAGGCTCGCTATTATAAACTGAGTGTGCTGGCACACTCTTGTTATCCCTGCAGTGAGCAGATAGAGGCAGGACATCAGAAGTTCAAGGACATGTTTGGTTACATAGTAACTTCAACCCAGTCTCACACTGTCCTTCCCTTGCCCACCCCAAAAAAACTCAGCTGTCATTATTGTAGCCCTCAGACAGAATATTTCCGGCTACTTCATCAGAAGACCATCCTCTTCTCTAATATGCATCTATGGTGGGTCAGATGGTCAAGAGACAGGATTTCTTTGCTGTATAGCCCAGGCTGGCCTCAAACTTGCTGTTCTCCTATATCTTCCTCTTGAATGATGACTGTGTGCATCAGTAATTGATATTTGCCTCCTATAACTTGACCTACTACTACTTTCTGTTCAGTTATAGTTGATATAAAGTGGAAATAAAAATAATATTTTTTTAAAGACAGGATCTCACTATAACACTGGCTTATTCAGACTTTTAATCCAAACTTGCTCTCCTCTTGCAGCCTCCCAACTACTGGCATTTGGGGCTTGTGCCACCATGTCCAGTTCCTTCTGTTGGTCCTTTTCTTACTTTCTTATTGTGTATGTATTTGTGTGTGAGTGGTGTGTTTGTAGCAGTGTGCCCCAACATGCATGTGGAGGGACCACTCTGTGAAGCTGATACTCTCCCTCCGTGTTTATGTGGATCACACTCAGATCATCAGGCTTGCACAGCAAGCTCTTGACCAGCGAAACTGTCTCACAGCCCACGGTGATCATTTAAGCATTGATTTCAGTAAGCAAATAGCCAGGGTGCAATTTGAATGGAGTGTACAGTAATAACATTTTGGTGTATTGGCATCATATTATGTTATTGTATAGCAGTAATAAGATTGTGGTGGTGGGACAGGGCTGGGGGAATGAGAGTAATCATCTATGAAGACAGAACAGACTGTTCAAAGTCTAGCCAAACACTTTGATGTCCGTAGTTAATAAGTTACCAAGTAAGTGAGGATAAAAGCCCATAATTCAAAATAGCCCCAGTGCTCTAAGGCAGAAGTCTTCTGCAAAGGCAGTATTTAAAAAGTTGGAATCTGCTGTCAGCTGTGTGAGTACACCAAGCTATTACTGGATTCCAGTCACAGAGGCCTGCCCAAGCCAGGCCAGTAATCCTAACACTTCCCAGCTTGAGCAAATGTATACAGCCCTCCACTTTACCTACACAGATTTCTGTGTTGTACAGTGGTGACCCTTAATGATCAGACAAGGCTTGATTTTGAGCAGGATTGAAGCAAATGAGAAACTCAAAGTCACTTACATAAGACCTGGTAGAAGTGGTCATCTCCATAACTCCTCTTGAGCTGTAACAGGACCTGCCAGCAAGACAGTGAGAGATGCATTTGGTTGCTTGGTTGATTTGTTGGGGGTTTTACTTTAAGATACTCTTTAAAAATTACATGTGTCTGTACGCGTATTTGTTGGGGAATGTGTTTGTTTGAGTACAGGTACCCAGCTGAGTTCAGGAAGCATCCAATCCCTTGGAGTTGTTGTTACAGGTTACTAACCACCCACATTGGGCACTAGAAACCAAACTCAGGTCCTTTCGGAACAGAGTACACGCTTGTAACTGTTGAGCCATCTCCCTGGTACTTGCTTTTTTTGGTAAGGCCTCTAAGTAGTCCAGGCTATCCTCTAATTCTCCTGCCTCAACCTCCTTTGTACTGAAATTATAAACCTGTGCTGCCATGCCCATCTTCAAGGTAGAGCGTTTTTTTGTTTTGTTTTGTTTTGTTTTGTTTTTAAAGGAGGAGGGTGTGGCAGTTTGCTTCTTTGCAAGAGTTTCATTATATATTTGTGTTTATGGGTGAGTTCATATGAGTACAGATGCTTGAGGAGGCCAGAAGTGGGTGTTGATTGGCTCCGTGGAGCTGGAGTTACAGTGGCCATGAGCTGCTGAAGCCCAGGAGAGTGATCACAGTCCTCTACGGGAGCAGTGCACACTCTTCATGGCTGAAGGTTCTCTCCAGCTCCTGTTTTTTTCTGATGCTGCTTTTATTTTTATTACATACAAGTAAGTGGGTTTGTAACCTTTCCTATGTACATTCTAATTCTGCTTTGTTCTCTGTCCCCAGTGAACCTTCCACCCCAGTCCTCTTTTTCCCGCAAATACACCCTTTCTGCCCTCTTGGTATACATTCTATTACCCTCTTACGATAATTTTTTTCTCTGTGCCTTTAGACACATGTTCATCAGAATCAGCTGGAATAGGAAAGACAAATATCATATTGTTCTCTCGCTAGTGTCTCATGCTGTGCAGATTCTAACCCTGAGTTCCTCTCTCTGCCCAGAAGTTCCACCTATTCTTTCTTGCCTACCAACCATAAAGCTCTTTATTAAACCAGTCAGATGCCTTAGGCAGGTAAGGCAACACAGACACATCTTCACACAATGTAAATATCCCACAACACATCTACTTAATACTTATATAAGAAATGAAGTAGAAAGGATGGCTGTAAGAGGAGAGGAGGGAGGTCTAAAGGTAGAGTTCTTAATAGCTCTCAGCTAGTAATTAATTGAAAGAGCTAAATAGTTCCTTAACCTGGCTAGCACTGACCTCAGCACCCGGGTTCATTCTCCCATCTTCGTAGAGAGGCTGTACCTCCAGTAAGACCAAAAAGGCAGCTGGCAGCTTTCCAGTCCAGAGTGTCAGAATGTGCCAGAGGAGTGCAAGCTTGGCCCCAGGGCAGAGATGTAAATAAAGATTCTTGTAAAGTTACCCAGCTGTCACGAGAGTCAGAGAAGCAGTGTGGACATAACGAATGTACTTTCTGTTATTATAATTATAAGTGGATTTGAAAACTCAGATTACTGCACATCTTCCCAAAGCATGCCCACAGGGAAGAGGCAGTCTGTGTGTTCCCCTGGCTGCAGACATGTCTCCATGAACTGCACCACCAGTCTAGATGTCCCAGCCTTTCAGGTGATTAGCGCCGTCATGAGACCTAATGAGTGTTAGGTACAGAGGGGTGGAACCGTACACTGAAAATACCACAGGTATCGTGGCCAAAGAAATTCGTTTTAAAATGTTATGTACAGTATTTCAGTATTTTTTGTTGTGTGTGTTTTATTGTTGTTTTATAGACCTAATTAGAAGCAAGAAGTAACAGTTTGTCCAACATCCAGTTACTATAACAATTCCCCTAAGACCAATGGGGATGGGTAGTTAAGTTAGTCTTTCATTTGCTGCTGAAGCATCTTCTTTTGGTAGTCTAAAAATAAATATAAGATCCCAAATGTATATAAGCAGATGAATGTTAGAATTAGAAAACTAAATAGTCTAGATTTGTTTATTAGTAGTAGAAGTAGTCTCTCGGATGTGTGTGTGTGTGTGTGTGTGTGTGTGTGTGTGTGTGTTTGCATACAAAATACAAAAAGTGACGTTTTCAAGATACTGTTCTGCAGACAGCAAAGGAAAGCAGTTCTGACTCGCCGTGAGTGATCCCTGTTTACTGGCTCAAGCTTCTATACCATGCAGCAAAGAGCATTCTGTGAGTCAAGGAGAGATCTGAGAGAGTGGATCCATGCATATGAGGAAGCTATTGGACAGTATCTGAAGAAAATATCCAGCTTGGCACAATTTATCATTCACATGGCATCTGATTATCGTCTGATCATGTGTTCATCTGATTAGGTCTATAAACATGTAGAGTACTCAGTGATAGAAAATAATCTCCGAGACCGAGTGCTGCTTCACATCACTCCATAAGCACCAGAGCAACAACTGAGCAAGTGAGAAATTATATAGCGATGTGAAAATACTAAGTAGCCAACATGAGTGTAAAAATCTTTAAGCAGCGGAGACAACAGGTAGAACTCAGTGGTAGACCATTTGCCTCACACACACAGAGCCCTGAGTTTGATCTCAAGCACCACATAAACGAGGAACAAAAGTGTTCAGATGAGATTAAATACACAGTATCAGCAAAAAGGCAAAGAATAAAGGCATCACCTGGCTGAGATTGATCATATCAACACATAGATGTTAGAGTAATCAAAGAAGTAAGACAGATGTGATTATATTCTTCATATACAGAAAGGGTTTGGTTAAAGACCCAAATCAACTGAAGTTTTTTAAGATTATTTTGTGTATAAGTGCTTGCTTACACAGTACGTTTGTGCACCATGTGCATGGTTGGTGCCCAAAGAAGTCAGAAGAAGGGATTGGATCCCCTGGAGCTGTAGTTACAGACAGTTGTGAGCTGCTTTTGTGGCTCCTGGGAACCAAACCCAGATCCTTTAAGAGCAAAAAATGCTCTTAACCACTTAGCCATCTCTCCAACCCCCAAATCAAAGTTGCAGAATGAAGTTAAATAATACACTGAATGGCACTGTCAGCTATTAGACATCGCAGGGAAGGTAGTGGACCTGAAAATGAAGAAATAGAGACTTCCCAAAAGGAAGCAGGGAAGGGCCTCACTGAAAAGCAGAGACCTGTCATTGCCTCTCCTGTCACACCACTCCCTCAGGAAGCTGCCACAAAAGGACACATGCTGAGACCCCTGCCCCATCCATCCCCAGCTACATAGTGACACCTACCTCAAAACAAAAAAGTGAGATCATTGCCATATATTTTTAGAGTTCTTGAAAACCAGAATTCACAGATCCAAGATCCTCAGTAAACTCCAAACACAAGAAGCTTGACTTACAGTGCCTCAAGGTAAAGCACAACTTGCATGTCAGAGCTCAGACCGCTAGAAAAGGAGATCCGGAAAGTGGCATCTGCAGATGGGAGGGTCATCTACAGAGATGGGTTCAGTTAGAGCCATCTGTAACTCCAGTTCTAGGGGACCTGATGCCTCTTTCTGATCTCCATGGACTTCTCCAAATGAGGTCCAAGACAGCCAGGACCACAGAGAAACCCTGTCTCAAAACCTGTAAGGAAAAAAAGAAAAGAAAAACCTGGATCAGGATATTGCTCAACCCCTAAAGTGGCTTCTGCACAAACATGAAGACCTAAGTTCAAATCCCCAGAGCCCACATAAAAACTGGGTGCAGCACAACTAGGAGACAGAGACAGTTGGATTTCCAGAACTCTGGCCAGCCAGTCCAGCCTAATCCAAGATAGAAGTGGAGAAATAATAAAGGAAGACAGTTAATACTTACCTCTAAATCTCCATACATATACACGGAATAAATGCATGTGCACCCTTATACATATGCAGAAAAACATAATTGGCATAAATACAAAATTGAAAAAGTTAAAATGGTTGGACATGCCTTTAGTCCCAGCAGTAGAGGAAGGTATGGATCTCTCTCTTGAGTTTCAGTCCAGTCTGGTCTACAGAGCAAGTCCCAGGACAGCCAAGGCTACACAAAGAAACCCTGACTTGGGGCAGGGGGACAAATAATAAATAAAGACTTTAAAAGGCCTGGAAAAGATGCATGTTGCTTATACTCATCAATGGAAAGATAGAGTTCTCTGTCTGCATTTCCACAGAGAACATAGCCCTGAGTGTTAACTTTTATAAGAGAATATTGTTGTGTAATATTTGTTTAACTATATAAAGTTATGTTGCATTTGTTTAATTATGTAAAGATTTGTTGCTGTTTTACCTTGCCTGCCTAAGTCACTTGATTGGTCTAATAAAAAAACTGCATGTCCAATAGCAAGGGAGGAGGTATAGGTGGGACTTCTGTGCAAGAAGAGTAGGTAGGAGGAGGAATTTAGACCAAAAAGGAGACAACAGGGAGATGCCAGGGGCCAGACAGACACAAAAGGAGGAAAAGTAGGACATACAGAACAAAAGAAAGGTAAGAAGCACCGAAGCAAAAGGTAGATGATTAGAGATAGGTTAAATTAAGGTAAAAGAGCTTGGTGGGACAAGCCTAAGCTAAGGCCGAGCATTCATAATTAATAATACTCTCCTGTGTGTGCACACACACAACTTGCTGTAACCAGTTCTCTCATTCCACCACGTGGGATCCAGGTAGCTGGACTTGCAACAGAGTCATCTCACTGGACCTCCTAAATGCCTATTCATATATGATAAAAGATCTTAGAATTAAAACTCGTAGACAGAAGAAAACAAACCCCACAAATATAACTACAAATAAATGTCCCTCATTCAATAATTGAACAAGACAAGTAGGAATAAAATGAACAACAGTATAGTGAATTTAATGTCTTGTCTGTCTGTGTCATGTGTGCATGCCATGTACAGGTCAGAGGTAGATAGCTGGTGTCTTCTTCCTCAGTCTGTTTGTCTGTCTCTCATGGAACTCTGAGCTCATCAGTTGGGCTAGATTGACTGACGAGTGAGCTTCATGAATTGCCTGGTTCTGTGACACACACTCCCTTTTTCCCAGTACTTGATTACATATGTGTGCCACCTTATGATACGGTTTCTAGGGATCCAAACTCAGGACTGCACTGCAGTCTTGACTGAGCAATCCTGACAGCCCCACTTGATTAGTGCTCTCTGTCGGGTTACTCTAGCTGGCGTTTGTGAAGTGCCCCCAAACAAAACACGTTCCTAACATGTAGTAAGATATTTGCTAATATTGGACATACCAAAACACATGAAACAAGTTGAAATAATACAAACATGGTCTGTACTCCTTATTAACTCATGCTACCATACAAAATACTGTATGACCTAGGTAGCTTAGACAACAGAAATTTACTTTCTCAGGGTTCTGGAGGCTGGAACTCCAAAATGAGATGCATGATTGGACTATTGGCCAGACTGACAGACCCAATTAACATCAGCACCTCAGTGTGTAAAGTTCCCAGCCTTGTCCTTCCCAACACTTGACTGTTAAGCTAGCTAGAATGTTCTTGCCATTCTCTACAAGTTCTTACCAGTTGCATGATTACAGGTATTTTCTTCCATCTTGGTGTAAGTGGCCTTTGTTTATCTTTATTTTATTTTGTTTTATTTATTCATTTAATGGTTTTTAAAGGCAGGTTTTCTCAGTGTCACTGCCCTAACTGTCCTGGAACTAGCTCTTGTAGACCAGGTTGGCCTCCAACTCAGAGGTCCACCTGCCTCTGCCTCCTGAGTGCCAGGATTAAAGGCATGTGCCACCACCGCCCAGCTGTTTATTCAATTTTAAGAATGTTGTTAGAAGCACGGATGTTTTCACCTTAGGGAGTCTTCAGTGTACCCTCTCTAAAAGCTGTTGCTTGGGTATAAAAGTCCCAAAATGTGCTTGCTCTTACACAGCATTTCTCTGTTCAGATTTTTATCACGAGAAAATAAAGCCAGGCAATAGTGGCACCCACCTTTAATCCCAGCACTCCAGAGTCAGAGGCCGTCAGATCCCTCCCTGTGAGTTTGAGGCTAGCCTGGTCTACAGAGTGAGTTCCAGGACAGCCAGAGCTGTTACACAGAGAAACCCTGTCTTGAAAAAGCAAAAGAAAGGAAATAATGAAGTGTTGAGAGACACTGAAAGAAACAGCTACACTGGAGTGCACTTTGTAGTCAGGAGAATTCTTGAACTGACGCTGGTAGACTGTATCCATAGTTTAGAAGAGATCATCATTTCCCTAGTAGCTTAACATTTTAGAACACTGTCTAATGACTGGCCTTGTTAAGTTCTTAAGCAAAACTGAAATTTACCTGTTCAATTTTTCTTATAGGTCTCTTAATATGGACTTTGAAAACCAAGATAAGGAGAAAGACAGTAGCAGCTCTTCCGGGCCTTTCAATGGCAACAGCACCAATAACAGTAAGGCTCTCCTGTTAGTCATCCCCATCCCCACCCCCATGTGTTCACCTCAGCTGGCCTCCATGTGATGGGCTTTGGTTTATTAGACCAGTAAGTAGTCTAATACAGATAGTCCAATCTGTAGTCTATCATCTGCTACACTGTTATATTCTAAATCTGTACCCACTGACTGTGTGAGCCTAATGCTCGCTACTGAAGTCCTTTCTTCAAGATAAGTGGAGTGGGTGTCCACCTGCTTGTGACTCTGATGGCTCTTTTGTGAGGTTGGTTGCTTTGTATTGATGAGTTTCACTCAGTGACTCAGAGAGAGAGAACACATCTAAGTACTTGAAAACCTAAGCATTAGGAATGTCTTCTGATTTCAAAGATCTTAAAAGAATATACATTTTTCAAAAAAAAATAGGTGAGTGTGTAAACAAATTGTTTATCTATACAGTGGAATGATATTTCATATTTAATAATGAAGTACTGAGGGGCAAGGAGATGGCCTGGTCAGTCTGCTAGAATATATGTTTTCTATGTCCTACTCGAGTGTTCAATTCATCCTCCACATCTATTCCATCATCCAGACCAGTATGGTTTTTTACAGTAGACACTGGATTTTTAAATTTTTTCTGGTGAGACTTGTTTTTCACAGTAACTGAGAATGATTGGGCCACATTTCAGGCCCCCCAAGGAGTTTTCCGATGGTATCAGGTTGCCTTGTCTGTCCTTTGTTGACCTACATTCATTGGTCCAGTGTTGGCCTTTGCCACACCTCCTACATACACCTGAAGGCTGAGTCCTCCTATTCTTGCCATTTCCAGAGGAGACATTATTCCTAGGAATTCCTTGTCTAAAATCCCTTCTCAGATGTCTATTCTACCACAATTAAAACATTTGGTATTTTGATGTCTCCTCATACCATTGGAAATTGCTTCTCCTATCCAAGCTTCAGTACCATAGTCAAGTGTCTCAACATTCATTGTATGAAAGATCCATTAATCCATTGGTGCTGATCTGACCTTTAAAGGCCCAAGGATCCTTTTGCATTCTAAGTTGGCATTCTCAAAAGCCAAAGATTCAATTAGTACACATCTAGCTTCTGGGTCTGTTGCCTCTTTCTGTACAGCCTTAGTTAGACTTTAAAAAGTCACTAAAGGGTTCTCTCTGACCCTGTTTTAACCCTAATATATCATTCAATTCTCTTTCCTTGTTCTGAATCCTGTCCCAAGCATTTAAAACTTCTGTGCTACATAGGGACAAGGTGTGTTCATCGTAAAAAGCCTGATCCTGAGGATCAGAGTAATGTCCCTCACCCAGAATTTAATCTTGGGAAATCTCAAGTCCTTTTGCTTTTCCCTGTTTATCTAAAATTTTTGCTTCTTCTCTCCAATAACACTTCCAGAGCAACTGAAGTCCATTTTTTAGGACTGGTGGAGATTAACTGAATCCAGTCTTGTGGCATTGCTTTGTTAATTGAAGCCCACTTTTTGACCATTTTCCTAAAGAAAGGACGAATGCATTCCATAAGATACAATTGCTTGTTTAATTTCCTTTAGATCAGTCATACATATGGGCTCCCATGTATATTCTTTAACTACCATAGGGTATTTGGTACCAGATTCTCTTTCTGATGATATCACTGGAAGAGCAGGTATAACTCTGGATTTTTGGTACTTACTAATGAGGCTACATTTTGTCTTTGTACCTTTTGTCCCTGGTTGTCAAATTCGATAAATTCCTCAATCTTTTCAAATCTTTTTACCACTGCCTTTTGTAAAGTCTGGATCTCCTCTCCAGTGTTCTGTTCTAATGCTCTCATTGAGGATTCCAGGGTGTGAAGTCTGTCCAGTAAAGATAACGTCTCATCCTTGGACATAATTTTTATAGTATGCATGTTACCTTTCTAGAGGGACATTCTATCATTCAATCTATCATAACATTTGACAAAGTCTGATTAATACATTCAGCAGTATGAATTCTCTCAGACAATATCTCAGCACCCTCTGTCATTGACTGAGTTTTGTCAAATTGGTTGCGTCCTTTTCCAGAGTGCTGAATTTACCTTTTAGTTGCTTAGTATCAGTCTGTAAAGACTGTATTATTTTTTAAAGTGCCTCATTCTTGGCCCTATTATCAAACCATGTTTTTAAGGAGAAAATATGAAGGACAAAGCTAATCCCCAGAATCAAATAGAGGGATGTAGGAGGGAAATCATATAAACCTTGCAAAAATATCATACATGGTATAAGTAAAAAAGCTATTGAACTGGATTGCTGAATTGTCCATAATCTTACCCTTTAAACTTATAAATTTATATTTTAATATACATCTTACTTGTGGTTGAGTTTGAGCTGGAGTAGGGGCAATAACCATTATCTGCCAGTAGGTGTCATGGCACACTTGTAGCCATGTGGTCAGTTTGAATCTGATTTTAGCGTTAAATGCTGAAAGATACACTCAAATTAAAAACATTTATTTAGTGTAAATCACAGACTGTGTGCTCTGCGGAGGTCCCTGATTGGTCAGCAGTTACACAAGCACAAGAATAGCAAGGTAGCGATGTCAGACAGAGGAGAGGCACCCGGGGAAGCCCACATCCCACCTGAGTTTCCACGCTGTGGAAAAAGACTGGACCCAGAAGCCAGCTGAGATGTTTAATGAGAAAATATGAAGGACTGCGGCTACTCAGGGCCGTTGTGTGGAAATTCTATACCCAAATGAACAACGTGGAGTCTGATGGCAGCTGGCTAGAGCTGCTGGAGACCCGAGCCCCACAATTTGGGCACCAAATGTAGAAGTTAGCTCAATTCGTGAAATAACCAGGGTAGCTAAAAGATAAAATAATTATATTTTTATTTATTATAAAGGTAAAACTCACAAAACATAAACAAGAAGTCCAAGCTCAGCTGTGCTGCAAGGGAACCACAGAGAGCGCACCTGGGCTGTGTGCCCATTTTCGGGTTCCAGAAAGCTACACCTTAACTTGGTCCTAGCTCTTAAAGATAATTGGTTAACAAAGCTTCCCCACCAAAAGCTAAATGTCAGCTATAGAATGGACAAATTTTTAGCATATTTTATACAATGAAATCATAGACTGGAATAGATATTCTTATAAAATAGTATTGCAAGAAAGAAGCCACACACACATTATTCAGTGTATGTAAAATTCAAAACCAAACACAGTAAATATTAATATCTTAGGGTACTTGTATAGAGAGATAAGAAACATACAGAGTAGAGCCTGGAGGCTTGTTCCTGTAATTCCAGCACTTGGATAGTTGAGGAATGAGGGTTTCCAGCTCAGAGTCATTCTGGGCTCACATAGTAAGACCCTGTCTTTTAAGTCAAAGCTTGGCAGTACTGGCACACACCTTTAAGTCCAGCACTCAGGAGGCAGAGGCAGGTGGATCTCTATGAGTTCAGGGACAGCCAGGGCTATTACACAGAGGCTGTTTTTCAAAAAATAAAACAGAAAAATCAAAATTTATACATACATAAAATGATTGGGAAGAAAGAGTCAAAGATTTCCATCCAGATCATCTCTGACTCCCCAAGTGTAGTGCTAACACCTGTGTCTGCCCTAAGAGGCATGTAGAGAACTCTGTCACACACACCTGTCTGCGTATGTATGTTTATTTAGGCAGGACTCATTATGTAGCCTTGACTGGCCTGGAACTCACTATGTAGACCAGTCTGACCGCAGACTCATAGAGATCCACTTGCCTTTATTCTCCCTGGTATTGGAATTATAGGATAGATGTGCGCCACTGTGTCCAGCCCAATTCCATAATCATTTAGTTAGTAAAAAATTTCCTAAAAAGCCACATAAACTCCATTGCTTGACTTCAGTCCGTTGCATGGCCTTCAGGGACAGACCGGGTGACTGAAGAAGGAATGCAGAAAAGACAGACACACACAGGGGAAAAAAAATCTGGGATATGGTAGACTGAGTTTTCTGTGTAAGTTTAATACATAAAGTGGAACAAGGAGTCAGGACTTATAGTCTACCGCTGGGTCAGGGAGACAGGTTTAGCTGCATTCAGTCAAAGTGGGTTAAAGAACAGTCTTCACACCCTAGATATCCCCAGGAGAACACTGTGTTCGCATGGACTCCCAAAGAAGGCTTTGCCATTTCTCTGAGCCTCAGCAGGGAGCTGTCATTTTCCTATGGGCTTGAAGCATTCGGATCCTTGGCATGGGCAGCTCGTGTCAACAACACACATCTATGCTGGACTTTCTCCACTCCCTGCACTGGACATCTTGAAGTTTTGAACTATGAAAATTGGTGGATATACACTTGGATCCTTTTGTTAGTATATAATATACATCTTTAAATCTCCCCATTTTGACTGTAAAACCTATACAAACTAGAAATTTCTTCTAATCCCTCCTGTTGCCTAGTTTATGATAGTTGTTGATAAATAGTTAATCAAAAGATACAAGGTCATCAGTGTAACAACTATCAGTTCACACTGGTGTTCTCACTGTCTGCTCCATAACTAGGTGTGTATTGCCTATGGCTGTGTTCACAGAGAATGGTGTGTTCTGGGCATGGTGGCTCACCTGACAGACAGGAGATTGAGGACTTTGAGGTCATTTTCATGAGTTGGAGGCTAGGCTGAGCTACATAAGACTAGATTCCAAAAAATAAAAATATTATTGTATATAATTTTTAATTCCATAATCATGCCTTTTTATTGTGGTGACTTTAGTTCTAAAGATAATTCAGTTGGACCTGCATTGTGATTATGGTTGCTATGTTAAATGTCTTGCTCTATTTTATTTTACTTTTAAATTACTGGAATTTGGCCAGAGTGTCCAGCTGGCTATCCCCTCCCCTAAAGAACCATTCTCTCTGATGCCCAGAAAAGTACAGTGGCTGCAACCAAAAGAACTTCCCTTGCCCAGTGACATCTTCTTTTAGTTTAAAATCTGTGATTTTAGAATAGAAATTAGGTGTATTCTAACATCCTCACATTGTTCTTTGTGCTCCTTTGTGTTTTAGTTATTATGCAAGATAAAACATAGATTAATTACAAATACATCTTACAGGCTTGCTAATTAATCATTCTAACACACATTTTTGTGTTTATATTTTAGTTTCAGGAGACTGGATTTTGTGTAGGTCAGAATGACCTCACAATCACTATATAGCCAAATATGATTTTGATCTAATACACTTGTCTCGACTTGCTGGGATCATTGGCAGTGCCACACTCCCATATGAACTAATTCTATTTATTCGTAAACTATAACATGCTTTGTTTTACAGGAGAAGAGAGAATGTGAACACAGTTTAGGTTTGTGGGTTTAAAATGGGGGTTTTATTTGTTATCTAATAGCAAAGCCATTTATGTTGAAGACAGTTGTTTCTGTACTCTTCTTTAGCTCTTTGAACTGCAGAAATGGTGCCACAGAACTCTGTCCTGTAGGAGTATGCGATCAGGATCCCTTGTGGCATGCTGAGGGGTGACTGTAACTCAAAGCAGATCATTTCCAGAGTCAGATCTCTTTGTCACCACACCTTAGTCACTGTTACCAAGTGAAATACTTGACACTAATCACTAACAAGCAGTTGTGTTTTGAAGAAATATTTAATGTTTTATTTCTCCTAAAACTCTAAATAACTCTTGTGATAGGCAATTTTAGTTTGTTTTTTATTGAGCTATTTTTTCTCCGCTCCCCACTCCTCCCTCCTCCCCCTCTGCTCTCTCCCATGATCCCCATGCTCCCAATTTACTCAGGAGATCTAGTCTTTTTCTACTTCCCATGGAGATTAGATCCATGTATGTCTCTTTTAGGTTCTCTGGGATTGTGAATTGTAGGCTGGCTTTTCTTTGCTTTATGTCTAAAAGCCGTTTATAAGTGAGTACATATGATGATGTTTGTCTTTCTGGGTTTGGGTTACCTCACTCAGTATGATGTTTTCTAAATCCATCCATTTGCCTGCAAATTTCAAGATGTCGTTACTTTTTTCTGCTGTGTAGTACTCAATTGTGTAAATGTACCACATCTTCTTTATCTATTCTTTAGTCTAGGGGCATATAGATTGTTTCCAGGTCCTGGCTATGACAAATAATGCTGCTATGAACATAGTTGAACACATGTTCTTGTGGTATGGTTGAGTATCCTTTGGGTATATACCCAAAAGTGATATTGCTGAATCTTAAGGAAGGTTGTTTCCTAATTTTCTGAGGAATCACCATACTGATTTCCAAAGTGGCTGTACAAGTTTGCACTCCCACCAGCAATGTAGGAGTGTTCCCTTTTCCCCACAACCTCTCCAGCATAAGTTGTCATCAGTGTTTTTGATCTTGGCCATGCTTACAGGTATTAGATGAAAGCTCAGAGTTGTTTTGATTTGCATTTCTCTGATGGCTAAGGATGTTGAGCATTTCCTTAAGTGTCTTTTAGTAATTTTAGACTCCTCTGTTGAGAGTTCTCTGTTTAGTTCTCCATTTTTTTCATTGGATTATTTGTTCTTTTGATGAACAATTTCTTGAGTTCTTTGTATATTTTGGAGATCAGACCTCTGTCTGATGTGGGGTTGGTGAAGATCTTTTCCCATTCTGTAGACTGCCATTTTGTCTTGTTGACCGTGTCCTTTGCTTTACAGAAGCTTCTCAGTTTCAGGAGGTCCCATTTATTGATTACTGCTCTCAGAGTCTGTGTTATTGGGATTATATTTAGGAAGTGATCTTCTGTGCCAATGCATTCAAGGGTACTTCCCAAATTAAATAGACCTATAACTGCTAAAGAAATAGAAACAGTCATCAAAAGTGTCCTCCTAACCAAAAAAAAAAAAAAAAAAAGCCCATGACCAGATGGTTTCAGCGCAGAATTCTACAAGATTTCAAAGAAGAACTAATACCAATATTCCTCAAATTGTTCCACATAATAGAAACAGAAGGAACATTGCCAAACACTTTTATGAGGCTACAATTACCCTGATACCCAAACGACACAAAGACATTGCTAAGAAAGAGAATTACAGACCATCATGAACAGTGATGCAGAAATACTCAATAAAATACATGCAAACAGAATCCAAGAACACATCAGAAAAATTATCCACCATGATCAAGTTGACTTCATCCCAGAGATGCAGGGATGGTTCAACATACAAAAATTTGTCAATGTAATCCACCATATAAATAAACTGGTGGGGGGGGGGACTCATGGTTATCTCATTAGGTGCTGAAAAAGCCTTCGACAAAATACATCCTTTCATGATAAAGGTCTTGGAAAGAGTAGGGATACAAGAAACATACCCAACATAATAAAGACAGTGTACAATAAGCTAACAGTCAGCATCAAATTAAATGGCACGAAACTCAAAGTGATTGCACTAAAACCAGGAACAAGACAAGGTTGTCCACTCTCTCCATATCTATTCAATATAGTTCTTGAGGTCCTAGCTAGAGTAGTAAGACAACAAAAGGAGATCAAGGGGATACAAATCGGAAAAGAAGTCAAACTCTCACTATTTGCTGGTGGTATGATAGTTCACATAAGTGACCCCAAAAATTCTACCAAGGATCTTTTGCAACTCATAAAACCTTCAGCAATGTAGCAGGATACAAGATTAACTTTAAAAAATCAGTAGCCCTCCTTTATACAGATGATAAATGGACTGAGAAGGAAATCAGAGAAACATCACTTTGGTTGGAAGTATCACCTCAGCTCGCTGGCACCCCTTTATACAAAGAGTCTGGATTGTTTAGTTGGGGGCTTCTCCCCAACCCGCTGACATTCATTTCTGGAATGTTGGGTGGAAAGTTCCATTTCAAAGCCCCCTCCCCCTGGGAATTGCCTCAGTTCAAACTCCACCTCTGAGAAAGCCTGCCAAACCATGAACCCTACCCAGGGAACGTGAAGACCACTCCCATAGGGTATTTAAACTGGTCATCCCGTGTCCGTCCCCGTGTCCGTCCCCCCCCCCCCTCCCGCCGCCGCCAGCATGAACATGTGGTCTCCATGTTTCCCATGGTCGTTCCAGTTCTCCTTTCAAATTCTTGGTGTTTTCCCAAGGGCCACCTGGGAGCGCTGGCAGCCGTTAAACCTGGACATCTTTTAATTTGGTCTGACTGGAATTACTGCATTGGTGGAGAGGTTTGTTGGTTAAGAAAAGTACTTAACAATCACCTTTCATAATAGGCACAAATAACACAATATCTCAGAATAACTCTAACCGAACAAGTGAAAGACCTGTATGGCAAAAACTTTAAGTCTTTGAAGAAAGGAATTGAAGAAGACACCAGAAAATGGAAAGATCTCCCATGCTCTTGGGTAGGAAGAATTAACATAGTAAAAATGGCAATCTTACCAAAAGCAATCTACAGATTCAATGTAATTCCCATCAAAATCCCAGCAAAATTCTTCACAGACCTTGAAAGAATGGTACTCAACTTCATATGGAAAAGCATATGTTTGACTATGGATAGCCAAAACAATCCTGTATAATAAAGGAACTTCTGGAGACATCACAGTCCCTGACTTCAAACACTACTACAGAGCTGCAGTACTGAAAACAGCCTGGTATTGGCATAAAAATATACAGGAGGACCAGTGGAACTTAAGCAAATTTAAATGCTTTAAGGGCAGATTTGTTTGTTTCTGATTTTTAAAGTTTTAGTGTCCTTGAGCCATAATCTTCCTGCCCACATTCCTCAGGTTTTGAGATTATAAACCTTTGCCATTGCCTGTTTGTGTTTGTTCTTTTTTTAAAAAAAATTATTTTTTACTTTATTTACTTATTTATTTTTTTACTTTATTTATTTACTTACTTATTTTTTTACTTTATTTATTTACTTTATTTTTGCTCAGTGTAGGTGTGTGGGGGTAAGATGCAGGAGTCTCTCTGTTCTTCCATCATGCAGGTCCTGGAATTCAGGACATCAGGCTTGGCACATGTGTCTTTGCCCAACAATGAGCTCTCTTGCCAGCCCTGTGGCAGATTTGTGTGTGTGTGTGTGTGTGTGTGTGTGTGTGTGTGTGTGTGTGTGTATGTATGTGAGAGAGAGAGAGAGAGTTATTTTTAAAATTATGTACATGTGTGTATGGGAGGGTATGAACACATGAGTGCAGGTAGTCATAGAGGCCAGAAGAGGACGTCAGATCCCCTGGAACTATAGATACAGGCAGTTGTGAGCTGCGTCGTGTGGGTACTGGGATGTGAACTTAAGTCCTTTGCAATAACAGCTCTCTCCAGCCCTAACATTTTCAATGTTGACTTGTCATTTCAGCCCTTTATGCCTAAGTTTTATCCTAGTCATGTATTTTACTTGTAGCCTTAATACAGAGTTTTACTTTAAATAATCCATTATACTAGATTGTGTGACAGTTTTTCGTATGACATCTCAGTGGGATTAATTATATAGCTGGCATACAAAACACTGTGGGGGTTTTCCCTTTCAGTGATGATCAGATTTTGCCAGTCCCTTCTCTGTGAGTACTATGCTCATAGTTCTCTAGTCTGGGTACAAAATAAATCTTTCTGTGTAGAAAAATTCTACCAGGGAACTCCTACAGCTGATAAATACCTTCAGTAATGTGGCAGGATCAACTTTAAAAAATCAGTAACTTTCCTATATACAATTGATAAGAATGCTGAGAAAGAAATCAGAGAAGCCACAAATAACAAAAAATATCTTGGGGTAATGCTAACCAAAGAAGTGAAAGATTTCCCATGCTCTTGGATAGGCAGGATGAACATGATAAAAACGGCAATCTTACCAAAAGCAATCTACAGATTCAATGCAATCCCTATCAGAATCATAACACAATTCTTCACTGACCTTGAAATAACAGTATTCAACTTCATATGGAAAAACAACTCAGGATAGCCAAAACAATCCTGTGCAATACAGGAACTTCTGGAGGCATCATCATTTCTGACTTCAAGCTCTACTCTAGAGCTGTGGTTACGAAAACAGCTTGGTATTAGCATTAAAACAGAAAAGTGCGCCAATGGAATCGAATCGAAGACCTGATATTAATTCACACACCTGTGAACACCTGAGTTTTGACAAAGAAGCTAAAATTATACAATCGAAAAAAAGAAAGCATGTTCAACAAATAGTGCTGTCATAACTGGATGTCAGCATTTAAAAGAATGAAAATAGATCCATATCTATCCCATGCACAAAACTCCAAATGGATCAAAGACTTCAATATAAATCCAGCCACACTAAAATTCATGGAAGAGAAAGTAGGAAGTAGCCTTGAACACACTTCCTATATATGACACCAGTAACACAGACACTGAGAGCAACAGTTAATAAATGAGACCTCCTGAAACTGAGAAGCTTATGTAAAGCAAAGCACACAGTCAATAAGACAAAAAGGCAGCCTACTGAATGGGAAAGATCTTCACCAACCCCACATCAGACAGAGGTGTGATCTCCAAAACATATAAAGAAATCAAGAAATTAGACATCATAATATCAAATAATCCAATTTAAAAATAGAATACAGATCTAAACAAAAAATTCTCAGCAGGTGAATTGCAAATGGCCAAAAGACACTTAAGGAATTGCTCAACATCCTTAGCCACCAGGGAAATGAAAATCAAAATGACTCTGAGATACCATTTTACACCAGTCAGAATGGCTAAGATCAAAGACACAGTGATAATTTATGCTGGAGAGAATGTAGAATAAAGGGAATATCCCTCCATTGCTGGTGGGAGTGCAAACTCATACAGCCACTTTGGAAATCAGCATGGCGGTTTCTCAGAAAGTTGGGAGTCAACCTACCTCAAGAGCCAGCGATACCACTCTTGGGCATATTCTCAAAGGATGCACACTCATACCACAAGGACATTTGCTCAACCATGTTCATAGCATTATCTTATTAGCCAGAACCTGGAAACTACCTGGATGCCCACTCAACCAAAGAATGGATAAAGAAAATGTGGCACATTTACACAGTCGAGTACTACTCAGTGGTAAAAAACAATGATATCTTGAAATTTGCAGGCAAACGGATGGCACTAGGGGAAAAAAACACATCCTGAATGAAGTAACCCAGACCCAGAAAGACAGACATGGTATGTACTTACACATAAGTGGATATTGGATGTAAAGCGAAGGATAGCAAGCCTACAGTCCACGACCCCAGAGAAGCTAGGTAACGAAGAACCCTAAAAGAGACATACATGGATCTCCCTAGGAAGGGAAAATAGACAGGATCTCTTGAGTGAATTGGGAGTGTGGTGGTAGAGGAAGAGGACATGAGGGAATGGGATGGTCCAGGTGGGAGAAGGAAGAGAGCGAGAGCAAGGAAAGAGATATCTTGATTGTGGGAGCCATTTTGGGTCTAGTGTAAAACCTGGCACCAGGGAAATTCTCAGGAATCTACAAGGATGACCCCAGCTAAAAACCTAAACAATAGTGAAGAGAGGTTGCCTGAACTGGCCTTGCCCTATAACTGTCATCAGATAACCTTCATCCAGCAACTGATGGAAGCAGTTAACACTGGGCTGAGCTTCTGGAGACCAGTCAAAGAGAGGGAGGAGCAATAATGTGAGCAAAGGGGTCAAGACCATGGTGGGGACACTTACAAAAACAGCTAACTTGAGCTAGTGGGAGCTCACTGACTCAGGCCTGACAGCGGGGGAACCAGCATAGGACCAAACTAGGCCCTTTGAATGTGGATGACAGTTTTGTGTGTCTGGGGCAGACTGTGGGGACAACTGGCAGTGGGACTAGGGTTTATCCCTAGTGCTTGAACTGACTTTTTGGAGCCCATTCTTTTTGAAGGACTTCCTTGCTCAGCCTAGATATAGGGAGGAGGGCTTGGTCCTACCTCAAAGTGATATGTCAGACTTTGTTGACTCTCCATGGGAAGCCTCACCCTCTCTGAAGAGTGGATGGAGGGAGGGAGGTGAGAGGGGTGGGGGAGGGGATGGAGTGGGAACTGGGATAGGTATGTAAAATGAGAAAAGATTGTTTTAAAAAAATAAGTAAACGAAAGAAAGAAAGAAGGAAAGAAAGAAAGACCAAAGAACAGGGGCCTGGAAAAATAGCTTAGCAGTAAGGGGCACTGACTGCTGTCCCAGAGGATCCAGATTCAATTCCCAGCACCCACATGGCAGCTCACAACTGTCTGTAACACCAGTTCCAGAGGACACCCTCATACAGACAAATGTGTACAGAAATACAAATAAATAAATAAAATATTTAAAAAAGAGAAAAAACAACAACCAGTGAGCTACATCCTGTTGTATCCAGGATTTATTCTCTATTACCCTCCTGTTCTGGTGTCTTTAAAGCTCACCTTCAATACCTTCTCTGACTGGCTGTTTGAAGCTGCCTACACCTCCCTACCAGAATGACAGTGAATCTACCAAGAGAAATGATGCTTATAAGTGTCTGTCTGTCTGTCTGTCTGTCTGTCTCTCTCTCTCTCTCTCTCTCTCTCTGTGTCTGTGTCTGTGTCTGTGTGTGTCATGAGCATGCCTCATGTCCAAGGAAGCCAAAAGAGGATATCAGGTCCCCCTGGAACTAGAGTTACAGACTGTTGGGAGCTGCCATATGGGTTCTGAAAACTGAACCTGAACTTGAGTCCTCTGCAAAAACAACAAATATTCTAAACTATTGTGCCATCTTTCCAGCCCAAAATTATTTTTTTAATAATACATAAGCATGTGTGTACATGTGTATGAAGCTCTGGGACAACCTCAGTTGTCACTTTGACAATGCTATCCACCTCCTTTAGGACAGTCTCTTGTTGACCTGGTGTTGAACAGTTATGCTCTACTGACTGGTTATCAAGCTCCAGAGACCCTCCTGTCTGCTCTTGCCTAGTGCTGGCCTCACATGCACACACCACGCCGAGCAGTTTTGTTTTGTTTTTGTTTTACATATGTTTTTGAGAATTAAACTCAGGTACTTGGGCTTCCAAAACTAGTGTTTACCTACCAAGCTATCCCCCAGCACCAGGAAATTATTCTTGGGGTCCCCCCCTCTTCAAGACAGGGTCTCACTAAGAAGCCTTAGCTACCTGGAATTCACTCTGTAGACTAGGCTGGCTTCAAACTCACAGACATCCACCTGCCTCTGGCTCCCAAGTGCTGGGTTAAAGTCCTGCACCACCACGCCTGATTCCTCTCACTCCCGAGTGCTGGGTTAAAGTCCTGCACTGCCACCACCACCCGGCTCAGATGGAATGTCTGTGGTCACTGAGTAGTGAAAGCACCCAGGGCAGCAAGAAGCTCACAGTCTCTTTGAGAGGAAGTCATCAGGCCTAGAACACACATGTCACACAGTAATCCTAAAAGCCATCTACATTTCATGGGTTAGTGCATAAAGTATGTAGACATGTTCTGCCCAGGCTGAGTGAGAAACTAGATTCCTTGAAGGACAGAGATGGCAGCTATAGGATATGGAGTTTGGACAAAAATTGAAATAATGGTAGGTCTAGAGACAGATGGCTCACTGATGTTAAATATTTCAGAGAGCTGGAAAGAGAGCTCAGCAGTTAAGAAACTGACTCTTCCTTCCAGAGGACCTTAGTTTGAGGTGCTTCACAACTGTCTGTAACTTCAGTTCTGAGCGATCTCGTGTCCTCTTCTGGCTCCTGTGAGCACTGCATACATGTGGACAAATCTCCTAAAAATTTAAAAAAATACACTGAAGTTCTGGTATGCCGAAACAGGGTTTCTCTGTGTAGCTTTGGAGCCTGTCCTGGAACTCACTCTGTAGACCAAACAGGCCTCGAACTCACAGAGTGCCTCTGCTTTCTGAGTGCTGGGATTAAAGGTGCGTCACCACCGCCCAGCCTTGGTACTTTTTATACTCTCTTGAGTAGAATGGATTCTGTTCTGGCCACGTATTTGAGTATTTCTTTGTTGCTCTGTTACTTTCCAGTTAAGGTCTTAAAAATCCTTAAGCTGTGAAAACTACATAAATGGATTCTAAAATGCCTGAGCTCTTCTTTTAAGCCTAGAACAGGTGATGTTGGCTCATTGTGTAAGACTCAGTTTGTACAGTAAATTGTGAAGGGGGAGGGCATGTGGCCTGTATAAAGTAAGTGGTCAGTGTGTCTTTTTTTCTCTCTTTCAGGTATCCAGACAATTGACTCCACCCAAGCTCTGTTCCTGCCCATTGGAGCATCCGTCTCTCTCCTAGTAATGTTCTTCTTCTTTGACTCAGTTCAAGTAGTTTTCACAATATGTACAGCAGGTAAATTAGCTTCAAGTATACTAAAAGGAAAAAATTATATTTTAATGATTGTTCAAATATTATGATGTAAATATTATCTACTGTGCCATGAAAGTCAAATCTTCTTCATTCTGTTAACACAGTCTGGAAGAAAGGTGGGCATTGGAAAAGTGAAGAACTTCAATGACAGCAAATGTCTGTGGCGTCTTTCTGTCAGGCAGCCCAAAGCCCCCCTTCAGCATAGTGGCCAGTGCATCCTCCAGCACTGAGCCTACAGCCAGCCAAAGTCATTAGCTTTCCAGTGTGCTTTCAAGCTAAACCATGGTGGAAGTACAGGAAAAATTAACAAAAGTTAGTTGGCTTTAGCAGTTCATCTCTGCCTGCTGCTTATTCTTTCCTGCTGAGTTAAGAGAATAAGAAAAATCTTTCCATAACTTTCCCAGTTGTCAAGAAAGATGTGTTGGAAATCTGTTTTACATAGTTATGCCATTTTTCTTGTAATTAGTAAAGAAAAGGGTTTTTAATGAACCATTTTCTTTTCCTAGTTCTTGCAACAATAGCTTTTGCTTTTCTTCTTCTCCCGATGTGCCAGTATTTAACAAGACCCTGTTCACCTCAGAACAAGTAAGTTCTTCGCGCTTTCCTCTAAATTAAGAGTGATGGGGATTGGCTGGAATACACAAACAGCCAGGGATGGGGAATGGAGATGTTTGGCCGCACTTGTTAAAACTAGGAGATAATGTCCCCATTGCACCTTTTCATGGCAGAGAAAGTACAGACAAATCTTCCGAAGTGGGAACTGATGTAATCTGCTTTCTGCTTAGCTAGATTAGGAAGGACAGGCAGTGAGAATAATGATTGAACTCAGAACTCCTTATTATTCTGCTGTCTTGTCAGTGCATTGTCTGCACCTTCCCTCCAGAAGCCATTGCTCCATGAAAACCATGCAGCATGCTGGTGGAAGTGGTGTTGAAACTAATCAATTGTGGCAGCTGGTTTTCCAGAAATTAGTGTTGACCATGTAGATTTTCCTCCCATCTTACAAATGTTATTTCATCATTGCTAAATGAATGGAATCTGTTCCTTCTCTTCATTTTATTTTCCCTTAAGAGAAGGGTTTCCCTAAGTTCAGTTCTCCTAGAGACTGAAACCCATGTCAATAATTCAGTATAAAAACACTGTCAGACCAGTGCAGTGGTTCAGTGGTGAAAGTGCTCATTGAGCTCTCCTGATGGCTTGAGCTTGATCCTTAGAATCCTCAGTGGAAGGACAGACAGACTCCATGAAGTTGTCACCCGGCCTCTACATGTACCCCGCCCACACACACCCACACCCGATAATAGTAATAAATAGAAAGAAATTTTAAAAATGAAATGCTTTGCCAAATAGGAGCTAAAGATGACCCCAACGAGGCTTGGGTCTTTTAGTTTCCCAGATAATTAGGTGTTTCCTACAGCTCTGATTTGGTTATTGACTGCAACACGCCCCTAAGTCCTATAAATGTGTCTTCCAGGATTTCCTTTGGTTGCTGTGGGCGTTTCACTGCTGCTGAGTTACTGTCATTCTCTCTGTCTGTCATGCTTGTCCTCATCTGGGTTCTCACTGGCCACTGGCTGCTTATGGATGGTGAGTAACGTGACAGGTTGTAATTGTAGCTAGCATGCTTTCATAGTTGGTCATGGCTTCAACTGTGGGCCGGAAACCCATGTGAATGTGTGAATTGCAATAAAAAACAAACAAACAAAGAGAACGTCACCAGTAGGTTACTGGCCATGCTGTGACTAGAGGACACATAATGAATCCACAGTGTTCTCACAGTGTCACCCATGTTGGAGCATCATGTCCTTTCACCAATCTTAGTCCGGAAAGCACAACACCCTCTGCCTAAAACACTTCTGCTCCTAATGACACCTATTATATGTTATATAATTGAAGTGTTTTTGCTTCAATACAAAGTCTCGTCTCATAGAAACACAGTGGTATAATAGAAAACGGAAACATTTAGTATTTTCCTACTGTCATTTCTCAGCATGTAAATACTGAATAAGCATAGCTTTGGAGTGGGTTTTATTAGAATATTGAGTTTTACAATTGCTGTTTGAGCCAGACATGGTGGCACATGCTGCTGCTTCTTCTTCTTCTTCTTCTTCTTCTTCTTCTTCTTCTTCTTCTTCTTCTTCTTCTTCTTCTTCTTTTTTTTTTTTTTTTTGGTATGTATGCATTTTCCAAATGTATCCCAGCTGTTTTAGAACTCCTTTTGTAGACCAGGTGGCATGCGCTTTTAATTCCAGCACTCAGGATCTCTAGAGCTTAAGTGAGACCCTCTCAAAATCTAATAAATCAATAGAATTGGTATTTTGAGTTGCTGACCTAATTTTCATTTTTAAAAAATAATCTAGTAAATTTTGGCTTGGAATTAGGACAGAATTTCCAACAGTTTCTAAAATGGTGCTAAGGATACTTCTAGTGTTTTGTATTACATATTTATACAGAGCAACATTCTTGCATTGACACTGACCAAGATAGCAATCAACTTTAGGAAATAGTGAAGATGTCTTTGTAGACAGTGTCATTCAGCCAAGATTTATTTATATAAAAGTTGTCATGCACAATTTTCATTAGTATGCAGATTTTCTTTTGTTTCTAATGATAAAATTATATGTAAACCAAAGATTTTCTGTACGTTTATAATTTATTACCAGTGAATGTTTACTTTGTATACCAGTTTTATATGCCTACTATCCAGGGTCATATAAACATTTATTGAGCAAACCACATAAAGACAATACTAAGAAAGAGAATTACAGACCAGTCTCACTCATGAACATTGATGCAAAAATACTAAATAAAATAATGGCAAATAGAATCCAAGAACACATCAGAACCATCACCCACTATGATCAAGTCGGCTTCATTCCAGAGATGCAGGGATGGTTCAACATGTGAAAATCTGTCAACGTAATCCACCCTATAAACAAACTGAAAAATAAAAACCACATGATCATCCCATTAGGTACTGAAAAAGCTTTCAACAAAATACAACATCCCTTCATGATAAAGGTCTTGGAGAGAGCAGGGATACAAGGAACATACCTAAACATAATAAAGGCAATATACAGCAAGCCGACAGCCAACATCAAACTAAATGGAGAGAAATTCACAGCGATCCCACTGAAGTCAGGAACAAGACAAGGTTGTCCACTCTGTCCATATCTATTCAGTATAGTTCTTAAGGTCCTAACTAGAGCAATAAGACAACAGAAGGTGATCAAGGGGTTACAAATTGAAAAAGAAGAAGTCAAACTCTTAACTATTTGCTGATGATATGATAGTCTACATCAACAACCCCAAAAATTCTACCAAGGAACTTCTACAACTCATAAACACTTTCAGTAATGTAGCAGGACACAAGATTAACTCAAAAAAATCAGTAGTCCTTCTGTAGACAGATTATAAAAGGAATCAGAGAAACATCACCCTTCACCATAGCCACAAATAGCATAAAATATCTCGGAGTAACACTAACCAAACAAGTGGAAGACTTGTATGACAAGAACTTTAAATCTTTGAAGAAGGAAATTGAAGAAGAAACCAAAAAGTGGAAAGATCTCCCATGTTCTTGGGTAGGTAGAATTAACATAGTAAAAATGGCAATCTTACTAAAAGCAATCTACACATTCAGTGCAGTGCCCATCAAAATCCCAGCAAAATTCTTCACAGACCTCGAAAGAACAGTACTCAGCTTCATATGGAAAAGCAAAAAAAACCAGGATAGCCAAAACAATCCTGTACAATAAAAGAATTTCTGGAGGCATCACAATCCCTGACTTCAAGCTCTACTACAGAGTACTGAAAACAGCCTCGTTTGACATAAAAACAGACAGGAGAACCAATGGAACTGAGTAGAAGACCCGGATATCAATCCACACACCTTCGAACACCTGATTTTTGACAAAGAAGCAAAAAATATCAAATGAATAAAAGAAAGCATATTTAACAAATGGTGCTGGCATAACGATATCAGCATGTAGAAGATTCAAAATAGACCCATATCTATCACCATGCTTAAAACTCAAGTCCAAATGGATCAAAGACCTCAACATATAACCAGCCACACTGAACCTTATGGAAGAGAAAGTGGGAAGTACACTTGAACGCATTAGCACAGGAGACCACTTCCTAAATAGAACCCCAGTAGCACAGATACTGAAAGAAGCACTTAATAAATGGGACCTCCTAAAACTGAAAAGCTTCTGTAAAGCAAAGGACATGGTCAACAAGACAAAATGGCAGTCTACAGAATGGGAAAAGATCTTCACCAACCCCACATCAGACAGAGGTCTGATCTCCACAGTATACAAAGAACTCAAGAATTGTTCATCAAAAGAACAAATAATCCAATGGGAAAAAAAATGGAATAATGACCTAAACAGAGAACTCTCAACAGAGGAATCTAAAATTACTAAAAGACACTTAAAGAAATATTAACATACATAGATCTAATCTCCATGGGAAGTAGAAAAAGACAAGATCTCCTGAGTAAATTGGGAACATGGGGGTCCTTGGGAGAGGGTTGTTGGGGGGTAGGGAGGGAAGCAGAGAAAAATGTAGAACTCAATAAAAATCAACAAAAAAATTATTAAGCAGAAGGAAGCTGCCAATAAAGAAGATGTAAGCCTGCTTTAGAAATTCATCGCAGACACACAGTCCTAGAACACTCATGACCCTGATTCCTCAGCTATACCCACTGACGTCTGCCAGTCAGCTTTCCCAGGCTGCCTCTGACCTCTTCAGTTTGCAGAATGTTGTCAAGGTCACCAGTCTTAGCCTTGCTCTCTAGTTCTTCCTTTTGAGAACCTTTTGTTCAGAGACCCTGAGTTCAGTTTTCAGCACGCACATGGGGTGTCTCACACAGCCTGTAATAACAGCTCCAGAGGATCCCATCTGTTTTGGTTCTGCAGGCATCTGCACCCCTGTAGTATACATTCACACATTAAAAGTTAAAATATTTTTAAAAGCTATGTTCTATCCAGATGATGGTCACTGTGTGCCTTTAATCCCAGCACTCAGGAGGATCTCTGAGTTAGTGATAGCCTGGTCTACATAGAAGGTTCCAGAATAGCCAGGGCTACATAGGAAAACCCTGTCCCCCAAAGAAGAATAATTTTTTGGTAGACATGAGATATTTATTAAAGACAGTGCATTTCAGTGCTCACAGGGCAAGGAGTGCTGTGATCTGAAGGTACTTCCAAGAGGGAGGCTTACTTATTGCACTCTGCTCTCCACTGTTAAAACAAAAACATGCATACTAATGAAATGGGTGTGCTTATTTACCTCTACCCAAAAAATTGTGTGTGTGTGCACGCTGACTTTCACTGTAGACTATCCCTGGTGTCTTCCAGAGATGATCAGCACATTGAGTTTATTATCGCCAGGGCCAGCAGTGCCATTTCCCAGAAACACAGTGCAAAATGGCAGAGGGTGTTCAGGGTCAGATCAGAAACTGTTGGAGATTGTGTTCTTATCCCAAGTCAGAATTCTTTTTTGTTGTTTTTGTTTTTTGAGACAGCGTTTCTCTGTAACTTTGGAACTTGTCCTAGAACTAGCTCTTGTAGACCAAGCTGGCCTCAAACTCACAGAGATCTGCTTGCCTCTGTCTCCCGAGTACAGAATTTATTTAATAGTCATTTATGAAGCCTAAGGCAGCTAACATGTTACAATCCAAAACCTAGTTTCTTCATTTCTGTAATTTAACCATTGTTCTGTAAGAGTAGAAAGAAAACTTAATGTGCATAAAAATGCTGGGATCTGCTGTGTGCAGCCATTTGGGTTCCAGGCAACACCACGTGTCCTGTCACGTGAGCAGTCACATAACCGTAAGGTGGTGTAGTGGCACATGGGGGAACGCTGTTGGATGATCTCCCAATTGTCGTGTTTAGGTTTTCTAATTAATTTTTGACTTGTGTATTTACAAACCTTCACTTTTACTAATTTTTTTGCTAAACACAGTTTAAGAAACTGGCTTTAAAGGACTTTTGTATAAATTAGATCAGAGAAATGAAAGGAAGGCAGCTAGAGAGAGGGATGCTGGCAAATATTATGTTGTTCAAGACTAAAATGTTGCAAATATTACATTGATGGATTGATGGAGGAAATGCAATAGAGAAGAGTGAATTGCTTTAATGGTGTTTCTGAATGAAGTAAGGGGGCGTGACTCAGGGAATAAGTTGACTCCCCTCTTTTGGAAAAAGGGTCTCACTCTGTAGACCAGGTTGACCTTAAACTCAACTCTCAGAGATCTGCCTGCCTCTGCCTCCTGAGTGCTGGGATTAAAGATGTGTGCCACTCTTGTTCTTAGCAAGAATAATATACTCTACCCACAGGGTGAGAGTGGGAATGTATCCCCTGGGTCTCCAGACAGCTCAGCTCTGTGTAGTAGCATAAAGAGAGCTGTCACCTACTGGAAATCCCAGCAGATCCAGGTGGGCTGCTGCAGTAGGAACCGTTGTCTGAAATGAGAGTTCAGAGCACTACTACAGACTAGAGGGCTGGGTAGTCACAGACTTGTGCAGAGAGACCTACCATCCACACACTGACTAATCCCCATGCTCACCCCACCCCCAGCTCTGGCCATGGGTCTCTGTGTTGCCATGATCGCCTTCGTCCGCCTGCCAAGCCTCAAGGTCTCCTGCCTGCTTCTCTCAGGGCTTCTCATCTACGATGTCTTCTGGGTGAGTGTCTGCTTCAGTACAAGCCCTGTGCTCCTTTGAGTTTAACTGAAGCAGTTGCTGCTAAAAGCTGTCTGCTGCTAAATACGCAAGGCCTGGCGTGCTGATCATCCCAGGTGAGTCCTGCTACTCTGGAACTGCAGGTGCTGACCTTGTACAAGCTTCATCTGTCCCTTTGTTGGTGGCCTCTGTGATACAGTAGGTGTATGTGTGACTGGTGCAACAGGCTGTTGAGAATTCTTGCGTAGGAGAATTTCCACTGGAAAGGCCTAGCGACCTGCAGGCCAGCCAGTACAGGAAGTAAAGATTCTTCAGTCAGAGCCTTCTGGTTCTGAGCTGTGGGGACAACTGACTAACGTGGGTGGCGTGCAGCTTCTGTTACAGTTGTGTGTTCATTTTGGCAGGTATTTTTCTCAGCCTACATCTTCAACAGCAATGTCATGGTGAAAGTGGCCACACAGCCTGCTGACAATCCCCTTGATGTCCTATCCCGGAAACTCCATCTGGGTCCCAATGTTGGGCGTGATGTTCCTCGCCTGTCTTTGCCTGGAAAATTGGTCTTCCCAAGGTAGGACTGGCCTCTGGGTCCCCATCCTGCAATGAACATCCTGCCTTCTTGTGTGTCTTCCCCACCACGGGCATCCGTCTGTTTTCTGTAATCCCAATAACAAAATACCACAGAGATACCCACCCAAGAGAGGACAGAGCTATCTTGCTCATGATCTAAAAGGATACTGTCCATCCTGGCAGGGGAGGTGCATGTGTGGCTGTGGCTTCGTCTCTGATGGTAGAAGCTTGGGCCATAACTTGTTCTCTCCAAGGATCAGGAAGCAAAGAGTCCCTCAGTATGCCACCCCGATTGCCCCCAGAGGTACTCCTTCCTCCTCCTAGGTCTTGCTTCCTAATGGTTTTTACAAACTTGGAAAGCAGAACCACCAGCTGGGGGCCAAGTATCAAAACACAAGCCTTTGGGGTATTTTGTATTCAAACCAGGACACAGGTTCTATAGTTTTCTTGCTTATTCACTTCTAGTTCTATTCCTGTATGCTCTGATAAGATTCATAAAATTACCTCAGGTTTAAGACTTGCTTTATTACCTAAAATGTGATGTGTTGACTTTTTTTTTTTTTTAAAGTTTGATAGGCTACCATGAAGAATGTGTACTCCACAGCAATTGAAATAGTCTGTAGACATCTAGGGTTTTTTTTTTTAATCAAAATCACCTGCATTTAGATTAGTGGTTATTAATTTGTGGGTCACGACTCCTTGGGGTTGAACAGAGGACCTTTCACAGAGGTCGCAGATTAGATATTTACATTATAATTCATGACAGCAAAATTACAGTTATGGAGTAGCAACAAAAATAATTTTATGCTTGGGGCTGCTACAACACGAGGAACTGTATTAAAGGGTTGCAGCGTCAGGGTGGATGAGAAACCACCGTGCTAGGGTTTCTCCAGTTTTTTCCAGTCATGAGTAGTCTCTCCTGGGAGTTCAAGGCCAGCCTGGTCTACAGAGCAAGCTCTAGGACAGGCTCCAAAGCTACATAGGGAAACCCTGTCTCAAAAAAACAAAAGTAATCACACTCATTTTGGAGAATGGGGAAGCAAGCCACCAGAGCTCTGTACTGAGGACCAAGCTCAGCACTTTCACATCCCACCAGCAGTGATCGTCCTGTGGGAAGTGGGAAGGAGAGGTTGCAGCATCCAGCACCCTCTCGGGTGTCAGTTCTCACCAGAGGTGCAGGCCTGCTGTCCCCTGTGCACTTACCACTTATACCATCTAAACTCAGCATGTCTAAAGCCAGACCACCTCATCCAACCGTCCCCAGACTGACATGTGCCTAGTCCTAGTTTTCAAGGTTTCAGAGTAGCTCACTCTCAACTCAAAACTCCCTCTCAAGGTGGCTTCTAGTTCTGAGCCCTCTGAGATAGAAGAGGGCAGAGTGCTGTCTGTCCTGCCACACCTGGCCACTTGGCTGACCCTGTAGATGAGACCCTGGCTCCCCTCCTTCCTGTCTCACTGCTCATAGCCTTTCTGTTGTTCTGTGCTTTTCAGCTGTCCTGGCATCTCATGTGATTTCTGATGCCGCTCCTTCATTGTCACTCTGACTCTTCTCATTCGCAGCATCATAGAGACATTGTTTAGGCTGCCATCTTCCACCTTGGAACAAGTACTGCTTAATATTGCCACACCGTGGCATATCACTGCAGTTTCTGCTTCTTACAGTTGGCTGAAATGAACAGAATATTTGTTTGTTTTTTTTTTGAGACATTTGTAAAACTATTCTCATGGTCACAGTCTCTCTTTGTTTGTTTGTTTGTTTGTTTGTTTTTGTTTTTCAAGACAGGGTTTCTCAGTAGCTTTGGAGCCTGACCTGGAACTAGCTCTTGTAGACCAGGCTGGCCTCGAACTCACAGAGATCCGTCTGTCTCTGCCTCCCGAGTGCTGGGATTAAAGGTGTGCGCCACCACCGCCTGGCTCATGGTCACAGTCTTGATGAAGCAGCCTTGGCAACTAATGTGCTGCTTCAGCTTCTGTCTGATGGGGAAGAGGCCCTGTGAAGGACTCCTAATTCTTCCCAATTCTGCCCAGGTAGAGTCTAGCTAAAGGAGCTGCTTGCAGAGTGTCAGAAGCAAGGAGTTTCTGCAAGGCCTGCCAGAGAATGTAGGGTGCTGGGTGTAAACATCTATTCACCGGGGCTCACCAGCTGTTAGGCCCATTCCCATGACAACGGAGACAGCCCTGACTTAGAACCCAATCCTGTAACAGAAGACATACTCAAAGAAGCAACTCCATTATGTGTGCAGGATCCCTACCACCAAGTCCCCTGTGCTCTTACCAAGAAAAGTATAATTCAGTTAGGTGGGCAAGAGACCCTGGGTGACAGCTATTCAAAAACCAACGCTGATGTACTTAAAATGGTTCTGGCTTTGCTGTGTTAATCCCCCATTTACCTAACTGACCAGACTTACAGTCTCCTGTCTGTTTAAACTGTTCAAAGTGTAAACTGGGCCTGGGAACCAAAAGAGATTTAAGGGTGACAGTGTATGGAGGTACAAACCTAAGATGTATATGTTAGTAACATCTTCTCTTCTGTTGGCTCCTCTTAGAACATTAGCCACAGCTTTCCTCATGCTTCTTCATTCTCTTGAGTGAAGAGCTTTCTCCTTACTTCCCCAGATGTGTGGAGTGATTCCTGTAACATGTGGATAGGTCTCATGTGTTCCAAGAGAGAATGTGTCACAGACGGTGACACTCCCATAAGAGGTCACCCAGTACTCAACTCACTGTCTCCTGGAAGCAGCAGCTACCTTGGAGACCGCCAAGGCCAATGCTCTGAGGTCTTTGCACTTTTTAAAGCTAGTGCTGAGCCTGTCATAGTGGTGCATGATGATAATCTCAGCATTCAGAAGGCTAATGAATGATGTAAGTTTGAGGCCAGCCTTGGCCCATAGCAAAATCCTATATCAGAAAGAAACAGACAGGGCCAGGCATGGTGACACATGCCTTTAATCCCAGAATTTGGGGGAGAGGCAAGTCGATCTTTGTTAAGTTCAAAGTGGCCTGGTCTATATAGTGAGTTCCAGGCAAGCTAGGCTACAATGAGACCCTGTCTCAAACCAAAAGAAACGAGTAGAGATCCTTTTATGTCTTAAAAAGCTAATGGACTTCAAACAGAAGCATAGAGGTTGTAGAGTGTGGTTTCCCTAACAAGTGGTCTTGTGTTTCAGCTCCACTGGCAGTCACTTTTCTATGTTGGGCATCGGGGACATTGTGATGCCTGGACTCCTGTTATGCTTTGTCCTTCGCTATGACAACTACAAGAAACAAGCCAGTGGCGACTCCTGTGGTGCCCCTGGTCCGGCTAATATCTCTGGGCGCATGCAGAAGGTCTCCTACTTCCACTGCACCCTCATCGGGTACTTTGTAGGTAAGAAAGGCCAGTAGGAAAGCAGCCAGTCCCTTCCTCCCTTCCCCAGCACTTGCAGTTAGACCACGCCTTCAGCTGCTGCCCAGAAGAGCGGTGACTCTGCCGCTTATAACCAAGGGGAGGGACCCTGAAGGTGTGTGCTCCACGTGCCCAGTGCCCATGTCTGAGACACATGTAGGAAGAGCATGGCCATTGCTCAGTCCAGCACACGCCAGGTGCCAAGGGTCTAGCCGCCAGATAAACTGTCCTGTTTCTTTGTTGTTTACCTCCATTGGTTCCAGTGCCTGCATCGCCTCTTGACTCCTCCATCTTAGTGCTTCTCTAGCCAACACACAAACCACAGACAGAAAGAAACAGTTGTTACTAGACTAGAAATAGAAACAATACACAAGCTCCTCTCTCTCCTTCTCCTGATGCTGCAGGGTAAGTATAAGAAAGCATCTGCCTTTACTGACCTGGCATACACCTGAGGTCCTGTCAGTCTGTAAACCCTGAGGAGTCAGGGTAGTCTTACCGCATCTAGCAGGTAAGGAGGCCGAGAGGGGAATGCTCAGGCAAGTTGTCAAGTATCTTAAGTCTGTCGTCACCTCAAGAGTCTGGGCTTAATGTGAGAACCGTCCGCATAGTGCGCTGTGAGCCAGTCATGGGAATTGCCGTGACAGTTCTACCTGTTAACTGTGTCACAGTCAGGTGGCAAAGGGTCTCTCTTGTCTTCTGGCCACTCAGAGCCACTCAACAATGTCTTCTCTCCTAGGACTGCTCACTGCAACTGTGGCATCTCGAATCCACCGAGCTGCCCAACCTGCCCTCCTCTACTTGGTGCCATTTACCTTATTGCCACTCCTCACCATGGCCTACTTAAAGGTGAGAGAGCTGCAGCCACGTGCACTCTTGGTTTTAGTAGGTTTTGTTTAGAGCTGTTGACAGGAAGGGCTAGTGACTAAGTCACTACATTGTCACAGGTCACTGATTAATTAACTGAAGTCACAAGAGTCATCCTGTTGGGACTTTATTAGCTTTGTTTGGGATAAATTATTTAATATTGAGGCTAGAAAGATGGATCAGTGGTTCAGAGTCCTTGCTGTTCTTGGAGAGGGCCCAGCTTCAGTTCCCAGCACTTGCATGGCAGCTCACAACCATCTTAGGACTCCATGGCACCAGACACACACATGCTGTACATACACATGTATATTAACCTAAATTAATATTTACTATTAACACAGTATATGATTTCAGTCCCCCAAATCCTTAATTTGGAGTAATTTTTTTTTTCTTTTTTTAAAGATTTTTGTTGTTTTTGAGACAGGGTCTCACAATGTAGCCCTGCTTGGTCTGGAACTGGCTATGTAGTCCAGGCTGGCCTACTTACAAGGATACACTTGCCTCTGCTTCCTATGTATACTGGACATACCACCATGCACAACCCTAAAGATTTTGTGTATACCTGTGTCAGCCCTAAGAGTGATTTCTTATTTACCAGGTTTTTAGTCTCTCGTTTTACAGATAAGAAACAGACAGATGTTCATGAACGTGCCAGAGAGGTAGACCTTCCCTCAGGAAAGGCTCACAGTGAGTGCACCAAGTCCCTAGAGGCCTAGGCACCTGCACTGAGTAAGGCTGACGCTCTGTGACTACCACAGAGCATTCCAACATGAGAAAGGAGTTTGACCCTGAACTCATCAATGTCCCTTGTGTCCCCAGGGTGACTTAAGAAGGATGTGGTCTGAGCCATTCCACTCCAAGTCCAGCAGCTCCCGGTTCCTGGAAGTATGATGGATCACGTGGGGAGTGACCAGGATGTTATCATCGCCCTATCTCTCACCTCTAAAAGCTGGCCTGGTACTCAGAGGAGCTGCAGCGTGACTGGGATTTGCTTCTGAAGGGAGTGCCGGAGGGTGCTGGAGCCTGCAAGCCCTTCGCTTCCTGCACGCTAGGAGAGTGGACCTTCCAGAAGTGACTGCTCTCCCCAGCACTCCCTCCCTGGGTTTTTATGGATCTGCACCAGACTGTTTCCTTGCAGGGAGCAGCGGAGCTGACTTATTTAACAACTCCAGACAGCAAGGACTTGTTCTAGAACGTTGAACACTAAAAGGATGGGAAAAAATAGCAAACAGAAGTTTCTTCAGTGAACCCTCCAAAACTTTGGGACCAGTTTCCTATGGGGGACTCCATTTCAGAGACCTGGGACAGAAGTTCTGTCCTTCTATTTTTTTTTTCTTTTGGATTTATTAAATATTTTCTGTGGTGTGAAGTGACTTATTAAATCCACAGACATTGAATGACTTCTTACAACATACACATAAGAATTTGTTGTAATGACTGTGTCCAACCGTGTTGGCAGTAAGCAAGGACACGGTTTTATACATACATACATATATATATATACATATATATATACGCGCACATAGATATCTATGAGTAAACAGCGACTAACCCTGCTAAGATCATGCCGTGTAGCAGACAGGGCTTGCTGTGGTTTAAGCATGTAGAGCAGTCACTGTGGCTTCCTTGCATAAGCTGCCTCTCCCTCAGGAGTCACTCGTGGGCTCTGGGGACCCCTACTTCTTTTGATCAGTGTAGCAAATTAGGGATAAAAAGTTTCAACTTTTTGGCCCTTTTCTTTTTACAGGCTTCTCACAGTTTTTAGTAATCGCCTCTTGAACCAGTGCATGTATTATAGCAGCCAGGTGTCTTTGTGCTTTCCGATCATAGTAATGTACTACCTGTAAATACAGTTTTCTATTTTATATTTTTTTGTATTTTTTTTTTTGACATTTCGTTTCATTGGTGCGCTGTATTTTCCATGCCCTCACTCCTTTAAGGAAAAAAAAGGAAAAAAATCAACACAATCCTGTCCTTGCTGGTGTGGTTACAGTCTTGGTTCACCTGTGGTGACATCTGGGGACAGATGTCAGTTGCCTCTCTGAAAATGGGACTGAAGTCCACAAGCTGGGGCCGGAGGAAGCTGCATCATGACTTCAGATCCTGGCCCCATGCTGTCTGTGGCCTCTACAGGGCCGGGCACCCAGTGACTAGCATAGTGTCTGCTCACCTTTATTACAGCGTCTCTCAGGCTGGTAAACTGCCTGGGATCACCGCCAGCATGGCCTGCCTGTGCAGTAAGTTGGTGCTGTCGACCCCAAGACTGCTGTCTTCTGGCAGAAATCACAGTTGTGGCCTATCTTGTCAACAGAGCAGGATGCCATCGTGGTGTTGGGTTCCTCTGTCATCTTCAAATTCTGCTGAAGGGTTTGAGGGTTTGGGGTTTTGTCTAATAAATGACTCCTTTTCTAGCTCTTGTCCTGACTCGCTTTGCTGGTTGATGCTGAGCTCCTGTAACTTGCACTGTGCCAGACACTGGCTCTGGCTCCTTTGTGGCAGTGTCACAGTGTGGAAGCTCCATTGTCTGCAGAAGCTCAGGCTACATGTGGCATTGGTGACCCCTGAATCAGGCCCCTGCACTCAGTGCTGGTGGGGAGGGAACTCCATAGTAAGTGCCTGTAAGGGCCAAGAATGCCCAGCAGTTGGTCATTTCAGTCCCAGACTAAGGAATGGGACTCTAACTTGCCATGGTATGAGTTTGTGAGGAAAATCTTGCATGCCACTTTGACTTCAGCACACATTCACAAGCCTGTCTTCAGAGCTTGGAAGCACGTCCCAGAAGCCTTGGCAGATACCAGAATGTCTTCCTGTTCTGGAAGGCTATCAGAGGGAAATGGGGCCTGGGGAGATGCTGTCCCCTCCCTGTGCCTGCTACACTCTTGTCCTGCTCCTCCTGGGTTCGATGTGTTCTCAATTGTCTGTTAGGCAGGGTCTTCATCAGTCTCAGATTTGGTTCCCAAACCTGCATGCTGCGTTCGCACCCACTCACGGGTGAGCTGGTAAATATTTCACCCAAAGTGCGGCGTGCTCCGTTCAGACTGCCATGGTATAGGCTATCTTCCAGTAAGGTGCGCCACATAGCTCCCTGTGTGGGACAGCTGGTGCTGTGGGGACAATCTTCCAGCAGGCCAGCATAGCCTTCGCTACCTGGGTTGTCTACTGTACCCACAAGAATAAAGGGTGGTGGGAAAGGGATTTGGTCTTGTCACTAGTGTTGAAAGTAGAACCTGGGGTTTGTGGAGCACTCCGTACGGGCCACCCAGTCAGCCCTTGTGGAGATACTGCAGTTTAGGAAGCACATGTTTTCAGAGCTGGGGAATAAAATGAGTTTTTATTCTTTTTATCTCTAGGTCTTAAGGGTGCACCATGTGCTTGTCTGATGTCCATGGAGGCCAGAAAACGGTCCCGGCTCCTCTGAAACCGCAGTTACAGGTAGTTGTGAACTGTCTTGTGAACGCTAGATACCAGTGAGTCCTCTGCAGGCGCCCCCTTCTCTAAAGAGTGGATGTGGGTGTTTTCCCCTGCGTGTATGTGTGCTCCCCAGGAACTGCAATCAGAAGTGTTTGCAAGCTGCTATGGGTACTGAGAACCAAACCCAGGTCCTTTGCAGGACCAAGTGCTCTTAGCCACTGAACCATCTGTCCACCTCTTAAAGATGCTGAGACAGAAGCCAGCAGTATGCACGCTTACTCTCCAGGGCTCGCCCCTCAAACCTCACCACTGCCCATTTCTTTGGCACCCGTGACAGTGAGATAGATACCTTTGGAATGGTGGCCCCAATGTCTTTGAACAGGAGATGAAAGCAGTCAGCTGAAACTTGGAGCTGATGCCTACAGTCCAGCTGCTCTCGGGAAGTGCGAACTCAAACTTGCCTGGGTTTGCATTCAGCCTCCTGAAGATTCCCTCCACTTCTCCCTGAGAACCCAAGGTCCTTTCTGTTCTTGTAAGACGGTCAGTCATATGTCATTACTGGCACAGGTACTGGGTATTTACACAAACCAAGTTTAATGTTCTAGTCCCTTTCCCTTTGCAGTCAGGATGGGAGAGGTAGCTCGTGAACACTTGATGTGGCAGCCAACCCTGGACACAAGGACACAGTCACACAGCATCTCCACGTTGAGCTCAGTAGAAGATCCCATGGCTCGCTACCTACTCTGCCTCCCTATGGATAGCACAGCATCCCAAGTCCCATGTGGCAGAGCTAGACATGCTGGCCAAGAGAGGACTGAAGAGCAGGCTGGTGCAGAAGCCAGGGCTCCTGTTAGATGTAACATAAATGGCCACAGAAAGAAAGCACGGCACAGTAACCTTTAAGCACAGCGGGGCTCAGAAGTCTGTCTTAGGGGCGTTCCCCGGCCAGGAGGGCGTGACAGTCCTATGTGTGGCACTTAATGCTAGTTAAACCGGTGTGCTGTTGCCTTGGGTATTTGAGTCATACTGGGTGTGGCGGCCTATATAGGAACATTACAAGATCAGAAGAATTACAAACCCTAGCATGGACACTTGGAATGGTAGTCCATGTCCTCTGGTTTTTCTAACCCCAGCTGTACTGGAACTCACTCTGTAGACCAGGCTAGCCTCTACTTCCCGTGGTTTGGTTCTGCCTAGTTGGCCACTTCCCTGTTCAGTAGATCGTGTGAAGCTTGGTGCTGGTACTCCAGCTTCAAAGGCACTGAGGGTCTCAATCCATGAGCCTCGACTGCTCCAAGTCCCACCCCTGCCAGAGATGAAAAGGGGGCAGGAGGGAAGCTGTTGGGCAGGGGTGGAAACAGGCTAAGACACAGGCAGGGGAATCAGCCAAGCAGTGGGCAGGGAGACTACGCCTCGTAAGGAATGAAAGAAGTGGGTGTCCACAGGACAAAGAGCAGGATGGCCGCCTGCCAGCATTCCAGGCCGTGAGTGCCAGTTCCTCTGCCTCACCCTGGCACCACGCCCATGTATGAGACACAGAGTACAGCCCAGGACCACACAGCTAGGAGTTTTCTCAGAACCAGGTCTGCTGCCTGAGACCCTAAGGCCAGAGGACGGGAGGAATAGGCTATCAGCCCAGTGAAATTTTAGTGAGTCTGGTGGATGACAGCCACCAGGCATCAGAAACAACTCCCATTGTCGTTTGAAGCAGGTGCTATCGGTGTCAGAGGACAGGCCACAGCACCAGACTGGACCAGAAAAACCCTCTGCCCACCAGTACAGAGAGGGCTTTAAGCATTCCCACATTGGGCCCCTCACAACCCCAGCTCCAGGGGACGCCACGCTTCTGCCCTAGTACCTGTGAACACACACGCAAAGTTTACAGAAGAAATCTCTAAACACAAACTGATTTTCCTAATCATGAGATCACAGCTTCACACAAACCAAGAATCCCTAGAAAGGAGGCAGCAGGATGCGTGCATTCAGCCAGCCAGAGTCCCAGCAGATTTGATGTCAGCAGCAGAACGCCTGTGGCCAGTGTGAAGACAGCAGCTGCCACTGAGACTGCAGTCCTGCCAGACAGAACCTTAGACACATGAAACAGGATGTCCCAAGTGGTACTAAAAAGGGTACCAAGTCTGACGGGCAGGAGGAGCCCCTGTCCACACACCCTCCTGGAAGTGACAACTGTGAAGTCCCAACCAAATAAACCACCCAAGAGGCAGTGAGGAGTGACGGAGCAGGGGGAGATGTCCTAGCGAGGGCCTCCACGAGCCGCCATCAGCTGGAAAGGTGGCTGTGGTGAAGAGTGCTTGCTGCCCTTACATAGGACAACAGCCATGAGTGTTCCTGTCCTCCCCTTGCTGAGGTAGGGTCTCTGGCTTTGGCTGCACACTTTAGCCTGGCTGGCCCCAGAGCCTCGGGCAGTTCTGTCTCTATAGGAATGCTGGGGTCATGGTGTGCACAGCCATATCTGCCTGTTCTGTGAGATGCAGGGATTGAACTTGGGTCACCAAATTTGAACAGCTGGTGTTTTGACCAACTGAGCCATCGCCCAGGCCTACGCGCCCAGATTTAAAGGAAACTCCTCAGTAGAATTTCTGTGGTGTGCGAATCCTCAGGACACAGTTCTAGTTATTCACATTTGAACAGAAAATGAGACCCGTACTTCAAGGCAGTTTGTACCAATTGAAGTGGCCCAGGTGTTGCTAGAACCATAAAGGTTTCTAGATAATTATTTTTATTTTTATTACTTATAAATATGTATGCATGTGTTCCTGTTTTATGTATGTATGCCACACTGCGTGTGGAGCTCAGAATAGGGAGCTGCCTTATTTCAGGGACAGATATCCTTGTGTTGCCCAGGCTGCCACAACTGATCCTCCTGTCTCTGCCTCCTGACTCTGCCTCCTGAGTAGCCAGGTCGGCAGGCATAGGCCCTCATACCTAGCAGCATTCAAGACTTTTAGACATGATCTCACTTTGTAGCCATGACTGGCCTTGAACTCACAAAGATCCACCTGCCTCTGCCTCCTAAGTGTTGGGATTAAAGGTGTGTGCCTCCATGCATGGCAACATTCAAGACTTAAAGCAGCTATTATAACTACATTCCAAGATCCACAGGAAAATATACTCATAATAAATGAACAAATAGAAACTGAGAAGATGGGTCAACAGTTAAGAGCACGGGTTGCTCTTACAGAGGACCCACCTTTGAGTCCCAACACCCACACGGCAGCTTCAGCTGTCCAGCCCTGGGGATCTGCTGCCCTCTTCTGGTCTCTGTAGTCACTGCATGCACATCATGCCCTGGCGTGCAGGTAAAACACAGAGTAAATAAATTCAAACTGAGCATCGTGGTCCATGCTTTTAATCCCAGCACTTGGGAGGCAGAGGCAGGTGGAAAAGACCCAAGAATTTCTCAAAACCCACCAGAGCTAGGAAAGGTGTAGCATCCTCCTTTAGACCTCATGAAGACACCTGGCTGCCTGGTCTGTCTATCACGGAGCGGCAGGCAGCCAACTCCCAGGTGTTCTGGGGGTGCCGCTCAGCTGAGTTCCTACTGTGGCCTGTTTGAACTGCCAGCCTCCATCTGGACCCACCCTGAACTCTGCACAAGCCTCAGTCCAGAAGCCCTGCAACTTTGCTTGAAGTCTCTCAGGCAGTTTCTGCTGCTATTTCATCACCACTGCAGTGACTAGGGAAAGGGGCAAGAAGCCTGCAAAGTCCCATGTGGATCAAAGGAAACTCACCTCATACTTAGGAAAGTGAGGTAAGGGATCACTGCAGGTTCAAGGTCAGCCTGGACTGCAGAGTGAGACCCTACTCAAAAAATTTATAGATACACATGTGTATATATATGATGCTATATAGCTGGGTGGTGGTGGTCACGCCTTTAATCTCAGCACTTGGGAGGCAGAAGCAGGTGGATCTCTGAGTTTGAGGCCAGCCTAGACTACACAGAGAAACCCTGTCTTGAGGGAAAAAAAAAGATACTTTATATGGCATGTATATAAATAGATTATATATCATATGTATGTGATAATGATGGGGAAAAAGGCCACACTTAAGGACTTCATATGTATGGAAACCAAAATCAGAAAACCTCAAAAACAACCCGAGGGCTGAGCAGACAGCTGGGCCTTCCCACACAAGCACAAGGACTTGAGCTGGACCAGCACCTGCAGGAAAGCATGGCACACAGCTGGATCCCAGCACCTGCAGGAAAGCATGGCACACAGCTGGATCCCAGCACTGGGTGGGGAGAGACGGGGGGGGGGGTCACTGGGGCTTCCTGGATGCCTACCTACCTCCAGGTTTGGTGAGAGCCTCTCTCAAGGGAATGATCTCCAGCCATCTGATTCCACACAAAGTACTTAGATACCCCCCCCCCCCCCGCATATTCAAGCCAAACCTTCCCTCACCCGAAGTGGGCAAGTGTCTCCTGGGGTGTCCAGACACCTGTGGTCCAGCCTGGCAGTCCACCCAGAAGCCCCTCCAGGGGTCCAGGACTCCAGAAACAGCAGGTTCCAGACCTGCCTTTCCCCCTGGGGGCATCTGGCTCCTTTCTGCCTGTCTCCCTGATTCTGAGAGGAGGAGACCCTGCACTGTGCAGTCCCTTCACCACTGGTCACCATTGGTGAAAGGGGTGATCCTCCACTGCTTCTGCTGTAGGAATCAAAACTTCAGGATGGGTCCCAGGTAGGGAGACTGGCAGGGAGAGCAGAGAACTGAAGGCTGCTAATGAATAATGAGTCAAAGACTAAAAAAGGACTGGACTAGCATCATCTGCAGGGAATGGCTGGCACTGGAGCTCATCCTGCTAATGACACTTAACATTTAGAAAATCAAACATCAGGCCGGGTCCATTGCTCAGTGAAGGCACCTGTCTGCTGTGGGTGAAATCATGGACTCAATCCCAACTACCTCAGAAATGGAGGAGCCAGAAAGTTCATAAAGATAAATGCTCTCAAGACTGATGGACTCCACACTGTGGTTTGCACACACCGCTCCTGGTGGTGCACACCTTTAATCCCAGCATCGGGAGGCGGAAGCAGGGGTTCCTGTGAGTTCGCGGCCAGCCTGGTCTCCATAGAGTTCTAGAACAGTGAGGACGACACCAAGAAACCCTGTGTCAAAAAGCAAGAAAAATGAGGCCTGGACAATATAAAATAGCCTATAATATAAAATTCATAATGACTGCTTTCCAGGTTTTTTAAAAAATCAATTGGTATGTACAGATATAGAGAAGTCTATGATTCCAGAGGAAAAGAAACTGCCTCAGAGGAACATATCAGAGAGGTTTGGGTGATAGAAATAGCCAAGCAGTGTGTTTAGAGGAAAATTATAAATATATTTAATATTTTATGAAATCAAAGGAAACTATTAGCATGATGTTGGAAAACCATGGGCAGATGGCTCAGTGGGACATCTGAGACAGCTGAGGATCCGTGTGAGACCCACATACTGGAACACAAGAACAAGAACACTCCAGAAAGTTGTCCTGTCTTCTGAATGTACACACACACACACAAGCATAAATACACATGCATTCATACATATACATACACATACACTAAATAAATTATAATGGTGTGGTGGTCTGAATGTAATTGGCTCCCATAATCTCATAGGTAATGCATTACTAGGAGGTGTGGCTTTGTTGGAATAGGTTTGTCCTTGTTAGAGGAAGTGTGTCACAGCGAGGGTAGACTTTGAGGTTTCCTGTGCCCAGGATGTCAGTTGACTTCCTGTTGCCTGTGAGATGTAGCACTCTTGGCTCCACCACATCTGCCTGCATACTGCCACGCTCCCCGTCATGATCATAAAGGACTGGACCTCGGAAACTAAGCCACCAGCTTGGTTCAGCTGTCTCTCTAGGTTTCTCCATCATGATCTTCACCTCCCTTGCTCATATATTCCCTCCTCCCTCTCTTGGATTGGATTCCAAGCCACCCCAATTAAAATGTCTTTTTTCTAGGAGTTGCCATGGTCATGGTGTCTCGTCACAGTAGAGACCATAAAACAAATGTAAAATATACCAGATGAGATTAACAACATGTTGATACTACAGAAGTGGTTAGAGGCAGAGCAATAGGAATGACCTAGGCTGGGGCATGCAGAAGAGAGAGCGGAAAAACCAAATAGTGAACAGGAAGGAGACGGGCAGCAAAAAGAAGGGAGGGCGAGCAGTGAACGCTGCAGGTGTGGTTCAGGGTGGGAGACAATGCAGGGCAGGAAACCGGAAACACTGGCCTTCCTAGCCCTGAAGAAACTGAAGCAGGAGGATCAGGAGTTTGGGAGCAGCCTAGACTACACAGACTCTCAAATACAACAGTTCAAAGTCTCGGATTTCACCCTTATACCATCTAAATCAGCCATGAGTCCAGCTGCAGACACAATCCACCCAAGGGCCCAATTCTCCCCCACCCCTACCAGGGACTATGAAGTTAAAAGACAAGTTAACTGCTCCCAAATGCAGGGGCGGGGCAGGGCAGGGCAGGGCAGGGCAGGGCAGGGCAGGCCTAAGGCATTCAGAGGGAAGAGGAGGGGATGAAGAAAGGAAACACGATTCCAAGCAACTCTGGAATTCAGCTGTGAGAACTCTAGGTCCCTAGGTTAGGAACAGTCAGTCCTCTGTCCCTTGATGTTCGTGGCTTCACCCCTATGTATATCATCCATTTTCCTGAAAGTTCCATGTGCGGCCGCTGAGGGATTTCCAGCAGCCTCTTTGCTGCCTGTAGAACTTCAGACAAATTCTGACAGCCTGCATTCATTCTGCTCTCCATTCAAGTCATTCGGTGGTAGTGAAACACAGCTGGTGTGAAAACCTCAAGAATTCTGTGGGTCACCCGTATCACAAGGTTTCAGAGTGAGTTCCAGGATACCCAGGTTACACAGAGAAACCCTATCTCAAAAAAGAAAGAAAAGAGAGAAAGATAAAATAATAGTTCATTGGTTTCTCTGTGTGGCACTGACTGTCCTGGAACTCACTCTGTAGACCAGGCTAGCCTCCAGATCACAAAGATCCTCTGTCTCCCAAATGCTGGGATTACGGGTGTGCGCCACCGCTGCCCAGCTCAGCAAAAACACTTTGATGTGGCACAGAATGGACCCCAGAGCTCTACGTGCTAGACAAATGCTCTACCAAGGATCACATTCCCACTCCAAGACAGCCCAGTGAGTGAGGGCTGTGGCCCACCCCAGCTACACAGTGAATCTGGAGCCAGCCTGTGGACGGACATGAGTCTGTCTCCAAAACAAAGAAACAAGGAAGTTTGGGGTCAAATATACCCCCCTCACAAAAAGAAAAAAGGAGAGAAGAAGGGAGGAAATGGAAGAAAGAGACAAGTCAGAGTGATGGTCCATATTTGTGATCCCAGCCCTGGGAAAGTTGAAACAGGAGGATAACCATTAATTAAAAACCAGACTGAGTTAGAGCTAGACCTTATCTCAAAACAAGTATAAACCTTAATCGTTATAATTTTATTTTTAATTGTGTGTGCGAGAGAGAGAGAGAGAGAGAGAGACAAATTCTGTGCGTGGAAGAGAAGGCCGGGGGTGTGGGGCGGGGGGACACACAGACAGACTGTGGATCTGCACTCACGGGTTAGCCAGGGAATCAGACCCTGAAGTTTCAGGCAGTTAGGTTCTGGGAACCAAGAGCAGCATGTACTCTACCTCACTCTCCCTCCCTCCCTCACTCCCTCCCTTCCTCCCTTCCTCCCTCTAAGTGATTGCCTTTAATCCCAGGGAAGCAGGGGCAGTTGGATGTCTGAGTTCAGGGCCAGCCTGGTCTACATAGTAAGAACCTGTTTCAAAAAAAAAGGAGGGGGGACAAAAAGTTTCAACAAATTTAAACACCACAAATGTTCTGAGGCCATAGTGCGATTAAGGTGGTAATGGGCATGAATTTCCTGTTTGGAAAAGCTGGCTACCAAACACTGCCAGTGTCCTTAATGGCCACTGAATTGTGACTTTGAAATACTTTGAAATGGCTAAAATTGTTAAATTTATTAAACTTCTAAAAACATTTATTTTTGTGTGTGTGCCATGTGAGTGTTGGTACCAATGGAGGCCAGAAGAGGGTGATGGGTCCCCTGAAGATGGAGTACCAGCAGCCGTGAGCTGCCAAATGTGGGTGATGGGTACCAAACTCAGGTCCTCTGTAAGAGCAGCAAGTGCTCTCCATCCTCCTCCCTCCTCCCCAAGTAGTTTTTCTAAAAGATTTCTTTATTTCTTATGTATATAATTCTGCCTCCATGTCTGCCTGCAGGCCAGAAGGGGGCACCAGATGCCATTACAGATGGTTGTGAGCCACCATGTGGTTGCTGGGAATTGAACTCAGGACCTTTGGAAGAGCAGCCAGTGCTCTTAACCTCTGAGCCATCTCTCCAGCCCCCCAAATAGTTTTAAAACACAATACTGATGATGTCAATCAATAAAGCCAACAGCTGGCTCCTTGGAAAGGTGAATATAATCAATAAAATTCACAGATACATTTTGGGGGATCAGGGATTAGAGTTGCTGAGCTGAATCAGGACAAAACCCACCAGATGGATCAACACTGGGGGATGGCCCACTAAGCCACCAGCCTGGACACTTCATCAAGAGGAGTCACAGGAGCCAACTTCAGGCAGATATGCCATCCCACGTGACCCTGGCCCCAGATCAGCAGCATCACGCAACAGAGAAAACCGGAGCGGAGTACCAGCCTCCTGGACCCAACTCAGGGATATGCGACCGTCCTCAGGACAGGCGACTGCTGGAGAACACGGGTGTAAAGGACCGCGGTGTCTGCAGCTGATCCATAGCAGCTCAGGCCCAAATGCACCTATGGGGAAAGTTCAGAACTCAAGTTCTCTTGGGAGACAGAGGAGAGCCTGTTAGAGTCCAGCCTGGTCTACAGAGCGAGATCCAGGATAACCAGGGCTGCATTGAGAAACCCTAATTTTTAGAAAAAAACAAAACCTCAAGCTCTAAGTGAACCAACAGGTCATGTCCTTGTGGAAGCCAAGCCGCCGCCACCACCACTTGGTCATGACAGACTATGAACTCACGACAGCTCTGCAAACACCTCAGTGTGCACACCAGAGCTTGGCTCAATGACAAAGTTACCTCCCCATGGAGAAACATTCCATGATCTCCTGAACTGCCCTGCACCCAGAGGCTGGGCACCTGTCCTGAGATGCAGAAATCCACACAGGCCAGCTCTTTGGCTACAGCTAACCCATTTCACCAAGCACAGCTCATGGCTCTGACAACACTTAGATGCAGCAAAGTGACGGCGGGGTCCCAGCCACAGAGCCCATTCCTCCTGCATCACCTTGACAGGACCCTCTGCTAAGCATAGGCCATGGAGCCCCCTCAACACTCATACCCACTGCTCCTGGCTCGCAAGGCCCCACCTGAGGGTGTGGCCCGGAGTGGCAGCCACCTGCCCCCTAGGTAGGATGAGCTAAACTACAGCTGAATCGCACTCTATCTGCAATCTGGCTTACACTTGAGCCCACAGAAATAAGAGCAGATTCAGGGAACCAGGGAAAGAGAAAGAGAAAACCTCTGGCGCGCACCTGGAGCCAGGAAGAAGGGAGAACACACCCTGCAGGCCGCACAGACCCCCTGCCCTCAAGAGCATCAGCAAGATGCTTCCTGAGACAGGTGTGCTGCCTTCCCCAGGAAGGCTGCGTGTGGCTGCCCTGCCCCCACCCGGGAGCCCACTTGAGCAGTGGCACAACCAGAATCTAAACTCCCAGAATGAAGCTCGTATTGTCACTTAAGGCCAGCAAAGGGCACAGCAGTCCACACGCTACAGTTCCCCTGCCCAGCTGCTCTCTGGGAAACTGGGACTTACAAGAATGCCTCCAGTCCGAGGACCCCAGACTCTCTGCTCACCCGCTTGGTCAGGCGACAGACCCACCACACCACGCATGTTCACACATGTTGGGTGAGGGTTGTGGCCAGAAGACCCAGTGAAGACAAGACACAGGAGGGCCGGGCACAGGTGCTTTATTGGCCATAGGCAGCCTACAGCTGCCCTCACCTGACCTCCAGCGAGGGCCCATGACCCAGCCCCCAGCCACCCCAAGCCGACCCTGGGGACTCAAACACTGAAACTCCTGCCACCGAGGCCTGGCCATTTGGGCCACCCCCTCCTCCTGACCCCTGCCCTGTCCCCTGTGTTCTTGCCACTGAACAGCAGGGCTCCTGGGAAGAAGACTGGGGGTACCGGGGTCGTTTAGCCCTCCCTGCCTCCAGCAGGCCGCTCCCATGAAGAAAGAGGCACGGGATGGTTGTAAAGAAACAGTCAAGCCCAGTTCTGAAGTGACAGCTCATTTCTTCTCGGGCACAGGTCACAGCAGCTGGCCATTCTTCTCCCTGAAACCGACGCCCCCCGGTCTGACTGGGAGGGTACAGTGAGGGGTGGAGCGGGCAGAATGAGGCAGGTCCCTTTATGGTCTGACAAGGTCTCAAAGTTAAGTCATGAGGCTGTTGGCCCTTTGCCTCGGTCCGCAGGCAGGCAAGCCCAAGAGGGCTCAGCTCCGGTAGCTCCGGAGCAGGTGCCCGGCAATCACCAGTCTCTGGATTTCGCTGGTACCCTCGTAGATCTCCGTGATGCGAGCATCTCGATAGTACCGCTCGGCTGGCATCTCTGTCACATACCCCATGCCGCCCAGGATCTGGATGGCCTTAGAGGGAAAACAGGCACTATGAAGGAGAAGTCTACCACAACTGGGGAAAGACAGGGCAGGGACTCAGCCTCAAAAGGGGAGCAGCTGGGGAAAGGGCCACTTCCATGGGCCCAGAGCTCACCTGGTGGCTAATGGCGGTTGCAGCCTCAGACGCAGCCAGCTTGGCCATGGCCGACTCCTACCCACCAGGAATGAATGGCAGAGTCAACACCTTCAACTTTCAGAGACCTCCCGCCCCAGCTCAACACCCTCTGTGAGTAGCATGAACAGCCTCCCCCTTAGCACAGGGAACCCGCAGGCCTACATCTGACTTCTCCTTCAAAGGCCCGGGGTGCCCCTTTCCCCCACTTCAGGATATGCCTTGGGAGCCCCTCCCCACAGGCACCTTGGTGAATGGCTTCTTATTATCCTTCAGCATGGCAGCGCGCCAAGTCAGCAGGCGGGCGCTCTCCAGGGCCAGGGCCATGTCTGCCAGCTTGAACTGCAACAATCCAGTCCCACCTGTCAGCCAGGGCCCCCCCTCCCTATGGCCAGGGATGGGGGTGTGAGTGACAGGGGTGGGAATGGTGAGATGAGGTGACAGGTGACCAGGTAAAAAGCAAGGCTTTCTTCACTTTGCCCAGGCCCAGCCCCAGAAACCCCATCCTCCAACCCCTACCTGGATGTTCTGGAGCTTGGTGAGCGGTGCCCCAAAGGCATTGCGGCTCTCGGCGTATTTCACAGCACAATCGAGGGAGGCCTGGGCAATGCCCAGGGCCTGGGAGGCGATGCCGATGCGGCCCATGTCCAGGGTTTGCTGCAGGGACCACCCAGTCAGTAGCTGCAGGCTGGGCCCAGGGCCTGGCCCCACGGGGTTGCCCTGCTGCCAGGCTCACCATGGCTATCTTGAAGCCCATCCCTGGCTCCCCCAGCAGGTTCTCCTTGGGGATACGACAGTCCTCAAAGATGAGGTTAGCTGTAGACGAGGCCCGGATGCCCAGCTTATCTTCCTTCTTGCCCAGTGTGAGTCCAGGAGTGGGCATGGGAACCAGGAAGGCACTGATACCCTGTAAGGACCCAAAAGTTAAGGTGACTCTCCAGAGCTGCTAGAGCCCCACACAGACACCCCAGTTCAAGTCCTGCACCACCCCTGCCCCAGAATCCTCTGTTGGATTTTGGGAGGACTGCCAACTCCACTCGGGAAGGAAAAGCCCCACCTCAGCAGAAGCAATGCCAGCAGGGCCCAAGAAAGTTCTGGCCTAGAGATTGCAAGGACCTTCCCAGGGGTGTGCTGGCCCATTCTGGGCTCCCACCTTGTTCTGCCGGGACCGGTCTGTGCTAGCAAACACCACCGTGGCCGAAGCCTCCCAGGAGTTGGTGATCCAGGCTTTGGTGCCGTTGAGAACCCACGAGTCACCCTCTTCCCGGGCCGTGGTGGAAGCAGCTCCCGCATCACTGCCGTTCCCTGCCAGGAGCAGAGACTCAGGCCCCAGCACCACACCCTCAGGGCACAGGCATCTTCCTGTGAGCCCAGCTCTGACACAAAGACCCTGCGACCCGGGCTCTAAAGCTGGGACCTGCCTCCCAAACCTGACTCGTCCACAAACAGGCATGGGACATATTTCAAGTTGAGCCTTCCCTCACCCCAGTGGGCACGTGTCTCCTGGGTGTCCAGGCACCTGTGGTCCTGCCTGACAGTCCACCCAGAGGTCCAGGACTCCAGGCCTGCCTTTTCCCCTGGGAACATCTAGCTTCTGCCTGTCACCCTGATTCTGGGGTGAGGAGACAAGGGACCCTGCACCGTGCAGTACCTGGCTCACTGAGTGCAAAACAGCCAATTTTGTCACCACTGGTGAAAGGGGTGATCCATCGCTGCTTCTGCTCTGGGGTTCCAAACTTCAGGATGGGCCCCAAGTAGAGAGACTGGTGGGGTAAGCAGAGAGTTAGAGGCCACTCCAAGACTCACTCTCTCCAAAGGCCCTCCCAGAGGACTAAGGCCACATATGACTACAGGAGACAAGTCTAGGAGCCCCACTGCTGTGAGACATATGGCCAGGGTCCACACATATCCCAGCAGCTTCCCCATCTGTGCCCAGGGCCCTGGAAGGCTCACGTTGTTGACGCTCATGATAACTCCAGTGGAGGCGCAGCCGCGACTGATCTCCTCTAGCGCAATGGAATAGGCCAGGTAATCCAGGCCCGCACCACTGAACTCCTCCGGGACATCCATGGCCAGCAGCCCGAGGCCACCCATCTTCTTCACCTGGTCCCAGGGAGAGAGATCACATCAGCGGCAACTGCCAAGAGCCTCCTCTCCCCAACTCCAGCCCTGCGGCCTGAGCCAGAGCCCGCACGCTCGTGAGGGCCATGGGCCTAACATTCACACAGCATCGTCCGCTCCAGGCACGCAGCCTCAGTACCTCGCAATGCCTGTCTTTCTGCCCACAGCTGTAACAGGGAACAGGCCGAGGGCGCCCCCTGGAGGGCTTGGGGTAAAAAGCAGAAAGCAGTACATCACGCTGACTTCTTGGTGAGCACACACGCACACCACAGGACCTTTGCATGTGCCATTCTGCTGTTTCCTCCGCCAGCAGCAATCCACACGGACAGTTCTATCCTCCTGCCCACACCGCTGGGCACTGCGACACTTCTACAGCTGGGATTCCCCATCTAAGTGCCACGCTCCTTCTCACTGCTGCCCTCTTCCCGACCACGAGGACAGACACCTCATTCGTGGGATCTTGTCTCTGTCCTCACTGTTGTGGACCCAATGCCCGTGAGTGTATGAATCAGTGACCAGCACTTGGGTCTCTCTTGGAGGACAATGACAACAGCCGCTAACAGCCGTTATCAGGTACCACGGCACAGCGACGTGTGTGCCCTGTTCTCTTTGAGCCGCTCTGTGAAAGCAATCCTGTGTTAATGTCACAGCGAGGTGGAACCAGGGCTCAGAGAGGTTAATCTGCTTAGGGCCACAGAGCGTCTACGGCCACAGTTCTCTGCCTGGGGTCTCAACCCCTTTCACAGGGGTCACCTAAGACCACTGAAAAACACAGACGTTACATTATGATTCATAACAGCAGCAAAATGGCAGTTACGAAGTAGCGATGAAAACGGCGTGGTTGGGGTCAGCACAGCATGAGGAACTGTGTTAAAGGGCCGCAGTCAGGAAGGGGGAGAACCACTGCTCTAAGGGGTCTCAGTGGGGGCACTGAGCACTGAAGGAAGAGAACCTCAGCCAGCTTTGCCATCACTCGGCTCGACCCCTCTCGGCCTGCTGTCTGTAGACATTGGAGAAAGACACTGCGGCCCCGGGATCCGGGACAAGGATAGCTAGTGGTCACTATCATCAGATCTCTTACGGGCAGTGAGGGCTGGTTCCAGGATCCCCTCCCTGCAGCCACGAACACACGGGTGCTCTAGGCAACGGCACCCAGCATGCAGCCTCCACTACTTCACTTTTTCCTTTATTCTTAGTTTGCATCATGAGTTTCTCGCCTGCGGGTGCCTGTGCACCACGTGTGTGCGCAGGGCCCACAGAGGTCAGAAGAGGTGTCAGGTCCCTGCCATCACCTTGGACTTCTGATCCTCCTGCCTCCACTTGCTGAGTGCCAGGACTACGGGCGGGCACTATTTCCTGTGCTCAGCTATGAGCTGCCTGGAGTCAAAGCCAGGGATCAGTGCCCGCCAGGCCACGCTCTTCCAACTGAGCCACATTCCCCACCCTACTTATTTTTTTCTTTTCAGAAAACCATTTTTTGAGTTTCAAATATGGGTACTTCCTTCGTATCATTTCCTCCTTCCCCGTCCTCCCCCTAACTCCTCTCACATCCCCCGGCTCCTCAGAGCCTCTTACTCCCCAGCCATCTGTGTGTTTTTAGAACCACTGAGCCTCCTGCCTTTACCTCCAAGTGCTGGAAGCACAGACATGGGCCACCATGCCCTGCACTGCAAAATAGATAAGAATAAAATATATGAATTGAGCAGGAGAGGTGGCTCCTCAGTGAAGAGAACTGGCTGCTCTCTCAGGGGAGCAAGTTCCCTTCCCAGCACCCACATGCCGGCTCAGAACTGGCTGTAGCCCCAGCCCCTAGGGGATCCGACGCCCTCTTCTGGCTTCTTGGGCACCAGGCATACACTGTGTTAATATATACATGTAGATGTAAATTCCATGTAGACATAAATTCACATAAAAGTATACTCTTTATTTAAAAAAAAACTATTTAAAAACTTTTTTTCCTCCACTGAGAAGAGGCTAAGGGTACTGAGTGTTAAGGTTCAAATCCGGGACAAATGGCTGAGGTGCCTATTCAACGTATCTAAGCTGCATTTGGTCACCAGGTTCTCCCAGCATCCCTCAGTCCTTACTGGCATAACCTGCCCTCTATCCTGAACTCTCCAGCCCAGCAGTTGGGCTGCTCTCCCCCCGGCTCTTCCCTATAGAATCCAGACATTTTGGTTGCCCGCCCCTTCACTCTCGTCCCTTTGGCCTCCTAGCTGCTGCACCTGGTTCCCATCGTTCCCCCTTCCCATGACCCAGCTCAGTCCGGCCATGTCCACTCGGGACTCTCCCAGACCCCTGCCTCTGGCTGTGCTCTCCCACACTATCTACACTAAACTTTCTCCTCCCTCACACCTAGGAGCAGCCACGACCTTTCCTCTTCTTCTGTCTGCCACCTGCACCCCGCCCCACATAAAATGGCCGTTTCTAGCCTAAGATCGCTGGCGCTCCAGACACTGCCTTAGAAACTCCTACTTCTTTCCTTTGTTAGCTTAGGGATAAAAAGACTGAAGTCCAATTTGGTTGTGAAACGGCCAACAAGGCAGAAACTGGCACCGGTCTTCCCTCTGGGTCTTGCCCCCATTCCTCAGGGCAACCCCTCAGACCCTCGGCAAACTTGCTATTATTATTCTGGGGAAACAAAACCACTCCTCTGCAAACAGCTCAGGAACCGACAAATTCTGCGTCCGCAGAGGTGGCTCAGAAGTCTGTTTCTGACTCTACACGACGAAGTGACTTGCTGGGCACAGAATGTCACGTCTGGCCTCAGTGTCCTCAGCAGAAGCCTGAGATGTGAAGAACCAAGTCCTGTGTGTGCTGCTCCGAAAAGGACATGGGTATTGCCACACGCATGTGAACACCCCTGGAATACACACACATTAGCTCTGCTGCTATTACTATTATGCCTTTGCCTTGGGAGTTTTGTGGAGGTTTTGTTTTGTTTTTTTTAATTTTTTTTTTCGAGACAGGGTTTCTCTGTAGCTTTGGAGCCTGTCCTGGAACTAGACCAGGCTGGCCTCGAACTCACAGAGATCTGCCTGCCTCTGCCTCCCAAGTGCTGGGATTAAAGGCATGCGCCACCACCACCCAGCTTTGTGGAGGTTTTGATGCTTTGTTTGGTTTGTTTTTTTGGTCTCACTAAGTAGTTCAGGCTGACTTTGAACTTGGGATCCTCCTGCCTCAGCCTCAGGAATGCATCCTGCTTTACCACCTAAATTCTCGTCCCCCTTTTAAAAAATTTTAGGCAGGATGTCACTCTACAGACCTGGAGGCCCGGAACTCACTCTGTAGACCAGGCTGGCCTCAAATTCACGGAGATCCTGCATCAGCTTCTTCCTGAGCTCCATGATTCTCTGGGATTAAGGGCGCCCACCACCGCTCCAGCCCTTTGCTCTTCCACTGCGCCCATGAAGACGCGGCGTCCCCTCTGCGCACTCGGTGGATTTTTTTGCCCGTTTCCAGTTAAGCTGTTAAAAGTGGAAGCTTTGTGTGTTCACAGGTGAGCCAGGGCAACTGCCACAGGTGAACGAGAGCACCCGGTTTTATCGGACATGTCTCCAGGAGTCACTGGTCACAGGTAGGCTTTACCCTGGGGATGGTAATGAGAATAACACACCTGCGCACACGGCAGAAGTGGGACTAAGAAGAGGAAGTCACGGGGAAGCTCAGGCAGGACAGTAAGATAACATCTGTGTGACCTGTGCTGGGCACTTGCTTGGTGGCTGTGGAGTCACACAGTACTGCTCAGTGTTTGCTTCTCTCGCTCAAAGTTCCACTTTGAGCTCAAACTCACCAAGTTCCACCTGCCCCCGCCTCTCGGGTTCGTCACCAATGCCGGGTTTGTTTGCTTGTCTTAACTGAGGATGCTGCCTGCTTACTTCTTGTCTGAGCTACTGCATAGGGGTCTAAACCTCCAGGAACTGAATGGAATTTGATGATAATGAAGACTCAACACCCTGGCCCCTAGCATGGCATGCTGCTGCTGCTGCTGCCTAAAACCCTAGCACTCAGGAGGAGCCTGGGGCAGTCCAGGGCTACTTAGGGAGGCCCTCTCTCAAAGAACAGAGCACGAAGCACTTGAGGGATTATAAACACACAGAGGGAAGCAAACGTGTCAAAGCACAGATAGATTTCAACACATGCTTGAGCCCAGGGCAATGGTTTTCCTGTTGCTCAGACACCAGAGTCTGAGAGACTGGCTCCAAAATCCTTCCCCACCCACCATCCATGTGCTTGTCCCTGATGTCCCACTGATGGCAGGGAAGCCACCTTCCAGTTGGAGCCATATTGTCAAGCCTTCCCTGTGCCCCCGCCCCTCCCAGACATGTTCCTCTTGGTGATCCCACCTGGAGCGGCACCTCGCTTGCCACCACCTCAGTGGAACTGTGAAGAGGCAAATGTGAGGGGGGGGAGAGAAGCAGGGAGGCCCTCAGGCGGCCTCCACACACCAGCAAACCCAGGAGCTGCATGGCTCCATTCTCCAGTTGTCTCAGCTATAATGAGAATGACCACAGGCTGAGATGGCTCTGTGATTAAGAGCACTGGCTGTTCTTCCAGAGGACCAGAGTTCAGCTCCCAGGACCTACATCAGGCAGCTCACAACCATCTGTAAGTCCAGCTCCAGGCGATCTGAGCTCTCTTCTGACTTCTGAGGGCACATGCACATACCTCACATACACTCTCTAACACATACATGAATAAAGATAAAAGAAATCCAACGAAAGCAAGTGCAGAGGCCAGCTCAGAACTGACGCACCTGCCCCCCGAGCCTGGGGACATCGGTCTGCTTTCTGGAATCTAGGTTAAGGTGAAAGGCAGACAAGACCCAGCTCCACACGGTCATCCTCAACCTCCCCACACATGACAGAGCACACACATGTCCATAAACATATCACACACACGCGCGCAATAATGAAACAGTTTATGGTTTAAAAAAAAAAGAGTATGGTATTGCGAGGTTCACCGTGCCAGGTGTGGTGACACAGGGGCAAAGGCAGCCAAGCTCTGTGAGTTTGAGCCAATCTGACCCACACATAGTGAGATCATCGTAATAAAATAGGCGGACAAGTGCGCTTCTATGGTTAAAAGCACTTGGTGCTCCTTTTTTTGTTTGTTTGTTTGTTTTTTTGGGTTTTTTTTGTTTTTCAAGACAGGATTTTTCTTTGTAGCCTTGGCCATCCTGGAACTTACTTTGTAGCCCAGGCTGGCCTTGAACTCACAGAGACCCGCCTGCCTCTGCTTCCCGAGTGCTGGGATTAAAGGCGTGCGCCACCACTGCCTGGCTGCACTTGGTGCTCTTGCAGAGGACCAGGGTTCAATTCCCAGCACCCACATGGTTGGTGGCTCCTAACTGCCTGTAACTTCAGTTTCAGGAGATATTATGCCCTCTTACGCCCTCTTCTGGCTTGACAGGCATTACACGTGCGTGTTACACAGGCAGAAAAGCAGGCAAAGTTTTACAGATGCTGAGCAAAGCAAACCTTCCAAGCCTGTACTGAGCTTCCTACCTAAGGTCTCGGTGCCTCTGGCTGCTGTCACTCACTACGGTGCTCACCTGAGCTGTGGGGAAGAGATGCTCCTTGTCCAGCCGGGCCGCAATGGGGACCAGCTCCTTCTCAGCAAAGTCCCGGCACGTCTGACGCAGCATCTGATGTGTCTCGGGCAGCTCCGCAGACTGGTAAACTGTATGCAACTTGCGCCAGTTGCGAGGATGGAGAGCTACCAGGGAAGAAAAGGAGTTAGGGAAGTGCGGTACAAGACATCTTAAGATTTATTTCTTGGGGCTGGAGAGATGGCTCAGCAGTTAAGAGCACTGGCTGCTCTTCCAGAAGACCCAAGTTCATCTCCCAGCACCACATGGCAGCTCACAACTGCCTGTAATTCCTGTTCTAAGGGATATGGCACCCTCACACAGACAAACATGTGGGCAAAACACCAATGCACACAAAGTACAAATAAATAAATAATTTTGAAAACTTTACATATCTGTGTAACCGTGTTTACCGGTGAGCACATGCATGCAGGTACCCACGGAGGCCAGAAGAGGGCGTCAGATCCCGTGGACCTGGAGTTACAGGTAGTTATGAGCCACCCAACACGGGTGCTGGGATCTGAACTCAGGTCCTCGGCAAAAGCAGCAAACGCTGAGGTAGGGGGCTCATTTAGGCCTGGAGTCCAGGCTAGCCTAGGGAAAATATCAAGACTCCATTTCAGGACCGGGAGAGATGGCTCAGCAGTTAAGAGCACTTGCAGCGGACCTAGTGCAGATCCTGCCATCCATGGGGTGGCTTACAGTTGTCTGTAAAGTTCCAGGGCATACTTACATGCAGGCAAAACACTCATACACATAAAATAACAGAATACTACTCCCGTCTCCCTCCACCCCCTTTAGCCCAAGCTGAATGCTAACTGCTTGCTAAACACTTCAATCCCCAGCATAATCCCAATTACAACACTTTGGGGAAAGGTTTTAAGTTTCATTGGGTCTGGATTTACATTAAGTGTGGCAAACAACAGCACGCAGCTCCCAGGAAAGATTAAAGGAGTACCAGTGACTGATTTTCACTGTTACTGTGGATCTGGATTAGGCAAAGGAAGTGCTGGTCATAGTGTCAGGCTTGCTACAGGTGAGACAAAACAGTATTAAAAATAAAGGCTAACGTTATGGAAGCACCCGTTAGATGCCAACCGCTATGCTTTTATATGTATCCTGTACTTTAATACAACTCTGAGGACAGTAACAGTTCACACTTGGACCAATAGACCCTGATCGTCACGCTGAAGGTCACAGGTCGGAGTTCAATGCCAGGCCTCGAAACAGAGGACCAACTCACCCAGAACCTCGACTGGGACTGAGATAGGGGCAGGGGAGTGAATGTGGCCGCGCAAAGAGGAGCTGGCGAAGAGGGTCCCACAAGGAGGGAGCCGAGCAGGAGCCGGGGTCCCTGCAGAGCCTGGGCCCTGCACGCGCAAGAGGCCACCGAACTAGGGCAAAGGCCGCGAGCAGCAGGGAGATGCTGCCCACTCGTCGGCCCGCGGCCGCAGCAGGAACCGCCGTCAGCATTCCCGCCGTACGACCGACCCTGGGGCTCCACGGACGCGCACTCACCTCGGCGGAGTGGGCCACCGGCCCGGGCGAGCAATGCGGCAGCCATGGACTCGGACCTCCCAGACCTCTTGCGAGCAGCTCTACTGTTCCGGACAGCAGGGGCAGGGGCAGGGGCAGGGCCACGCCCACTGACCCACAGGGGCGGGGCCGGTACGGAGGCTGGGCCACGCCCATCGTTTGTGGGGGAGGGGCCGGAGATGCGCTTGCGCCCTAGGGACGAGGCACCGGAAAGTTAGCTCGGTCAAATCCAGAGACTGCAAAATCTCTCAGCTCATTTTCCAGCTCTCGTCTTTAGTAAGGCTACTGACAAAGCAAAGGCATAAAAATAAAAACAAGGAGCTGCAGAGATGGCTCAGTGGTTAAGAGCACCAGAGGTCCTGGGTTCAATTCCCAGCACCCACATGGCAGCTCACAACTCTGTAACTCCAGTTCCAGGGGATCCGACACCCATGGCAAAATACGAATGCACATAAAATAAAAGTAGCCGGGCTATGGTGGTGCATGCCTTTAATCCCAGCACTCGGAAGAGAAAGAGAGAGAGAGAGAGAGAGAGAGAGACAGGCGGATCTGAGTTCGAGGCTAGCCTGGTCTACAGTTCAAGGGCAGCAGCTAGGGCTGTTGTTACACAGGAAAACCCTGTTTCGAAAAACCAAAATAGTAAGAAAATAAGAAGCTAGTTCCGGGACAGCTAGGGCTGTTATACAGAGAAAACCTATCTCAAAAAATAATAAATAAATAAATAAGAAACAATCGAGCGTGGAGAACCCACTCACTAAATCCAGTTTTTTGTTTTGTTTTGTTTTGTTTTTTTGCCTACTACTCTAGTGCGGATTTTCGGTGGACGGTGAAAGGTTGTATGTGGGGGTCGTTCTGCAGGCCACCGAGCGGCGCTAGCCGGGCCGGGAATCGAACTCGGGTCCTTGGGCGGAGCGGTCAGGCGCTCTGCTCCCTGAGCCGTCTCTCCAGCTGATAAATCCAGTTCTGTACAAAGAACACACACACAAACCCCGCAGTCCAAGCCTGTAATTCTAACGACTCCTGAGGCTAAGGCATGAGAATTACAAGTTCCAAGTTCCCCTATGTTACAAAGTAAATTCAAGGCCAGGGTGGGCAACTTTGTGGTATCTGGTTTAAAAATAAAGTATAAAAGAGGGCTGGGGACGACAGCTCAATGGTAGCGCTCTTGCCTAGAGCACTGGGTTCAGTATTAGGGAGAGAAGAAAAGAGTTAGTCCCTACCCCTGCCCACCCTGCATCCTGACAGTGTAAACCCCGGCTCCCTGACCATCTTTGCTCCAGTCATAGAAAGCAGGCAGCTTTTCTCCTTTGGCCTCGACGCTCTTCATAAAGGCCACCTCACCAAGACTGTCCTGCTAGTATTCCTCCCCACTGGGATTAGAGACGTGCTCCACCAACGCTGGCTACATCCGCACTTTACCCCTGGGTATTTTTTTACGTTTTATTTTTCCCAGTAGTTCTGTGGTCTCCAAAGGGGGGGGGGGGCTGGAGGGCTCAGTATTAGGCCCATTGCATGGGGTTGCCAGGCAGGAAGAGCCCTCCCACCCTGAGATGTGAAATAGAGCTACTGTCCTAAGCACCTCCTAGTTGGGGAGCAGGGCCCTGTTGGGAGTAGGGGCGCTGCCCCGTAATACCAAGGGTTGAGTCTTAGCATCCTCAGAATACTTTTATGCTGTTCCGGAGAGCCTGTCAAATGTCACTTGGCCACAGGGCCCACCTTCACCGAGTCTAACTCCGGCTCACAGCCTCCTGGTTTCCATGCACATGCATTCTGTTCATCTGCCTTCCTCCCTGAAACCAGACACCTGTACTTGGCACTGACCCAACACCAAAAGTGGGACTGACCCACTTCCTAGAAAACAATAAACTGTGGTAAAGGTGGTGGTTTGGATTAGAAATGTCCTCATCTGGGCCGGGCATGGTGGCGCATGCCTTTAATCTCAGCACTCGGGAAGCAGAGGCAGGCGGATCTCTGTGAGTTTGAGGCCAGCCTCATCTACAGAGAGAGTTCCAAGACAGGCTGGAAACACTCTCAGGAAGAAAACAGAGAAGAAGAAGTAGAAATTTCCCCATTTCTCCCCCTCCCCTGCAAGGTCTGGAGCTGCGTTAAAAAGGAAAAAGTTTTTCAAATAATGTGTTAAATGACTGTTACTAGTCAATACTCTGAGGCCAGTCAGTCATCTTCCCTGCCTGGCCACAAGCCCTGGTGGAAGACAGAGCAGGTGACAAAAGGAGAGAAATACTAGGGCCTGAGAGAGGGTGCAGTTTGTAAAGCGTTTTACGTTCAAACGCGACTTCGGTTTGGAATCCATTAGACCTGGGTGCAGCAATGCAGCAGTAGGGGAATGAGTGAGCTCCTAGCTCGGTAAGAAAACCTGCCTGGAGCCAGGCGGTGGTGGCGCACGCCTTTAATCCCAGCACTCGGGAGGCAGAGGCGGGAGGATCTCTGTGAGTTCGAGGCAGCCTGGTCTACAAAAGCTAGTTCCAGGACAGCCAGGGCTATACAGGGAAACCCTGTCTCAAATATATATATATTATAATAATATAATAAAAGGAAGGAAACAAATTCATCATAGGCCTACATGACGGCTCAGTGAGTAAAGACACTTGCTATCAGGTCTGATGATGATCTGAGTTCAATCCCCAGAACTGACTTTCAGAAGTTGTTCTCTGTTCTTCTGACTTCCACCCACACTCAGGAGAATGTATGCACGTGCACACACAGATAACATAAAAAAAAAAAACAGAAAAAAGAAAGTCACATTTTACAATAGAGGCCAATAATTATGCCAGAAAACATCTAAAACAAATTTCCTTTTGTTACTGTGGAGGCACCTAGCTATTCTAACACTAAACTGTACTCCAACCTCAGGCTCAAGTTGTAACTGTACATAGATCTAAGATATATTGGTTTATTGAGACAGGGTTTTTCTGTGTAGCCCTGGCTGTCCTGAAATTCTTTGCAGACCAGGCTGGCCTTGAACTCACTAAGATCTGCCTGCCTCTGCCTCCCAAGTGCTGGGATTAAAGACATGCATCACCACTGCCGGGCTAAGATTCATATTTTTAATTAAGTGTGTCTATGTAGAGTCTGCACACACGAGTTTAGGCGCCCTAGGAAACTAGAGGAGTCTGATTCCCTGGAGCTGGAGTTATAGGTGGCTGTGAGTGTCGGCATCTGAACTCGGGTCCTTTGCAAGAGCAGCGCACATTCCTAACTGTTGAGCCTTCTCTCCAACTCCTGCAAATGTTTTGGTTAAAAGTGTACACATTTTTTAGGAGAGACAGATTTAGATTGGCAGGAGGACCAGGACAAGGGATGTTCGGAGCGGGTGATGTCATGATCTGCACAGTGGCTGTGGTGGGGACAATAAGGTTGTGTATGCACGTGTCAAAATGTCTGGGGTTTTGGTTTGGGTTCCTTTTTTTCTTCCATCATGGGGCTTGAATCCAGGTCAAGCACTGTATTACTGAGCTATATACCCAGACCAAATTGTACTTTTGAATTCGATTATTTTCTAAGATAGAATCTTGCTATGCACCCAGGCGGCCTTTTAACTGGGTGCTGGTGTTAAATTGCAATTCCTGGCTCTAACGTGCACTCATCTTGTTATTTTGTTTATTTTTGAGATTTCTCTGTGAAGCCCTGGCTGTCCTTGAACTCTCTCCGTAGACTAGGCTGGCCTCCAACTCACTGAGATCTGCCTGCCTCTGCCTCCCAAGTGCTAGAATTAAAAGCATGCACCACCACCTCTGGGCTTTGTACTTACTTTTTAAAGGATTAATTAATGCATATTATGTGTGTCTTCATGAATTCATGTGTACTGTGTGTATCCAAATACTTGTGGCGGTCAGAGGCTGTCAGATTCCCTGCAAGTGGAGTTCTAGGTGGTTGCAAGACACCTGAGGTGGGTACAGGGAATCAAATCCAGGCCTGATTCCTCGGTAAGAACAGTAAACACATCTCTCCAGCCCCAAACTGGACTTTTGTTTTTCAGACAGTGTCTGATTATGTTGCCTTGGCTGGCCTGGAACTCGATAGTAAACCCAGGTGACCTGAGATCCACCTGCCTCTGCCCCCCCTCCCAGAGCTGGAGTAAAGGCGTGTCAACACCACATTGAGCTCAGAAGCGCACTCTGTAAATGAGGTCATTTCACTGCTACTTACACTTTACTAACCCTACCTTCAGGGCTGAACCCAGCTCAGTGCCGTGTGCACAAAGCACCAGGTTTGATCCCCAGTACCACCAAAACCTGAAGAAAAACCACGAACTTAGGCTTTAAAAAAAAAAAAAACTTGTACGGGTGTGTGTGGATGTTTCCCTGTATATGTGTGCCACATGTGTGCTTGGTGCCCTTAGAAGGCAGCATCAAAGTTCTCGGAACAGGAGTTAAGGGTGATGGTGAATGTGGTGTTAGAGACAGAAACCAGGTCCTCTGGGAGAGCAGACAGCACCCATCCCTCCATCCCCTTCCTCCAGCCCTCCAGCCCCCATCCTCCAGCCCCATCCCCATCCCCCATCCCTCCAGCCCCCACCCCCATCCCTCCATCTCACATCCTCCAGCCCCCACCCCCATCCCTCCAGCCTTTCATCCCATCAGGTAAATGTTCTGCTCAAAGTCCCTGGGTAAAATACATAGCAGAAAAATCTGGTGAAGCCTAATTTTGTTCCTCAATTAGAAAGGGGGGACACTAAAGACAACAGAAATGCAAGAGCTGAAGAAAGAAACTGGGAGCCACCACCACTATGGCCCAATCAGGAGGCAAGACAGAGCAGACATATTGTGAAAATCTTTATTACTGTCTCTTATGGTAAAATAACATCTTATACAAATAAATCACTTGGTTTGTTCTGGAATGAGGATCTTGGGTGAAGGGGAAGAAGGACAGAGGTGTTTCTCACATTCTGTGAGAAATAGATTTACAGGGAGAACAGACTTTCACAACTTTGATGATATCACACGACCCTCTGTGAAACAAAGTGGGGAGCACCTCTCCCCCCCACCCCCTGTGGCTATGATGCTCTGGACATGGAATGTGGACATTTTCAGAATCTGAGTCTATGGTCAGTCCCAGAAGCTGCAAAGCACTGGCCTTGGAACAGGAAATACCCAAGGCCTGGAGAAGCTTCAGAAAGTCTGTGCAAGACAACGCAGAGCTAACCGGAGACAATAGTTGATCTCAGCCTCGGGTACTGGCCATCTTTACTCCTATGCTTATGGTTGAGAACAAAATAAAAGCAGATTGAGGGCAGCTCAGCCCCAAGGCAGAGGGCAGGGACGGAGAACAAGCATGTCTGGCCTCAGAGCAGAAAGCAAGGGTTCTGCCTGGTTGCTGGGATGAGGTCGTCCTAGGAGCGGCCTTCTGCTCAGATTCCTGCTCTCGACACAGGACATGGCGTCCTCGCACTGGAGCACTGTTTCTCTCCCGCTGTAGCACAGGAAGCCACTATGGATGGTTGGTATTCCTGAACAACGTGACTTGACTCGGCTTCCGCTCATTATTTTCAAAGTATGAATTCCAGTTTACATAGGTCAGATACAAAAGGCAGAATTTTGAACTCATTGAAAACAGCAAGACACTTCCCTAAGAAGGCAGACACAGACCACTGGCCTTCAGCAGCAATGGAGGGCCAGTTCATCCTGCCAACAACGACCAAGCCCTGGCCTCAGCGTGGTCTTCAATGTGACCAGGACTAACTGGAAGGGGATGCAGTCCTGTTCAAGCCAGTGTGCCCAGCTCCTCCATCCTCTGGGGCCCTCCAAGCAAAAGCAAGAACTACAGGCAAGAAACAGTGTGCCAGAATACAGTAACAGCCCAAACTGGGCTCCACTGAGCAAAAACCATGCAGCTCCAGGAAGCTGCTCCTAGGTAGTATTTACTTAAATACTGGAAACCAAATCTCTCCTCATCAGACTGTAACAGAGCAAGGAGGAACCTTGTAAGAACATCAGAGGGGCCACCTAAGGAAAGGTACAGAGACCGCTCATGTCTGCACACGGGTAGGAGAGAAAGATGGACAGCAGCTCCCCTGCAGTGCATGGGCAGAGCGCACTAAGGCACCTAGATCTGGAGGACTCCAGCTCTGAGATTCGAGAATGGTAAGAGGTGCCCGCCCAGAGGGCACCTGGGCTCTCCCGTCTCAGTGGGTGAACCCAGTGCAGCATGAAGGGTAAATAGGACTTTCTCATTCTGAAAACTTTCAGCATATGGCATTGTTACGTGCTGGCCAGATGTAGAACACAGGACAAAATCTAAGGCTACTAATGCTCTAGAAGCCAAACACAGAGAGACACTGGCCAAAGTGTGCCCTTCTTCTCAGAGAGCACTCTGGGAGCCTGCTCTCATCACATGGATGCCATACCTCAGGGACACTTCTGTACATCTGCTCCTTACTACTGACACTTCCGCCAACGCTAAATGGACCTGAGCCACAGCACAGAGTCCTGAAGCTCCAAGCTGGGGAGCCAAAGAGGTGGGAGTTAGTCAGGAAGGATCTGAGGTCAGCTTACGCCCATGACAGGTGCAGGAAGCTAAGGACACAGTGCTCCAGCAGGCAGCCCCAGCCCACGCTGCCCTTTCCAATACTCAGACATCCAGCAGCCTGAAGCAGGCATCAGAATGTGCACTACTCAAGACCATCCGCCAGATGGTTCCAGAACAACTTCAGTAGAAAGGCAGGCAGAAAAACACTCCTAAGCACCAGCCGCGCTGCAACCATGCCTTTCCCACCAGGAGCCAGCTTAGCCTGGGAGCCAATCCATGTTAGCAGAGCTCTACCCGTATCTCAGGTACTAGCACACTGACACTGTGTAAGACTCCCCAGAGAAGTCTGAGAACAAAGAGCCCAGAGCACGACCGTCCTGCACTGAACTCAAGAGACACTGTGCTCCGTGAACAAAACTGACGTGGTCTACTGCAGTAAAAGTCATGGCCAGGGAAGCAGAGCAGGCTCAATGGCCGGCCTCCAGAGTAAGAAAAGGCAGGCATCACCATGGTCTCCCCAAGGACTGGCTGTGGGTCCCCCAAAGCAGTTAAGTAGTATCCTCAAAACCTTGTCTTTCACCTCCAACCCAGTACCGCTATCAAGTCTTCCTGTGTGTAGGCTGAGGGCAGACTGCTCCAATGCAATACCGTGGGGAGGAGCAAACAAGCTGCTTTCACCTGCCCATAGCACCCAGGAAGCTGCAGTCTGGCTGGGAACCTGCAGGTTGGCTCAGCCTAAGCCTTCTCACTAACACAGCTGTGCCTGGATAGTCGGGCTTGTCGGGACAACCAGTGCATAGCGAAGACTACACAGAAATAAACACTTTTATCTGGATCCCAGGAACCTTATCCTAATCTTTTACTTCACTATAATACCTCTGCAAACTAGGGGGCAGGGGAAAACAAACAAGAAACTGCTGGCCGGCACTTCCTTGGAGCACAAACCACCACCCCTGTTGCAGCTTCCAGGACCAGGTTCAGAGTGTTGACAAGCAGTAGCTGCAATTCCCCCATATGCCTCGTGGTGGCAGCAAAGCACCTTCCCTGTCCATTCCTGTGACGTTACTGGCCGCCGTTATAGGCATAGTCAGCCTTGTTGTGCATTATCAGCTTGTTGTCGACAAAGTAGAAGCTGTCCGAGCGGGTCTCATATGGGTTTTCGATCATCAGACGAACTGCAAGTCAGGGGAAGGGAAGAAGAAGCAGAGAATGTGAATGTGTCCCGCAACAAGGTATAAAAAAAACTCAGCATCCCTCCAAAATTGATAAACCAGCACTTTGGAAAGTTTGACTGTTCTGCGAAGATAATGAGGTAAAACAAAAGAAGCCACGGAGACAGGAGGCTCCAGATGGAACCCGAGGTCCACTACAATACAGGATGCATCAACTCTTCAGCATCCGGAGTCTGAGTCTTCCTGCCAGTATCCCTTGGTGTTTGGCCTGCTGCCCACCTCTAGACGTTCCAGTAGAAAGCCCTGGTCGTGCCTCTCTTACCAGCTTCCTTGAGTTCTTTTGTTTGTGGAGACAGGATCACACTGTGAGGCTTATCTGGCCTTGAACTCGGAGATCTACCCTGCTTCTGTCATCCCAAGTGCTGGAGGTAAAGGGAGACATCACGATGCCCAAACTACTTCTTTCTTTTTTTGTTTTTTTAATTTTTAAAATGTATTTATTTTATGTGTATAGGTGGTTGTTTTGGCTTCATATATGTGTTTGTACCACATCGGTGCTATACTTTCAGAGGCCAGAAGAGGGCATCAGATGCCTGGAACTGGAGTTAAAGAGACTAGTGAGCTGCTGCCTTGTAGGTACTGGGCCTCTGAAAGAGTAGCCAGTGATCTTACTCATCTCTCAAGCCCTCCTACTTCTTCTGGGGACCCCTGAAAGTCAAAGGTATGCATTCAGCGGAATACTGGGGAAGCCACTCTCTGGAGAGGGCTCTGATATTTATGAACCTACGAGATCCAGACAGAGGCCTAAAACTAAAGCCTCTGTCTGTCCACTTGAATTCTCACTTTGACCTCTTCCACAGGGGAAGGTAAATGCAATTATAGTCGCCTCTTGTCGGATCTGATTTAGCAATCTCCAGTGCCCCAGGAAAAGGCAGCGCAGTCTAAAAGGTTCCCTGAGCTCATACAGGCCAAAGCAATTTTGCTTACATTCAGACCGACACTCAAACTCTTTGGTCTATTTGGCTTCACAGATTAATCTATCCTTGCAAGTATCTGCATATTCCAGACCAACTCAAGCGACAGCACATCTCAGCAAACTCTTGCCTGGTAGTGCTGCCGTGCGAGCAGAGTGGCCACCCCAGAGTATGCGGCCTTTAAGGACGGAGACTCTGAGGGAAAATGTCATACTGCATCAGCGCCGAAAGGCACAGAGGAAGTGAGCAGGACACAGTGGGGCTGTGAGGAGAGCGGCAAGTGGCTGTCCTATCTACTCAGGGCCCGGGAGGCCTGAGTCCCACAGGAGCACTCAGAGCAGGAAACACAAGAGTGAGGTCAGATGACACCAAGCCACCACTTTCCTCTCCTGCAAAGGAGGACACTGGACCAGCTGGGTCTCAAGGCTCTCCTTGCAGACTCAGAATCTCCAGCACTGAAACAGACTGAAAGATACATACTGACGTCCTCAGAGAGCTGTGGGAACTCATAGATGTGTTCGCACGTGTTTCTACTGCTGGGGATGCAGAAGCCAAAATCAAAGTCAAAGTTTTTCAGCAAACGCTCCCGGAAGTAGTGCCGTTCAATCATGCGGAAGTTTGACACAGGTCTGTCCCCCACTGTAAACTCTACCCTGTAAAACAAATCGCTATTAGCCTGACTTCGCTTCCTCCTTCCTCTGAAGCCAGCTCAAGCCCACTGAGCACATTCCTCCCCAAGAACAAGCAATGTTCTGCCCTCATAAAAATAATAGCACTCACGTGGCACCAACTGTCCGGAGGCGGAGAAAGGCTGGTGTGAACTGATAGCGAACGAAACGCCCTACACTGATATCCACGTCGACACTCTCCTCCTCGGCATCCTGGTCTTGGTCTGAAAGAACACAGGGCCTTGCCTTAGCATCCACCATACACACGGCACAACTGCCGACTGACAGGCGCACACCAGCTACCACAGCCCTTCTGCTGCACACTGGTCACATACCAACCGCACCAGGCCTCAGAGGCCCTGCAGAGTGAAGCCACTTGTTTCCATTTCACTGACAAGGAAACAAGTCCAAAGGCGGTGGTGCCTAATGTTTCCAAATAGTTAACAAAGGTAGCAAGTTCTGAGTACAGTTCACCTGGAGCCTGTTCTTTCTTTGGGGGGTGGGTGGGGAAGAGCTTTCTAGACAGGGTTTCTCTGTGTAGCTTTGGAGCCTGTCCTAGAATTCACTTTGTAGAGCAGGCTGGCCTTGAACTCACAGAGATCCCCCTGCCTCTGCCTCCTAAGTGCTAGGATTAAATGTGTGGACCACCACCACCTGGCCGTGAGCCTGCTCTTAAACAATGCTACTTGTTTACATTATTGAGGAGTGGGTATGTCCTGGGGTAAAGCCAGAAATCCAGCTGGACACAGAGTCTCTGCTGCAACCTATCATACTGACTAGGTCTTCTCTTAACACTAACCAGGAGAGTAAGGTCACAGAGGCTTAACAGGTCCCATGTCCTTTCAAACAATACAAACACTTATGAAAGGCAGGCACTGGAAGTAACTGTGACATCAATAAAGACACCAACCTACAGCCTGTCTATTCTAGGCCACTCCGGGTCCAGTTCTCTAAGTGCCTAGAAAAGGGTGGCGTGAGTGTGTATGGAGTCAAGCAGGTGCCTTAAAAGCAGAGCTGGGAAGGCTGGAGACCAGACACCTGCTGCAGGTTTTCGGAGGCTTCAGTACCTCAGTCAGGACTGGATTATGACGGTGGAAACACAAGGCAATGCTGAGCCAGGGCTCGGCAATCAACCTAAGACTTTGTTAGAATAGTCTGTCTGTCTGTCTGTCTCAGTGCTGGAGACCTCAAGCTGGGGCCTTCCGCTGACCAAGTCTCTGCTCCTGAGAGAGAGCCCCAGCTCGGGAGAGAGTCTTCGTGATTTCTCTGAGATCCCAAGACCTATCTTCCCAGAGCTGCAGGTTTATGCTGAGTAGCAAATCAAATGAGAACTTTGCAAAGTAAGTTTCATTAGAAACCACAGTAGGGGGGTCAAGGAGATGTCTGCTCAGCCAGTAAAGTATTTGGAGACCAGAATTCCAGCCCTGTGACCCACATGGTGGGAGGAGGGAACCAGTTCTCATAACTGTCCTCTGACCTATTTATTTCTGCCCCATCACACGTGCACGCGTGCGCACACACACACCATTCTCACACACACGATAACAATAAAAACTAAACCAGAACAGAAGCCTCCACCACGATCCCAGCACTGAGAAGCAGAGGTGCAGAAGGGCAGCTCAAGGCCGTCTTCATTTAAACAGTGAATTTGAGGCTAGCTCTAGCTACATGAGATTATGTTTCAAAACAAAACCAAACAATAAAAACAAACTGAGCAAAAGTAAAAGAATAAGCGGTTTGGGCTGGAGAAATGGCTCAGAGGTTAAGAGCATTGCCTTAACCTGAACTCAAAGGTCCTGAGTTCAATTCCCAGCAACCACATGGTGGCTCAAAGTCATCTGTAATGGGGTCTGGTGCTCTCTTCTGCCTGCAGACATACACACAGACAGAATATTGTATACAGAAGAAGGAGGAGGAGGAGGAGGAAGAGGAAAGAAGAAGAGGAAGAGGAAAGAAGAAGAGGAAGAGGAGGAGGAGGAGGAGGAGGAAGAGAAAGAGGAAGAGGAAGAGGAAGAAGAAGAAGAAGGAAGAAGAAGAAAAAGAAGAAAGAAGAAAGAAGAAGAAGAAGAAAGAAGAAGAAGAAAGAAGAAGAAGAAGAAGAAGAAGAAGAAGAAGAAGAAGAAGAAGAAGAAGAAGAAGAAGAAGAAGAAGAAGAAGAAGAAGAAGAAGAAGAAGAAGAAGAAAGAAGAAGAAAGAAGAAGAAGAAGAAGCGGTTCTTGCACCAGAGAGTATGGTCACTGGGTTCTTGGACTCATCTTTTGTTACCCATAGCCAGAGAAGAATGCTGTCTTGGAGTCTGTTGTATACTTAAGAATAATCTTTTATTTTAAAAAACAAAACAAAGCAAAAGCACAAACAAACAAAAAACACCATGGGGCTGGAAAGGTGGCTCAGCAGTTAGTTTTCTTGCAGAGCACTCACATTCAGCTCCCAGCAACTCTGTCTGCAGCTCACAGCTGCCTGTAGCTACAGTTCCAGGGGCTCCAACACCCTCTTCTGACCTCCAGAGGGAACTGTGCTCATGCGCACAAACCCCGGTGGACACACACACATATAAGATTTTTAAACCTTCAGAAGAAAAATGAAAAACAAAACAAAACTGCTAAGCCAGAGGCCAGGTGTGGTGGCGTACGCCTTTAATCCCAGCACTTGGGAGGCAGAGGCAGGTAGATCTCTGTGAGTTTGAGGTCAGCCTGGTCTACAAAGCGAGTTCCAGGACAGCCAGGACTGTTATACAGAGAAACCCTGTCTCAAAAACAAAACAAAACAAAACAAAAAAAAAAAAAAAAAAAAAAAAAAAAACTCAAAAACTGCTAAGCTAGGACTTGGTAGGGAGTCAAAAGTATTAAAGGCAAGCGAGCTCCTGAGTAGGCTGCAAGACTCGGGAGTGGGGCTCTCCTCAGTGCCATCTGGCTGCAGGGATTGATTCTGCCGCTGTAGGCAATGTGAATCATTGAACAAGGATCTTAGGGATATGTCACATGTAAATTCTGGGTCTCAGTAAAAAGTGGTTGAGCCACTCAGAGTGTCATGACAAGGCAATGTGCTGAAGAAACTGGACAGTGCCACCACACTACAAATGTCAGCTTCCTATGCTGGCTGTGATGACATGAGCCTGTAACCCTAGTACACACTGGGAGGGTGCATGTCAGGAGCTCAAGGTACCCTCAGCTACAGAGCAAGTTCTGGGCCAACCTGGGCTACATATGAACCTGTCCTCACAAACAAAAACTGGCCAGTCAGATAGCTCAGGTGTAAAGGAGCTTACTACACAAACCTGGACCCTGAATCCAACTCCTGGAGCCCACATAATTGTGAAGACAGACAAAAGTTGTTCTCTGACCTCCATGTATACACACTGGCACATGTAGCCACACACTTATAAAGACATACCAAAAATAAATAAAAATTAAAACAACAAAAAAACAGCCTTTTAACAAAGTTCCAAACTATTGCAACAGGCAGGAGAGGCCACAGGAAGTGATCTGTTATGGAATCAGGAGACAGTGGGGTCCAGAACACATGTGTTGGCACACAAACACAGCCCTTCCTTCCCCAGGTGGTGGGCAACTCTCACAATACCCCTGCCTACCTGAGATGCAAGGCTTGGCAATCTCAAAGAGCACCGTCCCTGTCTCCAGATCTCGAATTTTGAAGCGGGTAAAATCAATACTGTAGACATTGTCTTCAGGTTTGCACAAGTAATCTGGAAAGGAGAGACCAGTGCTATTACGTCATCTTCCAAAATCACCATCTATTTCATTCCCTGGCTTTGAAGCAAATGTGTTCTTTCTTCTCTGATGTAATTCGCTGAGAATTTCCCCCAAACATTCTCTTTTTGCTTTTTATTTTTTATTTATTTTTTTAAAATATTTATTTATTATGTATACAATATTCTGTCTGTGTGCCTGAAGGCCAGAAGAGGGCATCAGACCCCATTACAGATGGTTGTGAGCCACCATGTGGTTGCTGGGAATTGAACTCAGGACCTTTGGAAGAACAGGCAATGCTCTTAACCTCTGAGCCATCTCTCCAGCCCTTGCTTTTTATTTTTTAAGATTTATTTTTATTTTCTATGTATGATGTTTTGCCTACATGTAAGCACCACAACTGTACAGTGTTGGGAGAGGTCAGAGGAGGGCATCAGATCCCCTGGAATCATAGTTACAGGCATTATAAGATGCCAAATGAATTCTGTTAGGGAACTAAGCCCAAGTCCCCTGGTTAAGAGCTCTCAACCACTAAGCCATCTCTCAATCTCTAAACACTCTCTTTTAAAATTTGCTTAACCTTTATTCTTATGTATGTGTCTTAGTCACTGTTCTATTGCTATAAAGAGACACCGTGACCAAGGCAGCTCTAATGAAAGCAATTGTTTATCCAGGAGCTGGCTCACCGTCTCAGAGGCTCAGCTCCCTCCACGGTGGGAGCATGGCAGCACCCCTGCACCAGAGCAATGGCTGAGTGCGACATCCTGATGTGTGGGCAGCAGACAGAGAAACGCTGGGCCACCCCAGTGACACGCTTCTGCCAACAAGACCACCCTTCCTAATTATTTAATCCTTTCAAACAGCGCCCCTCCCTAGTGATGAAGCATTCAAATACTTGAGCCTATGGAAGCCATTCTTATTCAAACCACCACAATGTGTATGGGTGTATCAGATGGACACAGCGTCTGCAGAGGCCAGAAGATGGCCTAGGACTGGAGTTATATGCAACTGTGAGCCATCATGTGGGTGCTGGTAATTAAGCCCAGGGCCTCGGGTGAGCAGCGGGAACTCTTAACCAGTCCCCCCTGCCAAACATTCTCTTGTATTATCAAAATTAGAAACTTCAAGAACGAAATGGGAAGAGGCAGAGCGAGATGGCTCAGAGACACATTATATACATATATGAAGCTGTCAAAGAATAGAAGATTACTAAAAGCATTTAACATATACTGACTAATAAGTAATATAGGGGTGGTTTGCCAACTCTATCAGAAAACAGATCAACAAACTTTTCTGGAAAAGGCCAGGTTACAAATAACTCAACCATACAGTATGACTTAACTATCCAACTCTCACTGGAACCCAAAGGCCTATGGACAGGAATTGAATAAGCAACACTACAAAAAGAAACTATTGGTGCACATGGAAGCTAAATTTGATAACCACATGTAACAAGAGTTAACATCTACTTCAACCATTTAAAAGGTTAAAGCCATGCTTAGTTTGTGGGCGTCACAAAAGTATGCATACATTCACAGGGCAGCAGGAGAAAAGGCCAGTGAGAATTATCAGGCCAAACCAGCACATACAACAACCCGATCAGCTAGTCAAAAGTGCACATCACAGGAATGCTGCTGCCTTGTCTGATGATCCCCACAGCATCTTCTCCAGCTCCCTCTACACTATCTGACCATGCTTGTTTGTGCAGTTGCTTCATGCTTGACAAGCGGGTCGTGTGTGAGATGGCAAACTTGAGAGCCACCGTAACTCTGCGGGTTCTGAGTCTTTAGGAGGCGCTCAATAGATAACTCAGAGAACAGAAGAACTTCAGAGTGATAAAACCCAAAGGTCACTAAGCTCTGTCAGTGGCTTTCTCTAAGGACTTGCAGAGTTGGGCAAAGCCTTCAGAGGAGACCTGAGAGCTGTTAGTAAGTCTACTGGGCTAGGCACTTGACGTGCTAACTCACCCTTGATGTCAGGAGCCCTCAAGGCCAACAGGATGTTAGGGTCTGGTGCTAACCATTTCTGTACTTTCAAATCCCCAAATGAAAACCGAGAACGGAGACGGCTTTTCACTGTTCCAACTATCTACAGTTGCATTCAGGCAGGCAAACAAGAGTCCCAACCCGGTGTTGCGAAACTGGGCCATCAAAACATCCAAAATCCAGTCAAAACTATTTTAGGAGAAGCGGGTTTCCTTTTGCAAAGGCTGAACCAGTAGTTCAGCCACTTCCCTCAAACTCCCATTTCCCAGTCGTCAGAGCTATTACCACCAAGCTGGACAACATACACCTCACAGCCCCGGGCTGAGTGAAGAGATCAGTGGACACTCTGGCATGCCTCAGGGAAGAGGGGTTAAGAAGTCTCAAGGGCAGGGGGGTAAGGAGGACAAGTCAAGGCTTAACCAGGTGACTGCAAACTCCTGGGGGGAATAATAGCAAGGAAAAGGGTGTCAGGCCTGGGCAGTTTCCAAAAGACAGAGATCATCAGGGAACAGACACGTATTTCTTCCCACCCTTCCTTACACCGCTAAAAAGACGGGAGGGTGGCTTTTGATGCAAAAAAAGAAAAAAAGAAAAAAAAAAAGAAAAAAAACCACACTTCTGAAACCCTGACACATGTAAATTCACTAGGAAAAAATGTCAAGTGCAAGATCCGCATTCCAGCTTGTACATACACCGAAACTTTAAACTTCATTTTCTTTTTTTTTTTTTTTTTGTGGCACAGCTTTTTAAGTCTGCCAGAATGCGACGGCCACGTGTTTGACGGATGCACAAGCCCACCTGTACACAAAGGGGCACGGTGGGGCTCCCAACCCGAGGGGACTACAGCCCGGCCGAGTGGGGGAGGGGCTGTCAGGAGCCGGAGCCCAGCCTGAGCCCGGGGAAAGGCGGAGTCGGCAGGTAGGGGCTCTGATCCCGGGGACTGCGGAAGCTGAGGACGGATGAGCAGAGCAAACAGGAACCCGGCTAAGGGCTGGGGTCCCGGGAGGACAGGGGGCCAGGCCCAGATGCGGCTCAACTCTGAAGCCCTTGCCCGACAGAAGCGCGGCCCCCGGCGCCGCCACACGGCCCAGCCCGCCACGGCTCCAGCCCGGCGCCCACGGAGGGCGCGGTCGGCACGCCCGCCACTCACTCTCGGTGACCCGGTTGAGGCGCAGGACGTGCTCAGGGCGGATGGTGTCCAGCGCCAGCAGCTCCTGCTCCGTGACCGCAGCCCCGGTGCCGTCGTCGGCGGAGTTTGGGGGCGCCTGCCGCCGCGCCTTAAGCCGGTTCAGGACGCCGCCGCCCGCCTTCTTCTTCTCCTCCTTGCCAGCCACCAGCCCGCCGGGCCCAGACGCCGGCCCCGCGGTCGCAGCCTTCGAGTTCGACCCGCTCATCGCTCCACCGCCAAGATGGCCGCCACCTCTCACGGCGCCGTAACTATGGAGAGCGGGGGCAGGGCCGGGGGCGGGGCCCGAGCATCTGGGGGCGGGGCTTGCGGGGAGTCGCTACCAGGCCCAACTTTGGTCCAATCAGGTGTGAAAGGGCTGGGCTGACACCTGAGGACCTAACCACTGTCAGGTCCTTACGGTCACCCGTGATATTTTAACTGTATCCTTAAAAAGTTAGTAAATAAAAATAAAAGCGAAACATATTCTTAGTCAAATGACCTTCGGTAATATAAAGTGTGGACAGACATTTTGAGAAAATGTTACTGGACTGTAAGTTCATACTGCTTGCTGCGCAAACATAAACTTCAATTAGATTGCTGTCTCTGGAGGTGGCTCAGCAGTTAAGAACATCGGCTGCTCTTTCAGAGGACTCAGGTTCGATTCCCACAGGCCAGTTCGCAACACAGAGGTCTCTAATTCCTATTCCAGAGGATTTGACACCCGCTCACACAAGTGGTGTACAGATTAAGCAGGCTGAACACTCATACCTATAAAATAAATTCTAAATTTAAATTTAAAAATGTAGATTGCTAGTGCTAGGTTCCTGCTATGTCAAGACATTTGCCTAAGTGAGCTTCCAGAAATGCAAAGACAGTAATAGGATCTGCCAAGCTGTTCAGATCTGCCAAGCTGGTTGACTGAGAGAAAGTCTTCATTAATTCTCTGGAACCCTCCACGGAGGAGCTCCCACTTCACCAGGGAAGACACAAGCTCACAGGTTATTCTGTGAGCCTTCCTGGGAGTTGGGTTAAGCGGCAAGGAGCAAAAAGATTCTACTCACTCCTGTTGAGGCTTAGCAAGGGGACAAGAAGTCACAGAAGGTTTCACAGAGGTGACAGTGGTACCAAGCAGATTGGGGGCAAAGCGGTGCTCTTCTACCACAAGTGGCTCCCCTCAGGGTTCTCTGTGTGTGTGCGTGTGTGTATGTGCTGCACACATGTATGCGTGTGTATTTGTGTGCATGCGTGTGTGCATGCGTATGCATGTGTGTATGTATGTGTGTGTCTGTGTGCGCGTACGTGTGTGTATGTGTGTGTGCATGTGTGTGTGCGTGTGAACAGGTGTGGTGCCTGCAGACATTAAAGGACAACTCTGTGAAGTCCCTTCTCTCCACCCCCCCACCTTGTAAGCAGGTCCTGGGGATTGAACTTGGGTCTGTATGCAGGCCTGTTCCGATGTTAGACCTCTATTCCGATGTTAGACTAGTGTGATATCCAAGCCTCCAGATATAACTTACAGTAGGTCTTACAGAACCATCTCACCAGACACAAAGGGTTTGGGAGTGGCTATTAGGCCTTGTTCCTTTAGAAATGCCATCCTGCCAGTCAGCAGTGCTTACCAAACCTTGCTTAGGGAGATTTTAATATGCAAAGAGAATTCAAAGTTTTTCCTTTTGCAACAACTTAAAGACTTATTTATTTGTTTTATGTATATGAGTGCTCTATCTGTATATATTCCTGTATGCCAGAAAAGGGAATAAGATCCCTTTATAGACAGTTGTGAGTCAGCCACCATGTGGTTCCTGAGAATTGAACCCAGGGCCTCTGGAAGAACAGTCATCTAAGCCATCTCTCCAGGCCATCAAGTACATTTCTTTTTTTAAAAAAAAAAATTATTTATTTATTTTATTATGTATACAATATTCTTTCTGCGTGTATGCCTGAAGGCCAGAAGAGGGCACCAGATCTCATTACAGATGGTTGTGAGCCACTATGTTGTTGCCGGGAATTGAACTCAGGACCTTTGGAAGAGCAGGCAATGCTCTTAACTGCTGAGCCATCTCTCCAGCCCCCAAGTACATTTCTTTAATGAGTTATAGGAGGGCTGGAGAGATGGCTCAGCGGTTAAGAGCACTGACTGTCTTTCCAGAGGTTCTGAGTTCAATTCCCAGGAACCACATGGTGGCAAACAGCCATCTATAATGAGATTTGCTGCCCTCTTCTGGCATCCAAGCATACATGCAGACAGGAGACTGTGTATAATAAATAAATAAATAAAATCTTTTTTAAAAGAGGAATGTACTTGATCTATATTCACCAGTCTCTAACATCACAAAGATTCACAAGCGCGAGCTGGCCAGGCACACAGTGTCTCCCGATTGTGTGCACTGGAAAGCACATGAATATGTGCAATGGGAGGGGAAAGTTCTGCAGGTCCATTAGAATATTAGCCTTTGGCCTGGGGAGATGGTCTCACAGCTAAGAGCACTTGCTACACAATCATAAGGAACAGAGCTCAGGTCTCAACACCCACACAGCAAGCTGTGCCCACCTGTAATCCTAGCCCTGAGGGGGCAGAAACACAAAGACTTCTGGGGCTGACTGGTTTTCAGTCACACCACGAAAACTCAAATTCACGGGGAGACTATGACTGTGAGGAGTAGGTGGGGTGTGCTAGAGAAGGCTATCTAATATCCTCTTCTGGCTTCTGTGTATACACACCCACACACACAGATCAGAGAATACATGCAAATTAACAAATAAACAGGCAAAGCATCAATGAACATAAAAATAAATAAACATTTTTTAAAAAAGAAGTTGGGGCCTGTTCTCTGGCCATTGCTTATGTGCTGTCGTTAAAAGGAAATGACTGTGTCTTTAGGAACAGACACATGCACAGCCCCAGAGAAAATGAGAAAAGCACATGAACAAATACAAAAAAAGCTAAATAGACTATTTTCTCTTCTTTTTCCAGCAGGGTCTCACTATGAAGCCCTGGCTGACCTAAAACTCACTCTGTAGAACAGGCTGTCTTCAAACGCTTGGAGACTGACCTGCCTCTGCCTGCCGAGTGCTGGGATAACAGAGCATGCTACCACCCAGCCCTTCAGATGGTGTCTTGTTTTGTTTTGTTTTTGTTTGTTTTGTTTTATTTATTTGTTTGTTTTGTTTTTCGAGACAGGGTTTCTGTATATGCAACAGCTCTGGCTGAGCTGGAACTCACTTTGTAGATCAGGCTGACATCAAATTCAGAGATCTGCCTGCCTCTGCCTCCCGAGTGCTGGGATTAAAGGTGTGCGCCACCACTGCCTGGCTTCAGTTGCTTCTTTAACAAGGTTGAGAAACTAGAGTCATGACTCCTGATTTGACTTTCCTCACTACTTTCTTAGGGTTATTGCAAGGTAAGAGAAAGAAAGGAGGAAAGAAAAGGAGTGAAAGAGGGAAGGAGGGAGGAAGGGAGAGAAAAGAAGGAAAACAACCTTTAAAATTAGATGTACTAGGACTGGAGAGATGGCTCAGAGGTTAAGAGCACTGACTGTTCTTCCAGAGGACCTGAGGTCAATTCCCACAACCACATGGTAGCTCACAACCATCTATAATGAGATCTGGTGCCCTCTTCTAGCACAGAGATGTACAGGCAGGAGGAACACTGTATACAAAATAAGTAAATAAATCTTTTAAAATAAAATAAGATAAAATTACATGTACCAACAGTTTGAAGAAGGAAGGAAGGTAGAGAATTTCTGCACTAAATAGGACCTGGACTCCCTTTGCCCCCCAGCTCTGTGCTCTGAGGCTCGCCAACCGCCGTAGGAGGTGTGGCTGTGGCTGTTCCCAAGGCTGTTTCCCACAGTAGCCAGGCAGTCGGCCTCAACTCAGGCCTGGAGCTGGCCACCCAAGGAAAGCTAGGCAGCACAGGGCTTTTCTCTACAGGCGGGGAACAGTCCTCCCCACTGCTGCTTCCCTAAGGATGGCTTCCCTCAAATGGGCAAGCCCTGGCTGGATGGCAGGCACACCTTGTGGTCTGGGACCAAAGACTAGCAATTACCCTGATATCCAAGTCATTTCACTCCCAAACTGAGTGTTAGGTTTTTTTTCCAATGGATTTTCTAAATTCATTATTTATATCCTACCTGTTCCCCAAAGAAGATTTCTAGCACATTCCAAAGCCCTAAGGTACATGACTGGTGAATACAGTTTTACATAGCTTTGCAGAGGGGAAGCATGTGTTATTGATCCAGTAATTCCTGAAAAGAGTGTGTGGTGCTTTGAATGATATGTCCCCCATAGGCTCATAGACCTCAATACTTGGTTCCTAGTAGATGGAACTGTTTGGGAAGGATTGGGAGGCTTGGCCTTGGAGATGTGTTACTGTGCCAGTGGGGGAAGCGAAGGTGTTGGGGGGTTGAGGCTTCAAAAGCCCATGTCAGGTCCTGTTAACTCTCACCATCTTGTTCTATGCTAAGATGTGAGTTCTTAGCTACTGCTCCAATGCCACTGCCTGTGTGCTGCCATGCCCTCTGCCATGACAGTCATGGACTCCAACCCCCCCGAAATTATAAATTCCTTTTTGGTTTTTTTTTGCAACAGGCTTTCTCTGGGTAGCTTTGGCTGTCCTGGAACTCACTCTGTAGACCAGGCTGGCCTCGAACTCAGAGACCTGCATGCCTCCACCTCCCAATTAAAGGTGTACATCACCACCACCCAGCAGTCATGAGATTTTGTCATGGCAATAGAAAAGTAACTAAGAGAGTTCTCAAGAAACACTTGCACATGTGATGTGCACTGCAATTTGTAATGGTAAAAAAATGAGCCCTCGATGTTCCCTGTCCAGTGGGAGGTCGGTAAAACACACTACTATTTTATCATAGCTACTGTGCAGCCCTTCAGATTGAAGACTCCTGCACTAAACTTTCTCTACATACAGACTCTCTAAGACATATTTAGGGAAAGAAAACCAAGGTGCAGAATGGTGTGCATATCTACATTTGTGTAGTACATTATGTTGTGCTGACAAAATAGCTCAGTGGGTAAAGACATTTGCTAAACCTGACGACCTGAGTTTAACACCTGAGACCAATAGGTAGGAAGAAGGAGACCTCTCCTATATGTTGTCCTCTGACTACTACACATATGCCATGACAAGTGTGTGTGAGTGCAGGCACATGATGTAATTAAAAATTAAAAATGCTATATGCATACATTTGTAAATACATACCAAATAAACATACAAATCAAACTGTCACCTGTGTTTTTATGCAGAAATTAGAGGGTCAGAGACAGACATTATTTGCTAGGGGTCAGGTGTTGAAGAGAGAGGGGGTGATAAATTGTTTGCCTAGTTTGTGAGGCCTTGGTGCTAATCACTAGCACTACTAAAGTTCCATTTTTTAAATGTTCATCTGTGTGTCTGTGTGTGTGAAGCCAGAGGCTGATGCCCACTGTCTTCCTCAATCTTGCTTCACCTTATCTTCTGAGACAGGGTCTTCCACAGACTCTGGAACGCAGCATTTCAGCCCCACTAGCTGGCAGCAGCCCCCAGAGCACACCGGCCTGCTCCAGCCGCACCACCACTCCTCGTTTTCCACAGGATTCTGGGGATCCTGGGCTTCCTCAGCGAACCCTGCACCCACGGGGCCGCCTCCTCAGGCCACGTATTACATATCCTTCTATCACTATGTCTTAAAAGGTTACTGTCAGCCGGGTGTGGTGCAATACACCTGTAATCCCAGCACTCAGGATGCAGAGGCAGATGGAAAAGAAAAAAAGAGTTTACTTTCTTTTTAATTTTTTTTTTGCATGTGGTTTTCTACCTGTGTGTATGTTTGTGTACCACTTGCATGTCTGATGGCCAGAGAGGCCAGAAGGAGGAACCAGATCCCATGGAATTAGAGCTACAGACAGCTGGCAGCAAGCTCTCTTAACTCTGAGTTATCTCCCCAGTCAGGGTCACCCTTTTTTTCTAAGGCAGAGGTTTTGTTTGTTTGTTTGTTTTTGTTTTGTTTTGTTTTTGTAGTCTCAGGTGTCCTCAAATTTAATTTGTTCTGTAGACCAGGCTGACCTTGAACTCAGAGATCTGCCTGTGCCTGCCACCAGAAAGCTAGGGTTAAAGCGTCACCACCCCTGGCCCAAGGTTACTCTCTCTCTCTCTCTCTCTCTCTCTCTCTCTCTCTTTCAATGTGCACTGGTGTTTTGCCTGTATATACTCTGTGTCAGGGTGTCGGATCCCCTAGAACTAGAATTACAAACAGTTGTGAGCTGCCATGTGGGTGCTGGGAAATGAACTCAGGTCCTTTGGAAGAATTTCCAATGCCCTTAAACCACTGAGCCATCTCTCCAGCCCAAGGTTACTTTTTTTTTAAATATTTATTTATTATATATACAATATTCTTCCTGCGTGTATGTCTACAGGCCAGAAGAGGGCACCAGACCTCATTACAGATGGTTGTGAGCCACCATGTGGTTGCTGGGAATTGAACTCAGGACCTTTGGAAGAGCAGTCAGTGCTCTTAACCACTGAGCCATCTCTCCAGCCCCCAAGGTTACTTTTTTATGGTGAAAAAGAGTATATTTTCCTGTACTTTGGAGGCAGAGGCAAGATTGCTGAGAATTTGAGGCTAGCCATAGTTATATGGTGAGTTCCAGGTTAGCCTGGACTACAGAATATAACTCTCAACAACACACACACACACACACACACACACACACACACACATACACACACACACCACACATACACATCTCCACGGGACCATAACTTTTATGGTTTAAAAATTATATTAGTATGCTGGGCAGGAGTGGTACACGCCTTTAATATCAGCACTTGGGAGGCAGAGGCAGGTAGATCTCAAAGTTCAAGACTGGTCTGGTCTACAGAGTGAGTTCCAGAACAGTCAGGGCTGCACAGAGAAACCATATTGAAAAACAAAAAACAAAGAAAATTGTATGTGCCCATATGCATAGACATCTCACAGCATGTACATATGTGCAGTTATCTCACAGCATGCACATATATGTGGACACCCCACAGCATGCATATACGTGTGAACATCTCACAGCATGCAAATATGTGTGGACATCCCACAGCATGCACATACATGTGGACATCCCACAGCATGTACATATGTGCAGTTATCTCACAGCATGCACATATATGTGGACATCCCACAGCATGCACATATGTGTGGACATCCCACAGCATGCACATATATGTGAACATCCCACAGCATGCACATACGTGTGAACATCTCACAGCATGCACATACGTGTGGACATCCCACAGCATGCACATACGTGTGGACATCCCACAGCATGCACATACATGTGGACATCCCACAGCATGCACATAGAAACCAGAAGACAGGTAGGAATAAATTTGTTTCTCGCTTATCCTGTGAGTTCCAGGAAAAGTTTTCAGACTTGGAAATATTGGCATTTCACTTGTATTTTAATAAATAAAACCAACCTGAAGGTCAGAAAAGCAGAATAGCCAGTCACAGGCTCTTCGGCCTCAGTCCAAAAATGGCGATCCTGCCTCCAGGAATCTCAGAATGAGACTTTGTGTGAAAGTTGTCTCCTCCCGTTTTATAATCCCCTCTAGTTCTGGGATTAAAGGCGTGGACTACTACTGCCTGGTTTCTATAACTAGTGTGTCTCCTGGGATTAAAGGTGTGTGTCATTGCTGCCTGGTCTGTAAGGCTGGCCAGTGTAGCTGTTTTACTTTTCCTCAGGCAGGTTTTATTTATTATGGCAGGCACCTTTATCATGGCATTAAAGTACAGGTTTGGAATGGGCACTTGAGAGGTAAAGGCAGAAAGATCACAAGTTCAAGGCCAGCCAAGGCTATATAGCTAAGTTTTTGTCTCAAATAATTATAAAGTCCAGGTCTTAGAAGCAGTTACAGCAGCTGTGGGACTTCGGGGTAGGTCATTCCTCCATTCCTCCCCTGAATCTGAGTCCACAGTTGTCAGGCTGTGTAGACCAGGATGACTTCAAACTTTGAATTTAGAGATCCATCCACTTGCCTCTGCCTCCCAAGTGCTGGGATTAAAGGTTTGAGCTACTACTCAGCCTCTGACAATTTTTAGTACAAGGCCTGAGCCAAAGGAGTGGGGAGTTTACTTTTTGCTACTACTGCATGTGGCTAAGAACAAACAAAATTAAGACTCTTAGGACTGTCAACTCCAGAGCCTCCATGTTCCGCCCCAGTGCCCCAGTGTTAGGATATTAACATCCTCTATGGAGGATGGAGTGGGGGTGAGGTGTGTTAAGTATGGAGGAAGGTCTGACACACAGGCTCCAGCCAACCGGGAGCCTGATTTCCTAAGTAAGATTAATATCTAGAACCCCAGAGTGGTCCAACCCAACAGTGGCACTTGGCCCAAGATCTTCTGTCAGACAGTTTCCCTCCCTGTTAAGTCCCGAGAGTGGTGTTTTTTCAGGTCCCATCCCCATTTGGCAGGTCACTCCTGTTACGGCACTTAAATAGTAACACCTCTGAATTATTTACCTCTCAAATAGTGAGAACCCTCCCTACCTTTGAGTAGGCTCAGCCAGAGTCTCCGTGGGCCCTGGGAACAGACTCCATCAACACTATCTTTATTCTTAGAGCAGGGTACTGAATTCTGCCACTGAAAGGATAACCCAGCAGGCAGGACAAACTCCTCCTTCACCACACAAAGCCAGAAACTTCCATTTCTGTTAGGAGAAGCGGAAGACATTCTGGGGAAATGGAAGGCAGTGGAGAGTAATCATGCAGGACTAGGAATGGTTGGCACACTTTTAATCCCAGCACTCAGAAAGAGAGGCAGGCAGAGGTCAGTCTGGTCTCAGTTAGCCAGGGTACATGGTGAGACCTGATATAAAAGTAAATAAAACTATCAAGAGTCCTGTGCGTTTTTGTTTGTGCTTGGCATTGTGTCCAGCCCATTTGAAAGGCTCACTTGGGGATCCAGCTATTATTAGCATAACCCAAAAAGAATATGAACACTGATGGTAGATAAGACTGAGTCTAAGCCACGGCTTGACCATCTACCCTGCCTGAGGCAAATTACTGACATTTTGAGTGCCTTGCACTACAGCTGTAAAACATAGCTGCTAAGTTTTAGTGAGGGGGGAAAAATAAGTACAAAAACAAACAAAACCCTTCCCATATTCTGGCCTTCCACTTGCAAGAGAAATAAATACCCTTTAGCTCTGCTTGTAGGTCACCTCCCAATAGAGGGTTCAGGACAAGGAGCACACCCAGCTGAAGGACTGTGTGCCAAGTCAGGACTGGGTATTGCAGTCAGATTCAAACGAAACACACTAACTTGATTTTTCCTGAAGTGCACTGCTGAATGAGGCAGTCAGGCCAAGAATTATTATTATGTAGTGGGAGTGTGGGGAAGCATGTTCAGGTCTATGTTTGGAGGTCAGATCCTTCCCCATGCAGGCTCCAGGATCTGAGTCGAGCCATTCGGCTGGGTGGCAAGGACTTTTACTTGCTGAGCCATCTTCCCAGCCCCAGTCTGAGAATATCATTCCCTTAATCTTCCTTGGTCTCCCTCCCTTTCCCCACATTACCTTGTATTATTATTTGGGGGATACATTTACCGATCTACTGGGGAGGTGCCACAGCATGTGTGCAGAGGTCTCCTTCCACACTCTGGGGATCAAACTCAGGTTATCATTTTGGTGGCAGCTGAACCATCTCACTGGTCTTTTGGGGGTGGGGCTGAAGTATGGTCTACACTTCCTGATCCTTTCGAGGGCTGGGATGACAAGGGTGTGCTGCCATAGCACTACCATCACGTTTTTGTGAGTTAAAATCCAATCTCAACACCGAGTATCACTGCAAATTGTTTATTAAAACACAAAGCAATGGACAGTGAAAAACATCCTGATTTTTTAAATTTTTTGGTGGGAGTAGGGTGGGGCATGGAAGGGGTAGAGATTGATGGAGACAGCCCGGAAGGAAAGATAGCTCTATCCACCCCTACTGCTTCCCTGGCCAGCAGGTTCAAAGCCCCTCGAGTATACCTTGGTATGCACTGCTGTAAATGCATGGTGTGGCCACAAAGTCAGCCTGCCCTCGCAGGGAAAGATGGGAAGGAACAGGAGCTACAGGACCTACTAAGGATTTGATGTTTTTTCTCCAATACTTGCGGTTTCACACAAAGCAGCCAGGTTCAATACTGAGCAGTGGGGCTAGTTTCCTAACAAGCCAGGTTGGGCCAACAGTGGCTGAAGAGACTGCCTTGAGCTAAGAATGGATAGCCATCCTATCCCAGCGGGACTTTGTGGAAAGGCAATGTTCTTTAACTCCAACAAAGGAACTAATCCAGGGTCAAATTTCTTTTCATTCCCTGGATCGTGGCACACCAAGGAAGAGCAGAGTCAAGAAGGTCTCTTTTCCTGATTTTGCCACGACATCTCTCCTTGCCAAGTCTCCCCCCCACCTGGCACCTCAGCTCTCCTTTCCTGACAGTTGTCCTTTGAAAGGACGGAAAGCACACTTCAGTTTGTTGTTGTTTTTCCTCATACCGAAATAAAGCACTAAGCTCAAAATAGAGGTGAGGATGGAGTTTTGCTTCTCCCGATGCTATGTGCTCCCATCGCACAAGACTGCCTGGATGCAAGCGTGCCAAGGCCCTCTCTGCCAACTTCAACAGGCACTACTGTTTCCCTGGCTGCCAGCACAATCGCAGCCCCTTGTTTTTACACTCCTGAGAGGAACCCATCCCAAGAGATCCACTCTGTTCTTTTCCTGCCAACCGAGTCAGCCCCAAATCTGCTCTTAGCAAGATGATCTCACCACCCAGAGCAAATGAAGCAAAAGCAGGTGGGGAAGGTCGCAAGCCACACACGTACAAAGAAACCAGGCCTCCCTAGGCAGCTGACCACCAGTGCCAAGGTAGTCTTCTATCATTATGAAGAAATCTAGCCCTTGCCTGAGGAGAAGTCCGAACACAGAGAGTTTTAGCTCCAGCCGGAAGAGAAAGTCACCCTGAGCTCTCTGGTGTGGGCAGTAAGGCTTCTTTGCAATTTTCTTAGCACACTCTGATCCCTAATTACATCTTCCACAGAAGAGAGGCCAAGTTCTTCTGTGATCTCCGAGCAGACCCTAGGTGTCTGTGGTTTTGCTCCTGTGTGTGTACTCTCAGTCAGTCTTACCTGAGAATCGCCTTCTTCAGAGGCCACAACAGGAGGCCCAAAGTAGTCTCCCTAGCTTTGTCTTTTAATAGCAGGAGCATCTGTTAGTCTCTCACTTGAGAAAGCTCACCTGTTCTCCTAGGTCCTTATAGTCACAGAGAAGTGTCACATGTGGTGGCCACAATTCCATTAAGGTTCCTCAAGGCAAGAAGACACTGGAATAATGTCTGTGTAGGCCAGCAAGGAGGGAGAGATAGGGAAACAGCCCCATGGCAGGGACTGTAGGACCCCTGCCCAGGCCTGAATCTATAGAGGGTTAGGGATGCCCACCTGACTCAGAGCAGGGGAGAAAAAGGCACTGTGCTGACCGGGGTGGGTCCTTCCCCAGTTCCCAGGGAGGGAGAGAACCTACTGATGCCTCCCTGGACTCCTCCAGGTGAGCCAGTTTCAAAGGAGGGGGATCTGAGTGCTAAAAGAAAGGGTACTGCTGCCATTTTCTCAGATTCTCAGCTAAGAGTCTAGACCAGGGCCAGGCCTTCCCAGGAGAGGCTGGGGATAGAACAAGAGAAATTCCTTAAAACAGAAGCTTCTCAACAAAAGCAAAGGAGTCAGACCACAGCTCTAAGACTGCTCAGGCACAGAACGCGGGCATCAGACAAGGTAAACTTTACCCGCCTCATCAAGGCTCACTCACATGACCCTGGGATCTCCTAGTCAGAAGAAGCAAAAAAACAAGGCCACGTCTTTAATCAACAGGTGGCCCCTCTGACACCATGGGTTTGTGAAGACTATCTTTTAACTGTCAGAACTGTGGGTATCCACTGAGCAGCTTCTCATTAGAAGTGGAGACTTTCCAGAAGAATAGAGTTGGTTTGAGAGACATGAACCCCACAAATCAGTTATTGGCACAATGTTGAAGATAGTTTGAATAAGACCCGAAGCAACTCAGAGGCCAGCTGGCCTGACTAAACCACACTGGACCTGCAGGCTCTACCCAGCTGGCCTTGCTTGCTCCTCCCACAAATGTTAAGAGGAACACCTTTCAGGCAAAAAGAAGCTGTCTGTCCTTTACCTCTGCCAGCTTGACTAGTGGACTCTAAAGCCCTGAATCAGACTATAGCTCAAACAGAAAACCTGGGCCTCTCCTGTCCAACTCTCTCAGTGGTACCACTCACAGCATCCAATCCCAGGCACACTCCTTGCACTATCTCAAAACACAGAGAAGGGAACAGTGCAAAAAGCAAAATGAACAATGGAGTAATTCTTGACACATACAATACAAAAATAAAAATAAAGCATGACCCCACCCAATCCCTTTAACCTAAACCTCATGTACCTACATCATCTTGGAGGAGGGGGAAAAAAGCTTTCAAGTTCAACATTATGAGCTGGCTGTGGCCAGCCCTAAGCAGCTCTTATTAGCTGGGCAGGCTTGGCTCAGGGGACTCTACCCCAGCCCCCACCATACTCCTTCCCTGCTGTTTCCTCACTTCCCTTTTAGTTTTTGTTAGCTACAGAAAGATGTTCCTTCCGTTTGGACACAACTAGAGAGGAAAGCACCCGTCCCTATCCCTACGGGAAGGGGTGGGCTTGGAAACAGAGGCAGAAGTAGAGCTGCTTGGCTTACAGTACCATAGGAAACGGCCCCAGGAGTCAGGGTTTCCTTCTGAGGCTCTGAGTCACCAAAGGGAAGAGTTGGGGTGAGGAGGCAGGACCCCACACACACACCCTTTCTCAGAGACCCAGGCAAACAAGGCAACATGGAGGCTGCTGTTCTCCTTCATTTTGTTTAATCCGCTGACAGTGGCCCACAGGTTTATAAATAGTGATGGACCAGGAACCAAAGTCACTGTCAGAAGCCCAATTAGTCAGGACAAACGTTGCTCTAAGCAGTTGGTCCCCAAGACCATAGCAGTACCTCATCCTGAGGAATGACCTTTGGAAGCACTCCAGGAAGTGCTCCTGACAGCAACCTCAGGCCACAGCCATCCAGCTGCCAACTCAGTACCTAGGGCAGGCCTAAGCCACAGAGAAAATAATAGTTCTCAAATGACTAGATGCTGGTCTGGAGTCATCATTAGGAGCCAAAGTAAGGATATGAGCCCAAGAGTTACTTACTTTGTCACATAGTTCAAATATCTGATAAGGCAGACTCAAAATTTAAACACATTCTAGAAATACGGGCCTGGCCTGAGATTCTATACTGCTCCAACTCACAAATCCTGCTGCCTCTGACCTAAAAAATCCCTTTTAGTTTAGCTGGGTTGCCCTCACTGTTGTCAACTGACAAATAGATGAAGGTGATCAAAAGTTGGGGAACAAGGAAACTTCATCCCTACAGAGTATTTACTGGGAATCTGAGACAGACACTTTGATGCTAAAGTTAGACATTCAGAGCCTCCAGAACCATGGCTGACTAGGAGTCTTTCAGTCCCCGGGCAAGAAGATCTTGACTGCTACTTGCTAGGCGGCTGAAAGGGTGGTAAAGCATCCGATTATGATCAATGAGGAAAACAGCTGGGCTGGTGCAGCCAGTTTTGGTTCTTTGGGTGACTCTAGGCATAAACCCAAACTAGCTGAAGTAGGACAGAAGACACAGGGATAAATGAACATCAAATTCTGGACATTCTGACAGTGGTCAGTCACTTACAGGGCTCAAGTCTCTGAGGTTGCTAACATAAGCCTTTTCTAATCCAAAGACCAGAAGAGACTGTTAAGGTCAAGTGTTCTGTTGCTGCAGGCTGGAAAGCATCCCTGTCCCCTGGCAGCAAGGCCCTATGGAGGGGCCAGTAAGAGCTGCTGGGTCAGGTCCTCCTGGCTGCTGGCTCAGGGATTCAGGGAAGGAGGTACCAACAAGGTGAGGTGGTGGAGGGTAAGACACTCAAGCAAACAGAACTCTAATCTTCAGTCTCCTGCCCATTTCGACAATAACTTAGCTCTATAATTGAGAGTGAGAATTGGGAAGAGATTTCAAATGAACCAGAATAAGAGAAAAATCAAGAAGAAATCAAGTCTTCAACAGGCACTGAAAACAAAATCATCTGTTGTGGCAACAAGTTGTAGGCAATTTGAGGACCTGACACACATCAGGAGATGAGAAAGGACAATGAAGAAACTTGAGGTGGAGTCATCAAAAGACTAACCCAGAAAGATGTCCAAGTAAAGAAGCGCTCACTCTTTTTTCCAATTCTTCCCCTTTCTTTGTCTTTACCATCCAACTTATTTTCCTCCACACACATACTTTGAATACCATGACTTCTGAAATCACATAAGACATAAATTCAGAACACAATCAATTCCCAGTATGGTTATAACTTTCCAGGTTATATGACATTTTCCTGCTCTTAATGTCTAACCTAAAAAACAACAACCATGACCGCTCTGAGTTCAGAGTCCTTCCTACTAGGTATGCAAAAAGGATCCTTGGAGAGGAAGGATCCACCCACCTATGTACCCCAGAGAAAAAGAGAGCTGGGGCCACCCACAAAGAGTAGGACTGAGCAGCTCTGGGACTAGTGGTAGGTGGGGCTGTCCCCTACTCACTCTGCTTCTTATCTTCTTATCTCTTTCATGTGCGTGAGTGTGTGTGTGAGTGTGTGTGTGTGTCTGTGTGTGTCTGTGTGTGTGTCTTGTTTTGTTTGTTTTTCGTTTTGCTAAACACTGTCAATACAGAAACCACCATGTTTGGTTTCCTTCCCATTCCCCACCACCCTGCTGAGGATGGCCATTTGTTCTCACAACCGGCAGAGGCAGAAGAGGGTTGGAATGAACACTCCGAAGGCCACCAGAATGGGAAACATGAGGCTGCTGTTGTCAGAGGCATAGGGGTTAGGTGTGCGGGGGCCTGACTGCACCCTGTTCTTGTTGGTCTGTCTTTTGAGATTAGACCCCTCATCATATTCTTCTTCTTCCTCCTCTTCTTCTTTCTTCTCCAATCCTGGATGAGGCTGCAGTTTGGGTACATCTAAAAGAAGAAAAGAAAATACCTTTTAAGTATACTAAGAGCACCTATGATCAAAGCAATGAATGAGCCACAAAGAGATCCCTGTGACCTCGGCAGGGTCCGCACAGGAAGGAGCAGAAACTGTCTCTAACCTAAACAGCAGAACACAGGCACCATAGTCACATTCAGATTTAACTAAAAAGTAATACAGGGCCTTCCCCACAGGGAGGCTATCTCCTTCTCCTGTCTCACTTCAAAGCTCCATGAGGTCCACACTAGGTATGGTCAGTGACCCAACATCTAAAACTTATTTCAGACCCTCTTCTTCCTTCTCTAAGCCACTGAAGGAATGATCCACCAGGCTTTGGCTCCAGTCTCACTACACTTGTCCTGATTCCTCCTAAGGAACTCAAATGGTCCCGGGGTAAAGTATCACCTTCCTAGAAGTCACACCAGCACTGGGGAGTGAAGTGGGTATATTAAAAGGATAGCTCCATGGTTAAGAACACTTGCTCCTCTTGCAGAAGACCAGGGTTCAGTTCCCAGCAGCACATGGTGACTCATAGCCATTCATAACTACAATTCCAGTTTCTCTTCTGAGCTCTGAGAACATTGCACACATGAGATGCATATATAACAAACACACAGAAAAAACACTCACACACATAAAAAAATAAGTCTAAAAAATTAAGGAAGACTTTCTATACATTCAAGAAGAGAATATATAGGGAAAATATGGGGAAGAAAAATGAGCTAAGATACAAGCTTTCTCTGCAAAAATCAGCCTGGGAGGCTGGTGGCCAGGGTAACCCAAATCCTGAGCATGAAATATATAGAGCTGAGCTCCAAGGCCAAGTAGACATTAACAAATTAACTTTATCTAAGCATAGTGTAACAATACACACCAACATCCAAGGGGACTCCTACTTTTATCTTTTTCTCCAAAAGACTAGAGACCACTCCCTAAATGGAACTTAGGCACATTTCTGATAATTCTAGTACATTTATTTTCTCTCTCTCTCTCTCTCTCTCTCTGTGTGTGTGTGTGTGTGTGCGCGCGTGCACGCACGTGTGTGCAAGGCCAACAGTTGATTAAACAGTAGCAGGAAGAAATGAAAACAGATCTGACTTTAATCCTTGTGGCCACCACCATGCAATACTTTGTCCTTATCCACCTGACTCTGCATTCCCTATAATTTGGCTTTCAATATTTCCAAAATAATGACCAGCTAAACTATCTCAAGCCTTCCTCAATCATATCATTTGGCACAAGTCAAGAAGCAGAAGGTAAAAATTCTAACTTACCATCCACTGTCCCAGCCATGATGTAGAGTGCACAGACTTTGGGATTGTCATAGTACCCCTAGGGAATGGAAAAGCACAGTCAGCTGTGTGGCAGCAAACACCATCCTGTTCCTCAGAGGTACAACACAGGGACTGTTACCTTAACAAACTCAATGTAGAGCTTCCCTGTAAAGGTAGACACCTCCCCGTGGACACTCAGCTTCCCCTTCCTGATGCTCATGGGGATGATTTCATCATGAGCTGTGCTGTGCCCAACACGATCAAAGATGTCTAAGTCCTTCACCACAACATGGCCATTTAATCGGACATCAAATACCTTCCAGAATTAGAATTAGGAGAAAAAAAAAATGTCAACAACAATCAACTCACATCCCTTTAGGAATCAGACATTATGCCCCTGCTTGGCTTTCATAAGTTATGGCTCTGGATATACTCCAAGGTAGCTGCAGTCCTTCACCTGAGCCAAGTCAAAACCATGATTCTTTACTGCATCATGGGGAGAAATGAGGCACTGACAGGAGAGCACCAGGGAAAGAGGGAATTAGCAAGGGAATCTAGGGGGAAGTAAGCAGAAGGCTCCTAAAAGGATCAATTTTGTTACCAACCCAAGACAGGTAACAGCCAATGGGCACAGGGACACAGCTTCTCTAGGGTGGGAGGATCCAACTTTCCCTCAGAGCTCATTGTTCCTCCCTTCTGAGAAGGTTCACAGGCCCCTGCTCTAGCTTCAGAGTACCCAACTGCTCAAAAGCAGAAATGCGCCACTGGTCAAGCAGGGGCCTGAGCACACCTCACCTTCTGCTGAGACTGTGCAAAATAGACCTCAGCAAATTTCAACACCAGTACATAGTCCCCCTCTTCCTTGATGGGTACTTCATAGCCGAAGGTCTCCTCATTGTACCGCTCTGTTTGATACAGGATCTGGTCCTCAGGGTTGGAACGCAGGATGGGCAGTTTCATGCCATAGTCTGAGGCTGGGGACAAACACAAAGAGAAAATGCATCAGAGAAAAACACAAAGAGAAAGACATAAAGAGTGGAGATCCCGCAGAATCACCAGAGGTATGGCGTTTCCAGAGCCCTCTGCAGCTGGTTCCAAAGTGTTAACATAAAGACAAGAATCAGACAGCTACTGACATAGAAGAGTAACATTAAAGAAACTAAATAGCAATTACCCCAAGACTCAACAGCACACTAAAATCACTTCCGGGCCTGCTGGAAAAGGACAGAGACAAATGAATCTGTTCACGATGTAAAGGGAACGAAATGTTGCAAAGTTCCCCTGAGAAGGAGACCTTCAGAGAACACTTCCTGAATCCAGGGGACACCAGCAACTCTAACCAGCTCAAGCCGTTTTTCTCAGTTTAAACCAAACAAGTCGTCTGGCCAGGAAAGTCATTCTTCATTGTCTTTACTACAAATAACATACCAGCTGTACTTTTTCAGAATTTTTAATCAAAAAGTTCCTAAGCTGGCAAAGAAAAAAAGGCTCACAAAAGAGGGGAGAGTGCTCTGCAACTTCCTCTTGACACAACTACCTTACTTCCCAGACAAGCATCAGCTCAGCAACCACCTAGTGCGGCTCCCAAAGAAATGAGACTAAAGAGCCTGCACAGCAGCCACAGCAGCCGGGCCTGCCGAGGACCACGGCACCCTGTGCAGCAGCAGCCACAGCAGCCGGGCCTGCCGAGGACCACCACACCCTGTGCAACAGTCTGCCTCAAGACTCCCATGAGTCTTGAACAAGATGCTCAAGTTCCCATTTCACAGACTGACAAGGGTAAAGGAAACCCTCTCCAGCTCTTAGTCCACTTTGTGACAAGTTGTAAATGAATTCTTTTCCACATAACAAACTAGAGTCTTTCCATAGATAGACCACCCTCTAGTCCCAAGAGATGAATACTCATGCATCCTGAGGAGAACAATCGGGTTCTTTTAGCCTACACATACAATGAGACTTCCCAGAGTTCCATAAAATCTCCTTCCCAAACTACAGACAGCACAAACTAAATAAGATTGCCTTCCACTTGAATATGATGATCCTGAAGACATTCGGCAGCCAAATCCTCTGAGAGCTGATCATGTCTAAACTCATCTGACTCTCTCCTAAGAGCTCTCTCCTCCAAATCACCATCATTTCAAAGGAGAAGACCCGACAAAAGGTGAAAGATGAACTAAAAGACCCAATGGCTAAGGTCAAGCCCTCAAAAAAATAAACATAACTGTTAACAGTTCCTGTAAGTGACATTAGCCTTGTGATCAGATGCACTCTTGAGACAATGGAACAGGAAACTCATTGTAGTTTTGTCTTCAGACTCTTCTTCCAGTATCTCCTCAGGAAATCAAAGAAGCACGGCTTACAAAGGATGTGGGGCTAACTAACACGCCCTAGCTCTTTTCCAAACTCAAAAGCCCCAGGTCACACACCTATGAAACCTAAAAGGCCATTTGTCTTCCAACTGAGTGCTAAGGATTTCCTCCTCCCAGGAGGGCCAAGACTCTAGCAAACTTGGAACATTAGCTAGATTTCATTTATAGATCCACCGAAATTTTTGTACATGTGTGAACCGTTTTCCCCCTCACTGAATAGAAAACTAGAGAAGATAACAGCAATGTTATCTGCAGCAGTCTCAATTCCACAGCTCAGAAAACAGGCATGTGAACAAGAATTAAACAATCTGGGGTTACCTTTACTACTTTCCCTTTAAGCCCCAAGAGGCTATCCTAAGAGATCTGAGGTAGAGTAGCAAAAGAAAAAAAAAAAGAGAAAAAAAAAAAAAGAAAAAAAGGCCTTTTCTTCCCTGCTTAGCATTTATATACTGACAGCAAAATGGGTTTCTTTTTTTATTATTTATTTTTAAATAAATAATGTGCACTGGTATTTTCATATGTTGGCTCTCCTGGAACTGGAGTTATAGATAATTGTGAGTTGCCATGTGTGTAATGGTCTGACCTCTCCCTTTAAGAGACAAGCCCCCCCCCCACCTCGGCCACCACAGAGGGCAGGCAGATCTTCCTTCTGCTTCCAGCCCAGCCTTACTGTCTCCCAAAGAGGTAGCTTCTGCCTTGCTTCCTTCTCCCTACTTTTCCCCTTCTCCCCGCCTCTCTGCTCTTCTCTCTTCTTCCCTCTCCCCTTCCCTTCCATAACCCATTAAATAAATATTCAACCTCACTCTGCACGGTGTGCCTATCTGTCTGTCTCTCACCTGCCATGGCTGCGGCTCCTCATGGGACCAGCTGTTCTGCCAAGGTCTCTCACCCACCATGCCTCTCCCTGCCTGGGTCTCATGGCCCGCTGCCCATTGCTGCCACTTGGGGACCTGCAGTGTTTCTGTCGTTGCACCCCTGGGGATCCGCAGCATTTTACTTAAACCATTACAATGTGGGTGCTGGGAATTGAACCCAGGTCCTCAGCAAGAGCATCCAGTGCTCTGAACCACCGAGCCATCTCCCTAGCCCCCACAAAATTCTGTCTTGTTTCTTTAAGACAGAATGAAAGTACAGTCAGTACACTGCTCAAGCTGGCACCAAACAGCTCAGACAATTAACCAGAAAGGAAGGAGGCCAAAGGCCCAGCCTATGTTGTATTTGCTACTTCTGAGCTCTAAACAGAGCAGTCAGGCTCTTTGGAAATCTCAACCCAGTTTCAAAGTGAGATAGGCCTGGATTTGAACTCTGGCCCTGTCACCTACTACGTGATGGTGAACTAGTTGCCTCTTTTAGGTCCATTTCCTCAACTATAGATTAGGGCTATCACCCACTCCATAGAACTGCGGTGAGGATGAGACACCTATAAAAATCTTAGATGATTGCACGTGGAGACAAAGAAAAGATAACTATGCAGGAAGGCCTGCTGAGCAGATGCGCGCATAGGGAGCAGACAGTGAGCACTAAACAGAGTACCTGGGTGGACCCAGAAGGCAGGGTAGACAAAGTGCCCTGAGCTGGAGGTCAGCCTGCTCTACACACTGGGTTTCAGGCAAGCAGGACTTCATTGTGAGTTCCTATCTTAAGAAAACGGATTAAAAGGAAAAGGAGGTAATGAAATAAATTAGAAAACTATGGTTTAGAGCGGGAAAGCCAGAACGTGTTCTAGGTAAGATCTACATAAAGTGCAAGGACAGAACTTAGGAGGCTTAGACCACAGAATTTGTTTCAAAACAAATAAATGGATTGATTTTTCTAGGTTTTCTGATGATTCAATACTTTTTCTCAATCATTTCTTTTTCAAGTGAGGTTAGTTTCTAATGAATTATTTTGAATGACAGAGATAAGGAAGCTCAGATAGAAACTCTACTTGCAAAGTACTTACAGTCCAGGAAGGGAGGGCGAGAGAAGGGGCAGGAGGGGGACCTGTGGTTGGTACATAAAATGAACAAAAAATAAAAGAAAATAAAAAAGAAGCTGAGAAAAAAAAGTGCTTCCAGTACTTGAAACATTCCTGTTAAGACAGTATAGGAGCCAAATTCTAAACAAGCCTCACGGCCAAGGGCAAAGCAGAGCAGCAGTGGCCAATGGACTCTCCCTTAGACCCTTCACCAAGCTCTCACCTCAAGGCCAAACCCTTAGACAGAAGGCAGCCCAAGAAAGGGTCTGCTTTAGGGTTAAACAAAAGTCACTTGACAGGCTCAGGTCACCTGACAGCATTTTTCCCCTCTGGAGACACATTCTGACCTATTTTTAATTCCATGTAAAAGGTCATCAAGCAGGGAGAAAAAAAAATAGTGGCGCTTTACCCTCCTTGGGACAGCAGTGCAGCAGAGGTTCCTAACACAGAGTGTGCTGCTGGGAAGGAAGGCAAGGCTGGGGCTGTAAGTTCCAGCAGGGATCTCCTAAACCAAGCCAAGCTCCGTGCCCTTCCCTTAGCTGAACAATAAGGTTTACTCACCAGTTACCCAAATCAAGAACCTGGAAAGCCAGGCCTGGTGGTATAAGCCTGGAATTCCAGCACTTGGGAGGCACCACACACACTCCCAGAACATACAGTACGTCACAGCACTTTCTATAGTGGTGTTTCCGTCTGTTGAATTGAAGCATAGGGATATAAAGTGTCTTTTCCAACCTGTGAACACTAGCTATCCTGAAGCAGAAATTAAATTCAATAAACATTATGAAGTGCCTTTGCATAAGCCACTGGGTGCACTAGGCCACTGAGTTACAAGAATGTGAAAATGTAGAGTAACAGCAGGTTCAAAAGCAGGCCAAACCTTGATCTGGACTAACCTGGCAACCTGGATTCATTCAGCAGAAAATGAACTCCCTCAGTGCAGCAAACAGTATTACCAGCATTTGGAGAGAAATGAGGCACACGGTGCCTCCTGCCATCGGGATAAACAGCTGCGTGAGACAAAGGTCTCCAAGTGCCTGGCACACCCTGACCCACAGAAGAAAAGGCAGGCAGTGTGAAAAGTTGCTCTCCCCACGGCAGAGCTGACTCCTCAGCACAGAAGCTTGAAAGCTGACTGCTGAGAGGAACCTAAACTTATCTGGTCCCAGACCTAATGCCAGGAAGCACTGCTCCTGGGAACCTAGTGAGTACTAAAACCCACCGGCCCCACCCAGACGAGCAGACTTCCCTGGACAACAGGGGATCTTCAGTTTTACATTGCCCCAAATGCTAGTGTCCAAAAATGGGACCCCACTGTGGAGTCTGGGGGGGCCTCATATAGTTGTATTTGCTACAGTTACTCCCCTACACCCCACCCCACAGGGCTCATGCCTCCAGGGACCAGAGAACCTGGCTGGCTGTTGACCAGGTGAGACGGCTAAAGCACCTGCAGCAGCCGTTTAAAAGCAGAATTTGGGAAAGAGCAGGTACCTAAGGACTGAACCCTGTGTCTTAGTTAGCTTTATCCTCTGTACTGGGCACCTAGTGGGACAATGGGTATTTGAATGCAAGAAGCCATCTGCACAAGGCCCTTACTACACCATTATCTCAAGAGGCAAGGTCCACCAACTGTCTATTTCCTCAGGGGTTCCTTCCGCTCTGACCACAACCATGAAGAAAGAGAACGGTCCACAACAGAGGTGCTACGAAGTCTGGCCTTGGCTGCCACAACTTGCAGCCCTGACTCAGCTGAAACCTGGTTCCTGAGACCTACATGCCAGGGCTAAACAAATTCCAGGACACAGACTTCAGAAAATAGTCCAGTGTGCCAAGACCCTCACATGGATGAAAGCAAAAAAATCTGTTTGTGGTGTTATTTTTGTTGTTGTTTAAATAAGCTTTCACAATGTAGCCCTGGATTTCTAGACGACCTGGAACTCCCTATTTAGGCTGGCCTTCAAGTATCAGGGATCCTCCTGCTGCTGCCTCCCAAGTGCTGGGGTTACAGGCGTGAACTACCACACCTGGCTAACACACTCATGACTATCGTACACAGAAACTAGGACAAAGCTGAACCTTCAGCAAAGTCAAGAGCACACACTGTGGGAAAAGAAACAGTCTGCTAGCTGTCTACATAGGCGGCATCACCAGTTCGGTAGCCTCGACACCCAGCATATAGAATCAATTATCCAGAAATGACATAAGGAAATTCCTCCACTCCATCCCCTTTTTTATTTTAACGCTTTAAAAAGCTTTACGTGTATTGGTATTTTGCCTACATGTATCTCTGTACACCACATGGAGATCAGAAGGCAGCACTGGATCCCCAAACTGGTGTTCAGGTCATTGTGAACCATCCTCTGGGCGCTGGGAATCAGACCAGGGTCCTCTGAAAGAGCAATCAGTGCTCCTAACCGCTGAGCCTTCTCTCCATCCTACGAATTGTCTTCTTAAACTTGGTTTTCCATCCTACTTAAAGAAGAATCTAGAGCAGATTTCTCCAAAGAATGGATTGCGGTGACCTACAACGGGAGTGCCTGGTGCGGAAATCTGAGCCCCAGCTAGTTAAGTAAGAGATAAAAGTTTATCTATTGGGTCTGGGCCTAGAAACCCGTATTGCCTAGGAATTCTCATACTGCCTCTGTAAACCGTCTAACTCTGTAAAAATCACTGCTGCTTCATCGGTTAAGACTCGACTACTTTCCCCCTAAGCTGTAATCATCTGAGGGGCACTGGAACACTCAAATCTTACATAGGGTGAGCACCATCAGCCTCCCGCGCAGAACAGACTTCAATATACCAACACCCGACGGGTGGTTTTTACTTTTAAGCAAACAAACTCCAAAAGCAGGCAGAGGAGGATGTCACAGTCAAACTTTCCCGAACCATTCCCTTCGAAGACTCCCTGCTATTATTCTGCCTAGGAATCAAGCCCCACTCTTGGGAGAAAGGGCACGGAAAGCGGCCCATTTACGGTTGGGCAAGAATCTACCCGGAATGGCCGCGACAGCAGAGCCGTGGAATCAATCGATGACCCACAAGCTGCGAGGCCTCCAGGTGCCAGGCAAAAGGCCACTCTTGTCTCCACTTTCCCAGCTTTGGGTGGGATGAGAGGCTGGGAAATGCAGGATGAGGAAGATCTAAATATAACTTCTCGCCAACTCTCTGCCTCGATGGCTCTTGCTAGCTTCGAGCCAGGTCCCTGGGGGTCCTGCAAAGGGAAACTTCGCTCCGAGGCTGTGGTCACTCGGCCGAGAGGAAGGGGCTCGGGGCCCTCGGCGGCGCCCTGCTCGCAGGCCCCGGATCCCACGGCTCAGCCGAGGGGCTCTCACCTCGGCCCACCCGGCCTTCCAGAGGGTCCTTGCGGAAGTGGATCCCGTGCACGTCCACATGCGCCTCGCCGCCCGCGTTGACTGCCCAAATGACGCTCTCTGGCAGCCCGGCCCCAGCGGCTCCGACCACGCCGAAGCCCGGATCCCGGAGCTCCGGCAAGAGCAGCAGCAGCAGCAGTCGGAGAAGCGCCACAGCGGCTGCTCCAGCTGCCCGGGGCCCCAGCATGGCGGCCACCACTGTGGGGGCAGCCCCTGCCGACCCTCGTCCTCGGCCGGCCGCCAGGCCACCCCCGACTCAGTAAAACAGCGCCACGGACCGTTCTGTCTCAGCAACCCGGGACATGTCGCTCTCGGGCCTCCTCCTCTGCCTCGGGTGCCGCCTCCCACCTCAGGAACAACCTACCCCGCCGCCCGGCCCTCAGCCTGGACGCCCCAGCCAATTAGAGTGCGGCCCTCATGAATTACCCACTACCCCGACGAGAGCGGCCCCCCTATTGGCGGCTGCGTTCAGAAAGGGGGCGCGGCCACAGCCAGGCTCCCGCCCAACCACCGGGCATGAGAAGGAGCGCGCGCAGAGGGAGGGAGTTCGGTTGAAGCGGCGGTCCCCTGCGGAAGTGGCGGGTGCAGCGCCCAGGCCGCCCCGGAATCCCACATCAGACTAGGAAAGGTGGCCTGGGGCGGGGAAGGTTTAGAGAAGGGCGCACTGACACGTCGCCAGCACTTCCGGCGCTCTAGATCTCAGGACCGAATCGGCTCTGGAGGGGGCGTTGCCGTCTTTTCCATCACCCTCTTTTTTTTTTTTCCTCAGAAAGGCAAGAGCACAGAACCTAGCAGGAGAAGCAGTCGTTTTTCCCCGTGGGAGGCAGAGGAGCCAGGCTTCCTCTGAGATGCCACATGTACAGGTGGCAGGACACGAGTCCCACGAGGATGAGGTCCCGCCTTCACCCCTTGGCAGGCGCGTGGTGTGTGGTAGCGTCCACGGGGCCGTCCAATCAGAATGCTCCAACGCAGCGGAAACGCGTGGCCTTTAAGGGAGGGGCTCCAGGCTGCCTGTGTCTCCATGGCGACGGTGTCTGGTGGGCCTGAGGAGTTGAGTTGGGGCTTCCTCCCCGCTGGTGCGAGTGGTCGTGGGTGGTGACCCCTGTTTGGTGACCTGGCCTACCTGGTACAGGCACGTCCTGCACACCCAAGCGCTCTTCTCCATTAGCGTGTCTGCCCAAACTCCCGTTTTTACGCTGAGAAAACGGGCTGAGAGAGTCTTGAGTTTTCACCGCAAGTTTCTGATACAAGCCAAGTGGAGGAAGTTAATCATCTGTTGCGTAGATACTTACCCTGTCCCTATTACCAGGGTTGTCAGACATTACCGACAAAATATAGGAAACCGGTTAAATTTGATATTGTGGTTAAGGAAAAATGGAACTTATTTTAAACAATTCAGGGCATGGAGACACCAGGTGACACATTCCTGTATCCCCAGTACTCGTACTAAGGAGGTTGAAACAGGAGGATTACCATGAGATTAAATGCCAGTTTGGGGCACAGAGTGTTCCCAGCTGTTCTTGTCTCAACTTTTTTGTTTTGGTTTTTCGAGACAGGGTTTCTCTGCAGCTTTGGAGCCTATCCTGGAACTCACTTTGTAGACTAGGCTGGTCTCGAATTCAGAGATCGGCCTGCCTCTGCCTCCTGAGTGCTGGGATTAAAGGTGTGCACACCGCCCGGCTTTTTGTCTCAATATTAAGCAGGAGGTTGGAGACATGGTTCACCTGTTGAGAGCACTAGCTGCTCTTGCAGAGAACCTGGGTACAATTCCCCGCACCCACATACCTGCTAACCCAGTTCCAAGGGATGGGTCGTCTTTTTCTGACCTTCATTTTTATCATATGTCCACAGTGCATAGACATACAGGTATTAAAACCCCTGCTTGGGCTTCCCTAGCCCCAGGTCAAACTTCTCTTTAAGCTCCCCAGCACCATGACCTTCAGAAAGTGACAGGAACTACACTTTAGGGGTGAGACAGAACTGGGTTCAGTTCCTCTCTCTCTGAGTCTCTGCTCACCCAAAATGCAAATGACACCATCCACTCGCAGAATTCTCTCTCCACCCTGCATCCTCTCTGGGGAAGTTAGGGTCCTGCTGAGTACTGTGTGTGTGCCTATGTGTGTGCACGACCCCTAAGGTGCATCCCCAGACCAGTTAGGGTTGTTTTTTTTTTAATGTTTATGTGCATTGGTGTTTTGCCTGCACGGATCTTTGTATGAGAATGTCAGATCCCCTGGAACTGGAGTTACAATTATGAACTGCCATGTGGTTGTTGGGAATTGAACCCAGGTCCTCTGGAAGAACAGCCAGTGCTCTTAACCCTCTTAACTGCTGAGCCATCTCTCCGGCCACCCAGTTATTTTCTTTGAGTCTGTCTCTTGCTAAGTTGTCTACACTGGCCTCAAATTTGTGATCATCCTTCTCATCCACCCAGCCTTCTGTCTGAGTAGCTTCTAATAAACAGGGCCTGTGCTACCTTGCCGAGATACAAAATATGCTTCTCATGGAAAAAACGCAGGCAACACGGAAGGGAACTTAAAAAAGATCATATACCCATCCAAAGCCAAGGTTAGGACTGTAGCCAAGAAAGCCCTGACAGCAGGATTCAGCAGCCATCCGTTCCCACACGTCTGCATCTCACACTCACCTCAAGAAACTGAAAAACAGGAAACGTCCCCAGTTTTATGGATGAGAAACTAAAAATGTTGAGGAAGGTAAAGTAATTTGGCTAAAAGCACACAGCGATGCTTAGCTTCTGATCTACTTATGTTGTGACCCTAGTTACCTATGAGGCCACATTTGACGCCAATTACAGCTCTGCCCGGCATCCGGGTGTTACTTGCGATGGAATTCTCCTTGTTGTGCCCCGGTTTCATCCTTTGTGATAAGGAATAATTGTTCCTATCTCCTAAGACTGTGAGACATAAAAGAGAGATTTTAAATGAAGACAATAAGAAGAGCTTTGTGAAAAACCAAACTCATTTGTTAGTGGTGGGTGGCACCCAGAGGTGTGTGCCACAGCGTAGGCATGGAGGTCAGAGGACAACTTCCAGGCGTCAGATCCCAGAGGTGGAGCGCCAGCTGTCAGGCTCAGCAGCAAAGGCTCAGCTTTACCCTCTGAGCTAGCTCGCTGCCCTCTTTCTGTTTGATTTTTAGACAAACCCCCACCGAAGCCAGGCCAGCCTTGAACTTTCTATGTAGCTGACGATGGCAGCAAGCACCCATACCTCCTAAGCTGCCTCACCAGCCCACGAGCTAGCATTCTGCGGTCAATTGGGTGCATTGCTAAGTGTCAATAAGTCTCAGTGTTTGTGGGCACAGAGACCAGGATTCTAAGCCCACTTCTAGTTTTTGTAGCTATGTGGAACCTGGGAGTTCCAGCTTCCTCATCTCATAGATGTAATTAGAATATCCACATGCAGGGCTTTCAGAAACCCTTAGCAGAGGGCCTGGCTCATAAATGGTATTTAGTACACAGTAGCTATTAATCATACAAGAAGAAATAATTATAACATGTCATGCTGGCAATCTAATAGTGGAAAAGGCCCTGGTGAACAGGCCAGGCTAATGAGTTGGGAAAAACCCTTCCACCCAAGGGAGGGAAAAGCCAGCGGGAACCAGAGTTCAAAAGTGGAAGACGGAACAGCTGTTTGGAAGCCCCCAGAGGCAACTTCACCTTGACCCACAAAACCGAAAAGAGGTGTGGCTTCCGGTACAGATAAGAATCCTGAGAACAAAGCGTGCTATTAATTAAGTCTGGCCTATTTTAAGTTAATGGGATATTTTCCCCCTAAGGATAAGCTCACAATAAAAGTTCAAGAGGAAAACACAGGGTGGGTGGGGGCCACATTGCTGGCTGCTTGGTCGACCATTCAGTCCTCGGATGCCAGGGTGGGTGGTCTGGTTTCAAAGTCAAGTTTCTTCACCTTGGGCCTCTTGGAGGTCAGATTGAGCATGGATCAGAGCCACCCATAGAGGCAGAGAACCTACCTCAGCCCCCAGTCAGTGGAAAAGTCAAACAGTGGGAAACTTGACCGTGTCTCCACCTTCAGGGGAAAGAGGCCGGACTGGCAAGCCTTTGCTTCCCTGCGGAGGATATGACTCACAGAAAGAGCTGGAGGACAGAAAAAGCAAGCGTCTAGGTGGCCTTGGGCAAGTCACTTTCCACTGTGCCCGGTTCTCATCTGAGAAGTTAATCATTTTTAACCAGACTGCAAAACTTCAGATAACTGCTTTTTTAACTGTGTTAAGTAACAAAATGTATTGGGATAGGAATAGCAAGGACATTTTCCTTCCTTTTTTCTTTTTTAAGAAAGAGTCCCGGCTGAGCAGTGGTGGCGCACACCTTTAATCCCAGTACTCGGGAGGCAGAAGCAGGCGGATCTCTATGAGTTTGAGGTCAGCCTGGTTCACAGAAGCAAGTTCCAGAACAGCTAAGACTGTTACAAAGAGAAGCCTTATCTCCAAAAGGAAGGAAGGAAGGAAGGAAAAAAGGAGCCCCCAGGATGTATCGCAGACAGAACTCCACTTGTCTTGTAGCTGAGGATGACTCCGAACTCCCGCTCCTACCTCTGATGTGCTGCAATTCAAACATACTCTACCATGCCTGTTTCCAGAATCCTGGGAATCGAGCCCAAGACTCTGTGAATGCTAAGTAAACACCCTACAGAGTTACATCGTGCACACTGAGGCAATCTTATTTATTTCACTTTGTATATTGGAACAGTCTTGCTGTGCAGCCCAGGCTGACATGGAACCATGATCCTCCGAGTGCTGGAGCCCAGGAGTTCATCATTATGCTTTGCTTTCTGGTGTGCATCTAAGGTGTCATGTGACACTCCAGCTAGGAGAGGTTAACGCTGCGCCATCAGTCCAGTACCTCCAAGTCAAGACGGAGGAAGACCTTTAAGCCTAGCTCAGAGAAAATTCCAGGAGAGAGAGCTACCTGTATGTGTGAAGGAGTTGAGTCACACCCTACACTAAGCACTGTGCATGGGCATTTTCTTTTCCTTTTTGAGACAGGGCCTCACTATGTAGCCCTGGTTGGCCAGGAACTCACAGAGATCTGGGGGCTTCAGCCTCCCTAGTTCTGGGATTAAAGGGGCTCCTTTTTTCTTCGTTCTTCCTCTCCCTTTCTTCCTTTCTTTTTTCTCTCTCTTTCTTTCATGTGTATAAGCGTAGTTGCATTATGCATGCCTGGTGGCATCAGAAGTCAGAAGAGTGTGTTGGATCCCCTGGAACTAGAGTTACAGACAGTTGTGGGCCCATATGTGGGTGCTAGGAACTGAACCTGGGCCCTCTATAAGAGCAATAAATGCTCTTAGCTGTGGAGTCATCTCTCCAGGCCCTAAAGGAACTATTTCCTTGTAATCTGTAGATTCAGTTCCAAATAAACACACAAAGGCTTGTATTAATTATAAACTGGTTGACCTATTGCTCAGGCTTATTACTAACTAGCTCTTATAACATAAGTTAACTCATAATTCTTATGTATGTTTAGCCATGTGGCTTGGTACTTTTCTCAGCAAGGCATTTTCATCTTTCTTCCTCTGTGTCTGGGTTGTGACTGTGTCTCTGCCTTTCCTCTTCCCAGAATTTTCCTAGTCTGGTTGCCCCACTTATACTTCCTGCCTGGCTATTGGCCAATCAGCATTTTATTAAACTAATATGAGTGACAAATCTTTACAGTGTACAAGACCATTATCCCACAGCAGTAACCAGCTACTGGTTAGGTATTGCTGATAACGAGACTGAGGCTAAAGAAGGACATGTTAGTTCCTTTGGCATAGTTGTAACCACAATGCCAGACAGGATAACTCCAAGAAGAAAGGTTTAGCCTGACTTGTGGCTTCAGAGGCTTCAGCCCATGGTTGCATAGCCCCACAAACTTCGGGAAAAGATCATGGTATAAGGAACATATTGTTGACAAGCTTCCTCACCATGTGCTGGAAGCAAGAGGCAGAGACTACAGAATGGGTTATGCTCCCCCTTATTGTTCCCAGAGTTTCCACCACTTTCAGAGGTAGAGCCTCCAGGCAGGACCGAGACAAAACTTTGTATCCTGTGGGGAGCATTTTACATTTCAACTAAAACTCAGAACTCTGTGCTCAGCTCTGTCAGCTGAAAGCAGGAGCAGGTGACAGTGTAGGTCTGCGATCTGAACCTGCCAGGCACAGCAGGACCAGGGCCACCTTCAGGACCACAAGGCATGGGCAGCCACTTCCAGATAATCAAGGTAGATCCCAGATTCGAGTTGATTGTCTTGTTGCCGTCAACAGGAGGTTCCTGTGCAGATGTTAATTCCCCTGGGGCTGGAGAGGTGGGCAGGCAGTGGACAGCACCCAGACAGGTAATCAGCACATAACCTACTGTAACTCTAACACCAGGGAGTCTGATGCCCTCTTCTGGACCATGTGGGCACAGCACTTACGCTTGCATGGACATCCCCACCCCGTCCCCATGTACACACATACATATGATTTTAAAAATTTAAAAATTGGGGCTGGAGAGAGGTTAAAAGTGCTTACTGCTCTAGAAGAGTACCAGGATTTGGTTCCCAGCAGTCACGTGGTGGCTCGTAACCCTCTATAACTCCAGTCCCAGGGGATGCCATGCCCTCTTCTGGCCTCTGATGGTACCCAGCATGCACGTACTACACAGATATGCATACATGCAGGCAAACATTCATATGCATAAAAACAAGATTTTTGAGGGGGAATTTCGAGACAGGGTTTCTCAGTGTAGCCTTAGTGGTCCTGCAACTCACTCTGTAGACCAGGCTGGCCTCATACTCACAGAGATCCTCCTGCCTCTGTTCCCAAATGCTGGGATTAAAGGCGTGCACCAGCACTCCCAGTTCATCTTCATTTTTACTATATTTTTAACTTATGCCCTTTATTTTATTTTATACTTTTTGCTTGTTTTTTGGGGTGTATTTTTTTGTTGTTTGTTTAAGCATTTATTTATTTGAGGGGGTGCCATCTCATACACACGGGATGGTCAGAGATCTTTCAGGAATCAATTCCTTCCTGCCACTGTGTGGGTCTCAGGGATTGAATTTAAGTCACCAGGCTCTGTGGCAAGTGCCCTTTTTTGTCTTTGATGAACCGGGGGCGGGGAAGCAATTCCTGAACCTGTGGCCTCTGTGAATGGCAAGGGAGCGCTCTAACCACTAAGCCACACCCTAGCAGCTTCTTTTTTAATTTTGAAATTACATTTTGGTTATTTGTTTAGAGTGTGTGGTGGTGGTGGTGGTGGCGGCAAGGGTGGGGGTGTATATGGGTGTGATTCCTCAGGCTGGCCTCCATTTCACAATCCTCCCAGCCCCATTTCCTGAGTGCTCGGATTATAGGTTCATGCTGAGGTGACGCTTGGAGCTCCCACGGGGAGGGAGTGCTCCGAGGCCTTGTCTGGAGAAATTCATCTTGGTTCTAGAAGTCATGGGACCCTAATCTTTAAAGGTCCTATGGGTGGGAGAAGCTAAGATGTAAGGCAGGAGCCCCAGGCATAGAGGAGACGGGAGTCCTGCCCCGTGTCTGAGTATGCGCAGACCTTTCTGCTGGGGCCTGACTACTTCCGCAAGCTCCTTTATCACAGCTGCTGTTGTCTATGGTTTTCAGAGCTATGGAGGGACCCTAGCTTAAGGTTTGTTCCACTCTCTTCTGGGAGGGTTTCTGGAGGGCTCCCCCGCCAGCTGACAGAGCTATCTACAGAGGCCCTTTCTCTTCTAATTGAGCTACCAGCTTTCTGAAAAGCGCAGATCTGGAGTCTCTGAGCAGAGCTAAGCCAGGATAGGAAAAGCAGGGCTGTAGGCCTGTCTAGTGGGGCACAGAGCCAAGGGCTTAGTCTCAGAATTGGATTATTAGAATTTAGAGCTCTCAGCCCTGCTGGCCTCTGGGACATGTGGATTACCGAGGCATCTGGCTGGGGCCCACAGGCCTTTCCCACATTTCCTGCCAGGTCTGAGAACAAGTATCCTCCCTCTGCTGTGACACCAGGGGGCACAGAATGCTCCATCTACCCCCATGCTCTCACTGCCTGCCTCAGATGCCTGGAAACACACCAGCGCACGTGTACCTGGAACTTACCATGGAGTTCTGTGGGCCACAGGCCATAAGCATCAGAATCTTCTGAGGTCTTGTTAAGGATGGAAAATCATGGACCTCACCGCAAACATGGCATCAGAATCAGAGGTGGGTCCATATCTGTGACCTAGTGAATCCTTCAGGTAGGCCAGTGAGAAGGCTCGGTGGGTAAAAGCTCTTCTGCCAAGCCCAACAGCTGGAGTTTGAGGACCAGGAACCACATGGTAGAAGAGAACTGACTCCCAAAAGTCTCCTCTGACCTTCATACACATACCCCCCCATACACACAATAAATAAATTAATAATTTTTAAAAATGTGATTTTTTTTTTCAAGACAGAATTTCTTTGTATTGTTCTGGGTGTCCTAGAACTCACTCTGTAGGCCAGGCTGGCCTCAAACTCACAGAGATCCATCTGCCTCTGCCTGCAGAGTGCTGGGATTAAAGGCCTGCACCACCCGCTACCCCCGCTGGGGATGATTCTTTAGCGTGCTGAAGGGGGGGAAACAAAGGTATGGAGGACGACGCCAGCCATCCCATACAGCCACCCAAGTGTGCGCCAAGCCTGCTGGAGGCTCTAGACAGCTCCTCACAAAGATCTCCATCAGCTGTGGAAACCGACTCAGTGTGCCACACTTCCAGGTGCCACAATTCCATGGCAGTCGGCAAATGACAGTCCCTAAGATACACCACGAGCCAAGCCCCTAGTGGGCACTAGCCTTGCTCTTTCCCATCCTCGCATTACACTTGAGGAAACAGGTGCGAAGAGAGCGCACAGCTACCCAGCACCACACGGTAAACAAGCCCAAGGCCTGATCGCTACACAGCTGCTGTCCTTCTCGTGCACACTCTGGATTTCCTCCAGGGCAAAGCCCTTGACATCACTTCCTAAGGAGTTATTTCTCACCTCCCTAGAGCAGGCCAGGCGAATCTCTGTGAGTTTGAGGCCTGGTCTAGAGTTCCAGGACACCCAGGGCTATTAAATAAAGAAACCTTGCCTCAAAAAAATGCCACATTCTGGCCTATGTATTATATGAGATTGGAAATTGCTGGGTACAAAATGGTTACTCAGTCAATATATGTGGCAGGCAAGAAATTCCATCCAATACGGGGCGTGCAGGAGGTTCTGGGGAAAGGTGAATATCTTCTAACTGGGCCCAAAGCAAAGAACACCTTGGCTGACATTCTCGTTTTTTATTGGTTCTGAGATCAAAGGGCTAGGCGAGCTGGGACGGGCATAGAGCTCAGGAGGGCGCTGAAAGGCTCTGCCCTGGGGCAGACATGCTGTGTGGGGTCTGCTGGCGGGCTCCCTGGCCCACCCAGCCAGCAGCGACTGGGCACATGGCACTTGGCGCCTTGCATGTCCTCTAGCGGCTTGGCACTGTGGCCTCCTCGCTGGTGGGCGCCCCTTTCCAGTTGCAGGAGTTATGAGTCTTTCACAGTGCGGAGGGGTGGGGATCCGGGGTGGGCACCTCCCCGGGGTGCAGGCAGGCCCCATCCGCCAGTACATCCTGGGCTCTGGGCATCTACTGCGGAGTGAGCAAGGCGAGCTCGGCTCTTTTCCCCGCAAGTGGGAGTTGGCAGTCCTGGAGAAGCCCTGGAGGCCTCAGCGGGACATCATCCGGACGAACTCTGGGAGGGAGACAGGAATGGGTGGAGACAGTGGCAGTTAGGAGCCAGTACAGAACTCTACCACCGTCGGTCCGTCCGTATTGCCCTGGCTTCGAGGCTGCTCCTCCTCCACCTCCACGCTGCATCTTTGTGAGGCAGCTCTGTGAAGTGCTACAAGGGCTGGAAAAGAAGAGGCTCAGTCTGCAGAAGACAGAAGAGGTGTTCTGGGAAGGACTCTTACTACTGGGTCTTGGAAAATAAACAGAAATTCACTCAAGGGTGGGCAAGATGACTTAGGAGGTAAGGGCACTTGCTGCCAAGCCTGAAGACCCGAGTTTGATCTTCATGGGATCCCTTGATGGAAGGGAAAAAAAAAAAAAAAAAAGAATCCCTACAAGTTATCCTCTGACCTCCACACTCAGGCTATGGAACGACACACATATTTTCTAGACGGATGGGTGGATAGATGGATGGGTGGATGGGTGGACAACAATTAAAACAATTTAGCCTAAGTGGAAAATAAAATGAAAGGCATCTGGCACAAAAAACAGCACATTCACAGGAGGGCCTCACAGGCTAACGTATCTCGCGTATTTCAGAGTGAAGGAATGGTCGATACTGTGGCTGGGATAGTGACCTGTGGTCAGGTGGCAGAGGCTAAGGACAGGCCGAAGAGTATGGTCCTCAGAAGACAGGATGATGAGTGAACAGACAGACAGATGGGTGGACAGACACAAGGACGGATAAATGTAGAAACAGATGGATATAAAATCGATGGGGAAATGACTGAACGGAGAGCTCAATGGAAATACAGGTAGAAGTACAGACAGCTGGAAGGAAGAGTATGATCATAGGAACAGAGCACAGAGGTGCTGGCGGACGGTGGTGCAGGCAGACGGAGGAGTGGGCGGACGGAGGTGTGGGTAGACAGAGGTGTGGCGTGGCCGACGGAGGAGTGGGCGGACGGAGGAGTGGGAAGACGGAGGTGTGGCGTGGGCGACGGAGGAGCGGGCGGACGGAGGTGCGGGCGGACGGAGGTGTGGGCGGACGGAGGAGCGGGCGGACGGAGGAGCGGGCAGACGGAGGTGCGGGCGGACGAAGGTGCGGGCGGACGGAGGAGTGGGAAGACGGAGGTGCCGGCAGACAGAGTGGGCGGACAGAGGTGTGGGTAGACGGAGGTGCAGGTGCCGGCAGATAGTCGGAGGAGTGGGCGGATGGAGATGTGGGCAGACGGAGGTGCGGCCTGAGGTGTGGGCGGACGGAGGAGTGGGTAGACTGAGGTGCGGGCAGATGGACGGAGGAGTGGGCGGACGGAGGTGTGAACGGACGGACGGAGTGCGGGCGGACTGAGGAGTGGGTGCACGGAGGTGCAGGCAGACGGAGGTGGGGGCAGACAGAGGTGTGGGCGGACTGAGGAGTGGGTGCACGGAGGTGCGGGAAGACGGAGGTGTGGATGGGGACAAAGATACTGAGATGGATGCGAGGGCAGATGGAGAGCAGAATGAAGAGATGGGTAAATGCCTGGGCCAATGGTTGTATGGATGGCTTTAGAGATGATGAAGAACTGACCAGGCATCTGGACAGATGGAGAGACGAGCGAGTGAGAGGTGCGAAAGATGGGCAGCTAGATGGATGCAGGAGGGGGATGGGAGGTGGATCGGTGTATACACAGGTAAGACACAGGTAAGATAAAAGAAATGCAGGGAGGAAGGGCAGGGTGCACCCACAGACTCAGCCGTTTCCAGACCCCGCTACCTTCAAAGTCCACTCGTCCATCTCCATTGAGGTCCACATCGCGGATAATCTCCTCAATGTCTCGGTGTCCCACCTGATGACCCAGCAGCTTCCTCATGGCCTCTCGCAGCTCACTGGTGCTTATCTCCCCATCACCATTGGTGTCGAACTGGAGAGTGAAGGAGGAACAGAGACTGCACTGATGGGCAGTGACCTCAAGGCTGAGCAGTGTCCCGTAGACCAGGGTTCCTTTTCTAACCAAGTTCTCTCCCGTGATCTGGGGCCCAGGGATTCAGAACCCTTCAAAGTCATTCTGAGACTGGGACTCGGCCTGCCCACCCCTGCCTGTCAGCAGCCGTCACTCACCTCCCGAAAGGCATCTCTCAGTTCCTTTACACCGATCATATCTGCTGTCTCTGCCAGGAGTTTAGGACCCATTAGTTCCACAAAGTCATCGAAGTCCACATGGCCGCCCACTGGAGCAAAGAGAATAGCGTGGGTCATCCTCTACCTACCCACTGCCCTCTAGGGAACCTCTGTGATCGCCCCCATCTCCAGGCCCAGGTTGTGACCAAGGCAAGGAGGACAGAACACAGACAGGTGGCTTGACACAGAATGACTCGAGGAGTGGCCAGGGAGTGGGAAAGGAGCAGCCACAAGGTGGACACAAAGGAAGCAGGGACAGGAGGAAGAAGCACTGGGTCGTGGATCTGGGTGAAGAACTTCAGAGACGGAGAAGATGCTTTCGGAGGAAGGTAAAAGAAGACAAAATTTACGGGTACCTGCTCCACGTGCCCCAAGCCTTACTTTAGCTGTGCAAATACAAATTCAACTCCCAAGTGACTCTCAGGAGGTGGAAGGAGACTGGGCACCTACTTGCTGACTACAACTTTGAACAGGGACTGAGCACAGCACAGGGAACGCGGGGCTGGAGGGGTGAAGGCCTTGAATGTTTACATGTGTCTAGAGTATGCAGGTGTATGTCCATCTGTAAAGGACAGAGGTCAGTGTCAAGCATGTTCGTTACTTTTGAAGCAGGGTTTCTCACTAACTCGTGGCTCGCTGATTCAGGTACAGTACTAGGCCGGCAAGCCCCAGCTGTCTCCACCTCTCCAGCACTGGAATTATAAGTACATACTGCCTCTCTTGGCTTTCTCCCCAGACATCATCATCACCATCACCATCACCATCATCTTCATCAAGACAGAGTCATATGTATCCCAGGCTGGCCTCAAACTTGCTCTGTAGCTGAATTTGAACTTCTTTTTAAACATTTTAAAAAAAGATTTATTACTTTATTTTATGTGTATGGGTTTTTCACCTGCCTGCATGTCTGTACTCCATGTGCATGCCTGGTGCCCACAGAGCCAGAAGAAGGACTCAGAGGCTTCTGGAGCTACAGTGATAAAGCCACCACGTGGGTTCTAGGAATCAAACTTGAGTTCTCCAGAGGAACAGCCGGTGTCCATGACTGCTGGACCATCTCTCCAGCCGTCATCGAGAGCTGACCCTCTCTCTCCATCTCCCCAGAGCTGACCGAGGCAGTCTGCACCTGTGCTCTCAGCACCAGGGAGGTGGAGACAGAAGGATCCCTAGGGCTTGCTGGTCAATCACTCTAGCCAAATAGTAGGCATTCCTGAGGACCAAACCAGGGCTTTGAGTACGCTAGACAAATCACTCCACCAACGGGGCCATTCCCTGTCCCCAGTGTCTGTATTCTACATCAACTTTTTTTTTTTTCAAAACAGGGTTTTCTTTCTTCTTTTTTTTTTTAAATGTTTATTTATTTATTATGTATACAATATTCTGTCTACAGGCCAGAAGAGGGCACCAGACCCCATTACAGATGGTTGTGAGCCACCATGTGGTTGCTGGGAATTGAACTCAGGACCTTTGGAAGAGCAGGCGATGCTCTTAACCACTGAGCCATCTCTCCAACCCTCAAGACAGGGTTTTCCTGTGTAGCTTTGAAGCCTGTCCTGGAACTTGCTCTGTAGCCCACATAAAGAGAAAGGAACTCATAATGCTAACAGCACCCTCTGACTTCCTACTGTGAGCCAGGTTTTAGGCTGTTACTCACCTATCCCCTAACTTCCTTCTACTGTCTCATTACAAGCCTGCTTTACATGGGAGGAAACTGAGGTTCCGAGGAACGGGGCCCCAGAGCTGGATCCAGAACTTGGTGCCAGGCCTGTGTGACCTGAGGACGGGGACTCACGGTTCATGTTGATCTGCTGGGAGAGCTCAATGAGTTCCATCTCCGTGGGCATGTAGCCCATGGTGCGCATGCAGTTCCCCAGGTCCCGGCAGTTGATGTAGCCGTCCTTGTCCTTGTCGAATTCTCGGAAGGCCTCTCGAAGCTCTGGGGAAACGAGCAGGGGCAGATGTGGTTGGAGGAGGACCCCGAGACGTCTCAAGTACAGACAGCCCAGGGCCAGCTCACAGAGGTAGACCCTGGAGTCCTCTAGGGCTCTTGTTTGCCCAGTGTGCCCTGCTTTGTGCCCGGGACTCTTCCCACCAACACCTAGAGGTGTGAGTTCAAGGCTGGCCTATTCTACATAGTGAGCTGCAAGACAGCCAGGACTAGCTAGAGGAACGCTGTCTCAAAAAATACAAACCAGCCGGGTGGTGGTGGCACATGCCTTTAGTTCCAACACTCGGGAGGCAGAGGCAGGCAAATCTCTGTGAGTTCAAGGCCAGCCTAGTCTACAGAGTGAGTTCCAGGACAGCCAGGACTACACAGAGAAACCCTGTCTCAAAAAAAAAAAAAAAAAGAAGAAGAAGAAGAAGAAGAAAGAAAGAAAGAAAGAAAGAAAGAAAGAAAGAAAGAAAAAGAGAAAAGAAAAGAAAGAAAGAAGAAAACGAAAACAAAACCCACCCCACCTTCCAGTGGAGATGAACAGCCCTTTTCCCCGAGGGCCTGACTTTACCTTCGATCTCCTCTGGCCGTAATGATCTGTCCTGAAACAAGAGAACATGTCACATTAGCAGCAGCAAGGGACCTAGAACTCACAAGATGCCCATCCAATGGGGGCCATCCAAGTGGCAGCAGGCTCTAGGTGGGAAGGGATGGGAACTGAGCAGAGGTCTTTCAGGACTTTGATGGGGAAAGAAGCAGCCCCCAAGTCTTAGAGTCATGGAGGAGTATTGACGGAGGAGTCCCAAACCCAACAGTCCCCCTAGAAACTGGGCCACCAAAGCGCTGCACCCTTTTCCAGTCACAAGAATGAGTTGGGAACAAAGCTGGTCCAGAGACGGAAACCTGTAATTAAAACAGGGCCAGGGGAAGTCACCACCCAAGGACACCAGGAGGAGCCAGGCATCAGGAGTGAGCAGGACAGCGGGAGATAGGGGACCACAGGAGGAGAGCAGGCAGGGACCACACAGGTAGCCCCAGAAAGAGAATAGAAGATTTAGGTTACGTGAGGAAGAATTGAAGCTGTGTCCCCACCTTTCCCCAGTGTGACCACATGCCTATACCCTGCCCAGTACAGGACACAGCATAGGACCCAGGACTGCCAGTGTCCAAAGCAAGCATCTGCAGCCTCCAGCAGAGCCCGTATCTGCATAGGGAACCACAGAAACTTGGCATTAAAACTGGTACCAGAGAAATCTCCAAAAAGCAAATTTAGGGAGACATGGGGAAGGGTCCTGATGGTGGCATTCATCACCCCAGGTCTGCCGGGGAAGGAGACAGACAGGTACAGAACACGTATGGGTACCCATGTTCCAGCTCTCTGCCTTCGGATGAGAAGAGTACGAGGCAGGTCTGTGACCCTAAGGAGGCTCCCAGCAGAACAGGGACCCAGATCACTAACACAGATGCATAGGAATGCTGTGGTGAGCATGAGGCAGCTCAGCTGTGCACAACGGCTGTTTCGGTCAGTGGGGCCAATGAGGGCAGAGACAGTGGCGCCCAGAGACGATGGCTCCCGGATACAGGCACCCAGTCTGATGATCCTGTCCAAAGGGAACGGTTGTACTGTTGTTCAAAGTGTGTGTGAGTTTGGAATGAGCAAGCTATAGATTCCCCAGGTCCTCCCAGAGGGCATTTCTAGCTGAGGGGAAAGAGTTACTTGAAGGGAGTGTTGTCCAATCGACAGTACTGCGAGGCTTTTCCCTTAATGGCTGGCAGAGTGTATGTGGCATAAGGGTCACTCCTGCTCCCAGACCGAAGTATATGTTCCTGGACATTCTAGGGTGGCCAGAAAGATGTATTTCCATGTATTGTACCACGAGTAAGTGAAAATGAGTGAGTATAGTCATCTCTTACTATCAGTGGGGGATTGATTTCCAGAAACCCCAGGCATGCCAAAATCCAAAGATGCTCAAGTCCTTTACATAAAATGGCACACAATTTGCATATAATTTACATACCTCCTCTGGCATACTTCAAATCATCTTGAGATGACTTATTCTATTTATATGATGCAAATGCTATGCAAATAGTTGCTATGTTGTATTGTTTAAAAAATGAAGACAAAAAAATCCATGTGTTTTCAGTGCAAGTACAAGGTTTTATCTTTTACTTAAAAATTTTTGAAAGATTTATTTTTATTTGATGTATATGAGTGTTTTTCCCGCATGTGTGCATGTGGTCCCCCGGCAGGCTGGTGCCCTAAGAGGCCAGAAGAGGACATCAGATCCCCCAAATCTGGAGTTGCAGTCAGTCGTGAGCCTCAGGTGATTTTGGGAACTGAATTTAGAACCTCTGCAAGAACAGTCAGTGCTTGTAACTGCTGAGCAATTTCTCCAGTTCTAGATAAAAGTTTTTTTTTAACATTTGTGGGTGTGTATGTGCGCATGTGTGTGTATATGTGTGCGCTTGTGTGTGCATGTGTGCGTGCACATGTGCATGTATGTCTGTGTATGTATGTATGTATGTGTGTGCATCTGTGTATGTGTGTACGTGTGTGTGTATGTGTGTGCATATGTGTGTGCATGCTGTGTGTATGTGTGTGCATGTGTATATGTGTGCATGTGTGTGTAGGTCAGAAGAAAACTTACAGCAGTTGATTCTTGCCTTCGACCCTGTGAGTTCTGAGGATTGAACTCAGGTCTTCTGTCTTGGCAGCACCTTTACCTGCTAGCCATCTCACCAGCCTCAGATGCCAATTTTAAAAATATTATTTCTTGCCAGGCTAGCACTTGGGAGGCAGAGGCAGGTGGATCTCTGAGTTCGAGGCCAGCCTGGTCCACAGAGTAAAGACAGGGAAAGCCCAGGGTTATGCAGAGAGACCCTGTCTCGAAGATAAATAAATAAAATTATTTCTTGATCTATTGTTCTTGAATCCCCAAATGCGGGGACCCCAGGAAATGGGGAGCTGACTATATGCATGTGTACACAGTATGCAAGGTAGACTCAGTGGGACAAGCTGCTTAGATAGAGCTCACTTCCCACCCCAGACCCCAAGCAGCTTGCTGCTGTTCCAGGGCCAGTGCTGCAGGTCTGGGGGAGGAGGTGCACGCGGCAGACTCTTCCACTCTGCTCCCAGCTTCCAAGGAGAGGCAAAGCAAGGCACTTCCTCACAGTGAGCCTGCAGCAGCAGCAGCCCTGGTGGCTGTTACCAGGCTCACCCAACGGCCCCAACCCCATGCAGGGCAGTGGAGGAACATGTGTGTATAGGGTTACACACTGAAATATGCACCAATCCTGCAGGGGGGGGCAGGCAGGAAGCATTGGGAACATACAGGTTGTGCAGTTAGAGAGAAGCCCCCAGAACCTAAAGTCAGACTGGCCCAGGTGCGAAGCTCTTAGCTGCTGCCTCCTAGCTGAGGGTCACTCCATTCTCTAAGCCAGCCTCCCCAGTTGTAACATGGCTCTGTAACAGTACTTACCTCACAGGCCTTTATGTGCGTTCCTCAAGGCAAGTATTCAGCACGTGAAATTTAATCAATGCAATCTACAAATGTTTGTATCCATAACATTCTCATTACCCACTTCCCTGTGGCAACTCAGACCTGCAGGAGGCTATTCAGTACAGCGGCCACTGACCACACACCGCTACTTACGTTTGAGTTGGAGGGCTGAGGAAGAGTTCAGGATAGAACATATGCTTAGCATATACAAGACCCTGAGCTCAATCCTCAGCAAACAATGGCTTTTAATGAAAATAAAATAAAAATTAATAATTCTGTTCATTAGCTACATCCCTAGAGGCCTTTAGCCACATCTGATCAGGGCTGCTCACTGGATATCACAGGGTAGACTAACAGGAGAGCATTTGAGTACACAGAATTGCTGGTAAGAGCACAGAATCTGTAGAGTCGGGATATCTGTGTTTGGATCTACCTCTGACACTGCTAGTGTGACCTCAAGTGTGCTACTGCATCCGACTCAGTTTCCCCACATGTGAAATGCGGACGATAGAAGTACCTGTCTCTGGGAGCTGGGGCTTTTAGGAGGCGATTTGCAAAGACACTTAGCAGAGTCCTGCTTTCCTCAGCACACCGTGGGCACTCTGTAAGGCTCCCAAAGAATTGTATATGCTGATTTATTTATCTATGTGTGTGAGGTATGTATGCAGGTGTGTAAGGGTGTGTGTGTGTAGGCGTGTGTGTAGGTATGTATGTGTGCAGGGGTGTCTGTGCAGGTGTGTATGCTGGCAGTATTGTAGCAGTGTTGTGTGCAGGTGGGTGTGTAGGTGTGTGTGCAAGGGTGTATGTGTAAGTGTATGTGTGCGGGGGTATGTAGAGGGACGTGTACAGGGACATACGTATAGGGTGTGTGTGTGCAGGGGTATGTGTGCTTGCATATGTAGGAGTGTGCATGTGGCAAAACAGGGGTCAACCTTGAATGCTGTTTCATAGGCTCCTTCCACCGGTTTTTACGTGTTGTGTGTACACACGCGAGTGCAGATACCCTTGGAGGCCAGAAGGCATCAGCTCTCTGTGGATCTGGGTTAGAGTTACTTGTGACTTGCCTGGCATGAGTGCTGGGAACTGAACTCAGGTCTCCTGAAGGAGCAGTCCCACTTAGGCATCTCGCCAGCCCATCTCCGGCTCAATCCACCTTATGTTTTGAGACAAGGTCCCTTACTGGGTCCTGAGGTTCACTGGTTTTAGGCTGGCGAGTGAACCCAGGGCTCTTCCTGTCTCTGATCCCCCCAGCACCTTATGCAAGAACCACCCATCACCATGTCCAGCTTTAGTGAGTGATGGGGACTAAGCTCAGGCCCTTTCCCAAATACCATCTCCCCAGTCTCTGCTTTTATTATTTTGTTTAAAAATCTTTTATTAGCATTATTTTTTTTTCATCTGAGTGGTTTGCATTCATGAGTATATGTGTACAGTGTACATGGCTGATGCTCATGGAGGTCAAAAAAGGGCAATAGATTCCCCTGGGACTGGAGACACAGATGGTTGTTAGCCACCTAGTGAGTGCTGGGAACCACACTTGGGTCCTTTGGAAGAACAGCCAGTGCTCTTAACCATTAAGCCATCCTTCCAGCCCCTGCTTTAATTATTTCTTGTTGGTTGATGCAGACTCACTTTGGAACCAAGAAACAGTTTCTTAAGTTGGGGGTTTGAGGATAGGGAGTGCTGCGTACAGAACCCCTTTCTTCCCAGCATCTCCTCATGCCCTATGAAGCCAAGTTCGGCCAGCTGCACCTGGCCAACTTACGTACAGGCTGTCTGTTCTCAGCAAAACCCTTCCGAAGAAAAATGCAGGCAGGACCCAGCAGGTTGTGCATGACGGCGCAGTTCTGGGCCAGCATCATGAGTGGTCCCGGAAGCTCACCACCAGTGGCCAGTCCCTCCTCACTTGTCTGTACCACCATGTAGCTGGTCTTCTCCTCCTGGCGCATCTTCAACCAACACCAAGCAAATAAAAAGAGAGGTGAGGTGTCACCTCCCTGTTCATCTGGGCCCTCCCAGCCCCGGGCCTGGCTGTTGATTCTAGGAGATCCTTGAGAGTCACGTGGTGAAGTTCTGAGAGCTTTAGCCTGTACAAGGGCAGTATATAATTGGTCCAACAGATGGAGGCTCCAATCCTTTGCTGAAATAGTTATCCATGGAGAGTTAGATGTGATGCTAGAAGTGAGGTGCTCTCATGCATGGGCGCACATGCACACGCGTGCGCGCACACACACACACACACACATACACACGTATACACAGGAAAACACACTTGTGTGCATGCAGTTCATAGAGTAAAGCAGAGGGAGGCTTCTACCCTAACCCAGAGTGTCACACAGAACCATGTCCTTCCCCCAAGTGTTCCTAGTGTCTCAGCTCAACCCTCAGACCTACATCCTGTCTCCCAGATTTCTGATGAACGCAGACTCTGCCCCAGCTGGACTCCCCCTGTGCCCCCCCCCTCATCGCCACTGGAAAGCCCAGAGGGTGAGCAGAACTGGTCACCCAGAGAACAAACAGGTTCAGCAAGTCTACTGATGTAGATGCCATTGCTGACAAACAAGGCCTGTGAATGGTGGGCATGGAGGAATGGTGCTGTGGACCCACCCGAAAAGGACGGCTCTACATCCCGCATTCCAGCCCACAGGTGCCAAATCTGGGTCAAAGCAGCAGTGGGTAGACAAGACCCACCTGTACCCAGATTCCACCTGCGTGTGACGGCACGACTGGGCAGGCTTCCAGCAATTTCCCTTGCCTACCCTCCCTCTTTCCCTGGCCCCATGCCCAGGCTGGCTTGGCCTGCTTGACCTCTAGAGGCTGTGGCTGGGGCCTCGCCAGCTGACCGAATATAGCTGCGCTCTCAGGCCCCGGCGAGCCTTTCGTCCTCCCTGCAGATTCCCACAGTTATAAAAAGTCAGCACTGCTCCACGGACCCTCCCCTTAGGATAACAGCGGCATCCAGACACAACACATGACTGGACCCAGGCTCCCAGCATAACCGGTGCCTCTCAAGAGTCCAGGTCCCAGCACTGTGCCCTACAAGGAACAGCCTCTCTTCAGTGTGGGAGTCTGTAGCAGAACACCCCCAAGGACAGGCAGGGTAGCTGGACTCCCAGGAGAACTAACTGTCTGCCTGAGACACACAGAGCTGCATTCTCTCGGTCCCAGCCAGCCCTCTTCTAACTAGCTGCCTCTAGCTGAGCAAAGTCACATGTCCTATGGGGCAGCCTGGCCTGGAGGAACCTCCCTTGCCCTGTCCTCTCAAACTTCTCCCTTAAGCCCTCCTCCAGAGGGGCTGTTGATGGAGACTCAATCCCAACCTTCCCCAGACACTCTAAGCCCCTTAGACCTAGAGAAGGAAGAGCAGTATGTCAGGTCCTCAAAGGAGATGCAGCATCTCAGACCAAGGCTGGGGTAGTTGTAGGGAATCGCTGAACACAAAGGCCCACTCTAGCTGGACTCTCTCTCCATCCACTCGCACCCCGGAACCTATGCAGGAACTAGTAAAGAACAGAGTCTTTCCCTCTAAGAAGGGGTCCAAGAGAAGCCCGGGACTAGATGGGGGCGGGTGTGGGCTAACTCCAGGAAGCAATCTTGTTGGAGGTGCTTGTGGAAAAGCAGACTTTCCGTTTCAGGTTGAATCTCACACATGTTGCCTCAGGAGAAGCACAGTCCAAGAAGGAGGCAGCGGCAGGTGGTGCAGAATCCTAATGTGTTGGCTCCGGACACCATCTTGGGAAAAGCTCTGGTCTGCCACTTGCTTGCTATGTGACCTCGTGCGGCTCGCGTCATCTCCCTGCGCCCCAGCATCCTCCACACCCTAGGGGCAATCATCTCAATCCACAAGGCCTTGTGAGCAATGAATGAGCTTCTGTCTACAAAGTGCTTTGTACAGTGTTTAGAACACAGGAAAAGCCAAATAACGGAAGTTGCCGTAGTTACGGCAGTGATGATGATGACAATAGCGATGTTGGTAGAGCAAGTTAAGAGATGTTGGGTGCCAGAAGGCATTTACTTCTGGCTCCAGAGGAAGTGGGGAACATCTGTCAATCAGCAAAGGAATTAGATGGATTTTAGAAGAATTTGCTCCCACAAAGAAGGAACCAGTGGTGGCGGGGAATTTCCACTGCATCTCTTGATTATAACTCTGCCTGGCACCAGGTTGCCCCAGGAGGCAGCCATTCTTCCCTAGTCAGTGATGATGGCACCTGACAGGCTGGTCCTGCCCAGTTCAGGGCCTGAAACAGGCTACCTATCACCATGTCCGGCTCCCCGGCTTCCACTGAAGAGGCTGAGCCAGAGGCCAATAATGTCTGGCCTGGAACCAAGAGAGGCCAGCATATCAGAGAACATCATGACCTCTGGCTCTGCAGCAACACAAGCTGGCTGAGGGCACACAGGTCAAAACTCCCCCCTGCTCATGGCCAAGGAGAGCTTGAAGAGCGTGTGCTCAAGGAGATGGGAGAAGACATGTGCTGCACAGATTAGGCAGCTGGACTAGATGATCACAGAGATCATATTTGAGAATTTATGAATAACATTTCTGGCAGCGGGAGAAAGAAAGAGCACACATAAAATACCAGCTCTGACTTTACACGGTACAGGCTCTAAATCCCAGCTCTGCTTGCTAGCCACTGAGTGACCTTGGAAACCCTTATCTCTGAATCCAGCTCCCTTCCCTGCAAACTAGCCAAGAGGACTATTTGGTGGAAAAGAGCGGGTGAGATGGCAGACGTCTGATATGTCGCAAATAATCCAGAAAAAGAAATAATTGCTAAGATTTAAGATCACGTGTCCAGTGGATCCAGGTGCACCGTGGCTCGGTGGTAGAGGCTCTGGGGAATGCATGCTCTGTCTGGGTGGTGGCTTATGCTTATACTATATTTCCAACACATGGCAAGAAGATCTTGAGTTCCAGGCCAGTCTAGGCTACAGAGCAAGTTCTGGGCCAGCCTGGGCTATCACAGAGGCCTCACCTCAAAAGCAAAATAGACAGCAGAAACAGAACCAAAAACCTGAAGGCACTGGCGACCATCCCCATGGTCTCCACTTCTCTACCCTCCTGTTTATCTCTTGTGGGGATGAAATCCTAACATGTGTCCAGTACTATCCACTTGGCATTGTGCACAGCACACAATCATTCTGAGAGTTACACACCAGGGACTGGCTGTGGTGATGCATGCCTCTGATCCTAGCATTTTGGAGGCCAAGTCATAAGATCTTTGAGTTTGAGGCCAGCCTGGTTTACCTAGTAAATTCCAGGCTAGTTACAAATACACAGTGAGATCTTGCCTAAAGAGAAAAAAAAAAAAAGCAAAAAAGAAAAGAGTTAAGCATTAGGAGCCAGCTGTACGGCTCACACCTGTAATCCCAATATGTGAGATGCCGAGGCGTTGGCTCCGATGTAAGCCCTTGTTTCTAAAAAGCAGAACAAAACACAACAAAACAAAAAACCCACCTTAGGCCTGGGGCATGTGTAAGGCTCTGGGTTTGATCCCCATTAATATACACACACTGGAAGATGTCAGTAGACATTAGCAGTCCCAGGTGATTGGATAGGCAAAGGAACTAAGCCACAGGAAGTTAAGTAATTTGTCCAAGATCACATGAGCAGGAAGAGGAGACCTGCCTGGTAGGAGGCAGAGGAAAGAGCTCGTTCTTAAATCCACCCCGCAAGCTTACGACCCTTTGTGTTGGTGTTTGCCTGGCATACTCTCTAATTCAGATCAGCTTCCGTCTCCCCAAATCACCCCCCTAAGAGGCAGAAGACTTCCCTTAAGAGAATGACAGACCATGAGGCCGGGGACACACAACAGAACAGCAGTATTCCGAGCAACCCAAGGAGCAGGGAAGATTAAATGGAATTTGATGTGAACAGCTTAGCCAAAGGAGACGACGGGCTAAAAAGCCCCAAGTGTCCTAAATCGAGAGGTCAGAAACCTAATGGGAAAGATGGGACGGGACCTGAGTGAAGGCTCCACCAACCAATCCCAAACCTTACATAAGTCACCTGACCCCCCATCCCTGCCACCCCCAATCCCCGTAATTGGCAATCATTTCTTATTTGGAAAATGAAAATATGGGAGGCAAATATCTTTATCAGTGCTGTCTTCTTTAACACGGGTCTATGGCCTGACTACGAAAGGTTAACAATATAGGTGAGCCCCGACTGGAAGACACGCTGCAGATACGGCCCAGACCTTCCTAAAGAGGGGAGAACACTCGCTTTCCCAAAGGAGTTCTGGCAAAAGAATCTTGTCACAGCGTAGAATGCAATAAATCCACTCAGGAAAGTGACACTCACGTAGGCTCCCGACCCACATATCTCTTGGGCACCGTGGTTCTCAAAAGCAGTCACCCTGGCTCTAAGCCCTTAGATACTCTCACACCTGACTCGAGAATTGTTGCAGGTACAAGCAAAAGAAGAAATTTGTTTCGTTAATGGGGTTTCTTCAAACCCCAATTTTAAAGGCTTAGAGAGTACCAGCAAGGAACACAGACCCCCTACAAGCCATCGGGCCTGCTTCTGAAGAGCCTCTGATTGTGGAAGGCTCTGGGATGGCTGTGTGCCATCCACACACACCTTCCTAAGAATCCACACCTTTCATGCTACACCCCAGAAGTCCCAAAGTCACAGGATTTCTTTCTTAGCTCTTGTGTGAATCCCAAATATGGCCTTCCCCGACTCTGTTGCCCCTCCACCCCTACCCTTCAGCCTTAACTTTATTTAGTTCAGAGCCTGCGTAGGACATAAGAATCTGCTAAGGGAGAGTACCTTGAAGTTGGAACAGGGACACAGTATTGGGCAGACACCCTTGGAAGAGTAGCGAGCATCAGGTACCCACCCATTCCATGCCCTCTGGTGCAGGCAGCAGGATGCTCCCAACCCCAGCACTTAGGGACTTGGGGGCTCCAAACATACCTTTCTCGAGAGGTTTCTTAATGGCGACTTGACGCAGTTGCCCATCCTACACTGATGCAGCCCCGCTGGCGATCTCTGGGTCCATGAAGAAGGCGCCTGGGGGGCCAAGAGACCTCAGTCTGGGTCACTGCCAACCTTAGCGTCCCTGCCTGTGCCGCTCTTCCTCCAGGACAGAGCTGAGCCTGTGCGCGCGTGCTCGTCTGCCTGCTTCTGCTGCTTTTTTTTTTTTTCTTTTCCGGGTGGTTTGTATGTGTATTTGTATATCTAGGTTTAACTTTCTTAAGGGGACAAAGGCAGAAGGGAAGAGTGCATGGCATCGAAAAAATCCCCTGGAGAGTTGACGGCAGAGGGCATTGGCGCTGGGAAGCCTTTCCGATCACCAACATCAGATTAGAGCATTAGAGACTCTTCTCGGCTTCTCCCCTTCCCTCAGCCCCTCCTTTCCATGTTGCCAAATATGCAGGGAGATTGCCTTGGGGAGGGGGACCCAAGGTAGCAGCTGCAGCTGGGAATTAGGCCAGCCGATCCAGAAGGGAAAGCCGGCTAGTTTGGGCCCCCAAAGCCCGGGTGCCTTGCAGCTTGCAAACACACACACCACACACACCACACACATGCATGCACACACAGGACCCCAGGGAGTTGGATGCCTCTTCTGCAGAGCAGTGAGCCGGACAAGCATGCTTCATCAGTCACTGGCAATTCCAGCTAGATGAGCATCTGGGTAGTTCTCAGTCGAGGGCCTGGGAGATCTTCTGACGTCTCTATTACGCTCTATTTTTCACACTTGCCTCATCGCTGACATGCGATGAGGCTCGGGGCTGACAGTGCAGCTGAACCCACAGCTGTGATCAGCTATTTCCTTCTGCTCTCTTTGCTCTGTAAAGGCTCCCTGACCCTTGGGGAGCCAAGATATGGCCTTGAGGGGAGGAGGAGCAGGATGGAGGCGGTCCTGGAACAGAGGACATGACCAAGGTCTCCTCTGGTCGTCCTCATTCTGTGCCTATTCCTGATTGAGGCTCTTTCGTTGGGAGTGCAGAACAGGGAGGCTGTCTTTTTAAAATGGTCCTCGAAGTCCCACAGCTGGAACTGTACAAATGACTGGATAGTCCTTGTCCCTCCAAATTCTTGCTTTGGCAAGAAAATCCTTTCCGAGCCTCGAATATCCTTGTTTGAGAGCTCCAGTTGTAGCCGGTACCCAGAGATTTCTGTTTCCTTGTATCCAGCTTTTCCCCAGCAGGGGGCGCCAGAGACGGACCAGGAAGTTGACCCACGCCCAGGCCCCTGATGCAATCACATACTTCAGCCCAGACTGCTTCCTCTCCGGGGGACTTTTGTCCTGTTTGGGTGTCTGGTTAGAAATCTCATTAGGAAGATGGCTGGGTACATTGCCCAGTGGGTGGCACAGACACTGTCCTAGGAGGCTATAAAGTAGTCGCTGGCTGGTTCACCAAGGCTGTGGTGCAGTTGCTGACCAGGGAATGGTTTAGCCAAGGCAATTTCTTGATGCCTTGTTTGGGTCATACTCTTAGGAGGAGGGGTAAAAGGAGGAGAGGCCACTCCCTGAGGACAAAAGGAGGAGCCTGCGTGGGACCAGCTAAGGGGCAGGAAAGAGGGTAAAGAAGCCACGGAGCTGGGAAGGGAAAAACAGAAGGCTAACAAATGCAAAACAGCATGAAGGAGGAACTATTCTGACCCAGGGGTCAGGTTCAATGTCCTCCCATGAGCGAGAAAGGATCTGGGGTCTGAGGTTGAGACTGGGCTCTGCCTGTGATCGCCTTTCATTCCTGAGCTTCGGTTTCCTCCGTTAGAAAATGGGACTTTCCCTGTCTGGCTAATAAAGTGCATACAGGAAAGCCTGTGGTACATAATAGGCACCGATAAGTAATTATTCAAGTGGAAGAAGGAAGTATCGTTTGCCCAGCGTTGATGTGCCGGGCGCTGTGCTTGGCTCTGGGAACAATGAGGAGGAAGAGGAGTTTACATCCTTGCTGGTGGGCAGGAGCAAGTGAGGAGCACAATTATTTACCATTTTTAAGATCAACGCTGAGAAAGAGACCCACAAATTCTGATAGCGACAGGGGAGAGCTAGAACTTAGTCTGTGGAGATCAGGAGAGGCTTGTAGACAGAATCTAAAAAAGGAGACATGGGCTATACTGGGTAATAAATAGTGTTTCCTGTAAAACCTAGGAAACAGATCGTCTGCTTTGTAGCTCTGACTAGCCTTGAACTTGTGGAGGAGAGTCCTGCCTCTCAGGTGCTGGGTTTGTGGTGTTTATGTTGCTGTTGTTGGATTTTTTTGTTGTTGTTGTTGCTGTTTGTTTATTGTGGTTTGGGGGGCGGATTCGAGACAGGGTTTCTCTGTGAAACTGTCCTGGCTGTCCTGGAACTCACTCTGCAGAGCAGGCTGGCCTCGAACTCACAGAGATCCGCCTGCTTCTGCCTCCTGAGTGCTGGGGTTAAAGGCGTGTGCCACCACTGCCCAACTTGTCTGTTTATTTTTAAAATTACATTTATTGATCTGTGTGAGGAGAGGCAGTGTGTGGAGCCAGAGGGATAACTTTTTGGAGTCAAGTTTCTCTTTCTACCGTGAGGATCCTGAGTTTTGAACTCAGGCTGCTGCACTTGGTGGCAAGCACCTTTACCCGCTGAGACCCACCTTGGCCTGAGCTCGCTAGGTAATTGGTTATGATCTTGAAGCCTGGATCCTCCTACTGTGCCCTCTCTCTGTGTGTGGCGTTAAGTCACACAGCATCACACTCAGCTATAAAGTCTTTCTGAAATGACAAACCTGCCCGACCTAGCAGTAGGGCTTATGTTAGGCCTCAGGTCTAAATAAACAGAAAAAGATGGACTAAGATGGGTCCTCAGCCCTGACTGTTGGAACCTGCTCTGAAAACCCTGTTCAGTGGGTGTAGGTGGCTCTCTGAGCACCGAAAGCTGTCTACTCTGCTCCCTAGGGATCTCTAATCTATAGTCGGCATTAGGACCCACTGAGAGGGGCTGGAGGGATGGCTGAGACATTAAGTGTACTTGCTATTCTTGCAGAGGACCTGGGTTTGGTTCTCAGCACCCACAACCCTCTGTAACTCCAGGTTCAGGGAATCCAGTGTCCCTCTTTTGAGCTCTGAAGGCACTGGGCACACATGTGGTACACATACTTACACACAGGAAAAACACTCATACACATAAAATAAAAATAAATAAATCTTGCCAGGCAGTGGTGGTAGTGGCACACCCCTTTAATTCCAGCACTAGGGAAGCAGAGGCAGGCGGATCTCTGAGTTCAAGGCCAGCCTGGTCTACAAGAGCTACTTCCAGGACAGACCCGAAAGCTACAGAGAAACCCTGTCTCGAAAAACTAAAAAATTAAATAAATATTTTTTTTAAAAAAGAAAGGAAAGAAAAAAGATAAAAGACCACCAAGGAAGGGGTCAGAGCTTGGAATGCAGAGGCAGGATGACCTGCTATGGACCAGATTCTCACAGAACTTTTGTAGTCTCGGTCTCTTAGATATTCAGAGCGCCTCTCTCTCAGGGTTTTGCGGGTGGTAAATGAAACAATACTTACACAAGGCCCCGACCACTGTCTTGGCACCTAAAAACTGTCCCCTTCCTCTGCCTAGCATCTGTCTTAAAGAGCTAGGCACAACAGCCACACATCTTCTTAGCCCTGGTGATTTCTGCCCCCTGCAGGCCAGTCCCAGCCATAACAGGTGACAGGCACTTGTCGACCTTGGGCAATGCTTCTGTCCTTGGAAACAGGAGACTAAAGATGGCAAAACCAGTCAAATATTTAACCAAAGCCCATTCTGGGGTGCTCAGTGGGTCAAAGTGCTTACTGCTGAGCTTCACAACCTGAACTGGATTCCTGGGACCCATGTGGTGGAAGGAGAGGATCATCTGAAAGATGTCTTCTGGTCTATACACATACATGTGTGCACACATGCACACACACACAATACACACATATACATACATACACAGTACATACACACAAATGCATGCACATATACATGCACACACATGCACACATATGCACATGTGCACCGTAGCGCGCGTGTGCACACACACACATTTATTCACTTTCGTTTTTTGTTCAGTCAGGGTTTCAGTATGTAGCTCTGGCTGACTTGGAACTCACTATGTAGACCAGGCTAGCCTCGAACTCACAGAGATCCAACTGCCTCTGCCTTTCAAGTGCAGAAATTAAAGGTGTGAACCATCATACCTGGCATACACACATTTGAGGTGAATAAATGTCTATTCTGCTTTGCGGTAAGAGTAGGGCCGAGACTAGTTTGAGATTCATGGCCAGCTAGGAGCCTGGGGACCAAATCTGGGGTTTTAGAGCCTCCTTAAACTGAACTGGGCTGGACAGGAGGCAGGAGGCACAAATGGCTTGGCTTTCCCTAGAAAATGCAGCATGACTGAAGGCTGGGGGACTTTAGTTGAGAAGCTTTATTTTTGTACCCCTGTTTTTTGTTCTTGTGTTGTTTTTTGTTCATTGACAGCCCCTGGGCGTCTGGAGCCACACTTTGAACTCTGGAATAAAATAATAGGATCAGAGGGATGAGAAGAAGCGCTCATCACCGGTTATCCCTGATTAGGGGGAGGCTGACCCTAGGTCTTGATCAGATCCGTCAGCCGCATATGAACTTGGGTGACAACCTAGTGCCAGGACGCTCAGAGTGGAAGCTGGGGTGCAGCATGAAGGGTGCCCTGTGGATACTTCCGACACCGTCCCTTCCCAGCTAGCATGGTGCCACTCAGGTGACAGGTGCTAGCATTTACTTATTACGAGACCTCCGCAAGCGCCGCGCTCTCCAGAGCCTGTGTCCTCATTTCTAAAATGGGGGGTGATAACGTCAACCCTCCCCGGTTGCTGTGCAGATAAGGAGGGCAAACTGATAATTCTGTAGTGGGCTCTGGACCTCGTTGGTTGTCGGAAACAGCTGTAGGCAAATGCAGACCTCCAGACATCCAGAGGATGCTCATCCAACTGACTCAGCCACTTCTCTCATCCATGATTGATGCAAACCACAGGCTGACCTCTTCCCTCATCTCCAGGCCCAGAGAAGAGCTGGTGGGGCAGGAATGAATATTCACAGGCCTTCAAGACACAGGCTTGGTGCGGTTGAATCCGCAGGACCCAAACCATCATGACCCTGGCCTCCTCTTCACCCACACCACAGGAACTAGGAACCCTACGTAACCCGGACACAGGTGACATTAGTCACTCATTCATTCATGAACACCATGATCCTTCTACATGTTGTATATACATGGGGCTGATCTCCCCCAGATCAAGAGGGATGTTTCTCTAGGGTGGGGCCAGAGCTGTTGTTGCTGTTGTTTTGTTTTTTGTTGTTTTTTTTTGCATTTGCATTTGCATTTGCTCTTCTCAGGTTGAGTGCAAGAGCAGAAACTGTGTTTGTTCGTATCACAGTCTTCCGAGACCCAAAGCCCCGTGTCCTGCTTCCTCATTTGTCACACCACGTAGTCTGCCCGGACAGCTGGATGGCATGTCCTTCGCTGGCAGAACTAGGGACGGTTCCCTGGCATTGAGCTCCGAGCCCTTTCCTTTCAAGCCCTTCTCACCCGGCATGGAGGCAGTGTCCTTTACACAGCACTTGTTCAGACAATGTTCTTTTAATGACTATTAATGAGAGCAGTCGCATTAACGCAGGCTGCTCTTTCGCCTGCACTCACGGTGAGCCAGGCCTCTGATAGCCTTAATTTTGTGTGAGCCACGTCAGATCCCTGCGAGGTACTTTTTCCTCAGTCTCATTTCTGGATGGAAGAAACCAGGGCCATAGAGAGAATGATGCCAAGGTCACAAATATACAAAGTGACAGAGGCAGGATCGGAAACAAGGGCTTTACCGTTCTCCCAGCCACCACCCCACACCCCAGCCTCAAAACCACACTATCCCCCTGCAGGCAGCAAAGCCACCCAACTCCCATTTCCCCAAGTGTGGGGAGTCTATCCAGACACCTCTAGTGTGCCTAATCCTGGTTTTCTCTGCTGCTGTAATGACAGAAAGGATGCATCCTGGGAGTTAACCATCATCACCAACAATGGTGCCCTGCCCCACGCAATGGACTGCGCTCTACACACATGCCTGCGTAAATCAGTCAACCCCCCAATTCTCCTTGAGACACTAGGATTGATTTCTATTTTTCAAGTAAATAAAAGCCTCAATGAAAGGAAGCAATTCACCTAAGTCCAAAAACAAAAAAAGTAAAAAAATAAAAACGTAAGTTAAGAGCCATGAAGAAAATATATTTCACCCTAAGCAGATCCATCTGAAAATTTCTGTATTCAGGACCCCATTTTGCTTTCTCTTAGTCCCCACCCTGTCTCTAAGGACAGAAAGGTCAATGCAGAAAAGAGACGGCAAGGAAAGATAATTCCTTTATGTCTCAGGATACTCGGGACTTTGGCACAAGAACTCCAGACTGATTTTTCTGTCCATGACCACCTGGATGCCTTGGAGGTGTCACCAGGAAACTCAAATCGAATGTGCTGGGGTGGGGGGTGGGGGGATTCTGCAGTTCCAAGAGGCCGGAGCCTCTAGAGGGAGGTAGTAAATATTTCATGGGACCTTCCAGCTCCTCCTGACTCAAGTGACCCCGTGACATTTCAGAACATGGGGCTGGAGAATAGTCTCCACTTAATGGCTGGGAAGTCGGAAGAATTGAGTAGCAGGCTGCTGAAGGGGTCTGAGTCCAGATAGGCCCATGCAGGCAAATTTTGCAAGAGTAGGGACGAGAGTCCCTTTTTCCAGATCACTGGCAAACTGAATGATCTGTGACTGAGCCCCTTCCAAACTGCTGTGTTATGGGCTCCAAAACAGCCCAAATCTAGGCTCTGTTTTCCACTGCTCCTTCCTAGTGTACCACCAATGCCCGGGCAGAGGAGGTATTTAATGCTTGGTAATTGAGTGAACCACAGTCACCCACTAGCAACGTAGCATTTGGGTCACAGATCAGTCCTAACATGCTACGGCTCCAAGCAACTGCAGTGAACATCGCCCCTCGGCATGTGGCCAGGCTAACTCTCTCTGGGCTCTGCAGCCGAACCTCTACTCCTGAGAACCGGTTCCAGTTCTCTCAGTGAACCGCTAACGAGGGCTCCCTGCAGGAACAAAGCCATGTGCTGCTGGCCCTGTCACACCGTCACAGCAGTCCCGTGCAACCCGAATCCATGCGCAGCTGCCTTCATGACAGAGCCCCACCTGCACAAGCCACTGCAGAGTAGTGTTTTGAAAAGAAACGAGCAGATCTGAGGCAAAACACACACGGCCTCCTTGTAGTGCTGACTCCACACAGCCAGCCGGGAGCCTGAGGTGGTGGTTTCTCTGCACTAGCAACTACCACAGAAACGCTTAGACCCCTGCGTCTGAAACCATGCCAGCATTCTGAGTGCACCTCTGCAGAACTAACGGCCACGAGTTCAATTCAATTACGGACTCGGAACCAGAGGAAATCTTGGGTTTGCTCAGAAGTTCACAGATTCCTGGGACACAATTCCACACCGTAGCCTTGAACTATAGGGTGAAGCTGTTTGTAAATGCCCTGCTGGCAGGAATCGCGCGCAAAGGTGTGGGAGAAACAAAAAGGGGTCTCTGGTGACCACAGCTCAGTGGTCTCTCTGACCCTAGAATGCACACCAACTCAGGCTTGTGTTTTCTGGGTCTTATCCCACAACCGTCTTAATGTCATCCAGATGGCATCCCTGGAATACCATCTTCCTTAAAACCCTCCAAAGTTCCAGATGGAGCTGTATCTCTAGACAGACCCTCCGTGCCTGCCCAGGCATCTCTTCTCCTCCTCATTTTTCTAACCGCCTAACTTTTCTCGGACCTTTGAGGACACTCTAGGTAAAGGTTAGCGTCACACATCCACAAGCAAGTCCGAGTACTCCCAGGCCCTCCCCTTTGCCTCTCAGTCCCCAAGCCCTTCGCTCTCTAGGGTCACCAGAGGCCAGAGGAGCGGGTTGGCATCGTCTGCTCCAAGCACCGCTCGCGACCGGGGGAAATCTCCGGGAGGGTTGCAGGAGGTCGCTCTTGCAGGTGCGAAGCAGGCTCGGCTGAGCGATGCCCAGGAAGAGGCCCAGAGTGTGGACAGCGCATAGGGTGCTGAATCAGACACCGGGGTGGAGGAGCACCAGGGCCTCGGGAGGATAGAATGAGTCGTGGTGCGCTCCGACCGGGCAGAGTGAGCAGGGCCGGGGACACGCCGCCGCCGTAGGGTCCCGAGCGCCGGTGCCCCGAGCGCGGGCGAGGGGCGCGGCCCTTACCTGGCCGAAGGCGGAGCTGAGCATGGGGTGCAGTCGGTGGAGGAACGGGTCCGCCTCGGGGGCACCGGTGGGAGCCGGGTCCCCGCGACCCCGCGATCGCAGGGAGCCCCGTAGACCGAGCGCCGGCGCCAGCCCCCGTTCCTCCCCATCACTCCCGCGGACCGGCGGCAGCGTCTCCCGGGGCCTGCAGTGCGCCTGGGGCAGCCCACGCCGGCTCCCGCGCGCGCCTTCGTCGCGCTGCACGGGCCGGCACAGGGGCCTCCGCGAGCTGGGGTCCCCGCACGGTGGCGGCGAGCTGGGGCAGGGACCGGTCAGTCGGCGGCCACGCAGCGCGGGGTCCCGTGCAGAGCCGTGGCGGGGAGCCCGGCTGCCCCCGCTCGCCGCCGCCGCCTTGAGCAGCGACGTCTTGGACTCGCTCTTGGCGATGTGCGAGCTCATCGCGGCGGGGCCCGCGCTCGCATGGCCCACCGGGGGTGGTGCGGGGCCCCCGGAGGGCAGGGAGCGGGGCGCCCGCCGGGAGCCGAGCCCGAGGACACGCTGCAGGCGGGCGCCGTCCCCTGGCCGCTTAAATGCGGCCCCGTCGCCGCCGCCCATGTGACAGCGCAGCCTCTGCGCCCGGAGCCCGGAGCTCCCGGCGGCCGGCGCTGCGGATCTGGGGGGCAGCCTGCTGTCCCCCGAGAGCCCACCCCCAGCTCTCCCGCAGCCCAGGTGCCGCCGCGCCCCGCCCCTCGCCCCGCCCCGCGCTCGGGGAGTCCCGTTTCCGGGCGCCTCTGGTGGCCAAGGGGGCGCTGCGGCACTGAACATGAGACCTAGGGAAGGGGCAGGCGAACCTCCCCAAAAAGACCGGCAAAGCCACTTATTATCATGCCTGCAGGATCCCTCCGTGCCCGGCATCGGTTAGTCGCCCCCTGAACGTAAGCAAAGGTACACTCTTCAAAGGGAACAACTTTGGCAAAAGGACCAAAGGGGTACAGGACACTAGAGACTCAGAATGCGGGCACTGTGTGACACCACCCAAACACAGGAGCCAGATGACCTGGAAGAACAATGCTAGAAGGAATGCATCTGTGCATCTGTCCACCCACCCTCCACAGAGCACTGTGGGACTGTAATAGCCCCGGCAAGTCAGCCGCTGAATTTACAGCTGTTACAACAGAAGAGCCAGGTGGCAACTGGCTGCGGTTTACCTGTCCCGGAAGTGCCTGGTGGTGATCGAGTTCCAGGGTAGGGATCCATTTGCTGCGCTTGTTTCTCTCCCCAACCACCTCCTGCCCTTCTAGCTGTTGGGAGGCTCCTGCCCTTGGTAGGCAGCCAGAAAGTCACACTGGGCTGGTTTCAATCTCAAATCCCAGCTCTGCTGCTTGCCATCTGGGTAGCTTGGGCAAGTGTCATCAACTTCCCTGAGCCTGTTTCCCCTCTTCTGTGAAATGCAAATGATTCTTCCAAACTAAACTCGGTGACATCAGAAGACATGGTACACACGAAAGGCTGGACCAGGTGCCTGGACAGGGCACACATGCGGTAAGTGGGTTCTCTTTCTTCTGCATCTATGAGGCCCTTCTTCCACTGGTGTTTAGTGGTGGAAGAGTTAAGATTTGGAGGTGGGGACCTCTCCATGTTCTAGACTCTGTCACTATAACCTGCTCACTGCCTGGCCTCGTTACCATAGATGGACAAACAATAGTACACAGGCTTCAAGGAGGTCCCTCTGTTCTGCATGGTGTACTTTTATTCATGTTCACGCAAGAAAGAAATGGATCTGGATGTGGTAGTGTATTCCTGTAGGCTGAGGCAGGAGGATTGCTATGAACTTGAGGCCAGCTTGAATTAAAGAGCAGTACTACTGCCCTTTCCCTCTTTTGGGGGCGGGAAAGCTGGGTGTGGTGGCACGTGCCTCTAATGCCTTGGGAGATGCGAACAGGAGAATTAGAAAGAAGCTCAAGACTTAGAAGAGGCTAGTCCTGGTTGCATAAAGAGTTCCAGGCCAGCCTGGGCTACGTGAGACCCTGTCAAAAAACAAAAACAAACAAACAAACAAACAAAAAAACCAGGCATGGTTGTGCACACCTTTAATCCCAACACCGAGAAGACAGCGGCAGGCAGATCTCTGTGAGACTGTCCTGCTCTACATAGCGAGTTAAAGGCCAGCCAGGGCTACATAGTGACACCCTGTTTCAAAACAAGCAGGCAAACATATAAAATGCAAAACAGGCAAACAAACAAAAAACCAGGATAACCCAGGAAAGCAATTGCACAGGACCAAATGAACAAGGAAAATTTTACAGTTTGTTCCCAGCTCACTTAATATGACCTCCAGAATTGCCTCATCAACGTGGATCAGGTTCTTTTGTTTGTTTTTTTGAGACAGGGTTCTCTATGTTGCCCTGTTTGACCTGGAATTTGCTTGTAGACCAGGTCATACTTGAACTCAGAGATCCGCTTGCCTCTGCCTCTGTCCTGAGATTAAAAGTGTATACCACTACTGACCAGTGCAAATGGCTCAGGTTTTTAACAACCAGTATGGAGGATTGGGGTGGGGATGAGAAGTGGGGGTGGGGTTGAGGTTGTGGGGGACAAGCGGGGATTGCAACCCTAAAAACACTTGGAACGTCTGATGGGAAAAACAGGGTCTACCTAACAGAACCACCCTTGGGCAGTATCTAACTTGCTCCAGACCTCAGAATAGCCAGTGCTTGGAGGATTAAATACAATGTGCATGCAACATAAACCTCCAGAGATGAACTGAGCAGAATCCCTCAGCAGCCAATGAGCAGCAAAGGGCTGATTCTAAATCCCTGCTGTGCCCATCACTAGCCTTTCTGGAACCTAAACACTCCTGAGAAAGACCTCTGCCCGCCACTAATCTGAAAACCCTAAGAACCTGGTTATCACACGATTATTAAAGCAAATGAAATAAATCAGAATTAAGCTCATAGAACAAATGGCTGAGACATATGTATTCACAGCTCAGCTAATCCTGGATGTGGGCTGGAATTCTGTTTTATCTGTAAGATTTGTGAATTCGCTAGGTATCTGATACACATGTATGTGATCAGGTGTCTACACATGTGCATACAGGGATACACCCGCTCAACAAGCACTTGTTCCTTTGTTAAGCCGGGCAAGGGTTAGAATTTGGGCCTAGCGTGTGCTGGACGAGCATTTGTCAATGCACAATGCTCCCGTTTAGACAGCTGCCAGGGAAGGCATCCCTGCAAGGGGAAATTTTTTTTTTTTTTATCAAAAAACAAAAATGAAGTTAAAAAAAAAAAAGCAAGTCATGTATCTATCTAGGAAAAAGAGTTTTCACAGAGGAAGAGATTCACATGTCCTGAGGAGAAGAGAGCTTGTACTTAAGAAGGCCAAGAGGCAGGCAGGGCTGCAGTGAGCCAGCAGTGGTGGGCAGGAAGGTAGGGGCCAGATACTTAAAGACCTCTGATCATAGGATGTCTCATGGCCAAGGATGGTGTCACCATAGGTGGGGAGTGTGGAAATACGGCGGCAGACAGCAGGTGTTTCAAAGCACTAGTGAAAGGCGGTGATGGCTGGGAGGCTGGGACTGGGGTGATGGTTGGTGGAGCTGGTAAAGAAGAGGTGAGGTTCATGAGCTGTTTACAGAATGGGGAGCCCTAGCCAGTCAGGGTGCCACATGCTTGTAACCCCGGGGCTCTGGAGGAACAGGAGCTTACGAATAATCGAATAATCGTAACCTTGGCCATGCAGAGTTCAAGATGAGCTTGAGCTGCCACAAACCCTGACTCACAGCAAAACAAACAAAATGTTAACACCCGGTCCCTGTAAACTGTGCTCCAGGAACTTGCAAAAAAGAACCCCAAAACACAAAACAAACAGAAAGGAGAAAGCCAACTGTAATAGAATGGGAAGCAGGCAATTAGAGAATTACAGGCTGGGTTCTCCAGAAGCTCAAAGCAGGGGAGTAAGAGAAGGCTGCAGAGGAAGTGACATTTGAGTTGTGTGTCTTTGTGTCTGTGTGTGTCGTATGGGTCTGTGTCTGTGTATCATATGTGTCATATATGTCTATGTCTGTGTGTGTCTATGTGTGTGTCTGTGTGTGTCTATGTGTGTGTCTGTGTATGTATGCCTGTATGTGTGTCTGTGTGTGTCTGCGTGTCTGTGTGTCATATGTGTCTGTGTCTGTGTGTGTCTGTGTATATGTGTGTATGTCTGTGTGTCTGTGTGTATCTGTGTCTGTGTGTTTCTGTGTGTGTCTGTGTATGTATCTGTGTGTGTGTGTGTGTGTTTTGAAGGGCAAGTGAATGTTATCAACTGAAAAACGAGGTTCGGGGAAGGCTGTTCCCCACAGAGGGAATAGTGTTATATAGATGGCCAAGTGCTCTTGGGAAAGTTTCTGGCAACTGAGGAGGAGGGGAGAATAAAGGTTCTGACACAGGTCAGGAAAAGTGGTTTGGAAGCAGACCAGGACAGACCTGGAATGTGACGCTGGAGAGTTTGTAGCTCATCTCACAGGCAATGGAGAATTCTCGAAGAAGCTGATGGGGGGTACGATGCTAGCAGAGCTGCATCGTTTTCTAAGAAAACGCAGCTATTTTGGGGAAGCGACTAAAAAGACAAGGATCAGATCAGCTGGGTTCATTCATCGAATAGAAGTGAGTGAGGCTTCCTGGTCTCCATCAGGGAGACTCTGCCTGTGTCTATGTTAAGGGCAGGACAGACAGACAGCTCGCAGGCCGGCCTTCCCCTGTGTTCTTCAAAGCCAGATATACTGGCATCAGAGAGATAAAGGGATTGCGGTTTACATGGCAAAGCAGTGGTGTGGGGAAGGAAGAGGTCCTAGAAAAGGGTCAAAGCTTCGGCATATGACTTAGGAAAGACTCAGCTTTGGCTTTGGGACCCAGGAAGACAGTCACCTGAGCATCAGACACGACCCAAGTGTTGGTGTCTCTGGCCTGGGCTTCCATGTGGTGATGAGCAGGCCAGGTTTCATCACACGGACAAGAAGCACAAGCAAGCTATGCTGAGACCAAGCAGAGTCAACAGAGAGGAAGCCATGTGCTAATCCCAGTATGCTAGAACATTCTTCCAGGGGTAGGGTTACATTCCAAAAGGCCAAGGAAGAACTGAAGAACTCAACCACTAAAGGCCAGTTCACACTTCTAAATGTCAAGAGTTTGGTTCCCCAAAAGCTAATAAGATGTTTTCATTGAGATGCACAGAACCCAATAACAACAAAACATTAACTCATGCCCACTGTGTGCCAAGCACCGGGAATAAAATAGCAAGTGAATATCATGCATTTCTTCATAGACTTTGTACTATTTATTATTACATTAAAATTATTTATTTAGGGCTGGAGAGATGGCTCAGAGGTTAAGAGCACTGACTGCTCTTCCAGAGGTCCTGAGTTCAATTCCCAGCAACCACATGGTGGCTCATAACCACCTGTAATGAGGTCTGGTGCCCTCTTCTGGCCTGAAGGCATACATGGAGGCTGAACACTGTGTACATAATAAATAAATAAATGTTCAAAAATAAGTAAATAAATAAAATTATTTATTTACTATATTTGTACCTGAGTATATGTATGTGTACCACATGCATGTCAGAGTCCGGGGAGCTCAGAAGTGGCATCAGGTCCCCTAGAACTGTAGCTATACATGGCTGTGAGCCACCATGCAGGTGCTGAGAACCAAACTGGGTCCTCTATGGAGCATCCAGTGCTCCAAACTGCTGAGTCAGCTCCCAGTCCCACGTTTGACTTACCTATATAAAGGGGAGTGCACACTTGGTGATCAAAGGTCAAACTGAAGCAGTCTCTCCTTCTACCATGTGAGTCCGGGCCATTCAACCCAGTCTGTGAGGCTTGGAGTCAAGAGCCTTTATTTGTCTAGCCATCTTACCCACTGTTTTGTTTGTTGTAGGCCAAACTGACCCAGAATTCTTTGAATTGTAGCCCAGGCTGGTCTCAGACTTGTAGCAACCCCCCTTGCCCAGCTTCCTCAGAGCTGATATTATAATTCTGAACCACACCTCAGTTAGCTTCTTCATGGATTTTTTTTTTTTAAGGCAAAGGCCAGTGGTGTACAAGCCTCCATGGCCTTTGATTTTTTTTTAAATATTTTTTATGGTTTATTTAACTTTATTTTATGTGCATTGGTGTGAAGGTGTCAGATCCCCCGGAACTGGGTTTTCAGACAGTTGTGAGCTGCCATGTGGGTGCTGGGAATTGAACCCGGGTCCTCTGAAAGAGCAGTCAGTGCTCTTAACCGCTGAGCCATCTCTCCAGCCCCCATGGATTTTTTTTTTTTTAAAAAGTCTGACAGTCAGGTAATACGAATTTAATGAAGAATTTAATTCAGGGAAATTAGTTTAGTTTAGGGAAATTGCAATATTAAGAAATGGGAAAGTGTAGATGTGGAAAAAAAAATGGCTTGTCTACCAATGGAGAGATGTAATGGAAACGTAGTTACTATAAAACACCCTGCCTGCCATGTAGAGACCATCTGAAACTAACCCTTTGGATTAGGCATACCTCTATAGATTTCAAAGTACTTAAAAAAAAGATTTTATTTATTATATATATTATGTTTTCCCTTCATGTCTGCCTGCAGGCCAGAAGAGGGCACCAGATCTCATCATAGATGGTTGTGAGTCACCATGTGGTTGCTGGGAATTGAACTCAGGACCTCTGAGCCATCTCTGCAGTCCTCCACGTGCTTTCACAAGAAGCCTTGCCCCAGGGGGGTGTTGCCTGAATTGTAATTGTTAAATAATTACATGCTGCTCTGCCATTTGACTGTATAACCAGTCAGGCGAGGAATATGCAAAAGGAACACTGTTCTTGGAGTTCTGAAGGACCTCTCACCATGCCAGGACGGTGAGATGGGGAGGACGGGCTGGACCCCAGCGTCAGCCCAGAAGAGATGCATTTGGCCCATGGAAGAGCTGGGCAGGGTGAGGGCCGCATTCCCAATGCGTTCCTGGGGCTCTCTCAGGGATGTCGCTGATGGATGACGGACAGCTAGCAGACTCCAGAAACGGCTCGTGCCTGCTGGAGTCCTGCAGGGCTGCCCAGCATTTCCACGGTGGACCTGGATTGATGCTCTGTGGATGGCCCTCATCTACGCTTGCTTCTTTCTCTTGTCAGAAGCACATTCTGCACGTAATCTCCCCTTGTTTCAGATCACACAAATCTCTCTGTTAGGCTTCAGAAATCTGGGATTACCAACTGTTCTCAGGGCTCTCGGTCCTCTGAATTGATTGGTGAGCACAGGGGAATTTTCTCCTGGGAGGCAGAGGGGATGGTCGGTATGCTAAACAGAGGATTCCTTCTGAAAATCTGCCTTTGGTCATAAATGTTCATCACTTAAGAGGATTTCAAGATTTTTCAAAGAAGATGGAAAAGAGCGTAGCTATAAAAATGCGTATTTGGGTCAAAACCAAATGTCACACTTAAAGCCAAGCACCTCACTGCATGTAAGTCCTCCAATAAAAACCACCAAGCAAGCAGGAGAGACTGAGCAAAAATAATTGATCCTGACAAGAACAAACTATTGGATCAGCCTAAGGGCATGAACTGTGGTTTTCAAAATGATGGCAGTGCAACTCATTTGTTACACGGATGAAGGAGAGAAAAACCTGGTTTTTTGTGTGTGTTTAAACAAAAAGCTTTCTCAAATGAAAGAAATTCTGTCCCATACAGATCATTGTTTTTCTTTTATTATATTTATTTATTTACTGTAGGGAGTGTGGTGGGCTTTGCACTTGCAGACATGCATTAGGGGAAGCCAGAATGTTAAGCGCACACTGTTTATTGTTTCTTCAACAGAAGGAACACAAAACCTGTTTTCTGCCCAGAAGGCTGAAGCAGACTTGCTTTCTAGCCTGGTGACCATGTTGACCTTGGTGCAATCTGTGTGGCCAGTGACTTTCTGGTTTTCCTCAGTCAATCTATAGAACCTGTCCTTCACGGAAGGTGCCACGGTCAGCTTCCTTTGTTCCTCTAAGAGATTTAGGTGGGCTTTGCTGTGCAATTGAGATAATCTTCACAAGAATGGTTTTCACCAGGTTTAAATACGCCTAAAATAAACAACTCTGGGTCAGATTCTCTCAGTTTGAACCATCTGTGCACTTGCATGCAGAGGTCAGAGGTCACGTTCTTGAAGTCGATTGTATCTTTCTACCACATAGGTTCCAAGGATCCAACTCAGGGCATCAGAATTGGCATCAAGAGATGAGCCAATCAACCAGGCTGTGGTGGCACACGCCTTTAATCCAAGCACTTGGGAGGCAGAGGCAGGCAGATCTCTGTGAGTTCGAGGCCAGCCTGGTCTACAAGAGCTAGTTCCAGGACAGGCCCCAAAGCTACAGAGAAACCCTGTCTTGAAAAAAAAAAGAGAGAGAGAGAGATGAGCCATCTTGCTGGTCCTGGTTGCTATTTTTGTAAAAATGCCCATATGAGCTGTACTGTGTGCGGCTCAATGGTATAAAGGCTGCCTAGCACACATTAGGTCCTGGTTCAGTCCCTAGCGGTGGACACTTGACCTCCAACTCTTATAGCTCACCACCATAATTTCCCAATGTTCTATTTCCCCATCCTTTCCCCTAAGGAGAACTGTTCTCACACTGGATAGAAACCTGACATTTCCTGTCTGGTTCAGGAAATGACTATCCCCAATGCCTCCCCCTCCCCTAGCCCTTTAGAGACACTATACGCCCAGGCTAACCTGGAACTTTTATGTGCAGGCCAGCCTAGCCTCACACTCATGATCCTCATGTTTTAGCCCCCCAGGGGCAGGAATTCCAGACACACCCCACCATCTCCATCTCCTTCATTCTTCAGTCCTGATGTCATATACCCCAGAGGTCGAGTGGTGGTGACACGTGTGGGCCGTGCACAACACACAAGTCACTATCACATCTGTGTTGTGTCCATTCGACAAAACGCAGCCCAAGTTCAGATGACCCTGCTGACACTCTCGTCACAGAGGTCCCTTTGCTGTGTGTCCAGGCTGAATGAGGAAGTCTTTAGCTGAAATAGAGGAGAGCTTCGGTGTTGGTTGGGGGGTGGGGCGGAATCCAACACATTTTTCTCTGCCCTTTCTCTTTTTATGGGCTTTCAGCGTTTTCAATTAATCTTGGAATGATCGCTGAAGGCAAGAAGCCAGCGGTGCCTAAGGAATGAGAAGCGCAAACTGATCCCGAGAAGCAAATGCCAGCGAGGGACCCCACGGCAGAGAGACAGAGACTGAGCCGCTCTCAAGAGGCCGGCGAGGCGTGTGCGCGGGTCTCCGCACTGGCACCATCTGCCGATTCCTCGGGAGGACAGAACAACCCAGCGAGCCATGAAGATTCGATTATGTAACGCTGGAGGATTGCTTGTTTTCAAAAAAGGAAACAAACGGAACAAATTGATTTGTTTGTCAAAGTCATGTCGCTGAAGGAGACCAGTCCTCTCCTCCTCCTAGAGGACCTCACATAAGAGGGGATCCCAGGTTCTCAGAAAATAGGAGACCAGGACAGGGACAGTCGGCTCAGAGGGTAAGGGCGCGCGTGCTGGAGCCTGAGGACCCGAGTTGGATCCTCCGGACCCACATGGTAGAAGGAAAAAAACCGACTTCAGCAAACTGTCCTCTGACCTCACATGTGCATGCAGTGGCAAATGCATACACCCCCCTCCACGGAATAAATAAAGGTATTAGAAAAACTCAAGACCATAATTCATTCCATTCATAAAAACAAGGCCATTTCCAGAGCTGTGCCAGCAAATCCCTTTCTGGTTTCTCTGCTTGAAAAATGACTGTTCCCCTGCTACCTAAAGGGCACAGCCAGAGGAAGGAACATAATTGTCATTGGCTCTCACAAGCTCGGAACCTGCCCACTTTACCTGGCCTTTCTTGCTTTCACGAAAGTAACATCTAATCTTGGGGCCAATGAGGTCATACTACTATTCAGAACGCTGAACAAGTACTTCGAGAGAATCAAGAAACCTTCCTTTTTTTCATTTATATATATATATATATATATATATGTACATATATATATTTTTTTTTATTGAGCTATACATTTTTCTCTACTCCCCTCCCTTTTCCCCTTCCCCTTCAACTCTCTCCCAAGGTCCCCATGCTCCCAATTTACCCAGGAGATCTTGTCTTTTTCTACTTCCCATGGAGGTTAGATCCATGTATGTCTCTCTTAGGGTCCTCATTGGTGTCTAAGTTCCCCGGGATGCTGATTTGTAGGCTGGTTTTCTTTGCTTTATGTTTAAAAACCACTTATGAGTGAGTACATATGACAATTGTCTTTCTGGGTCGGGGTTACCTCACTCAAAATGATGTTTTCTAGCTCCATCCATTTGCCTGAAAATTTCAAGATGTCATATTTTTTTTTTCTGCTGTGTAATACACTCCTGCATTGCTGGTGTGCAAGATGGTACAGTTTCTTTGGATATCAGTATGGCAATTTCTCAGAAAATGAGGAGACAACCTTCCTCAAGACCCAGCAATACCACTTTTGGGTATATATCCAAAGATGCTCAACCGTACCACAAGGACATGTGTTCAACTATGTTCACAGCAGCATTGCTTGTCATAGCCAGAAACTGGAAGCAACCTAAATCCCCCTCGACTGAAGAATGGATAAGGAAAATGTGGTACATTTACAAAATGGAGTACTACATAGAAGAAGCCTTCCTTTTTTAAAGATTTATTTTATATTTAATTCTGTGGTGTGGTGTGTGTGTGTGTGTGTGTGTGGTGTGTGTGTATGTGGTGTGTGTCTGTGGTGTGTGTGTGTATGTGGTGTGTGTGTGTATGTGTGTGGTGTGTGTGTATGTGGTGTGTGTGTGTGGTGTGTCTGTGTGTATGTGGTGTGTGTGTGTGTGTGGTGTGTCTGTGTGGTGTGTATGTGGTATGTGTGGTGTGTGTGGTGTGTGTGTGTGTGGTGTGTGCATGGTGTGTGTGGGGTGTGTGTGTGTGTGTGTGTGTGTGTGTGTGTGGTGTGTGTATGTGTGTACAACTTGCTAAAGTCAGTTCTATCCTTCCATCATGGGCCAGACACCAGCAATCAAACTCTGGTCATCATCAGGCTTGGCAGCAACCAATGAAGCCATCGTAGTGCCCGCCCCTCCATGGAAATTGAACCTACTGCCTGGGATCTTTTCTCTGCACCCCTTCAACCCTCCAGATCCACCTTCCTGTTCTTCTCCACTCCGCTTTCTGCCCTGGGGCTCTGCTCCCTCACCCTCCAGCTTTTGGGAACAGCAGTAGGGGACTGAGCGTGGACAGAGTGAAGATTAAATCCCCACAGCTGCTGGGCAGTGGTGGCACACGCCTTTAGTCCCAGCACTCAGGAGGCAGAGGCAGGCAGATCTCTGTGAGTTTGAGGCCAGCCTGGTCTACAAGAGCTAGTTCCAGGCCAGCCAGGGCTATACAGACACGAGACAGAGAAACCCTGTCTCAAAAAACAAAACAAAACAAAAAGCAAGCAAACAAAACAACAACAAATACCCCCCAGCTCTCTTCCTGGCACAGTGCTTCAGGTTGGTGGTGTCTTAGCATAGAAGGTCACCCTTCCTCAAAGGAGCCTGGTCCCCAGAACCCTCTCTTTCTGGGCTCTGTAACTTCTTCCGAAACAGCACATCTAAGAGTGGGGAAGGCTATGTCTAGCTTGGGCACTGTACCCATCCTGTGGTTCCCTTGTACTCTGCCCAAACCTATTAAACCCTCCTCAATCATCCAGTTTGAGCACACCATCTGTTTCTTTTTTTTTTTTTTTTTAATCTTGGTTTTTGGAGACAGGGTTTCTCTGTGGCTTTGGAGCCTGTCCTGGAACTAGCTCTTATAGATCAGGATGGCCTGGAACTCACAGAGATCCGCCTGCCTCTGCCTCCCGAGTGCTGGAATTAAAGGCATGCACCGCCTGGCTCTCCATCTGTTTCTTATGTCGACCCTGTCTACACATACTGGGCCACATCAGCCTGCCCTAGGCTCCACACCATGTTAAAGTTAAAAAAATAAATAAAAGGCAACATTAATAATACAACATGCTATGGCTTTGTGTAGTTAGTTCATGCATTCACCTTTTCCCAAAGCTATAATAACAACGTAAAAAGAAAGTCTAATTCCTCTTTACAACATAATTGTGCAGTGGAGTTTGTATGAGCTAAATATAATTCGGAGAACAAGCTTTTTCGTGCCGTCAGAATTCATGTTAACAGCTCTAAAGAGAAAACTCCAGAACTGATGCCCCTGAGTCCAGATTTAATGGAAACTGTGTTTCGGTATTTAAATCAATGCACCAATATTCGAGAGTCCATGTGGTCAGTGAGGTGGGGTGTGTGTATGTGTGTGAGAAACAGCAGACATGAATTAGATGGGCTCAGGTCTTCTTTGTAGCAAATCAATGTACTCTCTTAGAGATGAGTCTGAGCTGGTGAGGCGGCTCCATGGGTGAGGGCATTTGCCACCAAGCCTGCCTACCTGAGTTCAGTACATGGCGGAAGGAGAGAACCAGCTCCCTCAAGCTGTTCTTTGGCCTCCACAGGCGTGCACAACACCCCAACCCACACACGCAAAGAAATGTAAAAAACATACAAACTTCAAAAAGGCGAACGCAGCAGGATGTGGTGCTAACAGGCGAACCCCCAACTCAGGAGTCTGAATCAGGAAGAGTGAAAGCTTGAGGCCTGGCTGGGTCGCACATCGAGACCCTGTCTTTCAAAACAAAAACAAGTTGGGGCTGGGGAGATGGCCCAGGAGTTAGAAAAGCTTTGGGAAGGTCCAAGTTCAATTCCCAGCGCCTAGGATGGATGCTCACAATGACCTATAGCTCCAGCTTCCTCTGGCACCTGAACTCATGTTCACACACCCCGCCAACACACACATAATTTAAAAATAATATTTTGAAAAGTTAGATGCAAATTTCATTTCCATAAAGTCAAACGGTATGTTTCATGATCGTGAGGAAGCTTGCTGTTTGCATAATAAGTTGGTGAAATAGGCACCTCTTGATGTTCTGAACCAATCAGATTGCGAGGCACATCGACTCAGTGTCCTTCCAGTGAAATTTATCTTCAGTCTGCAGGGAGGGAAGCAGTCGCCCTCCATGCTCCTGAAATAGCAGAAATTATGGAATGGAATTTAGAGGAAAGATAAGGGAATTGCCGTTTATAGACCACACAGAAACTCGAGGCAATTTGCATTGGTTAGGCACATTTAACCCCGAAAATAAACACGTATTCCATTGCTTTCTTATTTTCTACATCTGAAACACACACACACACACACACGAGAGAGAGAGAGAGAGAGAGAGAGAGAGAGAGAGAGAGAGAGAGAGAAGTCAGTGTGGCAAGTATAGAGATCAAGATCCACGTTTTTCAAAGCAGAAAGCAGTGTGAAAAGATTATTCAGTGCGGGATTATCAGATTCACATCCACAGTTTCAGTGGCTTCTCACTGCTCTTGGTTGGGATCGAGTCCAGATTCTTTACACAGCCTGGCTCCTCAAGCATCCTTACTCTCAGCTCTCCTTGCTGCGTTTGCCTCAAGGGCCTGAGCGTTCCCTGCCCTGCTACACAATCTCCTCCACATTCAAACTTAGATCCATCCGTGCCTTCTCCACGCAGTTTACACGTCCTGCAGAATGTCTCCTTATTGCCAAACACCAGAGAAAGGCTTGCTGCCCTGCCTGATGGTGGGCATTTGCCACGCTTCCCCTCCTTGGTCAGGCTTCCTCTGGTCCCTCAAGGGCACCCTGCAGTGCCTCTCAAACACAGGTACAGTCTAAATCTGGCATGATGGTATACACGTATAAACCCAGCATTCAGAAGAAGGCAGGGTGATCAGAAGTTCAAGGTCATCCTCGGCTACATTGTGAGTTAAAGGCTAGCCTGGGTTACTTGAGACCCTGTCTCAAAAAGAAAATAAACAAACAGATAAACTAAAAATAAAACATGAGAAAGTCAACAAAGCTTTCCTGGAAAATCTATAAGCTCCTTCCCTCACTGTATTTTCTTCCCTTCACACACTCACACACACACACACACACACACACACACACACACATCAAACACACCCATGCACATTCACATACACAACCACACATACTCACACACATACATACTTACACACACATTTACACATGTACACACATACATACTCACACACATACATACTTACACACACACTTACACATGCACACACATACATACACACATACATACTCACACGCATATACACACATACATAATACATACTCACACACACTCACACATACACACACACATACATACATACATACATACACACACACACAGTGGCTCCAGGATGGGACTTCATGCTGAGGTCCCCAGGACAGCGGGAAGCCCCTCAGGTCTTGCACCTGCAGGTTTGTGGAGCACCTGCAGGTCACATGACGATGAAAAAACGGCGGCTCTGCACATGCAGGACACATATGCAGGACACAAGATTGCTTCACTTGCTCCAGGATGTCACAGTCGCGCAGTTGAACTGGGCCAGCTCAGAGGCAGCAGGTAGTGAGGCCTTGGTGAAGATGAGTGTGCCGTGTTGAACATTGCCCACCGGGTGGCATGGCCTTACACTATTCCAGTCTCACCGAATTCAGTACTAACACTTTTGAATAGTAGGGATTGGTGAGCTCATTTTACAGAGGGGAAAACTGAGGCGCTTGTGGTTTTTGTTCTTGATTTTAGAGTTTATTCAAAGGTTCAGGTCACAGTGTCGTGATATCAGCTCAAATTCCTCTGCTTTTCAAATGTCTATGCAATCTGAGGCCCATCTTTATAATTTCAAAAGTAATGTTCTAGTCTCGGGTGATGGCTCCTTTGGTAAAAGTGTTGGCCACAAAAACCCAAGGACCTGAGATGATTCCCCAGCTTCCCTGTAAAAGCGAAAACAAAAACAAAAAGATCAAGCCCAAACAAAAAGCTCTTGGGCCCTGTGCACCCTTGATAATCCTAGGACTGGGAGGTAGAGTCAGGCTCACTGGCCAATCAGGCTAGCTACGTCAGTGGGTTCCAGGTCACTCAGGACAACAAGGTGGATGGCATCTGAAGAGGGACACCCAGGGAACAGGAGCACATACACACCTGCACACACACACACACACACACACACACACACGTACACACATGTACACACACATGTACACACCCGCACACACATGCACACACGTACACACACCTGCACACACATGTACACACATGTACATACACACCTGCACACACACATGTACATACACACCTGCACACATGTACACACATGTACACACACATGCACACACACACACATGTACACACACCTGCCTTTTAAAACAAGAAAAGAAATAAACGGGTGGGCAGTGGTGGCGCAGGCCTTTAATCCCGGCACTAGGGAGGCAGAGGCAGGTGGATCTCTGTGAGTTTGAGGGCAGCTTGATCTACAAGAGCTAGTTCCAGGACAGGCACCAAAGCTACAGAGAAATCTTGTCTCAAAAAAAAAAAAACAAAAAACCAAAAAAACAAAAAACAGAAAGAAAGAAAAAGAAATAAAACTTTAACTGCCTCCCATTACTTATAAAAATCAACTTTAATTTTTTTTATTTTGCTATGCAGGTTTCAAACACTTTTGATCATAGCATTCAGGAGGCAGAGGCAGGAGGATCTCTGTAATCCAGGGCCAGCCTGGTCTACAGAACTATTTCCAGGACAGCCAGGGCTACACAAAGAAACCCTGTCTTGAAAATCAAAAACAAACAAAACAAAACAAAACAAAAACCCAAAATACAAAAAAACACTGAAATTTTTTTTACTTTATGTGTATGGTTGTTTGCCTGCATGTATGTCTGTGTACCGCATACATGTCTGGTGCCTGTGGAAGTCAAAATAGAATGTCAGATCCTCTTGGGCAGAAGTTAAGATGGCTGCTAGCTGCCCTGTGGTAATGGGAATTGAACCCAGGTCCTCTAAAAGAGCAACCAGTGCTCTTAATCACTGGAAAGATAAATATCTTTCCAGCCCCCCAAAATTAACTTTTCCCAACAAAAAATGTAATGTTGTCTAAATAAATGCCAAGCACAGTGTTAGGCCTTGGGGTTTGCTTAGCTCCGTGTAACCCTGGCTGTCCTGGAACTCACTCTGTAGACCAGGCTGGTCTCAAACTCAGAGATCCGCCTGCCTCTGCCTCACAAGTGCTGGGGTTAAAGGGGTGCACCACCACTGCCCAGGTAGGCGATGGGCTGGGCCCTTGCCCATCAATCACTAATTAGGAAAATGCTCCGCAGGCTTGCCTACAGCCTGATCTTACGGAGGCTCCATATTTATGTATTTGTGTCTATGTCTGTGCGAATAACGGCAGGAGGATTCCTAGAGCTCGTCTGCCACACAGCCTAGCCGAACAGTGAGCCCCAGGTACAGTGAGGAACCATGTCTCAAAAACTAAATAAAATAAAAAATGAGGTAGAGTGCTGTCAAGAAAGACAGCAGATGTTGGCCTCCATGATACATGCATGCACAAACATGTACATACATACATACGTACTACATACATACAAACAAACAATTTTAAATTGGGGGCTGAAGGGATAGCTTTGTGGCTGAGCGCACCCGCTGCTCTTCCAGAGGTCCCTTTTGCTATTCCATCCCCAGCACCAACACGGCAGCTCACAACCATGTTACTCCAGTCTCGGGATCTGATGCCCTCTTCTGGCCACTGGGAGAACTGCATGCAGGTGAACAACTCCCCCCCCGCCCCTCCCCCTTACTCTTGATTTGGATGCTGGAGGAAGGTGAGTAGAGAGGCCCAGGGAATGGGGCATGCAATGCATGGTAGGATGTGATGTAGAAAGACCACGGAAGACCTCGTGGAAAAGTCGCTGACTGAGTGAAAATCTGAAAGAGGACTGGGAGGGAAATGTCTCTGAAGGGAGAATGTCCTTGAACGAGGAAATAGGGAAACAGAACAAAGCGTGAGGCCGTGATGTGCTCCTAGGGGGAAAAGAAGAGGATGCTGGAGCAGAGGGTGAGGAGGGCAGAGGCCAGCCGACAAGGGAGGGAACGTAAGCATTTTGTAGGCACCATAAAGACTTTGGCTCCATGACTGGACATGGTAGAATACACCTTTAGTCCCCATACTGGGAAGGTAGGGGCAGGAGGATCTCCGTAAGTTTGAGGCCAGCCTGGTATACTCAGTGGGACCTTGCCTAAAACAGAAAACAAGTCTTTGGCTTCAAAGAAGATAGGAAACCCACAGGGAAATCTAAGCTAGAGAAATATCTAACCAAGTAAAAGGCAGATGCTTTTTCTGTCCACCCACACATCCACCCACCCATCCACCTACCGACTCATCCATCCATCCACCCACCCACCCACCACCCACCCATCTATTCATCCACTCACCCATTCATCCACCTGCCCATCCATCACCCACCCACCCATCCATCCATCCACCCATCCATCACCCACCACCCACATATCTATTCATCCACTCACCCATTCATCCACCTGCCCATCCATCACCCACCCACCCATCCATCCATCCATCCACCCACCCATCACCCACCCACCCACCCATCCATCACCCACCCACCCATCCATCACCCACCTACCCATCCACCCACCCACCCACCTATCCTCCATCCACCCACCCACACGTCCACCCACACGTCCATCCATCCACCCATCCACTCATTCATGCCACTTAGAAGCCACCTGCCTAGGTAAGCTGGACCTCCCCAGAGTGGCCCTGGTCAGTTGGGTGGGTTTTCTGGGCTGCCTATGGAGCCAGAGCAGAGTGGGAGGATTCTTAGCTTTGACCTTACCCACACCTCCCTGCGGCCCTGGAGAATGGCCCCAGGTAGCTGCAGGGCTCTGTACTTGGAGGCTTGGGAACCTGCAGGTTATAAATAGCCTCCCCTGTAGCAGGGAAGGGAACTGAGATGCTGTGTGAGTCAGTGCCGCAGAGCCAGATTCCCCCCCCCCCCCCCCCGCAGCTGCAGCAACGTTCCTACTGTCAGATACCCCGCCTGGGACATCCCCTCTTACCACTTAACCAAGACAGAGCCTCTGTTTCTAGCCATGACCCCCAACACACATGCACACTTCTTCCTTCTCCCAGGTCCTTTCTGGAGCATCAGACGACTGTCTCCTTAGATCTGGGACACAGGGTTGTATAATATTTCAACTCGGTATCTATAGGTGGTCCTGCCTGGATTTCAGGCCCAAATTTTGACTTCTTTTTGGTTTGTGTTTGTGTTTTGTTTTGTTTTATTTGAGACAGGGTTTCCCCCTGGCTACCCTGGAACGCAATTTGTAGACCAGGCTGGCATTGACCTCACAGAGATCTGCCTGCCTCTGCCTCTGAGTGCTGGGATTAAAGGTGTGTGCCACCACTGCCCAGACTTTTTTTTTTTAATTAGGGTGTGTGTGCGAGGTGGGTGTGCATTCTCATGTCACAAAACACGTGTAGAGGTCAGAGGATAGTTTTCGGGAGTCTCTGCCCACCATGTAGGTTCATGGATGGAACATAGATCCCAAGGCTCGGTGGTGAGTGCCTTAAATCACTGAGCCATCCTAGAAGCTCAACTTGGGCAGTTCTGCAAGTCTGTGACCTTCGCGTCACTCATAGGGGACTCATTCGGAAAAATGGAGATGATGATGACCTCACCCACTCTGAGGAAGTGTAGGATGTCAGAATCCAACGTGCAGTCCGACTGTGGCAGGCAGTAGCTGCCCAACTAATGGAATAACAGCCTCTGTGCTCAGTTGTATTATAATCCAGAAGCAAATGACAAGAAGACAACAGCCAGGTGGTGGTGGTGCTTGCCTTTAATCCCAGCACTCGGGAGGCAGAGGCAGGCAGATAGCTGTGAGTTTGAGGTCAGCCTGGTCTACAGAGTGAGTTCCAGGGCATGCTCCAAAGATACAGAGAAATCCTGTCTCAAAAAACTAAAATAAATAAATAAATAAAACGATCCAGGGCCTCACTCATGCTAGGTCACACCTGCCTTGACCCTAAAGCACAAAATCCTGATCTCAAATATTTCCAGTCTTCTAGACTGAGTCTCACGGTCCACCATATACAGGAACATGAAAACCGAGTCTGGGAGAGAACTATGTGATTTGTCCGAGGCCACACTGTACCCCAGATGGTGGAATCTGTAGTCAACAGAGAGACATTCATATTGCCAGAGGCCCAAAGACACAAGCAGAAGCTGTGTGCGGAAGCGGAAGACTGCAGCACAAAAGGAGTGGGTGTCTTCTGCTTCCCCTGGTCGCAGCATCTAGCCTGCGAGGTGAGAGGCTCCCCACTACTCCACTGTGCCCCCAAGGATAGGGTTCTGTTGTTTTAAAGACAGGATCTCCTGGAGCCCAGGCTGACCTTGAACTCATGATACAGATGAGAAACCTGGACCTCTGATCCTCTTGCCTCCAACTTTCAGAGAACTGGATAAGGAGTGTGAGCAATCTTGTCTGGTTTATGTGCTGATGGGGAGAGAAGCCAGGGCCTCACTCACGCTAGGCAAGCACTCTACCAAGGGAGCTACAGCCCCAGCCTTCCCATAAAGATGGCTAATTCAGGCACATTGGCTCAAGCTTCTATTTCCAGTGCTTAAAAGGCAGAAGCTGGAAGATAGGAGAGTTTGAGACACACGATGAAACATCTCAAAAGAAAAGTTTATCAGGGGGCTGGAGAGATGGCTCAGCGGTTAAGAGCATTGCCTGCTCTTCAAAGGTCTTGAGTTCAATTCCCAGCAACCACATGGCGGCTCACAACCATCTGTAATGAGGTCTGGTGCCCTCTTCTGGCCTGCAGGCAAACACACAGATAGAATATTGTATATATAATAAATAAATAAATAAATAAGAAAAGTTTATCATTTCTTTAATTTATTTTTATTTAGGTGTGTGTGTGTGTGTGTGTGTGTGCGTGCGTGTGTGTGAGTGAATGTAGGTACCCTTGGAGGCCAGAAGAGGGCGACAGAGGCCCTGGAGCTGAAGTTCCAGGCGGTTGCAGGTGCCAGGAACCAGACTCCAGCCCGAGAGTAATGCAAGCTCTTGCTGGCTGAGTCATCTCTCCAGCCCCCATTTCTCTGTATCTGGTGCATTGCCTTGTTTCCTTTTTCAGTTATGTTGATTATTTATGAGAGTGACGTACGCGTGCCCTGAGGTGCCTGTGGAAGCCAGAGGACACTTGGAGGACCGTGTGTGTCCCAGGGGTTTAGTGCAAGGTTTTCGGCCTGGCAGCAAGTGGCTTACCTGCTGGGCCATCAGTCTCTCCCAGGGATGGTTTTTTTTCCCTATTTTTTTTTACTGTGTTTTTTTGAGACAGGGTCTCTCTATGCAGCCCTGGTTATCTTTGAACTCCTTCTGTAGACCAGGCTGACCTCTAACTCACAGACATTCACCTGCCTCTGCCTCCTGAGTGCTGGGATTAAAAGCTTGTGCCACCAAGCCTGGCTCATCCACATTATTTAAGGAGAAATGTTTTGGTAAGAATTTGGCTTCACTGATCCCAATACCCTTTGCTCTTCCAGGGTTTTATCTGCTCATTGCCCTTTCTAATTTGCACATTCCTAACGAATCCCCTTATAGTCCCTCCACCATGTTAGACTGACAGAGTAGAAAGGTATACGTTTGGGGTATCAGACGAATCTGGGTTCTCACCTGGCTCTGTCATTTCCTAGCTGTGTGACCTTGGGCAAGTACCTTCCTCTCTCTGAGTTTTGTGCAAGTCCATATCAAATAGTCTCTATTGCCTGCCACAGGACCAGGCACTGTGCAGTAGGTGGTCACAGCCTCTGTCTTTGGGAACTTTTACTTTGGTGAGGGGACACACAGAGACATAACAAGCAAACAAATGATTTCAGAAGGGCTATGTTAATGAAAACAATGGACAAGGGACTGCGATTCACACTGCAGGAGAAGGGGGCTTCTTTTTTAATAAGGCGATCAGTGACATTTGAGTCAGGGTGTGGGGGTGCACACTTTCAATCCCAGGATGCAGAGGCAGAAGTGGGTGGATCCCTGTGAGTCTGAGGATAGCCTGGTCTACATGGTGAGTTCTAGGACAGCCAGAGCTACATAGAGAGACACTGTTTCAAAAAAACAGACAAAAATTGCCCTTCATTTTGAGTAATGGGTGGTAAGAGCCAGCTGTGAGGTAGGTGTAAGCCTCGGGTGCAGAATGAGTTCGGTGTGTAGTAGGAGCAGAGAGCAAGGGAGGGGGGAGAGGTGAAGTCAGGATGGCCGGGGCAGATCGCACAGCTCCGGTTGCCAAGAACTTCCCATCATTTGGCGCAGGGACCAGGCGGAGAGCTAGTGCAGGACTTGGCATCAGGCGCTCAGCACACAGTAACTGTATGTCTGGTAATCCTCGCTTCTCTCCTCCTCCTGCCGTGGACCCTCCTGCGCTCCCCTTACCTCTCTGCCCCTCTCCTCGCCCCTGTCCCTCCCTGGTGGCACAAAAGGGATGAATCCCCGCAGCAAGGAAGCCGCATCCCCCACTCTCTCCCCTCCCTCCCGTCCTCCTCCTAAGCCTCCCACCGCAGCCTAGTGATTTTCCTGCCTCTTCACAAGGCGATTTTATTAAACATCTCGAAAAAATATTCTCTCACTCCCTCTCTCTTTATTTATAAAAATCAACTTAACACCCTGCTCCTTTGTTCTATTTGGATTCTAGAACAGCCTGGTGTATATTTAGCCGAAATCCCGCTCCTTTCCCCACGGATTCCGGCTCAGCCCCGACTACAGGGGCTGCGGGAGGAGGAGGGGCAGGAGCTGGGAAGCGAAGTGGCACTCAGGGTCCTTCCCCTGCAGGCAGGGAGAGCGTCCTTCCCATGGTGTTAGCGATCCCAAGTCCAGGCTTGGCTACGTTCTCGGCCATCCTGACCCTCAATCCCATACAGATGCCCTCAAAGAAGAGAGAACTGGCAGAGAGCAGATGGGGTAGAAGACCTGAGCCCTAATCTGGAGCCAGCCGCAGTAAGTAAGGTGGGCCTGGGTTCAAGTCCAAACTCTCCTCACCCCCTTCCTGTCCGGATATTGAAGAGTGGCAGTTGGTGTCAACATGCTGATGACACTTGAGATGGCCAACCAGGGCTGTCCTAAGGATGGAAGCCGCGGCTTCTTTCTCCAGGCCCTGCCCACGTGAAGCCGCATCTGTCGGCCAGCAGCATCCACACCCTGACCAACTCACAGGGGAATTCCAGAGACAATGAGAAGGGCCTCCCGGGACCTTAAGGTGAGCAGGAAATCTGGACGTGGACAAAGCTGAACTTGCTTTCATGGGTATACAAGGCATGTTCTCTTTCTCCACCAGAACCAAACATGCGCTTGGCACATAGGAACTCACGCACAATAGTGTCTACAGCTGTATGTGGGGGGTTGGGGAGGGGCAGCACAGTTACTTGGTGATTTTGCAAGGCCTGGCTCCATCACTAGTACAAAACAGGAGGGGGATGCAAGTAAGTTGGCCTGAGCCCTAAAACTGGGAGGGGGATGTGTTGTGAGGTCTGAAGGAGCATGGAGTGGATGTCAACAAGACACATTATATATGTCTTAGGAAGTTGTCAAAGAATCTGTTAAAGCTTAATAAAAGCAAGCTTCACAAAAGATACGCAAATAGCCAATAATCACATGCAAAGATGCTCAAATGTCTTGGTGATGAAGTACAAATTAAAATCACAGTTTACAAATTGGAAAGTATAAGCAAATGGGTAAACTAACTATGGTATAGCCATACAGCTGAAGAGTGTTCAGTTATGAGAAGGAATCAAATGCTTGTATATGTCAGAATGTGGATGAGCCTCAAAAATGTTTTGTTTTTACCATGTGTAGTGACACGGGCCTGTAATTCAATTCCAGCACTGCGGACTGAGGCAGAAGAATCAGGAACTCAGAGTCAATCCTACCATATAATGAGAACCCTGTCTCAAGGGGGCAAAAAAATTAGGGTCTGAGAGACAGTTCAGCCGTTAAGAGCACAAGGTCCTGTAGAGGAGCTGAGTTCAGGTTCCAGCATCCATACCAGGTGGCTCACAACTGCCTTTAACTCCAGCCCAGGGTACCCAACATCTCTGGGCTCTACAGGCACCTGCATTCACGTGCACAAACACAGGTATACACACATATACAATTTAAAAAATAAGTTAAAAAAAGAAAAAGATTAGTATTAAGTATTCATTATATATATGACAAAGAATCTGTGGGAGTTAAGATCCCTTTTTACTTGAGCCGGGTGGTGGTGGTGCACGCCTTTATCCCAGCCCTTGGGAGGCAGAGGCAGGTGGATCTCAGTGAGTTCCAGTACAGTTAGGGCTAAACAGAAAAAGTCTCCATTAGTACCTGAGACAAGGAAAACAAACTCATAGCAGGCAATGTCTGCAAGATGGCTCCAACAGTAAAGGTGCTTGCCACACAATCGTGGCACCCTGAGAGGAGAGGACTGACTCACAAAATTGTTTGCTCCCCTCCCAATCCCCCTAAACTGTGGCATGTGCACACACACACAGTAATAATAGTTTTTATTTTATTGTGCATATGAGTGGTTGTCTGCATGTATGTATGCATATGCACCACATACACACCTGGTGTCATAGGAGGCCAGAAGAGGGTGCCACATCCCTTGGACTAGAGTCACAGATGGCTGTGTGCCACCATGTGGGTGCTAACAATCGAATCTGGGTCCTCTGAAAAAGCAGCCAGTGCTCTTACCCACTGAGCCATCTCTCCATCCCCATTACTCATTTTTTTAAATTACAAACTATTTGGCCTATTAGCTCAGGCTTATTATTAACTAGCTCTTACAACTTCAATTAACCCACTTCTATTAGTTTATGTTTTGCCATGAGACTTGTGGCTTCTTATCTCACATCTTGCTTCTCAGGTGGCTCTGACATCTCCCTCTACTCTGCCTTCTTTTTCCCTGTATCTTTGCTTGGATTGCCCACCTCATTCTATTCTGCCTGAGTATTAGCCAAAATAGCTTCTTTACTAACCAATAGTAATAAAACATATTCACAGCATACATAAGGGTACCCTACATAATCTCCCCTTTTTTGTCTAATTAAAAAGGAAGGTTTTAACTTTAACATAGTAAAATTCAAAGCAGGTGTCAAGCAAGAATTACAGTTGCAATATTTAGCCTATTTGTATTTGACAAAATTAAAGAAAATATTCTATTATCTATCGTATCTATCTTTGTCAGTCTAAAGTTTCATATCTAATTTATCTTTTATCAAAACTAAGGGAAACTATAACTATCTAGTCTTCAACTTTATCAAAGACCCCAGAAGGATAATATTACCTAAATAAACAGGAAGCACATTTTAAGCAATTTCAAATACTCTAGAAAGGACAGATATATCTGACTACCTGGACAGTCACCCAAAGTTTTTCTTTAACATTGGAGCATCTATCTTCAGCCTAAAGGCCTAGAATAGCTGGCAGGTTTCTCAGTGATGCAGGAAACTTGAAACCACCCAGCCTATATTGGCAGCTTGTCAGTCATTTTCTTCTGTGTCCCACAGAATGTCTGGCAGACTCTTCCATGAAGCAGGAAATTTGAAGGACTGTCCCACCTATTCTGGCAAAATTCATCAGACGCTTTCTTTTGCGCCCTGAAGAATATCTGGCAAGGGCTGGAGAGATGGCTCAGCGGTTAAGAGCATTGCCTGCTCTTCCAAAGGTCCTGAGTTCAATTCCCAGCAACCACATGGTGGCTCACAGCCATCTGTAATGAGGTCTGGTGCCCTCTTCTGGCCTTCAGGCATACACGGAGACAGAGTATTGTATACATAATAAATAAATAAATATTTAAAAAAAAAGAATATCTGGCAAACACTTTCATGAAGCAAGAACCCTGAAGGACTGCCTCACCTTGTTTTGGAAAGTTTAGCAGTCATTTTCCTGTGGGTCCTGCGTGTTCAGTTTATGCAGCATATTGTCAAGCGGTCCAGGAAAGAGCAGTCTCTTGCCCAAATGGATAGTCTTGAAACATTTAAAACAAACTTTGTAAGGAGCCTCTTCGATTCCCATCATCCTCTTGAAGCTATTGGCACCAACAGGAACAGACACATCTCATTGATCAACCTGTATCAGCCTAGGAGGAATCCACAGCTTCTTATCCTATTTGTTGAGGCAGTCACATCTTGCTTCTTTTGTGGCTGGGTCAGGACTGCAGAGGAATGGGCTTTCCTCTTCCCAGAATTCTCCTGTTCTTGTCGACCTGCCTCTACTTCCTGTCTCTAGTCATTTTTTTTTAAGTAGGTGAAATGACTGAATAAGAGCACAAGAAAAGATCTCAAAACCTTGAGCTGGCAGGGAAGTGCAAGTTAAAACAAGATAAGACAGCCCTGCTCTCGCCAGAATGTATTTCTCAGATGAACAAAACTTCTAAACACTCAGTTTTATGATTTTTTGGAAAAGAGAGCGAGCTCAGGCCAGAAGCTGAAGATCAGCCTGCTTTGAGATGGGATCTTGCTGTTTTGCTCAGGTTGGTCTAGACTCCAGCAATCAAGCAATCTTCCTGTTTCAGCCTCTCAGCGAGCAGGGACTACAGGCAGACACCAGTTTTATTTGGGTCCTCAGTTTTTTGAAGTAGGTCTTGGATGGGTCCTGCCTTTCTGACCCCAGTGTCAGCCCCTACTCGCTGAGCAGGGCTTGCCTACGTAAACAGTGGAAATGACAGTCTGTAGGTTTTTAGATAAGCCCATTAGACACACAAGATCTTGCTTTTGGGTGGGTTTTTCTGCAGAAGCCAGCTCCAGGTCCTAAGGACACATGCACAGCCCTGGGGAAAGCCACCAGCCTCCAGGGCAGCCGGTGTCACCCAGTCAAGACTTAAGAACACAGGCTGTCAGCTGGGCGGTGGTGGCACATGCCTTTAGTCCCAGCACTTAGGAGGTAGGGGCTGGTGGAGCTCTGAGTTTGAGGTCAGTCTGGTCTACAAAGCAAATTCCTGGACAACCGGGGCTACACAGAGAAACAAAAGCAAATAAATAAAGGCTGGCCGAACAATAAGTAGAAACTATGCAAGAGTTCTTGCTCAGGCCAGACTCAGTACCAAAGTTAGACCCAACTGCTAGGGAGGCTGAAGCAGGAGGATCCATTGTGCTGAGGAGTTCAGGGTTAGCCAGGGCAGCATAGCAAGACCATGTCTCATAAATAAGGAGCTGCTGCTGCTGCTAGAAGCCATTACACTGTGGGTAGTTTGTTCTAAATCACAGAGCACTTACCACGTGATTTCTGTCTGCTGCCTGTTTGCCTGTCTAAAACCACTTTCTCCAAGTATGGTGGCACACACCTGCACTCAGCATCGGTGGAAGCAGGTGGTAGAAGCAGGTGGCTCTCTGGTGGCTCTCTGACAGTGCCAGGGCAGCCCGGGCTTCACAGCGAGACCTTGTTTCAAAACAAATAAATAGGAGCTGGAGGAGTGGCTCAGCTCAACTGCTAAGAGCGTGCACGGCTCTTCCAGGGGACCTGAGTTCAGCACCCGTGTCAGCTGACTCACAACCAGCTATACCTCCAGCAGGATCCATTGCCTTCGGCTTCACATGCACATCGCCTACAGACATGCACAGAGACTGTCAGGATGGCTCAGTGGAGAAAGGAGCTTGGCACCAAGCCCGATGACTAGAGTTTAAAACCCGGGACACTCGTGTGGTGGGAGGGGAGAGCTCGCTCCTGAAGATTGTCCTCAGTCCTTCACACAAGCCCCGTGTCACGTGCACACCAATGCACAGAGGAAGGGGATCTCTGAGTTCCAGGCTAGTCACAGTTACTAGTGAGACTTTGTCTCAGAATAAATAGGAGCTGGCCACACAGCTTTGAGAGAAGGGAGAAGGCTAGATATGGTGGCACATGCCTTTAATCCCAGCACTTGGGAGGCAGAGGCAGGCAGAGATCTCAGTGAGTTCAAGGCCAACCTGGTCTACAAAGCGAGTTCCAGGACAGTCAGAGCTGAGGCAGAGGCAGGGGAATCTGTGAGTTTGAGGTCAACCTAGTCTACAAAATAAATTCTGAATTAGTCAGTGTTAAATAGTGAGACGTTGTCTCGGAGATGAGAGGGAAAAAAAGACCCTTGAGAGGGAGTGGAAGAAGATAAAACGGAAAAAAAAAATCCCCTGCTTTAGACAGGGAAGCGGATATTTAAGAGAAACAAGGAGAAAACAGCTAACTGGACACCAAGGGCAAGTTCCTGTGCTCTACCGGTCCAGGGCACTAGCGTGAAAGTGTGACCTGTTGGGACCGAGGACATCCGCCTGTTCTTCCTCCTTGACTGTTAACAGTGGCCACAGTAATACAAGACCTACTCCAGCAGATGCTGATGTTCATCAGCCGGGCCGGAGTCAAAGCTGGTGAAGTTCTGTGCTGCCGGGATGAGCGCAGCCCCGGGACACCCAGGAAGCAGCCCCGGCCTCCGTGAGAGACTCGAGTTATTTTTGAAAAGCAAGCGAGGCCTGCAGGCGGCCCTGGCAGAGCTCGGAGCTGGAAGATGGGCGAGCCAGGAGCAGAGGGAAACAGACAGCTACTGCAGAACCCACGCCGGTCCCTATGACGTCACCCCACGCATTGTGACATAAGACAGTAGCGGTGGCGGCAGGGGATGGGGGAGGCATCCTTGCACCCTCTTGGGTGCACTTTTATAAATTGTGGTAAGATATTCATAACCTAAAATTCATCCTTGGTAATTTTTAACAACTCCCCCCCCAACCCCGAAGGGGGTACTGAGTGACATTGAAGACTGAGTTCTTGCTGGAACAGGGAATGTGGATGCCAGCCAAAAGTATTGGTTCACCAAATGGTGCAGAGGAGGTTTTGCTCTATTGGGGAAGAATTCTGGAATTGGAGGGCAGGTCATTACTCTGGGGCAAAGCTGGGGCCAGGGATCAGGGTAGAGTTGAGGGCTCACGAAGGGAAACTGGGTGGGAAAGGGAGGGGGCAGGAGGGCAGGTGCTCAGACTGGGAGCTGACAGCTGCAGGGGGCAGAAAGCGGCAGAGCTGCTTAATGAAGCGTGCACTGTAAGGGAGAGGTGTTTGCAACTGGGCAGGGGGGTCATGGGCAGCTGGAGGAGGGAGCCATCAAGTCCCCAAAATAACTCACCGCTTCTGCGGGAGACGCTGGGACGAATCAAGGTGGAAATAATCCAGAAACCCAGCGGAGACTGCCAGGAGCATTGGAAGCCGAGGACAATTAGTTAAAGATGTATTTGCCCCCGCGAGAGGTTGGTGGTCCCAGAAAACTGTGCCGAGCTAACAGGGAGATAGGAGATCTTCCTAGGGTTCCATCAGAAGGGCCCCAGTGGCTGGCGCGCATTCTTACTGTGTTACCCTGCGCTGTAGCATATGGTTAAGCGTATGGGCTTGGGAACCAGGCTGCTGAGATGTGAATCTTCTCCCTCGCCCCTCCCGCTTTGGTTTTCTGAGACAGGGTTTCTCTGTGTGGCCCTGGCTGTCCTGGAGCTCACTCTGTAGACCGGGCTGGCCTCGAATTCAGAGATCTAAACTGAGAGACTAAAGGTGTGCACCTCTGGCTATGGGTTCCTCACTCCGAGCCTCTGTTTTCTCACCTGGAAAATGGGAAGTAGTGTTTTTGTTTTTGTTTTGTTTTGTTTTTATTATGAATCGACCAGTAGTTCTGGGGCAAAAGGAGTTACCTTTCTGTCTCCTTCTCTATCAGGGGAATGGACAAAGGCCTGCAGAGATGATATAGAGATGTAAGTCTTGGGGCTGGAGAGATGGCTCAGTGGTTAAGAGCATTACCTGCTCTTCCAAAGGTCCTGAGTTCAATTCCCAGCAACCACATGGTGGCTCACAACCATCTGTAATGAGGTCTGGTGCCCTCTTCTGGCCTGCAGACATACACACAGACAGAATATTGTATACAAAATAAAAAATAAATATATATATTTTTAAAAATGTAAGTCTTGGGGCTGGAGAGATGGCTCAGAGGTTAAGACACTGGCTATTCTTCTAGAGGTCCTGAATTCAATTCCCAGCAATCATATGGTGGCTCACAGCCATCTGTAATAAGATCTGGTGCCCTCTGTATACATAATTAATAAATAAATCTTCAAAAAAAAAGGAAATATAAGTCTTAGGTTTCCAGTTCAGTTAGATGTTCAACATGTAGTGGTACTTGCTGTATAACCTGAGTTTGATCTCATAACCTTTAGTGGGAGGAGAGCAGAGAACCAGAAGTTGTCCTCTGCCCTGCTACTTGCATGCTGTGGTGAGCAGCAACCCCCAATTAGAACGAGAGGTGGCTGGGGAGGTGGCTCAGTGGTTAAGAGCACTTGCTGTTCTTGTAAAGGATCCATGTTTGGTTTCCGGTGCCCACCTTAAGAGCTCACAACTCCAGAGTACCAGCTCTGGGAGGTACAACGCCCTCTGCTGGCCTCTGTGGCACCTGCACAAATAGGGTGCACATAACACACATAGGGTGCACATAAACTCAGGTAGGCACATAAAAGTATACATAAAGAAACATAATAAATACATGCTTAAAAGAGGTTTAGATTTTGATACAGCCTAGCTGCCTTGGCCCCTCCCCCACAGCCGCTGTCTAGGCCCTGCAGAAGGCAGATCCAATAAGGACATTGGAAATGGCCTCAGGTCTCAAGTGAGACATTCAGGGCTCAGTGAGGACTCTTTGCTATGGACTCACTACAGTCCTTGGTCAAAGCCTTTCATTTTTCCGAGCCTCAGTGGGAGAAATTTTTCTCTCACAGGTAGCCGGCTGAACGTGCGGCTTCTCTGTTCTGATCTCTTTCTTCACCTTTGTGCTAAGTGGCCAGCTGAGTCAGATCATGACGCTGAGCTCCGGCACTGGCATGAGACACAGTCACCACATGTAGTAAGTATGAAAGACAGAGGTCATCTTGGCCACGTGCGCTTGCTAGTCTGCTTGGAGTCTGTCCCCCCCACCCCCGTTTTTACAAAAAGGAATCGCCTGGCCGAGCTACTCTGACTTTGTGTGTTCCCTTGTGAGACAATGACCGTGAGGGAATTCTTTTTCCACATTGTTTCCCTGGCTGCTGAACAGGGGCAGTAGTGGGAGAGCCCAACCCTGGGGAGTCTGTTTTTGTTCCCTGACTGTATGAATATTGGGGATAGAGAGCGGAAGAGGGATAAACGTGGAGCCCAACACCAGCAGGCAGGTCCCCTTCTTCCTCCCTCTTCCCTGGGGAAGAGCTCCAAGTAGAGGGATGGCAAAGGCCAGGGAGTGGAGAGGCTGCGAGCAGCCAGCCACGGCCTGTCTTTCTCCTCCCTGCCAGGCACTGTCCCGGACAGTGGCAGTGACGGCAGAGACGGCATTGCACAAAGCACACCAATGTCTTGTCCTCATAGGACTCTTTTTCTAATGGGAGGAAATAGAGAATCAAGCAATAACAACTCAACAGCAGAATAATTTCAGGATGGGAAAATTGCTCTGTGAGCAAAATCTCACGTTGTTAAGACAGGGTCTCCTGTAGACCGGGCTAATTTCAAACTACTATTTTGTTGAGAATGACCTTTAACTCCCATTCTGTTTCCATCTCTTAAGTGTTGGGGGGGGGGGAGAGGATACAGTCATATGTCACAACACTGCTCAAAAAAAAAAGTCAAATCTTTACAAAGCACATCCTGTGCACCAGTCATTGCTAACAGAAGTTAAATAATGTAACTCCTTATGACAGTCTTATGTGATTCAAGGTAATATCGCCACCCTTATTTTATACCTGGGGGAATGGCAGCAGAGAGAGGTGAAGTCGTTTTCCTGACGCCACACAGCCATGATGCAGTAGAGTTGACCTTTATACCCAGGCCATCTGGCCCCATGTGCTGGCTGGCAGGGGCAGCATTAAGTAGGGCAATTTGTCCAGAGAGAAGTCCTGCGAAGAGGCTGACATCTGAGCTGAGATGCAATAAGACAGGGAAGGAAGTCCAGGAGGCAGAGGGTTCCAGATGGTGAGAAGGCCGGGCACAAAGGCCCTGAGGCTGAACCGCAAGGAGACAAACTTTAGCTGTAGCAGAGGACAAACAGGTTGGAAGGGGCTGGCACCTCCTCCCGCCTCTAGGGCGTTCTGGATCTTCCTTGCTGTTCTGAGGAAAGCTCAGAAGTGTGGCCTAAGAGCTTTTGACACAGCAAGGGCGCTTTTCTCCACAGTCAGGTCAATTAAGCCCAGGCCAAGCTGATCCTCTGCCCTGTACTGTTAAACAGCCTTTGTCGGTGGCACGCCTGCTGTCCAGCCTCTGCCCACAGTGCTCCCACAGGATGGCCTTGCTGCCTGGTGGCGTGGGAAGTGACTCTGCACTCCCTCACCCGGACACAGGAACACAGAGGACTCCTAGCTTCAGCCCTGTGGGTGCGAAGGCCGGAGTCCAGTCATAGCTCGGCGAAGAGCTGCAGCCTCCCAAGACCGGGCGGACCGGCAAGGACTCCCTCATGCTTTAGACTGACCCTGCGGTAGTCTGCAACGTGGCTTCCCTTCTGGTAGTATAAGGAAAACTAAACAGAACATATGTGAGAAGGCACAATCTGGGGGCTGAGAATGTTCTAGAGCTTATCTGGTATGTAAGATGTGATGAGCTGTGTGTCTTACTGTATATATATATATATATATATATATATATATATATATATATAGAGAGAGAGAGAGAGAAAGAGAGAGAGAGAGAAATAGATATAGATAGTAAAAAATTGAGCCATCATATATATATAAAACGAGCCTATATAAATTGAGCCATTATATACATATATATGTACATATATATATTGAACCATTATATATATAGGCTCAATTTTTCCCAGCATGCAAAGCCCCTGGCACCTGGTTAATACCACATAATGTTAGCCAGCATTAGTATTAAATATTCCATAAATATTTGTTGAGTAGACCCGGGACCTTTCCACACAGCACTTATCATTTATTTGATCCACAGTGCTCTTGAGGCCTCCCACTCAACACTGTGTCTGGGATTGAGTCCTTCTGTTTATCTTCCTCTTTCTCTTTCCCCAGGCTGTCCTAGCCGCCGTGGCTTCAGCTCAGAAAGGATGACTCCCAGCACTCAGGGGTCAGACGAAGGTGGATCTCTGTGAGTCTGAAGCCAGTCTGGTCTGTATAATAAATGCCAGACCAGCTAAACCAGTTAGCCAGTCCTACAAAGTGAGACCCTCAAAAAGAAGAAGAAGAAGAAGAAGAAGAAGAAGAAGAAGAAGAAGAAGAAGAAGAAGAAGAAGAAGAAGAAGAAGAAGAAGAAGTAGTTATGGAAATGTGTATGCCTGTCTCGGCAGAGCAGCCCACCCCTCTAATGCCAGCCCTTGGAAGGCTGAGGAGATCTGCCTGCCTCTGCTTTCCAAGTGCTGGGATTAAGGGTCTGGGCCACCACACTCGGCCCTAACTCTTTTAAAAATTAAAGATGGGACTAGAGAAATGACTCAGGGGTTAGGATATACTCTTCTGGCACCTAGGGGAACCCCTAGAACCCCCACAGACATATGTAAATGATCTTTTCCTTATTTTTAATTAAAAGAGGTCTGGCGGAGATGGCTCAGTGGTTCAAAGCCCTGTGACTAAGCCTGAGGACTCAAGTTGAATCCTCTGAACTGTGGTGGAGACAACTGGCTCCAAAGGTCGTCTTCTGACCTCCACATGCATGCAATGGCATGCAGGGCCTC